>NC_141365.1:40967247-41567247 GCF_057382095.1 Aulonocara sp. 'chitande type north' Nkhata Bay | reverse complement strand
CTTTTAATCATTTAATAACATGTCTTTTGAGTCCTGGAAAGCTTAAGCAGCTGATTACTCTGAAGTCTTCATTTTCACTTGCACCCTTCTTAAGACTGACTAAATGTTATGTAATGGAATTAATCTTGTGCCTGCTGGGCTCGAGCGCACACTGCGAGCTGCTCAGCTTAGGTATAAGCTTACCTGAGATGTTCCTTGTTGCCCCAAATATGAATTTTTCAACTAATCGCAAGCAATCTAAATGAGCTTTAATCCAAATACAGATGTACAGAATATAAGTAAAGGTTACCCAGAACAGGGAGTATAATTTCAAAAAGATTATGAGGCATTATTTCAACAGTCAGGTACAAACATGTGCAACAGGGTTAATAATGCTTGCATCTGTCGTTGGAGCACAGCAGTATGTCCCCTTAAAACAGTCTTAAGGAGTTAAGGAAACTGGACTTCTTTTTGATCTGATGGTAAATGAGCCATGCCTTGACTCACATCTTGTCTCATGTGACTCTTAATAACTTTACAGGATGGGTCAATGACTCTGAGGACCACCTCCCCAATGCCACTAGGTATTAAACATCTGGGACTCCCCATCGGTTTTAGAGCTGAAGAAGCTTCTTGGATGAGAGGTCAAACGTCTCCATAAACCAAAAAGACATTCAGCTGCCTTCATTAGTAGCGCTTAAGAGCGCCACGACCTGATTGGCTGAGAACCTACACAGACATGCTTGCATTCTTGTTCTAAAGGACTGGCACCCCCATTTAAACTTGCCTATGTAAGCAGTGTGGTTCAAACAGCGAGTGAATTCCTTTAAAAGTATTAGAGGTTTTATATAAATGTAAATAATTTGCACAGACTCCCACAATTCATCTCTCTTCATCGCATTAGGACACCAACGGAGGACCATAAATCCTGCATAAAACAGCATCAGAATCATCAATATTTTAGGAAGTAAATAAGGCGATATTTTAATGTTTCTACTGCTACTCCGTGAAAACAATGTATCCTTTAATTTCTCTTTAGCAATTCTTTTATATAGTCTTGTAACTGCAAGGATAAATCGCTTAACTAAACAGTTATTTTTTTATATTATATACATTTTATATTAAATCTATAATTTACTGGAAGGCTCTTATTTTAGTAAACCAATGAATGAAAAATACAAATCCAATTGGCTGTTCATTGTGTAGATTCTTTGGCTGAATAGTCAGTTCACTTTAAGAAAAACATAATCTTTAGAGTTCAGTCTGTAGTCTTTGATATATTTGCCTGTCCGTTTGCTACATGAAAACTATTTGTTCAGCTTCAGTCCAAACTTATATCACATGCTCTAAAACTTATCAGATCCCTGCATTATGTTCCTAAGGTACAAACCAAATCAAATCGGTATAGTATGGTATAATACAATAAAGATTGTCATCAGGGGTATGGCTCGTCTTGTGACATACAGTATCAAAGTATACTGATAATCTAATTATGTTAGGACCTGACAGAAACAGGCCGATTGCCTTCTCGTGCTGCCTCACTGACACGATATTCAGCCGAGTGTAGACACAGCACCGAGCGACGGCACATTCTCGCCATAAGCAGATTTGTCTTGGGTTATCTGAAAGGATGACCTCTGCTGCAGACATATGGGCCTTTACTGTCATCCTAACACCGCTGTGCTGAGGAGTCACTCAGTACATTTGATTCAACTCGCTTCTTAATGCACTACATGCATATCTGACTGATCAAAGATTTATTTGTTGTGTAGTTGCAGTTTTCCTGAACTATGCAATCCGTTTGTAGACCACTGAATGTTTGATCATTGAACTGCAGCTCTTATGAAAAATGTCTCTCCTCACTATCAAAGTATGGATTCCCTCAAGGTTCAATACTAGGGTGAACTGTATTTTCACTATAATGCTACCACTTACAAATTGTCTAACTGATATAAAAGTAGAGCCTGACTGATATTGGATCTTTAAGACCACTACAGATATCATTATTTGGTCATTTTGGCGTTTTAACCACATCCTTTAATTGTTAGACCTTTACCTTGAAATTTTAAACACTATGAGGCAACTGTTGTTGTGAATTGTTAATATCACTGATACACAAACTACCATTAACGCTGTTATTTCCTCTCGGTTAGAGTACTGCAAAGGTCCTTTAATAAGGTATATATCAGAAATAAATAATAAACTCTAGTTTACATAAAACAGCAAAAGACAGAAAAGCAAAAATATTGATCAGATTTTTAATGACTCTAGCTGATTTGTTTCAAATTAATTAGTAGAGTTACTCTTAATTGTCAAGCCTTTAATGGGCTAACCCCAGAAAATATATCAGAACTGCTGCCCACTTACGAATCAGTGCTTCAGGCAGATCCCCAGGCAGGAACTTGCTCTCTTTTAAACACTAAACAAGACCGAACAGAGAAACTATTAGTAATCACTTTTAAATAATTTGTGTCATATGGCAATACATTAAAAAAAAAAGACTAACAGTCATATTAGTCATAACTCTCTTGGCACTGCCCTCATCAAACAGCTGCCTTTTGCAGCGCTGGATTATAGTAACATTCACTGTAACAAACTGCATGGCAGTGGGCGGCTCTGATGACTAATCGGTGACATTCCAGCGCAGCAAGATAGTGATCCACGACAGGAGCTGGAGAGACGGTGACGTAGCGATCTGTCACACCTACAGGCCACTCAGGCGGCAGAAGAGGGAATACAAGCTGGACATTTCGTGGCTTGTGGTAAGACCAGGGGGAAGCAGTGGGGCAGCTCGTCGCACACTTGATAATTTGTTCAAATAAATTAACTTTGTGCTCAGGAATTCTTGGCAAATTCATTTAATTAAGCCTAGAAGTTTTCTAACAATGCGAAGAATCTACCACAGCCTTTCAATGAAGGAGAAAGGTGACATCCTATTATTTTTGCCTGGAATGTGAGTCATTCATGGTGTACTACTAACACATGCAACAGGAATGCAAACGCTGAAGGAGGAGCAGCAAGGACAATAACCCGCTCGTTCAGCATGAATTATTGCTGCTGGCATTAGCTAAGTGATTAACATCAACTGCAATAAATCTGACAAAGCATTGACTGGAAGGTTCACGTCTGACGAAGCTGGAACACGTCTATCAGTCGTAAGATCAGAGTGAAGACACACAGGTTGTAGTTTATAGCAGCACAGTTTCAGGCCTTTTTAAGTTAATTTGACAAAGATGGTCAAATTTCTCAGTCAGCATCCTGACCGAGACTATCCAAGCCAGGGCTCGAACCGGCAACCTTCCGGTTACAAGACGAACTGCCAACTGTTTGAGCCACGATCTAATCTATGCCCACCTCCGACTACAAAGAGTTGTTTGCTTCAATTATATTCACAAGGAAAGGCGACATGAAAGACCAGACATCATCAAGCAAAATCTCACTTACAAAGAGATTGTTAGGTAGGACCAACCTGATATTAGTTTAAACTCTGATCCCCAACTGCACTTGATGCACTTCAGTGAAGCATACAGGGCACATCTGTAATATTTAAGACTGACTTAGGTCTTTGTGCTCTCAGTGGTTAGCACTTTCTGCATGTCCAGCTGGAGGAAGCCGGCGTTATCAAGAATGGCTGTGAAAAGCTACTGCAATACTTAAAGTGGGGACTTTTTTGTCAGCAAGGCAAACTTTCCTTTTCAATCACATTTACTTCCTTACGGGTGGCAGACACTAACCTAAAAACAAGCCTGAGCATTTGATTGGTGGATCTACTGAGAAGCAAGACACAGAGGACATGACAGCCAGGCTAGATGGAGTCTTTATGACTCACATGGACTGCTGGTAGTCAAAGGTAACAGTCTGAGAAATCACAACTATAATGTGCAAGTTTTTTATTCAGGACAATATGAAGATTGCTGTACTTAAATGCAGAGTCATTACAGGTTAATACTGCAATCAAGTGTGAAATAGCTTATATGAGAAGCTTTTACCTTGAGATATCAAGGCCAGTGGATTTACTCATAATGTAAAGCATATATTGTAGTCCGCTTTCAAATTAAAAGCACAAGAGTGAGTCATGAAACGAGACTGTATGGAAGACAGACACCTTTGTGAAAGAATCTACGTCAAAAAGTGTTGTATAGCATCAAAGATAAATGTAGGGCTGGAACTAGCAATTAAGGATGAACCAAATTATTAGGAGAATGCAATATTTTAAAAATAATGTATAAATTTCGCTAATATTGTTTTGTTTCATTTTTTGTTGTTATTTATTCTTCATTCAGTGTCAGGAAAACAAAATAATCTCTGTTCCAGATTATCTTACTAGATTTAAAGTTTCTGAGCTCCTTATCACACCGTCTTTGAACATTTATCTGGCACAGACCTGATCTGATACAGCACATAAACATTGGCCAATGCCACTGGGGAACGTCATTTAATTGCTCGTAGGTTACTAATGTCCATGCGATAGTATCAGTGCAACTATTATTTCAACAGACATTTAACTTGTCAATCATTTATTCACTTTGCAAAATAACTACCTTTTAAACATGAATAATTATGAAATTCAGGCTCTCTTTCCCTATAGTTAGCCTTTTGTCCTGCTCTCTTCTCTTTCCTATCACTCCCAGCTGATCACAGCCCCCTCCCTGACCCGGGTTCTGCCAAAGGTTTCGTCCTGTTAAACAGGAGTTTTTTCTTCCCACTGTCACCAAGTGTTTGTCCATCAAGGGGTTGTCTGATCTTTCCCATTTGTAGGATCTTTTCCCTAGAATATAAAGCACCTTATGGTTGTTGTTGTTGTTGTTGTGAATTGGAACTATTGGCACTATTTAAGTGTCTTTGTTTAAAAGCCATATGATAAAATGAAAGAAATAAAATAAAATTTGCCAAAACTGTGATCTTGATAAGGTTTATAGCTGCATAAAGCAGTGACTCAATGGAGACTTTATGACTAGCATTTTACTTTGAAATCCAAACCCGGAAGTTGGATTGTGATCATTCGGGTTGACCTGGTCCTAGTCGTTTAAAGTAATAAAGGAGGGAGGAGGGGGGGGAATAAAAACAAAATACACACACTGTAAATGAACTCCCGAGGAATTAAAGACCTCGCTAATTACCCTCTTTAGAGGAATAAGAGCTTATAACGCTGACAGCAGTAAACAGCACATAAGGCCGCATTAACAGTCCCAGACAATGTGATTTAACAAGGCTACACCCCTCTCGCCTCCGGCCAAACTCCCCTCTTTTTTGTTTGACAGATTTCCAAAGCTACCCACAGTTGTCTGCATCATCTCATGAACAACTGCAGAAAAGGACGTTGGGGCTCTCTCATGCATCAACATAACCGACGTTTCAACACCGACTTAAGTTACAAAGGGCAGTCATATTAGGTTATCTGAAAGCTATTGCTCTTCGACAGTAGAGCCTAGAAATAATACTTACAGTGGGAAGATGTTTGGTGGGGGGATCTGTAAATGTCTTGACCGCTTCTGTCCCGGTTCACAGCGCAGCCGAAGCTCCCAGATAGACGCCTGTGCTCACGCCAGGGCTGTTTGTCGACACAAAAGTCGGCTAAAAATGTGTACGAAACAATTTAAAATGTGTGGAATCTGTTAAGAAGGCAGTGCTGAATTCCATCTGGTCGCGTTCCAGTGTGCTGCCAAGTTAGCAAGAACGGAGAGATTAAGGACTTCCCGATTGCGCTGTCATAGTAAAATAATCGGCGGCCCCTTGTTTCTTTGGAGGGTGGAGGAGAAGCACGATTGTGCTGTAAAGTAAAGTGGACGCCATCGATGGAGTAATTTAAATAAGGCTGTATTTATGAATTCAACCAAGAAGTCCTCTATTGCATCGGGGCTTCATAAAAACTTGTAATTTGTAGTGCAACTCGCGTCACTTCCTGTGTGCCTCACGCTTGCTAGCTTGACAAATCTGTATCTTTCCAGCCGCGGCTGATTCTCGTTCACATCCTCCGACTTCAAGCGCTACTTACGGCCTTGACTGAAGTATTACTGCATCGTGTATATTCACAAAAGCACATATTTAATACAGTTACCAGGAAATACATCTGAAAACTACTTTGGTGACGTAGGGTTTACGTGCAAGACGGAAATTAAGCAGAAAATAGACCTCAAGGTCGGCAGCAGTACTTATTGGAACGAACCCTAGACTGAATCATGATAGTCTAAACTGGAATAAAAGCCCATTGGAGGAAAGGAACCATGTGGTTGAAATTACACTTCCGGATCACAATTAATAATTAATTCCACTGTCAAATTCTCTCTCTTCCTTTTTTTGTTTTTAGCTGACTTCAAAAATAAACAGCTAACCATTAAAGATATTTTTAAAATTCATAATAATAGAGAAAAAGGCTAAATTCAATAGAGGAAACCATTTCAGACTTTATTAAAGCTGCTTTTCAATTTACATACAAGTCAGAATTACATATTTACAAATGTACATGGATATGTCTTGTAACAAGTTTTAAATCGTAATATGCTGTTATATCAACAGCATATTCAGTAGATGTGCAATAGGAAAATAAAGACAGTGGGTGCTGCAATGTGCTGCATAAAAACAAACTTAAAAAATAGAATCCTTTCTCATGTCTCCAGCCTCTGAGTCGAAAAAGTACAAATTACACGGTAAGATTTTATTTGGGTGACCAAAAAAAACCAAAAAACTGACGACTTTAGTGCCCATGTCAGCTTTCTCAAGAGGGCAGAATATAAACTCTCACAATGTACAACAGGTAAAAAATAGTTCTCCAGGAGGTTTACAGCATGGGGCTTATGAAGTACATGCCACACAGAGTGATGATATACAGAGAGATAGAGAGACTCCTCTTAACAATATACATGCTCTTTAGGGGAAACAGTGTGAGGTATAAGAGGACACATCTGTACAAGTGTAACATTTATTTCTCAGCACGTGGACGCACAGCTATGCAAGCCACAGTTTAGCTCACAGTTTGACATCGAAAGGCCTGTAAACTGGTTTGTTTCCTCTTCCTTTACGTTCAGTGGGAGGATCTTAAAAGAAAAAAAAGTGCTTCTCAGCAAGTTCTTGAGAAGCCAATCACAAGCACTGATTTTAGTCCAATTAAGAAAAAAAATCTAAGAAAAAAAAACTGTTAATCATGGCTTTGTCGAGCAGGTGGACAAGCTGGTTTCCTGTTTGAAACAGTGTCACACATTCAACAACGCAGGTGGAAAAAGGAGCGATTGTTTTACAGTGTACCTCGTGGATACAGTAAAAATCCTGGGATATATATTTAAAAAACATTTAAAAAGCAAGGTGTCATTCAGTGTTCAGAATAGCACGGGTTTCAGAAGTTGCGTGCAGAACAGCTGGTCGTCAAAGGCGGTTGGCATCAATCTACATCAGAACAGTGGACGTATCACATTTTCTAAACTAGTTACTTAACTGTGACGTTTACTCAGCTACATTTTGGTGTCAAGTACACAAAGTATTGCTCTCAGGCCGGAGGTGCAAACATGTCGAGCAGGTCCGGGCCGTGGTATTATTAACCCAGCTTGCGGAGAAGCAGCTACTGTCACATGCTTGAATGGGGCTGGTTGCACAGAGAGGAGGGGGGGAGGAGGAGGGGGACAAAGCCTGCTTTTGTTGCTGCGGTGCAGACCAAAGATAGGTGAGCACGGTGACACAAAAAACAGACACACATTCAGAACACTGAGATTTGGGCCGCGACAGCTGTTTGAGCAGAGGCTGCACATGTGTCTGAAAAACTCTGATCGAACTGCTGTCTGTTGTTAACACAAACAATCAGGTGAGTGTGCGCGCGCACCCACACAGACACAAAGGCAGGTATGCAGTCACACCTGTCTGCCTACAGAAACGTCTTCCTGAGAGGTAAAAATCCAGAGCAGTGCACTGGCGGGTTGCTCAATCCCTCATAGGAGGAAAAAGATTCATTTAGAATGAAGTGCAAGACACCTGACCACCAGGTTGTACTGTTGTTGACATTCACCTAGTGACTGCGTGCGGTTCTTAATATCATAAAAACAGCTTTTAAGGGAAGCTCATTATCCATGTGTGAGGAATACAACGTTCTTTAGTAGCTTCAACAACACAAAACGCCTGCACGCAATCAACCTGCTCACTTTTCCTCCCAGATGTACTGAAAGCATTTTTCCTCTTGCGGCCGCCTGCTACTTTTCACAGTGTGCGATCAGCGACTGACACCAAAGCCAGCGTTATCGGGGGTCTGATGGTGTTTGTCTACATAACATCCTCCTGCACAAGAATCTGTCGCCGTGCTGCGATGTCGTCATCGACTTGAAGGGGTTCGACTAACCAGCAGTTCTGTCCCCTCTGCAGACGGCGCGTGTTTAGTGCAGATGTCCTTTCTAACCTCTCCACATTAATGCTACATAATCACTAGGCCTGGACTGCCTGTTCAGTCAGTTATTAGACTGCGGACATTTAGCTTTAAAGAAGGCCTCGCAGGAGGTGATACATCACATGACTTGTGTGCCGAGGAATGACAGATATCCCTGATATTTCCCTCTCGCTCGAAGGAACGGCAAAAAAAAAAATCTATACTTAAATTCTACCAACATGCTGACACCTTTGAATATAAAAACAATTTTAAATGACAGTGCAGTTTTTCTAAATACTCTGGAAAAAGGGGGGCAGTTAGCACTTAGCCAGCGCTGGCTGATCTGCAGAGAAAGTTTTGGTTTTCAGATGGATTTAGAAACTGTGACGTGGGTGACTGTCCTCCTGTCAGACCAAACTCCAGCTTTTTTTCTTCTTTGTTTTTTAAGCATTTTCCACCTGTACAAAATGATTTTAGGTGCAGTGATTTAACAAAAAAAAAAAAAAGCTGGGAAGACCTGACTCAGGTCAGGGTTTGATGTCGGAGAAGCTGGTGTAGGTCTCACTACAGCTGGAAGAAGTGCTGAGGTTCCCAGAGACGCTGCCATCTGCAGGACAAACACACAAACAGCAATGCTCTGTTAGAGCCAGACATTGCAGGGGAGAGTAATAGCGTCATTGTGCCGCATTGCTAGGCAACAGGTACCCATACTGCAGCGTTAAGGGAAAGATATGAATGTGTGTACTTCCTGTTCGTTGTAACCGACCTGAGCTGCTGAGTGATTGAGATGACTTGGACTCTGAGATGAGGCTGAGGAGGTTTGCTGCTGCCACCCAGCCCTCCTTACTGGTGCGAAGGTTCTTTACAAACCTGTGAAGGAGTTAAATAAATATATATATTTTGAGATAAAATTACAGGACATTTTACATTAATAAGCCACAACATTAAAACCACTGTAAGTGTAATATACAGCACTGATGATCTTGTTATAAAGCAATGGTTAGTTAGAAAATCTTGGATCCTGGTATTTATATGGTTGCTGATGACACATATATGTAAGCATTGCTACCGACCAACCAAACCCCTCCAATCCCCACGCCCAGGGGGAGCAATTCTGGAATGCACTGACTGCACCTCACCCTGAACAGGACCCAAAGGATCCTGGTACCATACAGCACAGGACATTTCCACAATTTGACCCAGTATCCTGATTGCTTACAGCTAGTTTTGGTGAGAAGTTTTAACATTGCGGCTAATAAACAAAGGTCGAAATAGAAGACCTATGACAGTTACTCTCCATTTACATGTATGAGCACTAAATTCTCCCGAGTGCGAGTGTTTGTGTGAATGTTACACAACGTTCTTAGTGTGTGTGTGTGTGTGTGTGTGTGTGTGTGTGTGTGTGTGCGTGAGAGAGAGACTGGGAGAACGAGGTTTGTAGTAAAAAGCATTTTGAGTGCTCAGTCACAGAAGAAAAGCCTGATTAAAGTACCACTCACTGTCATATTTATGTTATGTGTCACATCATGAAAGCAGAGTGAACTTGTTCCTTTAAGAATGAAAGTTCAGATTATATTCCCTCGCAGAATTAGATGTGTATACCGTCAGCTTTTCTTTATTCTAGAACAGCGGTCCCCAACCCCCGGGCTTCGGACCGGTACCGGTCCGTGAGTCGTTTGGTACCGGGCCGCGAGAGTTGAGGCTCAGGTATGAAATGTATAGTTTTCAGGGTTTTTATCGGTTTTCAGTGTTATTTTGTTATCGTTTTTATCGTTTACTCTGTTTTCCTGGGTCTTTTCACGTGTGTTATGAATAAATCTTCTTTTTTTCGGTACTGGTACTAGTTTTATTTTGTTGTATTTATCCGCGACACCTTAAAGGCCGGTCCGTGAAAATATTGTCGGGCATAAAAAGGTTGGAGACCGCTGTGCTAGTCCATTTGTAGTCTGCTTAAAAGCAGTGTTCGCATTTGGAGCCCTTAAATTTGGCGGCTATACTGAGAAGTGTGTGCAGTCACAAATGACCAACTTTTACCCTTTCTTTGTGGCACAGATTCGACACAGTCCTGGAAACATTCCTCAATCTTGGGTCTATAGTGTCACACATTTGCTCCAGAAGACACCCACTGTGGACCTCTGCTTCAAGGTGTGACATGTGCATTCAGAGATGCTCTTCTGCACACCTTGCTGGTAACAAGTGGTTATTTGAGTTACTCTTTCCTCCCTATCAGCTCAAATGCATCTGGGTCCTATTAAAATCCATTTAAATTAAGTGTTGTTTGCTTTTGTTTTTTTTTTACCACTGTCCCTCCTCTCCTTCTCTGATCAGCTGGACCATGTCTCCACTCTTAACAGACAGCTCCTGAGGTCCTGCTTTCTCGCAGTCTGCTACCACAGTATACTTTCCTGGAGCCTAAAAGGATCAAATGTTAACAACTTTACCAACTTTTAGAACCACACTTTAACATTTTAAGCTAAAAAAGAAATAAAAATACAGATCTATAATAATTCTTCATTCTCAGGCTCACCAGCTTCTTTCCTACTTCGTCCTCGGGGTCAGAGTTCATGGGGTCCTCGCCGCTGGAGTACCCATCGTTCTCTTCTGAGGCGTCCGCTGAGAGAGACGCCTTGTTCCAGCCTGTAGGTTGGATGATGGGAAAATCAGAGAGAGAAAAGTTCAACACACAGACAAAAAAAGGGACAAAAGGAGAGAAGTGAGGTCGATCTTTATCACAAAGCTCCATGTTAAATCAAGTGAGATTAGATGTTTGAGCTCAATAGTGAAGTACAGAAAAATGACATGAATGGATCAAATATTTGCGAAAGCCACACAAATCTCCTGTGTGGAGGGTAACCCCCTCCCCCCCAAAAAATGTGATCGATCAGATTATGAAAAATTTATCTGTTTAGATACAAAAACCACACACACTCCTCCAAAAGTCACAGAGAAGATCATCAGACAGAAAGAAAAGGAGGACCTGTGATCAGAAAACAGATTTCAGTCACCTGCATTTGTTACAAGGCTGCTCTGACTCCCAGTGCCAAAAAATAGTTGCTGAAGCGGCGTACTGTGTACAGCACCACAACAACCCCAAACAAGCAAAAAACACCCGACAGTAGAAGAAGAGGCAATGATTGATTTGAGGACGAGTAGGCACCGTGCAAAAAGATTTAGCCTAGAACTGAGACTTCAGATTTAGTCAGGTTGAATCTTTAGATCTCGCTCCAATGTGCAAAAAGACAGTAAGACTCGGTAAAAGGCTAAAGGACTCCCACGGCAGATACACGCTGCGACACTTTACCTCAGTTCAAATCAATCACGAGCACCCACAAACAACAGCAAACACCCCACTGTGGCTGCTGATGCTCAGAGCAGCTCTGTACCTCGCCGCTTGCTCTGTAACAGACTAGAGGTGCTCATCCATCTGACTCTGCTCAGAGTGACGTGGGGAGCCGGCTCTGAAGGGGAAGAAACGGCCAGCAAAATGATAAAAAAAAAAAAAAAATCAGTGACAACGGCTCAGCTGATCAAGCATCACTGAAATGCACAAGATACCAGACATGTAACAGTGATGATGATGATGATGATGATGACCTGTGGATGAAGGTTACAAAGTTGGTCTATGCTGTGCGACTATCTGCATGGGTGAAACTCAAACCAGCCTTTGGAAACATTTCATTGGTCTAAATCGTAAATGCACCAGATTCCAATTGGGCAGTTTTAGCGAACAAAGCAACACAATACAAATATATTACTGCCATTTTAGCTGCTTCTATTACTCATTTGAAGACACGCAGATAGTCGGTATGATCAGCAAGAGGATGAAGAACAGCCTCTATATTGATGGACCGATGGGTTGCTACAACGTTACACCCCGCTTGTAACGAAACGTGTCAAATCTACATTATGGAGACAATCGAAGCAGGAGTACATCGTGGTCAAGTGAGATGGCCTCTAAAAATGAAATGCTCCCTCATAATGGGGCGGAAATATACCTTTGAACCCAAACGGTGTGGGATCGCTCTTTACCAGGTGGCGTTTGGAGCTGTGCTCAGGGCTCAGAGTCGAGCCTGGCCACACAGGAAGGAAAGATGTGAAGGAGGAAGAAGAGAAGAAAAGTGAGGGAGGACAGAAGCGAAAAGGAAGCAAGAAATTAACACTAACGTTAGAAGTTTGTACATGATGTGAACAGTCTTAGCTAATCAATAGCCAAACACACACACACACCATTACAGTGGTGGATACTCAAATTTGGTCAAAGGTAAAGATAAGCATGAAGCTAAACCCTGTGAGCACACAAGCACAACTCAGCTGCTGTCCAAACTCCTGCTTTAGAAGAGCAGCCAATCAGAAGGAGGTCGTCTTAAAATCAGTAGAGCTATTTAAAAAAAAACAAAAAAAACAAAAAGTCTTGTAGCAGATAGGCCAAAGTGAGCATGTGCAAAAAGGCCCGCTATAGGCTAAATAACTGAACTGAGAGCCCAAGAATTAAAAAAAAAAAAATGAAGATGTCACCTTTACAAGTCACCTTTAAAGTTTTGACTAATACTGCTTTCACGAAGAGGAGCTTCTACTTCACTTTCATCTCTACTCCAGTGACTAGTTGTATTTTTTCCAATATAATTTAAAAACCTTAATATTCATTTTGATTCAGCCACAATGGCAGTGTTAAACTTTCACCACCAGGAGGCAGACTGTCTCCAACATAACCATCTGGGATCATGTGTGCTCCATTAGGCCGTGAAGCAGGTTAGACTGGAGGAGGCCAATTAATTATTGGGCACCGGGTAAAAGCTCAGACAGAGGCTCACATTCAGAACTGGATTCTGGATATTAGTATTCTTAGTTTATATAGCGAAGGGTGTTTCTTGCTGATAATCAATTGAACTTTTCATCACTGACAAACGACATACTGTGACGGGCCACGCTGAGCTGTTCTTAGCATTATCCTTCCTTTAAAAAAATGTTTGCATTCGCTAATGTTACCTTTGGGACTCTTGAGATTGCTGAAGCCCTGCAAAGTAAAACGCTTTTTGGCCACTGAGGACCTGTCAGTGGTCGGACTGGTCACCGGCTCTTCTGGAAGCAATGATTTGAAATGAGTGCAGGACAAGGGAAGCCATGAAAAGAGAGAAGAAGCCCCAAACAGGGGAGTGGAGAGGAGAGAGAAAGATGATAGATGAAGACAAAAAGAACCTGGTTTAGTGGGAGTTTAGAGCACAGCTTAGAGTAGAGACTTAGATAAAAGTGTTATTGTCTTCGAAGATGCTGTTTAACTCAAACATCTACCTTTGTGTTTCGGCGAGGATGACGAGTTGCTGTCAGAGGTCGGGGCTGGCTCAGTCTTCTTCTCCTCTTGCTTCTTCTGGTTCTTCTGACCGCTGCTACGGAAAGGGCTGCAAAAAGAAAAAAGTTTGAAAAATAGACGTATGTTTGATTTTTTTCCTTATTATCTCTAATCTGTCTAATGAGTCCTTACGTTACATATAAGCCACCAACCTGAGAGAGATGGAAGTAGAGTTGTTGCTGGTGGGACTTGGGGACATAGAGTCTGAGCTCTTCTGCTGGCTGGCATCTAAAACATACAACAACAACAACAACAACAACAAAAAAGTATTAAAAAGGAATAAAATAGGTTTAAAAAATAAGAACTTCTGGAAAAGTTAAGAAAGAAGTTTTCACAATACCTCTGCAGGCTTTGAGCTGCTGAGTCAAAACTTTGCGGATCTCGTTCACCCATGCCGTTTTAATCTCTGGCGTCGGGGCCTAGATTAGAACAAGCGTGGACAATCATTCCTCATCTCTAAAGGTATGATTAATAAAAGCAATCAGGTCGAACGCCCTTACCTGCACTATAAAAACTTCTTCTCTCGAGTTGCACCAGATCTCAAACTTCTTGTTGTCTCCCTTGGCATTCTCTGTGATGCCCACCGCACTCATCTGAAAGAATATAGAAAACTTAAACACTAAATCTTTACTGCTACGGCACGGCATCGACCTTCCTTTTAAAAATGGAGCAAGCAGGCTCACACTGAGGGAGTGTTTGAAGCTGTAAGACGGAGCTTTCTCGTAGCCCTCCCCGTTCTCCTCTCTCCTCTTGCAGAAGAGCAGAGCCTTCTGGTGCAGGAACAGGTGCCTCTGCATGGGCTTAAACCTGGCCAGGTCCTTCACTTTGGCATGACCTTTCTTATGCTCGGTCCACACGCTGAAGGAGCCCTGCATCAGCAGACGACCCAGCTCTGACAGGTTACCCTAACAGGGTGAAAAGACAGATGCGTGTTTTTGCATTGCACGACCTCTCTGAAAGCCGATAAATAAAAAATTCTGGTAGCTTATTGCCAAAACTGTCCTGTAATTATAAAGCAGAACATTTTTGTTCATTTACTTTTTTGTCATTTAATACCTATTACTCGTCAGTGGGACAAGTACAGTATACATACAGTTAAATCAATTAAAACATTTACACCTTCCTTCACATTTTCTAAAACCTTTATTGGGCAAATTCTGGCTCCTGGACCTTATGTTTCACACCCCTGGTTAAAGTTTTGCAGCATTGCAGTTTTGAAACTGGCCACATGATGGAGCTATTGCAACTGTTTTTGACTCTGGCTTTGCACCTTTGCACAGGTAGCTGTGTTTCAGCTCTGTAGCCTTTAATGTTTTTAGATATTTGATTATATGTACTTAAAAAACAAAGAAAGGTTTTAGCCTGGAGGGGAAAATGGAAAAAGCAGATAAGAAAAGTGGGAAGAGAGTTGGCAGAGAGCACTTAGGGGAGAGTCTGGGGTGTACTCATGCCCAGGCCCTGTAAACCCCAGCAGCTCTTGTTAAAGAATAATTAACCTGCTCTGTATTTTAAAAGAACGCACGCTAGATATCCCATTCAAGGCAGTTTGAAATGATTTGACCACCTCCAGCAAAGTTTGCAAACGCAGTGTACTTCTTCTAACCTCATATCCTGTGATGGCAATGAGATGCATGGAGTCATTAACGGCTTTGAGAATCCCAAGAATGGAGGACAGTGCTTCCTGTAGGTCGTCACAACCATCACAGCCCTTGCTGTACTTCAACATCTCCTGCAAACATTGAAAAAACAAAACAGTGAGTCATTCCCCCTCTTACATAACAGGTGTACATAATACATGAACAGAGCTGACCTTAAGCAGTAGCTGGTACTTGGTGATTCTCTGGACGGGTTTAAGGAGGTAGGAGTCCAATCCAAGTTTATGTTCCAGCTTCCTCTGGCACTCCTGGTGTATAAAACATGAGCCGGTTAAGATTTAAGTTTTATATTGCTTAAAAGTGAAAAGGAAGGCGGTGCTACAGCTGTGAGGGCTGACCTGGAAGAAGGCACAGTCGGAGCACTGTCTCCACAAGCTCTCGGAGCGAGGTTTATTTTGGCAGTAAGCCTCGTAGATCTGCAGGTCCTTCATCTGCAGCGAAAACAATCATTAGCAAGTCAGTACGAGCTCAACCGCTGTTGACGGAAACATTGCTGTTGATGGGATTCCTGTCAAAACGACGATGTATAAGAAAATAAAAGTGCTCACCCGTTCTAAAAAGCAGCGGCCCACCAGCTCTGGGCAGTCAGTGTATGCTTCCAGTTCCTTCAGAAATGTCCTTGAGACAGGAAAGAGAGGTATAAATACTCAAACTATGAACAACATTTGTAAAGCACCCACATATATAATCAATTAGCTTAAAAGCGTACCTCTTGTGAAACTGGTAGATTTCTGGCATGTTCCCAAACAGGATGTCCTTCTTGCTGTGCAGGTTGCTGGGGATGAGGTGAGCCATGGCAGGGTTGTCCATCTCTGCCGCATAGCCCTGGATTTTAACATCACACATTTAGTAAGAGCTTCAGCCTTTTCACCAATTAATGTCAGGTCACGGTATCATTACCGACACCGCTCACCTCCAGCACACACAGCAGCTCCTCGACATAAGCTCTCTCCGTCTCCAGCAGCTCGTTCATCACGTGACTGAAATGTACACACACACACAACACAAAATACAATGCGGACTACAAAGAACAAGCAGCATGATTGCCAAATAATTGCTTTCCTATCTAGGGCTCTGGGGAAAGAACTTTGACCCCTTACCGGCGAAGCACTGCCAAGTTTTCTTCTTCTTCTGAAAGAGAAGCATGTCTTGTGCCACCGTTGTGTACAGGAGACTCCACCTTAAAAAATAAATAAATCACACACAGTCATGCATGTTTAGTATTTATCACCCACTTAAAACCTTTATTGTATCACACAACATTCGTAGAAATGATAAGAATTTACCTTTTTGGAGAGGGCATTATCAGCAGAGTATCTCCTGTCTTTTCTCTCTAGATCTGATTAGAAAAAAAACATCATTATGTTTTTTTCATCCAAGTTTAGATTCGTCCTTCTCATCCTAATCAAACCACCACTAAACGAGTAAAAGATACCTCGTTTGACATCAGTTCCTGGCACTTGTTCTTCTTTAAACCAATTACAGATGGCTACTTACGGGGAGAAGAATGCGGTGACTTGACTTCAGGCCTTGGAGCTACTGGCTGGACTGGTCTCGTCTGTTTAGCGGCGAGTTTCTTCAGGCTGATGCGTCTCTTCTCGAACATCTCCTGGACGGAGCTTTGCTTCTGGAAAACTCTCTCTATCTGGTCCTAAAGGAGGATGGAAAATATTGCAGCTCAATGTGAAATATGATAAAGGTATCACACATTAAAAATTTAAACTGAAAATCTTCTCACGGACCCTGAGCTGAGAGTTGAGCACCGCCTCGTACTGGCAGCAGATGGCGCTGCGGTCAGTGAGGGTGTGCAGGGATGCTGTATCCAAGTATCGCTCCAGTTCTTGTAGAGCTGCTTCTGCCCCGTCCTGAGACTGACAGCGGTCCACTGGCTGGTTAGCCAACAGGAAGATGCCTTCCTCACACCAGTGCGACGCCTTTGAGGGGGGGGAAATACCAATGAGTGCTTCTAAGGATACAGCGCATTTGTTGTGGACGATTAATGAAGCCTTCCTCACACTCTTACCTCCTCCAGAGCGTGGTGGAGCTCCATGGCTCTTAGCAGGAGGCTCTTTTTGCTCCTCAGAGTGGAGCTGATCTCCTCACACACTCCTCTCAGTTCGGTGCACTTTGGCCTGATGGAGTCCTCGGCGTAGTGGGAGTTTTCTATCAGCCTGTCACCTTCGCTGACCAAGGACAAGGCGAGGTCTAAGATGTCCTTTCAAAACATACCAAAACAATTGCAATTATTGGAATATATCTTTATTATAAGTCAGAATATACAGAATTCTGCCTCAGCAGCAGAGCGGGACACAATAGTATATACTGGTATTCAGCATTTTGAAGATCTATAGAAATTCTGCACGAACAGAGGACAGAAAATGCTGAGCATGTCTTTTTGAACCACATGAGCAAGACTGCGTGTGCAATTGTGTGTACTTACTCGGGCTTTATCCTCGTGGCCGCTGAGCTCTCTGAGGACGTGCTCTGCATGGGCGGGGCTTACGCTGACCTCGGAGAAGCCCGACAATCGCTCGGACGTCACATCGAGTTGGGCGCGCACCTGAGGAGCACAGGGATTGATAAGCACGTCATTTTCCGAGATTTGGATTGGAAATGAGAGGATGACTCTTGACTCACTTCACGGAAGTGCTGCTCAAAATGGCGGAGGTGCAAACACTGCTCCAGCTTGGTACGGTGGCGCTCCCAGAAGTCGTCAAATGCCATCTCCGTCTCATCCAGCTGACCTAGGAGTCTGAAAGGGGAAAGGAGGCAAATGAGAAGCGATGGGAGACAAAAGAAGACATTTATTCATGCATGCAGGGGCAACTTCATTTTTTATTTATGCATCCTTCAGTTTAGTCATCCACCTCTGCACAGTGGCCAAGTTTTCCTGTTCATCATGCGTCATGTTGTATTCGGGGTCTGCCTTGAGAGGCTCGTTGATGCAATCCAGCAGCCGTCCTCCTTGTGACTGCGCCACCCTCAGGTCCTCCTGGAAATTCGAACCATTTTAAAAACTTTCTAAAAGCAACAAAAAGAGAAAAAGAAGTTTGCCACAAAAACAGAAAAGCATCTCCAACCTTCATCGTATCCTTTTTCAGTGTGTGCGTCTGCAGCAGGATGGTGGTGGCCTCAGCATCGTTGGGTAACTCGGTCTCTGCAAGCTCAGTGCCAAACGCTTGCAAGGTCTGAGCCGTGGTCTTCACCATGAGGGCGAAGGCCTCAATGGCCTGTGGAGGGCATACACGTATGCATATGTATGTGGCAGAGAAAAAATAAGTCAGAACATACATAAATATATATATATTTAAAGAAATCGGGGACAAAATAGTCATGTGTGTGTACATACAGTGCGGTGTGAGATCCAGCTGTCATGGTGGTATTCCTGTGTGCCTCCCAACTCTTTGGTTAGTTGTCCTGGATCGATATACGCATGGAGCTCAGTCACAGAACTCAGCATCACCACCTGACACACACATACACCCAAACTGATTAAATGAAATACTATCACACATTTATTTTGAGATGAATACAAACATAAACATAAGTTACAACAGTGACGACAGCTCTACACTAGCTAAAATAATAATTGTGCTCTCAGTGACTCACAAGGGAGCCATTACGTAAAGACAAAGTGCTGCGGTGTATTAGTCATACCTTCATTTTGAACTCATCCCTGTTGAACTTGAACAGGAAGTCCGACAGAGTCCGCTGGAACAAAGTAGTGGGACGCAACACCAGAACCAAGTGTAAGTTCCCGGGAAATGAACCCTTACAGAGAAAGGAGGACAGGGAGTCGGATTAGACAGTGATCAATACCTTACGCTTACTTCCACCCACAAATTATCCCAAGAAATTTCAATAACTGAGGTGTGCAGAAGAGCATCTCTGAATGCCAAAGCTTGAAAGATATGGGCTACAACAGCAGAAGACCACAATGAAAACTTGAAATTGAGGTTTCAATTCACAAGCTTAACAAAATTTTATAATAGAAGACTGAAAAAACGTTGCCTGGTCTGATGACCATATCTGCTGTAGGGTCAGAATTTGGCATAAATGACATGAAAGCATGGATCCATCCTGCTTTGTATCAGCGGTTCAAGCTGGTGTCAACAGCGTTAAAATCGAATCTGTGACATGAAGCCATGAAGAAGAGCAAGGTGCACAAGATAAAATGCATTTCATGTCAAGTGTTTTCATCTGATGAGTGCCTGCTAGATGAAGTGCTGCACATTTTGGCACAGAGGCTTTGACCGAACAGAACAGAAAAAAGCTCTCTGTTAAACTGAAGTCCCTGTAACAGCCCTCCCTATATAACTACCTCAGAAGCAATGCTGTGCTCATAGCCTAAAGCAAAGTTGACTTTAACACACTGTAAATTTGTGAGATATAAGGTTCACAGTTGTGCCAGTCCAACTGTATAGTCTCTCGATCCTGACAGTAATAAAGGCAGAGCCCTGGTTTAACGGTGCAGCTCCTGAGTGAGGCATTAAACAAACCTCACATCTGTGCCCACTGTCCCACTGCTGCAATCCCAAACCAGCAGTAAAGAGATTTAAGAGCGTTTAACATCTAATAAATCTGCTGCGTTTCTTCACTGCAGTTCCCCTGCAGCAGCTCTCACCTAGAAAGCTGTGATTGCAGTGTAATGTTATTAGTCCTGTGACTTTGGGGAGTAGCTGTAGCATTTGGTCTGTCCACCTCCACACTAGCAAGTTAAAAACACAGAACTGCCTTCAGACAGGCAGCAGCTCTGGAGGCCACTCAGCTGAAAGGCTATATCGGTTGTGGCTTCCTGTAAATCCCCGAGTGAATTGCTCCGCCCTGTTAGACATCGTAAATCAATGCAGGATGACATGTACACACACACACACACACACACACACACACACACACACACACACACACACACAGCACCAGAGGCAAGCTTAGAGCTCTGTGACAAGCTCATGACATTTTTAGCATAACCATAAATTGTGTCCGCTGACAAAAGAAAATCTGAAAGATGATGATGCTTAAAGATTAAAGCTTTTTTCCTGTTGTTTTTTGGTTTAGAGCTGGTTTAATTGACACTGCTTTTCTTGGTAAATTCATGTCTTTTCTGCTGATCAAACTTCAGCTGAGGTTTAACCCACTGAGCCATGCACATATAATATCTAAATACAGCGCCCTGTGTTATTTGGGAATATTTTTAGTTGATTTATTCACTGACAAAAGTGAGTGTGTGACGACAGTCTGTACAAAATAGCGCCACGGCTGCCTTATTCATTGGAATCACTGGTAACACGCAGCAAAGAGTACGAGCCCTACGATAAATAAGTCATCCGTAAAGCATGGCTTCAATTTAGTCTACAAGGAAAAGGACTGCACTGGTACAGAGGCGCTCACACACATCCAGCGTGCATACATCATTGTCATGAAATGCCTGCATTGGGTTGTCATGGAAACGCGTGGAGAGCCTTAGCGGGAAAGAGAGAGTAGACGAGGAGTCGTCTAAGAGTGTTCCCTGTGCCGCAGCCTCATTCTACTCGTCCCGTCATTTATTTTTGGCTTTTACACACACACACACACACACACACACACACACACACACACACACACACACACACACACACACACACACACACACACACACACACACACACACACACACACACACACACACACACAGCTTGCTGTGATGTTGATGAGAGACAGCCAGGTTGGAAAATTCACTCACTCTACACAGCATCTTTCCACCCATACTGCCTGCATATCTTTTACATACAGTGCTTCCTATTGGGATTAATGACAGATGACAGTGCATGTTAACTACAGAAAAAAATGATGCATTGTGTATTTTTTTAGTTTTTCCTTTTTTTCCCCCTCATCAATAACACACCATCCAGACATCAGTGAGCAGCGCATGTGTAATTGGAGGTCATTAAATTCAATAAACCCTGAGAGGTCCTGTTTTAATTTGTAGCTCTGCATTAACATGACAATACACGTGCTGCTCGGTGCACTCCCCGTGACAGATGAACACTGATACCCCGCATAAACATTAAAGCGATGCATGCACGCGCACGCACAGACATTTTCCGCGCGCATTAATAAATGATAAGAATTAGAATATAATTTTCTTTTGAGCGGGATGATGGAAGGGAAGAAGGATGGGTGGAACGGGAAAAACCACTTCAGTCATGTCCTCTAATCACATCCACACTGCTCTCCCAGGAGTTGGCCCGCCACCATATTAAACCACCTCCATCCACCGCGTGCTCAAACCCCCCCTCCTCCGCCTGCATTACTGCTCTCACTTTTAGACGTGAACAATGTCCCAGTTGCGACAAAGACGCTCAGCTGAGATCTTGACAGGGAGAGTGCTAATATTTAGTGGAACGCCTTTTTAGCTGATGTTAAAAACGATCTGTTGCAACAAACCCGAGCCTCTCACTGGCACCGGCTGACTGAGCCATCTGCATCCTCCGCCTGCAGCAATGTTTCCGTATGCATGGATGCCTGTGTATTTATTACCCCTAATCACAAAGACAAGCTGCAGCAGACATGAAGGTGTCCCATAATTTAACCAGAATACTAGATAAATTCTGGCATTTGCATATATGGTAAGATGGTCCTCCATGTTCACTACACAAAGTGGGGGGGAAAGGAAACTAACACTTCAGACACGAGCAATAATATTCTCTCTAGGGCAGTGGAGTGTTTCTTTAAATCTTTAAACCCAACACCTGAGTGTCTCTTCACAGTAACCAATTATTTCCGCACTGATAAATATCAAAATCAAACTATCCAATGAGCTCACTACCTTAATTTTACAACCCAGCACTGTGTCTAGATGGTGAAAGCACCAACAAAGCAGCCTGAGAGCATCTGTGCCTTCGCTTTGCAGTAATACTACTAACACTTGCCCACTCCTTTATTTTTTTCCGTCCCTCGTTCCCCCTGGCAAACCAGCAAATGGCAGCACGTGACCTTGAGCAGCCTTCACGAATAGAGCATCTCACGGGACGATGAACAACTTTCATTCTCCAATGAGGCCGACTGCCACTGGCTAGTGGACAAAACAGGCGTGTCCAGCAAGGACATCCAACCACAGGCGAGTGAGGAGGAGATCATGTCAGACAGTCGGTCTCACCACCTGGCCTTCATGCCTTCAGGTTAGGTTATAATGCTGCCTGTTTCCAGTGTGGACTTGACATACCCTTTTATATTTTACCTCCCTCCCTACATGAAACATGAAAAGGCATTCACATAACAGCTGAAACTGCCAGTTGGAATCTTATTCACACAAAATATCCACTACATCAAACCATTACATCATTCTTTTTGGGAGCAGGCCATGAATATATATTTTTTAAAAAAGCATTTCACTGCACTGAAAATAAAAATACACATTTCAGCTTTCTGAGTTAAAAAAAAAATCCTTTTTAAAGTGAGGAAGGCAACTCCGAGGGGGGTGAGAACTAAACAGAAGAATGGAGTGATGGATGATTCAAAGGGGAGAGAGACGGGGTAATGAGAGGGAGAGGTAAAGGAAGGAAGGGATATCCAGCAGAGAAGCTTCTGCTACCACGCTGATAAACTCTACCACCACTCTAAATTATAGGAGGCCACTTTGTCATCTTGGCTTGATTTCTCTTCTTTTTTTTTTTTTAATCTTTTGTTTAATTTAAAGACAGAGAAGACTGGGAACAAAAAGACCCAAAATGGAAATATATAAAGATTATACACTGTGTAGCTTTGGAAGTGTGGTGGTGGTACTGAAAATGTTTTGTTATAAATAAAATGGAATTTTACAGGAGGTCATCTCAAGGCTCCAGGAAGGACTGCACACATAAAGCTATGTCTCACTGAGCTGATATGATTAACTGATAAAGGTTGGCCACAAATATATCAGTCTGAGCACATATGTTGTCTGATATGAAAACTGAATGTAGAACACTATACAGAAATACATGCATTAGGTAATTTAGAAGTGGTTTTATAACATTATTTAGTCAGTAAGGTGGTTTTGGCTTCACAGTTTACGATACACTGAACCACTGTTTGCAGCTCATACATGAAGTGAAGCTAAGCAGATGGTGGTGTTAGGTTAAATGACTGTCACTTCCAGAATACCTATATGTGCATACATAAAGGATACATGTACAATTTACTAAGACCTGAGTATCATTTGCCAAAAATTATTTATGGGCCTAAAATAAAGACTAAAATGGCAAAAGAATTACACACTGCACAAAAAATTTAAGGAACAGTTTGAAAATACATCAGATCTCAATGGGAAAAAACACATGCTGAATATCTACACCCGCATGGACTGTTTAATGTGTTAGAAGAGCTGAATTCAAAGACATAATGAACGATGTTACAGGTTTTCTCCATGGCTTCTCCAGACCCTTTCATGTCTGTCACAAGTGGACAGGGTGGACCTGCTCTCACCTATGAAAAGCACAGGGTGCCAGTGTGGACCTGTCAGTTGTGGTATTCTACGGCACTATGTGGTGCTGGGCACTGAGCACAGGGCCCACTAAAGGATCTCAGGTCCTCAGGCCGCCCTCATGAATTCTGTTTCTAACTGTTTGGTCAGAGTCCTGCTGGAGATAATTTTATAGCTCTGGCAGCGCTCATTCTGTTCCTCCTCACATAAAAGAGCAGATATCAGTCCTGCTGATGGGTTAAGGCCTTCAACGGCTCTGCCCAGCTCTCCTAGAGCAGGTGCCAGTCTTCTGGATATTTTTAAAATGTTAATATCTTGCCAGTAAGACGTTACTGATAAAAACATTAAACTATTATTTTTAGATAATATGATTTCAGCGCTTAGTCCATACTCAATGATTACATTCACACTTTTCCTTCAAAAAACATCTCTGTGGTTTTGCTTGCACCTTGAAGTAGCTTTACACCTGATAAAGCAGATTGATTGTTGGTTCATGGAATTCTACAGCTCATCAACATCCTGTTTCAGGACACTGAACGAGCCAATGGACTGGAATAATGGTTCATTATTACCATTATTAGCACTGGATATTTTCTGTGTGTAGGTTAACTTGACTTTGCGTTCAGTTACCAAAGCCAGCAGCCTCATAATGACTTATTTCCACAGTGGGGATAGTTTTCAAGAGATACCATGGAAAAACCGTTAATGATAACCAGTGCCCAATTAGCATACATTAGCATAAATTTGCATACATTGGACATGGTAAAAGGTACAATACAGGAAGAGCATCCTGACAACAGATGTGAAGGGGTTGGCGAAGCTTTATCCTTGTTTTGGCTGACGTTATTACGATTCACAGATAGAGTACTGATTACAGATGACAGCTTACAAAAAAATTTAAGTAAGGGAAAACCAAAGTGAAACATGGTATAGTACGAAAAATTAAAGTCAGTGCCCAAGCAATAGCTCTCTCTCAAAGAAAAGCCAAATAGAGAACACCGCTATTGGCCAACATCTTGCTGACTGCTACCAGTCGATCTGCAAAAAGACACATACTTAAATTCCCACCTTGGCATCTTCAAATGTCTTAAAATCTAAGATTTTTAGTGCTGTGGCGTGTCACCTCACAGACCTCAGCTCAGTAGATAGGACAAAAAGATGGGAGGATAAAATCAGGCACAACATGCTAGATTTTACCGAGGAGCGATTTATTTACTTATTTTGGCCGGCCTCCCTCCCTGCTCCCTGGCTCTGCTGGAGATTCCTTCCCGTTAAAAGGGAGTTTTTCCTTCCCACTGTCGCCACTCGCTTGCTCAAAGTGGATCCTCTGATTGTTGGGCTTTTCTCTGTATTATTGTAGGGCCTTTTCCTTACTATTTAAAGCGCCTTGAGGTGACTTGTTATAATTTGATGCTGAAAAAATAAAATTGAATTGAATTGAGTTTCATTTGAATTTAATACAAATAGTTTATAATATAATGGTATAAATGGCATTTAATTTTAATTGTCAGAAATGACAATAAGTATGGACACTTCAGTTTCATGACTATTGATTATTATTACCAAGTCTGCCTAATTTACATGCATATTAAGTATTATTATAATAATAAGATATATAACCCCTCTCTTATACTACTAGTCCCCCCTCTCTTGCCTTCCTCTTTAATGTCACACTCTCTCTTCAGTTTATCATCTTATAGAGTTGTGAAAGTTACCAAGAAGTAAGTAGGCTAGTAGGCTAATGGAGCATACACTGATGGTTAAAAAACAATTACAGAATGAGACTCATGGCCAGCACTGCGTGGACCTTCTATTTCTGCTTTTTGAGTAAGTCTCAGCGTACACAAAGGCTATGAGTGCACTTTCAGAGATTCCACCACCCACTCTAACATAATAAGCTATTTTTAACCTCATCCTGCCACATTTCAACATGCAGAAAAAGGAAAATGTCCAAGCTCCCAGTGCATATGAAGTTAATGAGGTAAAACAACCACTTACTGCATGCGCAATTTCACAAATACTAAAAACTCCAAAACATCTATTATTCTAAATGCTGCTAAGCTGAAAATTATACACACGGACAGCTGACACCAGCAACTACACCCACAGATCTGGACTAAAACAAGCATTAGCACATGCAGAGTAATGCACACACTCCAAAACAGCTATTTGGAGTCATCAGAGGGATTTTGTCAGCAAATGATGCACGCAGACAAATTGGTTCGGTAAAGTCCTAGGACAGTTTCTCCCATCTTCCTCCGACACGCACACACAGAGAAACACACACACAAAAATGAAATAAATAACCAAACAAGTAGGTTCTTACTGCGATGCGGAGCAGGGTGGCCCTGACAGCAGCCCATCGGTCCAGCCGTCTGTCGATGACCAGGATGAAACCCACTCCTGATGCTTCCACACTACAGGAGAGAAACACACACATACACACACTGTTAATCCCCACAGAAAAACACCTTTGCTTTTCCTGTGTGTGCAGGAAAGAAAAAGAGGGTGTGTATGTTTAAGTCAAGGCCTCGATAACAAGGCAAACTACTGAATTTGGTACCAGAATATCCCCAAAAAGGGGCCTTAACTAGAATTTGGCTTGTACATTATTGAGAGGGCCCTTGAGCTCCAGCTAAAGCAATAATTGAGTTATTTTATAAAAAATAATTCCAAATCAGCTTGCATTAAGAATACGTTAGGCAGTTTCACTGTTGGCTGACAGATTATGGCATAGGTTATGTCTATTATCTAGGAGGTTTAGGAAACTTGCAGACAAATCAGGCCCACTGTAGGTCACTGTAGACATAGCTAATCAAAGCTTTTGTATTATCCTAAGGAAAAAAAACTGAAGAGGTTGCAGTTTCTTTGTTTAGTGCTATATAACCTTTTTAAAATGTCAAATTTACAGTTAAGATGCAGTTGCAGCTGCTGAATGGGCCTTTTGTCAGTCCTTCACTTAGTTGGAAAAAAAAAGGGTATAAATTTTTATTTTTACTCCCCACTAGCCTCAGGTCATTTTCCACAAGTGGCCCCTGGTCAAAGGAAGTCAAGTATCCCTTGTTCAAACCTTGCTACCTACTGCCTCTTCATCATTTGCCTTCAGTGGCGATTAGAGAGCGACCCTTGTGATTACCATGGCAACCTTGGCTCTGCATTAGCATGTGTGCATGTGAAAAATCTTGCCATTCATTCCACAGGCAGTGCCATATGTAGCAGCCTCATTAAGCTAGTTTGTGTGTGTACATGGCTTTTTCCTGCAAAGGTCCCCCGCTGGATAAGCTGACGTGTATCCTGACACCTAAACACACAAGCAGGAAGGATGAATATTTAAGCCTGACACACACATACACACACACACACACACATACACACACACCCCGACTGTGAGGCCAACCATACAAATACTGCTGAGTCGGTCCATCTGGATGTCATTATTAGCCAATTTTCATTATCACACACAGAGATGTTAAGAAAAGCAATGCGTTACACTACCCGGTGGACGCCGCAAGCGGCAAATCCTCAGTCCATCGCTACTGCTAAATAGATTCAATCCACATAAATGAAAAAGCCGGGCGAAGAAAATCTTTGATATTCCAGAGCCCAAAGAAAAAGAAATCTAACAAAAATCCTCAATAATCCAATGTCATCATCCAAATATAGTCCAGTCTTCCTCAGTTCTCTCCTATTCGGCTGATGTCAATGTCCAATCGGTGCATCCACAATCATCTTCTTGCAGCTCGCGGATGGAGCGAGGTGACCGTTCACATCCTCACAGAGCATCTCCCTCCTCCTTTTGCCTCTCTCTCTGCTCCTCCACCACCCGCGTCCCACCCTCAGCCAATTAAAGCCGAGCTCTGCCGCTCAGAGCCAATCGGATACCCGGGAGCTCAGCCGATTGGCAGCAGGGTGCAAAATAGCTGGTGGGCAGAGAGGGAGGGGTATGAGTGTGTGTCTGTTATATGAAAGGTGATGATCCACTGAATGGCCGCCATGACACACACACAAACATATGCGCACACACACACACACACACACACAGATAGATATACAGCTGCATCTTCCTTTCTCCTTTAATTATGTGTGTGAGAGCATGTCTGTGCTTGATGAGAGTGCTGCGCTCAGCACTAAAGGAAAGGTGAAAGGAAGGGAGGGGAGGTGAGAGGATGGAGGGGCAGAGGGAGCATAAAGAAGGAGGACAGAGGAGTAATGAGAACAGATAAATAAAAAAAATATTCTAGTTAGGAAAACAAACCTCCACTGCAGAAATATACAAAAACTATAAATACAAAACCTTTCATCAGGCCTAAGTTCTACTATATGAGTTCATATGAGCAATGTTTTAACATTGTAACAAAAATTCTGTTCGTATATGCACATCAAAGAGTACAGTTTCAATTTTTGATTTGCCAGTTATCAGTGACTTATTCTTTAGTCTTCCATTCTTCTCTAAACCTTTGTGTCTTTTGTGTCACTTCTCGAGTCAGGCCTTTGGTGTTGTGCTGGCATCTGTTGGCTCCGCCTGGTATTACACCTCAAGCTCTGTTAGCACAGCACATGTGTGAGAGGAGGGGTGAGAGACACTCACCTGGGGACACTCGTGAGGTAGCTGAGGACATTTTGGAGCTCCTCCTCTTCTAGCTCGCTGAAAGTTGGGAATTCTGGGAAGACGATGACGGGGCTTCCATTCATCCCTCGCCCCCCTGGAGACAGACAGGAATCACAGAAATGTCAGGCACGGTGTCCACCTGGTGTTGTCAATGCTTTTAATTGATTTGATGACAGCTGGATTGAAAACTTGAAAGTTATGTTGTAATGGTTCATTTGTGCCCTACTTTTCCTCCTTTATATAAATACACTCAGACACAAATAAACCCACTTCTTGCTTGATAAAGTGCAGCAGGGTAAAAATCATAAATTACATACAGTCCTGTTTCCATAATTGGAAAGTCATGCAAATTCATTTTGGATCTAATTCAGAATGAAAGAAAGGCATTAAGAGGAGCCTTAATGTGATTGTTTACCACGCCTCTGGCTGAGGAGAGACAGAGCAAAAATCACATTTATAAAAATAAGCAGGACCTCACACACACACACACACACACACACACACACACACACACACACACACACACACACTTCTCTTTGGTTGGCAGGTCAAGTTTCAAAGCATTGGGGCGATGAATTATTCACATGCCGTCACTGGTCAGGCAGTATCGTCATGGTAACCCAATACAGAGCTCTAAGAGTAGGTTTCTGTGCTGACATGTTTGTTTCATGTTGCTTTGTGTGCATTTTGTGTGAGTGGTTGGTTATGATTGCCTGCATGGCTTCTATCTGGGCCAACCTATCATCAGTAACTGACAAGTTTTTCCCACATTGGGGTCCCACAGAGGGGTCCAGGACCAGCTGGGATCAGAACTCTTTTTCTTTATTCTGGTTGAATCTGCCCCTAGAGTTTCACTGTATTTTCATGTGGATTTGTACACTACTCCATCATGTTGTCTCAAATGAGTTTTTTTGGTCATGTTGGGATTTTTTGTTTTTCCTTTGTTTGGGGCAGGTACCATGTGATGCATACGTTTTTGTGGGCCGTTGCTCTCTCTCTCTCTCTCTCTCTCTCTCTCTCTCTCCCAGCTCCTGGTTATTTTTGTGTTTTTCATGAGTCTGATTTGTAATGAATGAGAATATTTTTGTTCACCCCCCCCCCCCCCCCCCCGCCTTTTTTTTCCCTTCTCTTAGCAGTTCTTTCCTGCCATGCCTGCTTTGTTTGTTTTTGTTTTTGTTTTTTTTAAGTAAACACCTGAAAACCACCTCCATACTAGAGTAAAAATATGACGACAACCTTTTTGCAATCAGGGAAAAAAAATAACAAGACAAAATTGCATTGAATTTCTTTACTTTGAGTTGCACACAACTGTTTACAAAGTTGAGCTTGATTACACAAGGCAACTTGTCGCCAAGCAATTGCAGTCTGATTTAGAAACACTGCAATCACTCTCAGACAGACAGATCAAGGTTTGCACATAACTGTCATCTAATTTATAAACAAAAAAAAGTCAACATACTGCTAGTGTCACGTGTCTTTGCAACAGAGGACAACTCAGCTGGTTGTATTCTGGTATAAGAGCAAGGTTGCAGAGCGCCTGAGTCATTTTATAGTTAAACAACTATTTTGCAGGAACTATGTCACTATTTGTGGAAGAATTTCCGAATTTCTGTAGCCACAGACTTGCAATTTCTGCAAATCAATCATAGTTAATGCCATATTGCCACAGACCCCATTCTACCTGACTCCATCAGATAGCATCGTCTTGATGGAACAAAGTTCCTTTCAACATGGAAACTGACTGCAAGTAGACACAGACCTTGTTCCCATCTTCGAAGCCCAATTGTTGTCCCAATTTCAAAGACAATAATATAGTTCATTGCACACGGTCACAATAATTTTGTTAGTGCTGCATCAACATTTTCCCAGAGTGTGAAGGATAGTAAATTAGTCCCACATATAGTTTATAGCTTTGCAGACACAGAAAGGTCCAAATATATCTGCAGCGCAAAGCAAAACCCTTAAGGTATTACGCTTCAATGAAATCAAAATTATTTAAACTTTTATTTTTTTATTTTATGAGTTAAAATATTGGTAACTACACAAACAGAAGCAAATAAATTATCAAAAGGTTAAAAGCCTTTCACAAAGTGTCGCTTTGGCTGTCATGTAAGTATGAGCGGAACTATTTTTGGACTCTGCTGGACATATCCGCCTTCACGTCCTGGAAGACATTTATATATTTTTTTAATTGCACCAACAGTTTTGTTACATAGAAGAGCGCAAGTAGAGAGAGGACTGCGTTTCACTGAGCTACACAGACACAAAGATATAATTAGATTCTAAAGAGTTAGGCCAATTGCGCTATGTTTATAACCCCCATTAGCTCTGCCCCGACATAAATTCCCCTGTTCACACACATGAATGTGTTTGTTAGCAACTCAATTGTCCAGTTTAATCTAATCCATGCTGCACATTTGGAAAGACACCGAGATCTCTCTGGGGTCACTCGTTCATCATGAGTTTCACCACTAAGTCACTGACATGGATAAGCTGATTCAAAGAGCCGGGTTTACTCGCATGTTCTTTACATATCAAAAGGAGGAGAAAGTTATGTATGTCTTGAAATAATTAACTGCCACTTTGTGCATGTGTATAATATCAAACCAACCTGGCAGGATGGCAAACTGTTTCTGGAGTTCAGAGCCGATTTGTGCTGCATACATAGGAGTATCATCCTTTTGCACGATGTCATCTAAACAAAGAAACAGAAAACAGTATGTTAGAAAACAAAGTCTCCAAACCAAAATCCACTGTCAACTCTTTTGCCAATATAACCAACAGCTGAACTTTTTTTTTTTTTTAAAGTGTGTTTATATATAAATATGTGGAAGGTGTAAAAGGGGAGGAGCATGGGAAGTAGGGCGAAATAAAGAGGGCAGGGCACATGAAAAAAGGAGGGAGTAAAATGAGAAAATCCAAAAAGGAGAAAGAGTAAAAAAGGGTAAAAGTAATGTAGACTGGAGATGAAGTAAACACCATTTGGATTTCCTCTGTCCTGTGGTCAGGCTGGATTACAGTAATCTCATTTAGCCCTTTGAGACATGTAGAGACAGAGAGATAGAGAAAAAGCACTCTCCCCCCTCTGATTTGGCTGCCATGTGTGAGCCATGTATGCCAAAAACAGGGATTGGATTGTTAACTGTGTCCGATCATGTGTGCATCTGTGAATGAAAACTGAGAATTTATAATGTCATCTAAGTGTGTATGATGGAGCATCGCTACGTGTGTGTGTGTGTCTCTGAGTGTGTGCAGACAAATGCTGGCACCGCGGCTGGTGTGAGCAAAGTGTGGCAAGGTTTACTAGCAGTATGGTGTGGACTGGCAGTGAGATGCATTAATTACCATCCAAGTGCAACCCAAACAAACTGTTCACATTTTTATAAAGGGACCATCGACCCAAAAATTGCAACACCAGACTGATTATAGGATCTTTAGAAGAGTCACTGTTTTAATCTCATCTAGGATAAGCTTTGTGGTGAAAGTGTCCTGATGGATGAGGTTTAAAAGCTCCACTTTTCTCTCTGATAACAAACTGCATATAAAAGATGGAAATAGGCCACCGTGAGGTTAACAGTGTGGATGTCTCCAATTCACAATCACAAGCTAACCATAGACAACAACACACTCTGTTTTATTTTCTATTTAACACCAAAGGTGACCATAATTTACCATGACCATGACATAGTGAGCATATTTTTCATTCATAATTCATAGCAAAATATTTTGACTAAGCAGCCTTTATAGGTTAAAAGTATCGACATCTGTATTGGGAACAGCGATACTAGCACTGCATTTACTTGGTTACACCAAAATTTGCAGTGTAGCAGACCACTAGTGAGAAGTGAGGTCATGCTCTCATAGACTTCTATATACAGTAGTTTGCTTCAGAAACCCCCGGCTGGGTATTAGAATGAATGGAGCTTTAAGGCACTTTCATATGTGCAATGCCCATTTTTGGAGGTTTTTGACACATGTGACTGCTAAACATGCGGCATTAACATTTTGGACATGTGACAATTATGATGGCAATGTAGGATAATGTGAATAATGCTCGTCACACAAACCTGGAGACCAGTCGGTGACTGCCTAATTGTCATGAGTCAGTAGGGAAAAATGTGCATTTCCAAACCAAATGGCAAAAACCTCCTTGTAATCGCTGTGGTTGCTAGCATGCTGCTGTGGTCATAGTGTAAATGGAAGTGACAGGCTTGTCTACAAACACTGGCCTGCTGCCCTCCCTGATGGTAAAAGCTGCCCTTTCGAAACACTGGAAGCACAACTTCAACTTTTACTACTACTTATCTAGTAGTTAGCAAGTTGTTTGCAGCATGAAACATGAAAAACAAAAAAACTGACAAACTACGGGCCACCGTAGTTTGATAGCTAGCCACAACAATGTGCTAGCTATCAAAGCAATTACTAGAAGGTTTTTGGTTAAGCACCTTCTCTGCAACTGATTTCACCCAGCAAGAGCCGGCAAACTGCAGGAACCACTCGCCAGCCTCCCAAGGCAACCAGTGGTTCTATCACATCCAATATGGCACACAACTCTTAAGCAATGTGCATCTGATATCACATTAGAACTGTCAATAGACAGTCCAAAAAGCTATTAAGGGCTAGCTAATCTAACTGTAACACTGTCAGCCAATCAGACATGTGTCAGACATGTGAACTGGACGCAGAGTTATACAAACTAACACTCTCTCTTCTTAGACTTTATTTCTCTGAGATGTGCCTTACTTGCTCCCTCTTTAAATCTCTAAATCTAATCCTGTAGTTATTAAAGATGTTAACGCACAACGATATGTTCAGCGAGTCTATTGTTAATTACCAAAGTGTGAATGCGTCATTTTACGGTAAACACAAAGTGCAGCTGAGGCCATCAGCGATGTTATCAGGCGGTCATAAACCAGGACTTGTGAGTCACTTGAGCCAAACAACTAAAAACAGTCTGTAACAGCATGAAACCTTTAGTCTGTGGGAAAATAAGACAGAATGACCACACTGGAGAACAAAGCAATCCACTCATACCAGACTAAAGCACTGCAGGTGATCACATAATTGGCATTCTTCGTCACAAATATCCTCAGACTACCTGTAAAAACTGTGCGCATGCTGATGTTTGTTGGTCATTTCCTTCTTTAATCTGTGGCACCGTCGGTCTATGCAGCAGCTCCATATGATGCAGCAACCCCCTGGGATTAAGAGCTTAAAGCTTCAGTAATGCTACATACATTGTGTCAGCGTACGATTGGCTAGACAGTGACTCATACTACAGATTGTACGTCTCATGTTTTTTGTGAAGTCAACATATGTTACAGTATGAGCAGCTGTTCACAGGATGTTTGAGATGCTCTTGGAACTTGCTTTAAAAATTATTAAAGAAGTAAAACAAAGTATACTGTAAGTAGCTCTGGTCAGGAAGGAACATGGTGTCCTGGGGGTGTACAGCAATAACTCACTCACACTTTGGTAAAGTCAGAGGTAAAGCTTTACAGATTTTAGGAGATTATCCAAAAAAAAAAAAAAAAGCAGTGATTATTGCAGAAAAAACAACCAAACAAGAGGAGAATCGGAGCAGTGACTGGGTCAAGACAGAAGAAGAAATGGCTTAAAAAAAGGACAGAGGAAGATAAAAGTAAACGGTCTAAGAGTGGAAAAAGAGAGATGGTTGACTTGGCACTAATCCAGGTCCACTTATTAGACTCAAACCGACCACAGAGCTTCCAGCAAAAATCAACCACTCTGTAATTTAACACAAAAAAACCCCAGAAACTGTATGTAATTAGCTTCTACTACAGCAGAGACAAAGAGGAAGGGGGCGTGCTTTAAAATCTGAGTTCATGGTGCCTTTGAGCAAAGCAATGAGTGCTGAATGAAGAACAATTTGTTTTCTGGAAGGACAAAGGAGATAATGAGGTGGGGATCCAAAAGGAAATGTTTTATTTGTATATGATATACAGTATAGGAGGCAGACTGTGTGTGAGCAAGTGTGTTGTCATATGTCAGAGTGTGTGTTTGAGTGTTGTGGGATCACTGGGCCAGCTGTCAGTTCAATGTGTCAGGCAGTAAGCTCTGGCTAAGGCCCAAGCTCTGACTAACAGCAAGACATGTGCAGCGCTCTCTGACTCTGAATATACTTTAAGCGTGCAAGTGTCCGCATCTTTGACCTTACAGCAAGAGAGTTGGTTTTATTTCAAAATAAAACCAACTCTCAGACTAAATCTCAAGCGATGCGATCATGCGATTTGCAATACTTCATGTCACAGTGTGTCCAGTTCATGGATGGATTTGCCATTTCAACCAGATGGAGTTAAAGCTCCTTTAGTCGGTCATTTCCTACATTAGCCATGCCTTAGGATGAGTACTTGCAGCTGTTAGTGTTAAATACAAGTCAGTAAAGTAGCTGTGAAAGCATCAGTAAGTGATCGTCCAACTAAGAAGATGCATTTTTAAATGCTTGAAATAGTTTCCTGCTGCATGCAAAAATCTACTTTGTAAGACATTTCTTTCCTCCCCCAATTGAACATCATATTTTTATGAAAATGTAAGAACATTTGTAGAGAACAATTTCATTTAGCTGAAATAACCTGCACAGTGCTCATGGTTTGTGAACTATATGGGTGAATGGTGCAGATATATCAGACATTCAGGCGTCGGGCAGCTTTTCACTGCTGCTGAAACTCTCAAACGGCTCGCTTTGTCCTCAGTGGAATGAATGAAATCAAACTATAGTGGCGAGGCTGCGAGCGAAACCCTTTTACCCACCAAACAACACACACACACTGGAAGTGGGACAAGGCAGCCAAACACAAATAGTGATTATGGGGGGCCTCGAAAGAATGCCCCACCCCCTCCTTATACCCTTCCCCCCAGGCCTCTGACACCCCTTCCCAAATTCATTCATCCTTTTCTCAGGGGCTTATCTGAAGGACAAATAATATGTATCCCAGCAATCTTATGCATTAGGAAAATATTACACCATTATTAACTTTTATCAAGTGTATTGTATTTCTAAAGGGCTCTATTCAGCAGTTAAAATAACTTTTAAGTTAATGTTAAGTACAACTCGGATGAAGACATATGTGCTGCATGAACGCATCATTTCAGGATTAATATGCAGCTGCAGCTGCGGTCTACTAAATCGGATCATTTCACACTCCTAAATGTCTCCAGCTGTATTCTTGGTTGTATATATGAGGGAGGAAAAGACCTGGATTTAAAGGGGTGAAAAGAGGGAAAAGGAAGCAGTTGGGGGAAAAAACAAAAACTGTAGAGGTGCTCTCGTCTCAATAAGATGATATGGAGGACAGGGTTTCTTTACACATGCCTACATATTTAATGTGTTGGCCTGGTGCTAGCCGATACCGTGGATGTGATCTCTCTGTGGCAGAGGGTCAGGAGGAGCGCCACAGTTTAAAACCATAAAACACACAGCATCCAACATTATGCGATGTTGAGCATGTTCTCATCACCATCACACTACAGATGATGTGGAGTCTCGTGATCTGAAAGGTTGTAAACAGCCCAGTGTTGGGAGGAGAACACTGACGTGAATATTATTCAAACGTCAAACATTCTGCAAAGTTGCGGCTTCAGCACTGACCTGCTGCACATGCCGCAGCTTATGTTTTCAAATCACAGCTATTAACTTTCTTTTACATTTGTTCATATAGTTTTGTTCTCCTTGATGGCAGCTCTGTCAGTTCCACAGGTTTCTGTCCTGGGACCAGTTCTATCTGCATTATACATGCTTCGCTTAGGCAATATTATTACAAGGCATCATGCATTTTCAGTGCTATGCAGATGACACCCAATTTTATCTTTCAACGAAGCCAGATGACACGCAACGATTAATTAAACTGCAGGACTGCCTTAAAGACAAAGACCTACATGACCCCTGAACTCCTGCTCCTAAATTCAGATAAAACTGAGGTTATTGAGCCCCAACCAAAAGGGGTTTTGGTTTCTTCGCCCAGTCACTACATGCATGCCCGTAGGTGATGATTGTTGGAGTTCTCTGTATTATTGTAGAGCATTTACCTCACAATGAAAACCGTAAAACTGTTGTTGTTATAAGAATTAATGTTGCTGTTGCTACAGAGTTATTGCGGTTATTGCAGATGTGCAAATCAAAAGCAAAAAAAGCAGACACAGTTGGCAGCAAAGTCTAAATATATTGGAGTATATTTTAAAAAAGGAAGAGAGTACATGCGAGTAAGAAGACTGTCACATGAGTTTGAACTTTAGCTTCCTTTTATGCTTACTGTATTTACTGTGTGGGGAAGTTCGCAATGTCATATTAAGATAAACGTTTATTTGTCTGTCATATGAGAAATGATTCTCAGGATTAACATGTCACCCCAACTCTGAGGAGAATGAAAGGCAGCAGCCCAATTAAGTCCTATAAAAGCCAGACTGTTGTCGCCAATACATTGTATTACCATCACCCAGATGGACACACACATCCTGTTCCTTTGTTCTGCAGTCATGCTCCTACAGGTTTTCATCACTAAACACACATTGTCGGTTCAAAGACGGCAGCCAGCTGTTCTCTGCTTGTTGACGGCTGCCAGCATCGATGGCTGGTCAAAGCTCAAAGCCGCAGGAAGCCAGATAGCTGACTGGAGTGCAGTCAAACACACGTGACTATACACACAAGTGCATAGACATGACCCTCGCTGAGGACCGTGCAAACAAAAACAGCCAGGATGTGGTTGGACACAGAGGTGCACAACACACAGAGAGAACCTTAGATAGACACAACAAGACATAAGCAAATGGAGAAGTATTATTACGGTCCACTGATGGCTATAAGTCCCGCTTAAAATGCAACATTTAAACCTTTTGTTCCCCCTAATGTTGTGCCTGTGTTTTGTTAGGGCACAAATCTCAGCCTGCGCCAATTCTGTGCTGCCCTCATCATTACAGATAAACTGGTAAATGATTGGTTGTTGATGCTGCAATCTATAGATGTTGTTAACCCCATTTTAACCTTCTTCTAGTATTCAGTTTATAACTTTTAGTACATTTTAGATTACGTGTTTATGGTCGCAACAAGAGAAAGAACTCAACCATGGACCAGTGATACTTGATTTAGATTCTTAACACAAAATTAATCATTTAGATTGTAAAAGGATCAAACTGATGGAAAACCTGAAGCAGACAGGATGAATTTCACTGAGACACATGTCCACCAGCACTCAGGCGCGTCACTGAGACCTTAAGCTCTGCATCTGCTGCTATGGTATGCACCAAATGGAAAAGGACCGACTTGGAATGTAGACTCGAAGGCACTAGGTAGGGGAATCCGGTGAGGGCGTGGCATGCAGGGCTAAAAGTTGTTGCATTGGTGTTAAATACCAGCTCAGAGAGATGGCCAGTTGTGTGCACATTTGTGTGAGTTACATGCTGAGAAGCAACACAACCATTCTGCAGCTGTGTATGTGTGTGTGCATGTGAGGGAATCCAAGCTTTATTATCTGGCATTATAGTCCGGGTTTACCAACGCTCCATCTGTCACTGCTGTGGTGCTTCTACCACACACACACACACACACACACACACACACACACACACACACACACCGTGCCAAACAACTGGGTCACAGGGCCAACAGTGATCTGGAATGCATGTGAATTTGGTGCCCATCCCCACACCCACAGCTTCAACTACAGGGGCTCAAGAAAGATTAGCAGGTCGAAAAACATGTTCTTATTTGATGTCTGAAGCTACAGCTGTAAGTGTTCAGTCAGCTGGAGCACCTAGGTTTCACTGAATAGAGTCCAGGTGAATTATTACTTATTATTTACATTTACCAATGCTGAACAACATGCCTATCCAAGTGTGTTTTCCAGGACCTCCACGCCCTGCCAAGGAGACCCTACAGACACAGGTGGTCCGATATATCATGTTTCAGGTTTGTAACTGTTTCATTTGGCTGTAAAAGGTTATTACGACTGGATTTGTGTACAAGTTATTTATATTTAGAAGTGTAAAGAAAAAATAGTTTCACTGGTGGTGAAAACATAATATATCAATTTCTGGATTTATTTTTTACCTACTCTCCAAACCAATCGCTTGAAACCACCTTAAATCACCAAATGTACATTTTACAAGCTTTTTCTTGGCGAAAGATTAAGATTAAATCTTCAACTTAAAAAGGCCAAGAAGACGAAAGCGATGTCCTCTGAGTCCAGTCCACTGCGTTAGAAATCCAGAACAATAGCTTTAGGCTTTACTCGGTCACTGGCAGCGAGCCCCAATCTACTGAATAGATGGTGGCATCATCATCTCAGCAAAACAACACACTACTGTCCCTCTGTCTACAGTCTGCGCTGCCATCACAACACACACACGGACACACAATCCCTCTCAGGCATGGTTCCCACTCTGCGCGGAAGCAAAGTGCGCAAAAATCTGCAAATGAATACACACACGTACCCTTTCAGGCAGCATTAAGCGTTTTAATGAAACAATAATAATATTGATTTGTGTTACACAAGTGAATGCAGCCCTTTATTGCCTGCTGACGTCAAGACAAGTTTGTGCAGAATCGTTCTTTATTCAGCAAATGTGCTTCTGCTGTTCAGTGCAAGCGCCCAAAATAGGAAGCTCCAAGCACCGTGCAAAGCGTCAACTTTTGCACGGTGCATCAAGGACATGTACATCAGCTTTGACAAGTGAAACTTATTTTTATCAGTCTGTTAACTTAGCACTAATTAGCATGTGTGTGACTGAACTGCACCCATGTGGCCCACTGATGCTCCTTTCCAATCAAGCATGGAAGTATTCTAGTTCCAGCTGCTAACATTAGCACACCACCTTCTCATCCACATATGGTCACGTCTGGCTCCAAAAAATACAAAATAAAAAAATGCTGAGGCTTCAAATGGGTTCATGCACCACCTTCAAGTACAAGAAAAGGAATTCACCTATTAGTTAAAGGTAATTTTAGTCTATTTATGCTCACACGCTGTTAAAACAACCAGACCATGTCTTTCCTTTGTTTTTGCAGCAAGTGCAACAGTGTGAAATGACTCGAATGTCTGAGTGCGTCAGCATGAACCAGACCCGCCATTCCATAAGGTAATTTGTGAATAATTGAGCCATCTAGGTGGCTCAGTAATTGATGTGACCCTCCTGAACCCCACCAGGTGACAAACATTACCTGATCTTGGCTACAGACTTGAGCTCCGTCGTGGGAATTTCAGAATCTAGAAACTCCCAAACGGGCTGGGAGCCGTCGGTAAATCTGTGGTGCACCTCACTAAACTACAAAGCATGTACTCGCAATTTTGTGGGTTTAAAATCCAGGTCCTCCTCCCTTCCTCTCCCCCTCTCCCCACCACTAGAGAGGAAAAAAGAAAACATACAGTAATAGCACAAGCTGAGTGCAAAACCAGCAGATATAACAGCAGCCCTTTTTTAGTTGCCTCTGGCTATAGCTACCAGTCATTACACTACACAGAACAAAGAACATGAGAAGTGAAAGACAGTGGGGAGGAAGAAAAAAAGGGGGGGAAATTACATACTAGGAGAGAAAAAGAAGGAGGCAGCCAGTAAGGAAGGAATCCAATAGCCCTGTGTTTTTACTTGCCTGAAAAGGACCCTCCAGTTGCAGAGAAAAGCTAACACCACCACTTTTTTTTTTTTTTTTTAAATATATTGACATCATGCCCTGGAAGTAAGCCTTATTTCTTAGAATAGTCTTAAAAGTCACTAACACTGGGCCAGATTCACTTCAAGATGGATTTAGCATCATTAAGTCATCACAGATTCCAGATATTTTTCCCTCTCTGGTGTAGTTTCTCCATGTAGTCAAGGTTGTATGACTCTGCAGAATGCTTTAGTATAATTTACATGTGATTATAGGTGTCTAATGCTCCACTTTTGACGAAAGCCCTTCAACTCTGATATTCGCAGAGGAAAGTCAACTTTGAAGAGTAATCCAGTGCCGTGATATTGGCTAGCAAAGAAATCTGATCTGAAGCCGAGTGGGTCACGATTAAAAGGTCAGCGATACTTCAGAGGAAGTTAGAATGCTTTTTAAAGCTTAGTAGAGCCTGCTGAAGAGGCAGAAATTTAGTTCTGCTTCTTCCTGACCCAGGACAGTTTGAGTTTGCGCTACATGTATGACAGAATGTATTTTTCAGCAGTGTCAGAAGAGGCTACAAGCTCTGCAGTGTAGTATGTAAAAGAGATGGCCATTTGCCAGGCAGTAATGGCTCTACTAAAACAGCAGGGAAGTCCAGGATCCAGACTGAGCCTTTGTGTCAGTTTTTTTTTTGTTATCGCATTAAAATGCATTATCTACCTGTACCTTCTAGCACTTGTAACATAACTATAACAAATGCAAAGTTGCAGGTTTTTTTTTTACATGACTGGGAAATGTTTACCAAAAAGTCAGAGACTGTATAAAACAGATGGTCATAGCCACAAGAACATCAACAGTTTGTTAATGGACTTCCGTTTTACGGTTGAAGGCTGAAGTCTGGCATTCGGGCCGTCACCGTGGCGTTTTATTGGAGTCAGAAGCGATCATATTTGAATGATATGGAAATGAGTGCTAAGTTATGAGCTAATGCTTGCAAGCTTAGATAGAAAGTTGCATTCAAAGACACACAGAAGCCTGTCAATTCACCAAAAAGTCACATTAAAATGAGACCACACGCGCGCGCACGCACACACACACACACACACACACACACACACACTTTTTGGGATTTCGGGATGCATCTTCTAAGCAATATTAAACAGCAAGAGGTCCCTAAGGCTGACTGAAACTGTATTAGCCTGACAAATGTGTCACTTGTATTCAATACACTTAATATGTTGCATTTTATTATTAACCCAAACTCCTGCTCACTGAGATCATGAAAGATTAATTTAGCTGTGTGTGTGTGTGTGTGTGCCACTCTAGGATCAAACAAATCAACTTTATAAAAAAGCAGCTACGGCTGCTAAATCCAGCGCAAACACTGGATTTTAACTCGATGTTAATGCTTCCTGTTTCTCAGATCATAAGGCACTGACATACACACGTATATCAGTGGCCTTGCGGGGACACAGTCACGACTTGCCGATTTCTAATCTCGACTTGGCAAAAGTAAGAAAGGAAAGGTTGATACCTCTGTGGTGTGTTTGCCCGTGCATGAACGGGCTAAGCTCGTGAGATAACTTCAGCCCATCTGCTAGCAGATCAAACACGCTCACTCTCTGCACAGCAACACGAAACAGGCTCACAAAACAAACACTACTTTGCACACACACCTGAGGGGCCATGAAAGGCTCGACCAAAAATCTCTATGGATTCATATAAACTCTGCGGCTTTTTTTTAGTTTTCCATTTTTCCACAACAGAGCAAACAAAAAAAAAAAAAAAAGGCCAAATAGATGAGATGGAGTCAAATGACGTGCGCGCAAACACGCACAGAGGGTGGAAATAAGGGGGAGGAGATGTTGACATTCAAAGTCTCAAAAGCGTTTTGTCCCAACGCTGCTTCCAACTGACAAGAGGAAACGCACTGTGTTAGTTAATGGGACGAAAGTGATTAACATGCTGTCAGCGTGCCCCACTGAGTACTGTAACTGTGGGTAAACAGACCTTGTATAAACACACACACACCTCACTTCAATGCACAAACAGGACCTCGGGACAAAATGCACTGTCCACTTCAGATTTGATTATGTAACCGTCTGATGGACCATAGTGCCTTTAGCAGGAAGAGCATCTTTGTGCAGTGAGACAAAAATCAATGTCAGACCATGCTCACTCATCTCCTTCATTCATAAATTGGGTTACCCTCACCAGCCGAGCTCCTCATGACATGAGTGATCTCTCACACAGCCTTAACTTTGATGGGTTTATGTGTCAAAAAGGTTTCTATTCTACCACAACAACAGCCTTTAGTACAATATTCTTTGTTTTCTGAAAGTTCACTTCCCTGCTGATCTCTGCATTAGTTTTATCAATATGACCTTTTCAGGAAAAACAGCAACATTTTTTAAGACAATGTGTTGCCATTTACCATAGCAGCACCATGTTGAAATCCTCTGTGTGCAGAGGATAGGATCTACTACACTTTAGGTCTACACCAGGTTACTCTAGACATATTTTCAGCAATCTTGCACGTGCTTTGGCTCAGTTTCAGTGCTGCTACAGTCTTCACTAGATGATGATCAAGTCTGATTGGCTAACTCAGTCAGTTATTACCCTCATTAGTCTGTTTTTTGTTGTCTAAGATCTTAAGTGGACAGTGGACTCTCCTTTCTCACCAGGTTTACCTCTGATACCAGAGTGCACAGGTAACAACTGCACTGAGTCAACAGAGCAAGAACTAAATGCATACAAAGAGAAACACACCTGCAGAATTCCCACAATCTTAACTTTGCCCAAAACCAGACAATCACACACATTTATACACACACACACTCTACCTGTCATCATCTTCAGCTGCAGCCATAGCCTGGTGATTTCGTGGCAGAGTTGAGACACTCTGTTCAATGCCATTGTTTGTTTAGGGAGTGCATGTGTGTGTGTCCACCTCCCCGCCTCTAACACACACACACACACACACACACACAGAGTTAAAACACGCTCACGCACGGCCGCATATTCTGTCAGAGAACATCTCGGTGGAAGTTACGGGAGTCCATTCTGCTCCAGCCGCTGACTGAGCTGTCACTGCTCAGCACAGCCCCCACACACACACACACTCACACACACCCTCTCTGTCTGTGCCAGCCAGGAGGCGGAGCTTCTGGAGCATCCAGCCCGCCCCCTGGCTGAGAACATGGAAGAGAACATGGAAGTCTATTATTATTATTATTATTATTATTATTATTATTATTATCATTATCAAATTACTATACTATAACTTTTTAATTGTACTAAATGTACAATTTAGCTTCAGTAATATTTGTCTTGAATATCAGGCAGTATGTAATATGATCTAAATTCACTGTAAAAAAAGGATCTCTTGGCCAATGCTAATCAGCTTTTAGGAGTCTGTCTGTCTTCCTGATTCAGCCTCTTCGTGTAACCAAACAGACATAAATTAGCTTAAATGTAATTTGAGATTTTGGCACCCGGTTCCTTTAAAACAAGAGCAGAGTATGTACACAAATGTAAGCAAATAAAACAAACACGCTTTGAAATGGAAGCCTCTGTTTTCTTCCGCTTCTCTCGCACCATCGTACAGGCACAAAAGACACACATAATGCCACTGGGGTCAGCAGGGGGACCCCCTGCTTCACTCTCACACACAAACTGAAAATTTTGACTCTGGGGAGTTTAATTCACGTAAAGGCAGCCTTGCTGCCGCTGAACAGTCTCAGATTTAGTGGGTTTCAACATGCTTTATTTTACTACTACTGCTACGTTACTCTTCATTTCTATATACAAAAAAATCTGAGAAAAAAAATTTAATCAATTCAAATTTGTGATAAAAACACTCATTAACTGAACACACACATGCTCCTAAGTCGCCTTAAAACAGTATCTTCTTTCAAAGTGAAATATGTGCTGCTCTGCCAGAAAGTGACTGTACATTTATCTAATTTCCTTTAGAGCAAGGCTGTCAAACATAAGGCTCGAGGTCCAAAATCGGCCCGACAAAGACTCCAGTCTGACCCTGGTTAGCTTTGGAAAATGTGAAGGAGGGCATAGATTTTGCATTTTTTAGAGCTTTTCCTACTGGTAAAGACCTCCACAATAGTCGTTCATACCACACTAAAGTAATTAAGTAATAGATTAAATGGCAGAAAAGTTGTTCTTTTTGTAATTGGCCTGAAATTAAAATATACAGAAGGACAACTTTTGTGAATTAAGAGTACTGTTTTCTAATGACAGGAGAAAGTTTTCTTTCATTTTACTAACTTATGTGTTCATGCTGTTGCCATCACATAGAAAGACTGAGACCTTCTGCTGAAACTGTAATTATATTTCTCACATTAGGGTATGTCAGGTATTTTAAATATGTAGTTAACCTTCTGAATGAGTTCAACATTCCTGCTTTAGACTATTATAAAGTCTTCTGTGCATGTAAAAGGTGGCAAAGTTACAAAGGCTAAAGTCCACACTAGGGCTGTGCCACATCTGATTGTTGGTGATTATACCAGTAAAAAATTTTCATGTTACATAAAAAGTGTCATAATGTCATATGAATGGAATGGGGACGCCATGTGTTCACTTTCCTAGCGCACGCAACCACTACACCAGGCCAGACGTATAATTATACAAGTTTTTTAGGCCGAATATTAAAATATTTTAGCAGGTAGAAATCATAGAGAGAGTGGTGAAAGTTCCACAAAATAGACATAAATGATGGTTGTTGTAAGGTTGACAATAATATTAAATTAAACATGAATCTCAGTCTCGTCTGAGATGAGATTATCAATAAATGAAAGGCTGGAGCCTTTTTTAAAACATGTTCGTGTAATAATGGCCGAAGGTCCTTCAAGAGCTGGCATACATGAAGGAAGCTGTGTCAGGATGGAGCCCTGTGGGCGTACGTGTACATTTACATCATGTCAGATTTAGAAGATAGAGCACGTTGGCTGTTGCACAGGAAAAGGCAGAGGATTTTTAATAGCTCACTTCCTGTCTCTACCACGTTATCATGCATGCAGTTTCACCCACTCGTCATCAGTTTACACCTCCACCCCTTAACATTTACAATTTACACGAAGTCCGCAGCAAAGTTATCACCATCATTGTGAGCTGCCTTCAGATTTCCTAAATGTATATTGATTACTTTTCATTTCAGTTTTTTTCACTGATATGTGAATGGTGGCTCCTGTAACAGCTGTTACTGTGGGAATACATCTTCCAGCACGACAGTGATCATAAACTCAGTGCCAATGCAGTAAAAGCAAACTTGGATAGAAAAACACACAGTGAAACACTATCAGTCATGGATTGGCCTCCCCAGAGTCCAGACCTCAACATTATTGAAGCCGTGTGAGATCATATTGACACAGAACAGAACAAAAGGCAGGAACATCCACAGAAGAGCTTTGAATGTCCTTCAAGAAGCCTGCAGAACTATTTCTTAAGACTACTTAAAGAAATTACAGGAAAGCTGTGAGTACTGCACATATGTATCACATCTGTTCTGTGCTAGAAGGTGTGTTTCTATGCACAGCTCTATCAATCTATTAATCAATATCGATATAAATAAAATATTATTATATTAGATGTCTAATCAGGTCATTTTATTTAAAATGCTGGTCTTTGTGTATTTGATCCTGGTAATGTAATTTATTAACTTGCCAAAACCGCTGATAACCTCAATCGACTAAACACTCCCAACTTCTGAAATCAGCACATGATGAACTTCATCACATGCTTCTCTTTTTGAAAATGTCATATCATCAAAAAGAAGCAGCAGCCAAATCAAATTTAAATCAGGTTATTTCCAGGACTTCCTCTTTGAAATTACGGCTTAGAAAGAAAAGCAGCCTGCAAAATATGGCGGCCATAAAGCAGAAAATGGGTCGAATGTGAATTGTGGAAATGTGCATCTGTGCACATGGGATGCAGAGCAGACATCGGTGTGTGCATACCATTGCAGAGGAAGACTAGTTGTACCTGTATGTGTGTGCATTAGGGAAGCAGTGCAGACTACAGCTAGAATAACTTACAGCTTGATTATTTTGTTGAGACTTTCCTCCCCAGCATCCGTGCCTACAAAGAGAACAGTATTGAATCCTTCCGCTTCGAGATCAAACACTATAGGCCGGCTACAGCATAAACAGGAAGACGGCAATTGTGAAATGACTCATAGGCCCCAAAAAAGCAGCGGAGGCAGAGTAAGGAAATAAAAAGGTGCGAACATCTCTATAGTTTGATAAACACTGGGCTGTTTATTTAAGAAGCGATCTCCGAATTATAAACGTCCGCAGTGTAAAAGCACAGAAAACAAAACTAACAAATTCAGTTTGAAAAACAAAGACATTCACATGTCCACTGGACTCCTCTCCCTTCCTCCACTTTCCACATTGCTGTTTTCTGTCACCTCTTCTCCATATGGTGGACAGTATTTACTCAACATCAACCGAAACTTGACAGAAAGCAGGCCGTGTGGCTCGGTTAAAGGCTGAAGGCCAAAAGGATCAATTTTATCTGTAGATGGTGATAGATGTCGCACTTATCCCTGCACAAAGCAAAATTTATCACCATGCTACGAGTGCATTTCTCTACAGGAAACAAATGCACGCATATCAAGCCCTTAGTTTGACCTGTGAGTTCTGTGATGATCAGTATTCATCAGCGAGAATCAAAAGATTTAAGGAACTTTGTTAAAAACAGCTGCGCATATCACTGATAAAGGCTGACGTGATCTAAATATTTAAGGCAAAACTAATTCATTACAGCCTCATTTAGGCTGTATCAGACACTAAATCTTTCTAGAAAAGTCAAACTGAAGTTGTTAGAGGATGCCATTTTTTTGAATATCACAATGAAAATACACTTTTCCCTCCATTTTCAAGCTCTAATATTTTCAAAGCCATTCATCTAATTTATGTAGTTACCTGGCCCTGAGTACACCCCATAATTGGGAATCTGTGTTACAGTTCAGCCCCTATCTCTGAAGCTATTCTTTCTAAGGCCTTTCAATGGCAGTGCAGGCCATACCATCACGTTTTCAAGCAAATTTCAATATCACTCGAGCAGTTCTAGATAAAGCAATGTGAAACTAGCTCCACAGAAAACGTTACGCAGATTTAAAATTCCCCTAAAAGTCATCACAACATTTTTTTTGTTTATGAACAAAGTAATAACATCAGCAAGCTAAAGCTACTTTTTTCCGTTAAGTGTAGCATAACCGCCTACGTGGGCCAGTCACTGCAACACCTGGATTTCCACTCTTTCGATCAAGAGGGGCTCATCTTATCTCATTACACTGTTTATATATATTAGATCGTTTATGCCGTATTGCTGCCAGGTTCATTAAATCAATTAACTGTTCATATGACTGTATTTTATGGCATCCAACTGATATATCAGTCAGCCTATCACAGAGGACATAAACATGGTATCATCCCACTGTTTTAGAGCTCCAGATGCATTGTTTATCATCATCTCTGAGATGTCTGCAGATCAGCATTACAACCAGTGATTGAGTGAAGCAAGCCAACTACGTTCTCTACGTAACAAGTTTAAAATATTTTACTCAGACATCAATAAAACATTACAGCTGATCAAACAGACCGCATTTAAACTGCTGCTATCTTTTATTGCTTTGAAGACTTCAATAACTGAAGACTCACATCGTTCCCATTATACCTCAGTATTGCCGCATAACAGGAAGTTTTTACCTTTTCCAACTGGACTGTTTGGTTCAATGCACTGACAGGGGCTACATTTCTCTCATATTAAATTATTTTCATATGGCTTCCTGTTAAATGAAGAATCTAATTAAAAATCCTTCTCCTTACATACATGGTCTTGAATTGTCAGGCTCCATCTTATCTTGAAGAGCTCATAGTACCACATCACCCCATTAGTGCTCTTCGCTCTCGCACTGCTGGTTTACCTGTTGTTCCCAGAGTATTTAAAAGTAAAATGGGAGGCAAAGCCTTCAGCTTTCAGGCCCCTCTTCTGTGGAACCAGCTCCCACTTTCAAGAGACAGACACCCTCTCTACTTTTAAGATTAGGCTTAAAACTTGACAAAGCTTATGGTTAGGGCTGGTCAGGTGAACCTGAACCCTCCCTTAGTTACTCTGCAATAGGCCTCGGCTGTTAGGGGATTCCCATGATGCACAGAGTGTTTCTTCTTTACTCAGTTCTTTTCATTATCAATCTCTGGCTCACTTTTACAGTGTCTTTTGTCCTGTCTCTCTCCCCTTGCCCCCAACCGGTCGCAGCACACGGCCTCCCCTCTTCTGCTGGAAGTTTCTTCCTGTTAAAAGGGAGTTTTTCCTTCCCACTGTCGCCAAGTGCTTGCTCATAAGAGGTCGTCTGATTGTTGAGGTCTGTCTCTATTATTATGGGTTCTTTATGTTACAATATAAAGTGAAGTGACTAATGCTGTGATTTAATACTATATAAATTAAACTGGATTAAACTGAACTGAACTGAATGGTTAAATGAGATTTTATTTGTGGTTTTTCAAACTACAAAATCAGCTTCTGGCCAATCATATTTAAAGACTGTAATTTTTTTAAGTTTGGATTATTTGTAGTCCAGAAATATGCCACCTGGAGTCTCTTTAAAAACTTAGGAAAAATGTAAGAAATGTTATTACAAATGAGAACTTGAAGGAGTATGAATCGAAACAAAAACAGCACCCGATGATGACAGATGATCTCAGTTGTTTATCAGTTATTGGGGGGGGGAATGGGAAATGGGCTGCACAATCATGAGACTACCCATGAAAGAGGAAGGCTTGGTACTTAAGGGGAAGACTGATCTCTGTCATGAGGATTCAAGAAATTACAAGAAATGATTCAAGAAATTTCCACATAAAGTAATAAAGAAAACAGCTGATTATCAATTGTGGCAAATGCGTTTCAAGCACTTACTACCTTTGAATATCTGCTGTGATTTTGTATCTTAGAGAACTTTAGCAATCCTGACATTGGACGAATGGCCACAAGACTCCATCTTGACAGGGGATAGAAATATGACTTGATAAAGCTACAATAAGGTGGAGAACAGGATCAAGAAGGAAAAAAACAAAACACAGCACTAGCTTTGTGATAAAGTATTTCGAGAATAGCTTGTACTAAAAATATACATATCAAAATGGCCCAAAATAGACTTGAAATATCACTGAAAGGCAAAGATCTAAAACACACACAGACACACACAAAAAAATATCAAAAGCTGCACGCTTCCCACATGCATACATGCTGGATGGAGACACACACACAGACACACCTCTCCTTTCTCTGTCAACCTCGTAGACTTTCGAGTACTGATGCCAACTTACTGAACCACCTTGTGTAAATAAGGATCTAGCAGATACCGTAATGCTTTCTGCCACATGTACTTCCTCTAACAAGGAGTCTCAAGAGCCATTTGACAGTGTTGCCATGTTTTCTTGTGCATCTTCATTCCCCTTCTTCACACAGTTTCCATAAAAACAATCTTCAGATTATAAGTATGACGAATGACTAAAGATGAACTGGTCAGCTATGGGTGAATTATAAGCTTGACCATCAAGACTGCAGAGAAAATCTTCTATCATTATTATTATTATAAAATAAATTGTGAAGAGGGGGAAGCCAAGATTTAGCCAAGTCAACCTATAATGAACCCACTAACTTTGTGAGCGCAAGGTTAGTTTCATTTTGTCATGTGTTCCGATTTTCTCCAGAGCAGCCTGAGAGCACTGCAGAAACTAAACATCGTGCTCTTGTGAATATTTTAAGAAATCCTTGAAACCTTTACAAAAGCCATTCTAAACCCTGATGGCTGGTTAGGCTATTTAATGCTAACGTAAGGCATTAAAAATGGCAGGAACTTGTTCCATAAGAGACGATTTAGCATTTAAGAGAAAATGCATCATTTGCAAAAAAAAAAAAAAAAGGGGGCACATTTCTGTTGCTTCTTATTTTACATTTCTTGCAATTTACCTGCACTGCAAAAGCAATGGCCTATACCTGTGTGCTGCAGTAAGTGAATTTCTGATGTCCAAAATAGACTTCAAAATCCAACTGTAGCTCAAAGTTGTCATCTGTGACATTACAACTCCAGGTTCCTGTCTTAGATGAGCTCAGTGACATGAAGCAGAACACCTTAAATCTTACAGAAACACCTCTGCGAAACTCACTGTGCAGCCGTTGACAGCAGCGGCTGTATCTGTAGTAGCTCTCCATCTCCTCCAGCGAAATACAAACAAACCTCTCGCCTGCGCATTCTTTCATCCTGACTCTCTGTCCATTCTCCCCTTCCTCGCTTAACGTCTTCATCTCCACAGGTACGGAGCAGAATATCACTTCCCTAATCCTCTGCTGTATTTCTAGACCCTCCCTATTTCTTTCATATGCACACCGGTCAACATTTCTTGAGTGATTACACTGGTCTTGTTTCCTCGGCCCCTCCCTTCTACTGAGAAAGTCTCTGTACAAACAGTCGTGGTAAAAAGAAAGCGCACCCTCTTTAATTTCTATGGTTTAATTATGTGGAAATAATGAATATAATCAGATCCATAAAAGGGCTTAAAATTAGGTAAATACAACCTCAGATGAAAAACAGCATGACATATTGCACTGTGTTGAAATGCAGAAGCACTGGTCAGAGGGCCCGGTGGCGCCAGTGTCCGGCAGCCTCGCCTCTGTCAGTGCGCCCCAGGGTGGCTGTGGCTACAATGTAGCTGCCATCACCAGTGTGAGAATGTGTGTGTGAATGGGTGGATGACTGGATATGTAAAGCGCTTTGGGGTCCTTAGGGACTAGTAAAGCGCTATATAAATACAGGCCATTTCACTGTGTGAAACTTAAATACACATTTACTGCTTTCATAGGAATAGAGGGCAAGTATTAGCCAAGTGCTGCTAGACAAATACACTTGATTCACTGATTAAAAGCAAGCTTTGGACTTCTGCTGGTCTGAAGCTTTCAGGTGTTTGTTAACACAACACTAAGGAGGAAAGACATCAGCAATAATCTTAAAGAAGCAACTGTTGCTGCCCATCAGTCTGGATAGAGTTAAAACGCCATTTCCAAACAATGTGAGGTCTGCAGTTAGAAAGATTAATCACAATTGGAAAAAAGTGGGTGAGTCTTCCCAGGAGTGGATGTCCTGGCAAATTCACCCCAAAGGCCAGACCGTGCAATGCTCAGAAAAACTGCAAAAAAACAAACAAACCCAAGAGCTACAGACTTCACAGGCCTCAGTCAATATCTTAAATGTTAAAGGTCGTGGCGGTAAAAATCAAAATATAAGACTGAAGTATGGCTTGTTTGGAAGAATTTCCAGGAGAAAATCTCTTCTTTCTAAAATGTGGCAGCACGTTTTAGGTTTGCAAAGTTACATCTGAACAAACCACAAGATTTCTGGAACAATGTCCTTTGGACTGATGAGATGAAAGTAGAAATGTTTCACCGTAATGCACAGCGTCATGTTGGTGAAAACCAAATGACATTTTAGCTCAAAGACATCATACCGGCTGTCGAGCACGGTGGTGGGTTATGATATGGGCTTGTTTTGCAGTCACTGAGTCGAGAAGCACTCCTCTACATACCAAAATATTTTAGGGGCCATCTATCCAACACCTAAAGTTTGGCTCTAACTGGATGATGCAACAGGACAGTGATCCCGAACAAATTTACAACAGGACGGCTGAAAAACAAAAGAATCAAGGTTGAAACATTCATGATTGAATATCTGAGTACAGAGAATAAAAAACTATTCTGACAATTTGCTCTCACCGTTCAGTGTTAGAAAAAGTCAACATGACAAATCTACAGATTCACACTCTTTGGGATAAAACTGAGACTAAAAATTAAGAGAAAAAAACACAACCTCATGAATGCTAAACAAAATTTAAATAGAAGTCACCGTCACAGTCCAGCCAGAGCTTGATTGGTCAGCCTGGTTCCTTCAGCACAGAAGCGACTTGATTCACTCGAGTGCATCATGTGTGTTAAAAACTGCATTATCACAACTTCACAAACACTCATTTTCATGTCGTCAGCATTGTTCAGCTTGGATTTTACCACATGGATTATTATCAAAGAATATGCTACTTTGGCCTGCACTATAAACTCTGAGGCAGAGACTAACTCCCAGTATCCCTACAGCAGAAATGGATCCACAGCATTTCCAAGTCGCACATCTTCATAACACATGAAGAGTGAAGGGGTTAAAAGATAAACCTCTAAATTAATCTGCATGACAACAAAACTAATTCTCTGAGAAACATTACTGTTTCTAGTCTGGTTTTTCCTTAACTGTGACCCTGAAATGACCTCTTAACCAAGTTGTGACCCAAGAAAATGTTCCAAACTTTAAAGAAGCTAATTTTTCCCACTCAGGCAGCACTCACCTGTCTGTGTGGACTTATGATTCCTTTTTCTTTCCACTGTTTGGCGGCCACAGCAAAGACTAGTAGCCATGATGAATGTAGCAGCTCTACTCTGTTCCCTTGACTTTGGCTTCTCCTTTTAAACTACACACATTTCTACCGTCGGTGTGTTACAACCTAAGGTCGATTAGCGACTCACAGCCTTATCAGCTAATCAGTTACCAAGGTCAAAACACCAAAGAGCGTTGCGTTCAAGAGCACACATTAAAGTGGCAGCTGGTCTGCCAGGGTTAAAAGAAAACTAAGTGACTAGCGCTTTGGTTTACTGTTTTACTGACAGACAGATGAGGGTGTATCTGACTGAGATAGTGATGGGGTTGTTTTTTTTTTTTAAAAAAAAGAAAAGTTTTTTGGTATAATGCATTGAGAAAATATACAACAAATGCTGAATGCAAACCCAGCAGAGATAAAGTCACAGTGTCATGGTCACAAGAAAAAAAGAGGAGATTTTAGCAATTTATCAAGAATTATATCTGCAGAACAAATTTACAATTTCAACTACATATGTTAAATGAGGACTTTCCAGTCAGATATTCATATATTTTCTGTAGCATTGATTACATTTTACTTAAACAGCACCAAATCATAGCTACAGTTACCTCAATAAGCTTTAGACTATAAAGACCCTACAAAAATAGAAAGAAACCCCAACAATCAGTCGATCCCTTGTAAGCAAGTAGAAAGGAAAAACTCCCTTTTAACAAGAAGAAACCTGGTGTCAAGTCATTTAACTTTTAGCCTCTAACTACAGCAAAACCAAAAAAAATTTTTCTGGGATAAATTGATATTTAAATTAAACCAGGTTCCCAATAACCATGACTTATTGTAAACAGCACAGAAAAAGTTATGGACCGAGCTACACCATGCATCATTTGTAAAGCGTGTCATGTTTGTTTCCCTTTGTAGCTCATTTGGTCAAATTTCGAGTCCCTCAGACAACTGTGGACTTACTGTAACCTCAGCAGGAAACTAAACAGGCAGGTTCTTTTATTATGCTTGAATAAGGAGGGAAAAACAGAAGAGGGAATCTCCCCGTTAGCGGTAGGAAATCCTGTCCTATCATCCTGTCGCACTGATTTAAGTAGCAGAGACTGAACCACTGAACATCATACATACACAGCACGTCCAGTTAGCGTGAGAGTGAGAAAACTCCAATTAATAAAAGGAGAATCAAATACACACTTTAAATCAGCACACACACTCTAACACTAACCTCTCCTCCAGGTCGGCTGATGGCTCAGACTGTGGTGTGTTTGTCGGGTCAACACGCTGATGGATACAGACAGACTGTGGAGCAGTTTATTGAACACCTCTTGGCTCTCCTGAACCATCTCAAATAGAGACATCTTTCCTTCAGAGAGCAGTTCGTACCATCTCTGTGAGCTTCCTTTCTTTTTCTTTTTTTTCGTGAGGCGTCTTTTAAGCTGCCTTCCTCTTCCTCTCCTCGATTAGACTGCAGAGTGTGTGATTATTTATCTCACTCCATGTCTGGGCTGCGTTTATCGCAGGAAAAGAGGGGTGGAGGGTGAGCTAAGACATAAATCCCTCTCCAGCTAATTGCAACTGGCTCGGCAATACGTGCACGGGTGTCATATATCACAGGCTGAGACTGACTCTGGGTTGGCCGTTTGGAGATAAAAGTAAACTCAAACTATTTATTTACTGCACATTTACGTGCAAGTAGCAGCAAGTGGTTTATGAGCATACCACAGTGTTTTTCACCACTTCTATCCAACACAAGGACTTAACTCTCACATAGTTTCATTTTCTTAACCAAATTCCTCAACTGCTTTTTTAAAAGTTATTATTCATTTATAGATCATGAGGAGTCAAAAAGCTCTAATAAGCATGCAGCTCAGACAATGGGAGCTTCTGACTGTGGCACTGTGGTACCGGTGATAGGGAAGGAAACTAAAATTACACTGGTGCCATCTGCAAAGATCTCCACCACCTTTAGAGTATCGCATTACCTTTATTTCACTTAAATCATCATCACACAATCGCACAAGCATTTCCCAATTTAAAAAGTACAAAGCACGCAAGCAAAAGGTGGTCATGCACTTTTCATTATGTGGCATTCTGCACAATTAGATTTATTAATGAATCAAGTAGCAATCCAAAAGATCAAAAACCTATTCCCTCCAACTGAAACCGTCTGCAGATGTAATCACACTGACAACAAACTGAATTATCCCGCCTTATTCCTGGTAAAGCCCATTGTCCGACTTAAGTGCTCCTGGAAACTTTGGGACAATTACTTGGTGTAATATTTAGCAATGTTACAATCTTTCATGTCCTTATTGTGTAACTGTTACGTTTCCAAATAAGAGGAGCGCACCATTTAAGCTAAAGCAAAAGCAGAGTTAAATGCGCAAAGAAAGGCTGCAGGCTCAACACATTAGACAACATTATGTCCAGCACGAGGTACAGGGCTTGTATTAAAGACCATTACCAAGTCGATAGCTGAAGTCATTTGAAGATGACAATTTAAATTGAAAAAAATTATTTAAATAAATGTAAAAGAAAAATTGAAATTAAAATAAATATAAAATTTAAAAAGCTAGTGAAGTAATTATTTTAAATTTGCATATTCAACTCATATTACAATTGTGTAAACTAAAATAAATTGGTGTATCTAGCTCAGGTAGTTTAGTCCAACTGGGTAAACTCAGAGGACGTAACCCTGTAAAGCCTGAACTGTGAAATATTTGCCAAAAATATATGATTTATTTATTTTTCTTGTGAAACCAGAGTGTTTATTGAATAGTCTGATCACAAATAAAATCTAACTGCATATATGAGTTTGAATTTGTATCATTTGTGCTACATCCAGCATTTCTGTGCAATTTGTGCTCACAGTTGATCTTAATAAATGAAAACATAACATAAACATGTAGGTCAGTTAGGACTAAAAAAAGCGATGAATAAATCTCATCACACTGCTGATGTAGAGGTCTAAACAAACTATGTATCAAAGATGATACATCTGGCATTACAGGGTTAATAACCAGTAGCAAAGCTAGACGATCTTTATAAGAGGAGCAATGCTGAGACCATTAACTACACTATGGTGGCACGGAAACTGATGTCTCCTAGTATAGTATTTTTTGTTGTTCTTTTTGCTTTGTTTTTGTCATTCACACCTCATTTGTCTATAGATGAACTGAGGCACTGCACCAACACCCAGTGTACGTGATAAATGAATATCACTTTGCACTGTGAATCGTGAGCACAAGTATTCAAAAACAGAGCTCCTTTCACCAAAACAAAATCTTGCATTAGGCATACTAAATAAAGTCTTCTTCGCAGTTATCTTGTCTTAAAATATCATATGAGCAAATTATGTCAATAGATTCTAGTATTTCTGCTCATCTGCTGCAAATCCTGCCAAACTGTCTGCTCTGTGATTGGGTGTAAACTCATTAAATATAGTATATCTGGGCAGAATTGCAGTTCTCCTACTTTTTCTAGAAGCTCATAAATCATTTTTTTTTTAAATAAACCACGAGATTTGCTTCACACATAAGCTGCGATTTGTATTAATAAATAATTAGCAATTTGACTGCTCCAGTGAAATGCTCAACTGTGTGAACATGTGAACTCGGTATCTGTAATTTGCGAATGACAATGATTTGTGAGACAGGACACTGGCATCAATTGCAGATGCTGGCAAATTGCTTTTGTGAAACTGGCCCCAGCTGACTAACTCCAACACCTGCTGTTTAGAATTCATAAATGCTGCGACTAACCTCTCAAGCAACTGGCTTCAAGCACTACGTGCATATTTGTGAACAATATAAATAAGCACAGATTGACTTCTGTACAAAATATCATATGTAAAGGACTGAAAAAGCTAACTTGGATACCTGGAGAAGACTATAAAGATGTGTTAATGTACGTTTTGCTTTCAACAGAACCACAGATGAGATGACGTGAGATGTGATAAGCAGTAATGTGGTGCGATGGAGCGTCCAATAACGCAAGGCTCTCCTTACCGCTGATCGTCGACAGCACCTCCACGGCTTGCTCTACGTCTTCTGGAACAGACGTCCCCTGCCCCATCCTTATCCTGGACACCCAAACCTCAGCAGACTGTCCTCCTCACATGTACGTGACTGCTCCTAAAAAAGGGCACAGATGCTGAATGTTACCAAAAAGAAAAGAACAAGTAGATCTGCAGCTTGAATAAAAATTATTTTTAAAAAGGAAAACAGCAACAATAATAAACCGTGAGCATACTTCGGCAGCAGTTTAAGTGAAACAACGAAGGAGAAATGGTGAGAACAGAAACCGGCTGATGCACTATCCATTTAATTTGGTCAGCAGAGAGGGAGGGGGAGGAAGGAAGAGACACCCAGGCCACAAGGCAGTTTTGAAATTGCGTAACACAATTTTAAACCATCCATCCCTCTGTGTAGCAAACACACACTTCTGCCTTCAGTGGTGTTAATGACATTACCACTGCTAATTTTATCTTGTCATTAAGCTGTGCTGTACAGTGAGCAGTTTATTTTTGCATTTTGTGTTCAACTTAGGTCGCCCGGTTTATTTATGACAGACTCGATTTCGGGGGCTTTTCGGCACGGCATGCTGTTGTTATTGTCTAAAACTGATCACATGATTGTGTGGGAAGCCCAGCCTAACAACTGTCTTCCTTAAACCAACACATCCAGTGATCCATGTCAGGATCTGCTGACCGATTCAAGTTAAAAGCACAAGTCAGCACTTTATAAGCAAATATTGCTTCAGCTGAAGTGGTTAGTTTCAGTTATGATATCAAGTGAGATCAAACAGTGTCAATGTCAGAATTTCAGGCTGTTTTCTGGCAGATGAGATCTATATTACAGCAACACAGACTCCTCTCCTCTCTTCACCACACACACGCACAGCTCTGATGACTTCTAGTAGAACAATCAAAGCAAATTTGGTCAATTCCCTCTCCAATTACCAGTCCCCCCTGACAGAGGCTCCTTTCATTGCTTTGACAATAGAACAGCATGCTCTTAGTCATATGGACTGAGATCTTGTGACGTGGTAATAAGCCAAGCTAAATAAAGACAAGGCGAGTTCCACATGCAATACAATGTGACACTTTTAACAACCAGGTTCACAGACATGACCTGGGGTGGGGTGTGAGGGGTGGGGATGTCCAGAGCTTGTGGAAATAAAGGCATCGGCAGTTTTAAGCTCATGTGTTTTGCCAAGAAAACACACTTTCAATTTCACTTTCCCGCCATGGTTAATATTGGTCTTCAGACCAAAAGGAGGGAAGCCAGGCAGACTGGACTTTGCCAGGGTTTAACAAACTGTACACCTGAATGCAAAGAAAAAAAAGGTAGGAGATAATAGCGAAATAAATCAGATCAGAACACACATGAATGGAGTCCCAAAATTAATTCTTTTTAGGGTTCTCCAAATATTTTTCAAGAAAAATAGGCAAGCTTTCTAATCATTTCTTTAAGTACTCAGGAATCGTTCTCCAGGCTTCTTGGAGAACATTCAAAGCTCTTCTTTGGATGTTTCTGCCTTTTATTGTGTTCTCTGTCAAGATTATCCCACACTGCTTCAATAATGATGAGGTCCGGCCTATGGGGAGTTCATTTTGTGTTTTTCTATCCAGAAATGCTTTTACTGCACTGGCAGTTGATGCAGAAAAATGAAGCTGTTGTCAGTCAGACAACAGCTGATATAGCATGGTGGATCAAAATCTGACATTACTTACTGGTAGTACTTCTCTGTGTTTTGTGATGTTGAGGATCTCTCAGTTTTGACAAGGTCCCCAACATCACTGGATGAAACTAAACCCCAGACATGATACAGCCTCCACCGTGCTTTACAGATGGCTGTAGATGCAATCTACAATCTGATTTGAACCACGTTTGGATTCAACACTCCATATGACCTGTTGCCCCTGATTTTCATGACACTTTTTTTTTTTTTTTTTTTATTGTTTATTTTATTTTCACTTACTGAATACGGGACAGACTTGACTGGGGGAAAGAAGGGGAGAAAGAAAGAGGGAAAGAGAAACAGCTGAGAAGAGGGACGGGGGAGAAGGGCAAAAGACAAAAACCAACAGAACGGGCAGAGAAAAAAAAATGCATATATCAATCACCTGGCTCACCTGCTGAGAAAGAAAAAAGAAAACAAGCAGAAGAGAACAAGAGTAATAGAATAAACAACATCACAATGATATATGGGAATATGACAGTAAATACTAAATATTAAACATTATTGTGCAGCACATAAGATCAACAGAACACAGTGTGCTTTGAGGTAGGAGCCAAAAAGGGTGTAGTTTGTGGGTGTGATCACCCGTGTGTACACCTGTGAGCATGAACACGCTTGTTTTTTGTTTTTTAAAAGGTTCCTTCATGTAATGATCTGCTAGAGGGTGTGGGGGGGCCACAGCCCCGTCCTCCAGGGCGTGAAGCAGGTGTGGAGGAGATCAAAACTCCAGACATCCAGAGGCCCCCAGAACACAAGAGACCAAGGAAGACCAACAGAGGGGCAGCTGCGCCACTGTCCCGGAAAGAGCTGAGGAGAGTCCCAGATGAGGGCTCACTCAGCAGCCGCGGAGCAGAAGCCAGGGGGAGTTGCAGTGACGCGCCCGTGAGCTCCGCCGGCAGCCAGCTGCGCCTGAGTGACCGAGCCCCAGGCCGAGAGGCTGGGGGCACCCCACCTCCGAAGTGGCCCGAGCGAGCCCCAGGCTCCAGGCCCCGATAAGCGGCCGCCAAGGAGTGAGCCGGTGTGTACCTGGACGCCCATCCCCGGACACAAAGAACCACCAACGCACCGATGTCTGAGGGGGTCCGCCACTGGCAGGGGAAGTGGTGGTAGGGGGAGATAGGCCTCCAAACCTTGGAGGGCCTGAGATGTCCCCAGAGAGGTGGCGCCTGACACCCAACCTGACATATAGACACAGACATACAGGCACACACAGATACAAACATCCATTCCCACCCTCATGCTCTCATATGCACTTACTCCACACTCAACCAACGTGGAGACAGACATAAAGAGACGTTGTACACACGATCACACTCCCCAAGCGTACTCTACAAACCGGGTCTAGGTGCCCCCGCCCCTGGAGGGGGGGACTGCACCCAGACCCAGGTGGTGTTTCCCTTTTCCCTGCGGTGGGGGGAGGCAGACCGCCCCGACTCCGCAGCAGCAGGAAGGCTCCACACTCCAGACCGCAGTCGGACGGCCAACTCCTCCTCCTAGTCCTAGCCCCCCTGCTCCAGCAGGTCGCAGAGAACGGGGGTGAGAGAAGACTCCAAACCTCCCTCCACCCGCTCATTGTAGTGTTGATGCATGTGTGTTCTAAGGTGCATTTAAAACCCAGGAGGGCTTGGAGCTACCTGCCAGAGAGCAGCAGGTAAGCGCATGGTCCCTCCTGCTAGCCCTCAATGTCTATGTGTATTTAAAATTGAGAGGTGGGCAACGATGCCAGGGGTGGGGTGTACACCCTGATGGTACTTTGGACTCCGGGTAGCCTCCTCTGCACCCTGGTGACATACCCCTACTCCAAGGCCCTGCATGTGTGGGTGGTTGTGGTGGAGCGGGAAGAGGGAGGCAGCTGGAGATGGGGAGGGAAGGAAGGAAGGGAGGGGCAAGTGACCCCTCCCTGGGGCCAGCTCCCCCGCTGACCCCAGTAGGCACCCCCATACTCCGCGACCCGCCAGGGAAAGGGGGCCCAGGCCCATCCAGACCGGGGCCCAGTGCAGCAGCGCCGCCCGGCCCCACAGAGCCCGGGACAGTCCACCCAACCCCACCACAGAGAAAACTGCACCCACCCCACCATCCACTCATCTTCCAGACTACATAAGACAATAAACACCCAGGCTGAGATCTTCCTCCACCTCTCCTGTATCTCTCCCTCCTGCAGAGGGAGCTCCTGAGGAGAGGAAAGCTCCTGCAAGATGTGACAATCTCCCCCACCAGTTGAAGAGCCCCCCAGGTGGCTCGACGCACCGGCGGCACCCTGCTCCAGGGCTGGGCCCCCATGCATGCATGACACTTCTTTTGTAATTTATCATACCGTAGCCTTTTTTTGACAGCCATTCTTCCACTGACAACATTTGGCTTCAGGGAACAGTAGATGGATGTGTTGAAGGACCATATGCATCTGTCAGGTCCTGTGTCAGTTCTTTGCTGTATATCTTCCTATTTCTGAAGGACATGCCTTTCAGATACCTTTCTGCTTCTTTTGTGTTCCACTTCTCCCGTTTCCTCAAAACACTGGTCCACGCCTTAAGTTAGGTGGGGTTTTTTTATGCTTGAATGATTCATGGCTTAACAAACAAACTACAAGAAAAAAAAACATTCCTCTGACAATGGTCAGGTACAAGGACTGGATTGAAAATGAGTGAAAAAGTAACCAATGTCCAAAGAAAAACGTAGAAAGACCATCAGAAAGTCTTGAACAAGAGCACTTTTTAAAAAGTAATTCTGGCTCATTGGAAACAAAACTGAAGCAATTGAGAAGTGGTTCAAGACTTTTGCACAGCACTTTGCAATTACTTATATTTTTCGTTTTACCTACTTACATTTTATTCATGTTTTACTCACACAAGTGCATAAATGAGTCACTCAGTGTGAGCCGAATTGTCAGTCTAAGGTGGTGACTAAGAGGATCCAAGAAATCAAATCTGAGGACCGCGCACTTTTTCGAAGAAGGGATGCCAAACTTTCGCAGAATAACTGAATTTGTCCTACCGACAGATGAGCTGCCTCCGAGCGTCCGGAAAGGAAACTCGCCGATATACAGCAATACTGACACTTGTAGAATAAAATACGCTGTAAGCTGACGATATCGGCCATGCCTGTGATGAAAGTTACGTCCTACCTGCAAGTTTGCAAACCAGCAGCTCCGCCCACTCCAAGCCAATTAACAGGACCCAGCCAAGTCTCAGTGCTACCTCCTCTTCCTCTCATTTTTCCTTCTTCATCTTGCAGCAGATTAAACTCTACACACCCCTGTCCCCTGGACTATGTTTGTTGACATTATTCCAGTAATAAATTCCAAGGTGACTGCGCGAACTGAGATTTGTATTGTGTTGTCCAAAGTATTACTCACTTTTAGCAGATGTGTCTATTTTTTAGGCCTCGAAGGATGCACCTCCTGGTGTGGGACTACATGCATATGAAATATTTCCATTCATTTACTCTACCAGCTGATTTTGCAGGATTTGCTCAAGTGTCCTACCCCGTATATCACCAACAACAGGGACACAATGGCATCTAGTGGCGGAATAATTCAGTGCAGAAGACCCACGTCACATTAAAAAAAATTATATTTTAAATAAGTGTTCAGAATATACAAAAATACAAAGAACACTACAAATGTTGTATATTTTTGACACACTGTATTTTTTCTGTTCTGTGGAGAAAATATGAAAGATCGGGATAAAAATTAAAACACACATGTGCCTAAAACTTCTCACTACTCAAAAAATACAAAATAATTATACACAATTTTTAACATACTGTTCATTCCATAGATTATAATGTCTACATTGAATATTGTATTGTCCAAAGCAACAGACACTGCACAAGAGAAGTAAAGAAGAGAGTGGAAGCAATGGGTGGAGATGAGTGTCAGGGTTGATTTGTGACAGAAGGATAGCAGCAAGAGTGAAAGGGAAGGTTTTAGAAGATGGTGAGACCTGCTATGATGTATGCTGTGTGGTTTGGAAGCAGTGAGACTGACAGAAAGACGGAAGGCTGAGCTGAAGTTAAGATTTCCACTGGGACTGATCAGGATGTGGAAGACTAGATATAAGTTGGTGGATTGTGGAAAGTAAAAATCACAATGATTTAGTGGTCATTAAAATGTGTTCAGAATTTGCAAATTGATGGTGATTCATCTCATAAACCTGGACACATTGCTCTCTATAAAAACTGTCTTTATAATTAAAAACTAATGGTTTCGGCAATACTGGCCCTCTATTTACTTGGTATCAGATTGTTAACATAATTTGCAGTAGCACTACTATGTAGCTACTTAGCAGCTATTCTATTAAAAATTATTAATTATATTTGGTTATTGATCCCAGTTTAGCTGTGACTTACAGCATTTGTCGTCAATGTGTGATTGTTTAAAATCAAAAACTTCATTTTCCTACGCAACATAAGAACAATTCGGAGCCCAAACTTTTCAGTGATAATTAATCATCAAGATGCATTTTAAGATAAGATAAGATAAGATAAGATAACCTTTATTAGTCCCACACGTGGGAAATTTGTTTTGTCATTTGTTATACTTTTTTGGTCATCTTTTTACAAAGATAGGTGTCAGGACAGATAGATGGAAACAGTTTTAAGTGATAAAGGTTATCAGCTGGGCTTGACATCACAATTGTTTGGAAGTCTTAGATATCCGTCCATATCCACTTGTATGGACTAAAAATCAGTTCATAGCTGTTTTAGTCAAGATAAAAAGGACACGTCCTTGATGTTTGAGTCAGTTCTGCGAACAGCTCAGACAGTGACTGCAGACTGGGTGTGTTTGGGACTATCTCTGCAGTACATACAAAACTTTGAAACGAATGTACTGATGCATACTTCCAGAGTGGGGAGCTCTACCACTGATCTAGGAGGTTTCAAACTGCAGAAGACGAGCAGGCCATTTAGATAAAACAGGACAAAAGCCTATGTGTAAGTGCCATTTGGATTCCCATCGGACCAACCTACAGGAGCAGGCTTACACTGGCATAAATCATCGCTAATGCATCTCATCGCACGGTGCATGCCCCATACATTTCTTCCATCTGATCCTCGGCCACTGACAGCCATATTGTACATCTCTACAGTTAGCTGTGTCAGGTTTGCGAGGAAAACTGCAGACATGGGCGGATATTTGTGTTTTTTCTTCAAAATAAAGTTCGAGCTGAAGGGCTGAAAGCGGTCCGCAGGCTACCTAATTCTCTTACATATTTAAATTTTCTGGAAACACTTGTATGGATACATTAGGGAAAATGACTGTGGGGGGTTGATTTAGTCCCGCTATTAACTATTAATTACTGCTTCTGTGTTTAGTCATGTTTTCCTCATTAATTTTGTTGTGGTTTTCCCCTTGTTTTTGTCAGCTAACTTTAGCTATATGACAGGAAACTACAGAAACAAAAAAGGGAAAGCACATTATGTCTAGAAAAAAAAATGTACAGACTCATGCTTTAAAAAAAAACCTAATCGAACAATAGAGTAAAAATAATAAAGAAAACAATCAAACTTAAGTTTAAAACAAGTATTAAATATTCAGGATCATTGCAATGTGAAAAATGTTGGCTGTTTTATATGCAAAGGTACAGAAGATATCAAATCTAAGAGTATGTTCATGAACTGTAAACAGATGTAAACCGCCTTATGATAATATTGCCCAGTTAACTATGTAGTTTTATTTTTATAGTTAAGACCGGAAGTTGTGTTACTTTATTCTGGCTGGCTCTACAGCGACTCCCCCCCAAATCGCCTTATGGTTTAGACTTGAAGGGTTTTTCCATGTCTGCGGGAATTTATAACGGCAGACGCACTGAGAGACAAGCACCCGGAGTAAAAAGGCATTTTTCATCGTGAATATTTTGCTACAGTTGAAGATACGAGGCTCTTCTATCAAATTAAAGACAGACATCGTCCCCCGGTGAGTTGCCTCTCCCCAAAAAGAGAGGAGCTTCTCTTCAACTTTGATGCAGCGGATTTCCTCGTGTTCGACCGATTCATGTGTCACAGAAGGGCCGACTTCTGTCAAGTTGTGCCCCTTAAACTGTGTGTAAACGCACCCCACTCTGCTTTACGTAGTCTTAAGTCGGAATTTGTTAAGATATTTATTTTTATATTTATTCGTTTTAGTGGCAAGTGTGGCGAATAAATGAGGGCTAACATTTTTTAAGGCGTTAAAACTTCACGAGCGCGAGCGAGGCAACCGTCGGCTAGGCTCGTCCCGTTATACGGACTACACCCACTAGCTTGATAATGTCAGCCTTTCGACGCGCAAACTTTGGGCTTCATGAAGACCATTTGGGGGGGGGGGGGAATCTAGTGACTAACGTTAGTGTTCATTTAAGATACATTTTTAAAATTGGGATTTGACGCCTCTGACTTATTTTTTCCGTTGTGCAACGCTTGTGTAGCCAATATTTTAGGCGTTACATTTTGGTTATAGTTCAACGTAACGGAAGCCAACAACTCTCGGCGGGTAAAGCTAATTGCTCACAAGCTATAAGTGGGTTTCACTTTATGAGGACTACAAACGCTACAGCTCCGACGTTCAGTGGGTTTTACAAATTCTTATTTTTACATTGCACATTCTGTAAAGCAGATTACAGTTGTATATGGAAACTATCATTGTTCCTAATAATTTCTTTAATTTCCAAAACTGAGAAGAGTAGTGGTGCTAGTCGATTTGTATCCTGAACTGGCACTACAAAATAGCTGAGACTAAAATGTAATGGCTGCTAAAAGTATTTTTAAACCCATGCCAGACACCTGGCTGCTCTCCGTTTGTATTAAATGGCGTTTAGCAAGCTTATGTCAGTCGTGATGCACAGTTCTCCATTCAGTCAGGCTGGGGTGTATTATTAAACTTCACGAAGTTTAGCTTCATACCATTAAACCACACTGAAACTCCTACGTGTGATTCACACCAGAGAAACTCTTGAGTTGGATGTTTTCACTATCCTATTTAAGTTCATCATGGGTCATTACCATACTATTTCAGACTTGTGTTTCTAGTAAAGTATACCTAGTGCTGTGACACATTGCTTCACATTGTGCCTCCCCTGCTTTGTTTTCTGCAGTCCGTAGTAGAAAAAAGTAAAGCAATCTGGTTATGAATGGATGGGGTCCTCTGTAGTTCACCATCTGAAAATGATCACTATTGGATGTCAGCAAGAAAACTGTTGATTGGCATATTTCTTTGTCCTATCAGTTCTTTTGACATGAGAGTGCATGGTCTTTGTCATGTAAAACTTTTTTATTTTATGTGTCGCAGCTTAATGTCTCGATTGTCTTACAGCCTTCTCTCCTCCAGAATTGTTTAAAGTAGTGTTCTCACTGCACTTCTGCAATAGTTAACATGTGTACACTTAAGAAAAGTGGTTTTGCATGTTGTGATTGAATGGAAACCGCATCACTGTGCCTATGGCTGTTTTGGGGGTTTTGTGGCTTGTTGTCATTAACAGATTTAGCAATACTATTCCTTTCAGTGTTTTTCAGTGCTTTCCTTTAGTTGTTATTTCTGTTTTTTCTAATGTACAGTTTTGTCATCCACAGGACTAAATTTAGAGCTTGACAGAATAATCTTGTTCTCATTATATTAATTTGTCACATTTAGAAAATATTGTTGGCTAAATGTAACAGATGTTTGCTGAAATTAAATGGTAGTGTTTCTTGTCAGACTGTTGAGTTACAGAATACCAAAAACAATAAAAAATAAATACTGTGCTCAGACAGCAGTTGCTTAGAAGTTTTGACTTTTTGTAGAAATCAGCCTGGTTACACTGAAGCCATTTTTGCAACCCCTCCAATCAAGCTGAAACTATTGTATAAATGAATAGTGAGAAGGCCATAACTTTTATTTTAGGGTTTTTCATCCATAATAATTTTGGTGCCGTTTAAAGAGACTTGGGCCATTGTTGCCATTGTTATCAAATGGCCAAAAAATAAAAGGAAAATGCTTAAGATGCTTGCGTTGACTTTATGTGACGTTATACACAGTCTGGCCACCACCCACAAAGGCCTGTTTAACCCTCTAGTGCTGCATAGGTCTCTGGCTCATCCTGTGAGATCACTGGGCAAAACCCAGGCTACTTACGTACTTTATGTATATGGTTAATCGAAAAAATCAATAAGCGCAAATTCCTACAGCTAGACTGGGATGATAACGTCATGCGTCAGTGCAAATAGGTCTACATGCTTCCTTGTTCTAGATTTGGTCTTCTGTGACTGGAATCAATAGCTCTTTATAATAATGTCTCTGGTTTCACCCATGAACACTGGGGACTTATGTTACAAAATGTTTTCTTCCTTTTTTTTCAGGTCCTGTGGTAAAGGTCTTTCTGCCGTCCAGTGACGGGTTTTTCCTCTCAGCTGTTGAGTTTAATGAGGAGAGGAAGCAAAGATGCCTAAGCCGGTAAGGAACTGACAGTAAACTTCAAGCTGCTTTTGTCTACAGATTATTACAGTAATGCAGCGTTAGGGGAAGAAGCCAGAAAATCTGCTTATTTTTTTGCCACTTAAATCTGATTGTTTGATGGACATAATGTGGCTGGTTCAGGAAGTATGATATGAATCAGCCACGTGAAAGTGGCTTGTTTTTCTTCCCTGCTAGTTCTGCTCATGTAAACCGACTCTTTAGAGCTGCTTGTGAGTTGTCATAACAGTCGGCATGCTCTGCTACCGAAATCCTCATTTTGAACAATCTGGAAAGTGGCAGTTTCATCCCCACGGCTTCTCCCACTCCTCATACGCCTCTTTCAAGTAAACAACAGCCAGAGTGTGAAGTGAACTGCCTGGCCCACAGGCCTCACAACTGCAACACTGCTGCCATTGTTGCTTAAAGGGTGGAGAGAATGCCAGACTCCTAGGATGTGAACAACGCCAAAACAAAACCAATTTGATGCAGTCCCTTCATGGCTGTCTGCTTCTCACTGTTGCTGCTTTTCCATCATGAACAGACTTGGCAAGAGCAGGAAGTAGTCTGGGGATATTAAACGATGCCGAGTTATGCCACTTTTAGGTAGTCTACCCACCAATGATGCAGGTTTACTCAACACTGGACAAAGTCATGAGACAGCCGTCACCCTTATTCTAAGTGTTGACAAACTATTCATGTAGTAACTGTCAGAGAAAAGTTGACTTTCAGTTTCACTTCTGTCTTTCCGTGGCGTTTTTAATCATTTTTATCAGTGTATTTATTTAGCCAGCATTTTGGCATCCAATCAGTGCCCAACCCTGTGGTCTTCCCTGCACAGTAAGGGATTTATGGCAGGTATACTGTGTAATTTGTATTTTTAGTTGCCTAATTCGACTAAATTTGCATTCTGTGTTTTGCTTGGACAAAAATCAAAATCCAGTTGCTGAAGATTGCATCAGAAACTTTCCAAGGAAATGGCAACGAGTTCCAGGCCGCCCCACAAGTGAAACACATCTCTTGTCTGCCTCTTTAGGCAGTGGGTGTTTGTGTGTGTCCTTGGATGAGTTAGGAAGATACAAAAGAAGGACAGCCAGGCACTGATGTCATCCTTCACTTAACCCTCTCGTCCCCTGAGTCACCAGGGCAAAATCCCAAAAACGGCTTCTGGGACAGCATGCCAACTTTGCTGAGAGTGACGTTTGTGTCAAAGACAATATCTGACAGAGAAAGTGCAGCTTGTCGCAGGGAAGCGCTGACATAATAAACAGAGGAAACAAAAGCAGGGTCCACCAGACATGACCTCCTCTGGGACTAGTGTATGACATAAAAACCTTTTGGAACAGTCTCCTAAATCTGAATGTCAGTATTCATACGCAAGCTTAAAAATATTTGCAGGGGTCAGTGACAGCATTGGCTGACTTGGAAGAGAGTACATTTTCAGTCACAGGACTCTGCAGATTTTCAAAGTTTATTTTAAAACGGAAACAAATGTTTTTGTTCACAGTAAGGCTTTTACAGTCACCCATGTGGACGCCCCATTAAGTTACTTTTAGCGATAAAGTTGACACAATGTTTTTAAGAAAATGCACCAAGGCTGCAAGTGAGGTTTATGGTAATTGAAGAATCATTGATCAGTTAATATAGCTATTTTTAAATAGATGGTGATTAACTGATCATGAATCGGGTTAAGTATCCTTATACTCAGCTCTAATTGGACGATATGAGGAACATCTAATATCACAATATTTTCTGGTCATATCACAATACATGATATATATCACGGTATGTTCAAATAACCTCCAAAAACAAATGTTATTATTCACTATATAGTTCCCAAAATTGCACTGGTATTCAAATCATTCATTAAACTTTTTTTCTACTTTAAATAGAAAAATTTAGAATGAATCGAAATATCATAACATATAAAAATTGTAAAATAAAAAATGCAATAAACTCAAATGACAGAAACACAAGTCTAGACGGTGACTAAAAAAATGACTGACTAAGAACAGTCACGGGTATCACAGCTGGTTTATTTAACGTTTTCTTTGGTGTGTGAGGGGACGTTGACATGCGAGTTTAAAACAGTCTTAATTTTGCAGTGGATGACTTTTCAGCTGGTGGAATAAATTCATGGTAGGGCTGTTCGATATAACGATATATATTGGATGACGATATGAAAACGTCTGTCGTTTCGTTTCGTGGTGTCGCAAAATAAAATTTACGGCAATATTTTTTTCACCGTTTTAGTGGCTATATTAATTTCTTAAAGTTCTCTCTTTCTCTTATATTTAATATAACCACACTATGGACGGACAAGAGCCTGTTTTTATGCGTTGTCGTTAGCAACAACGACGATAAAACCATCGCGTGTCCGCTTGTTTATTTTCCACATAAACCTTTCAGAATAAAGCTCAAGATCCTGTTGAGACCTTTCAAAATAAACTAAATCACGTGAAAGAGTATGCAGAGTATTTACGGATGAGAAGCAAAAAGAGCCGTCAGGTGCTAAAAAATAAACCTTAGACTCAAACGTTAGAACAGGCTTTTCCCCGCAGCACGCCGTGTAATAAATACTCACAAAGAAAACGGCGGGCGTTACAACTTATGTCTAAAAATGTATAGTTTCATGCATCGGTTAAAACATTCGACTCCATGTACACGACGCCCAGCTGGAAACACTTCACGCAAGTCGAGCTGCCTGAGATTCACAGAATTTTTTATCGGGGCGATAGATGTCTTATATCGGGATATGAGATTTTGGTCATATCGCACAGCCCTAATTCATGGTAGTTTTACAACATGTTTTGCATATTACCGCATTTTGTTCAACATCCTCCTTGTGAAATCCAAACGAAAGTGAGTCTCATTCCCTCGTTCGTCTGAAACTCCCGCTGTCATCATTTTTTGGTTTTTTTCCCCTATCTGGTAGTATATAAACAAGCATGCTTGTATGCCAGAAGATGATAAAAAATAATATTCCGGTTTGGGGAATATTACGGTGGCAAGCCATTTTAACCATCGTATGTGGAAAAACTTGCGATACATCGAGTAGATATCGATATCGATATATATATATATATATATATATATATATATATATCGCCCACTCATAGTTCCACTGACACCTATATCCTACTCTTTCTGCCTGGTGTACTCTTTGTTCTGGGGGCAGGGTAGTCATGAGGGGAAAGGAAGAGGGCCCTTACTGGTTTCCTAGCTTGTAGCTGTTTTCCTGTTTGCTGAAGAGGTGGCCTGCTATATACTTTGGGGGGGCCCAGTCTACGTCAACATCCTGGCTCTGTCACAGTGAGGAGCAGAGATTTAAGAGAAAAATATAATCACACTGCTAAGGGGCTGTCAGGAGAGGAAGCAGTCAGAAGGATGGGGAATAATTTGTAAATGTGGGAAGCAGGAATTTGTGGTCCTCAAGAGATAGTCTTTAGGAATTTTAAGAGGTTGGAAAGCAAGGGGGGTTATGACAAGAGGATATATATGTATATATATATATATATAAGTACCAAAAGCTGTAGTTCATGGTGTAGCCAGTTTGAGGCCAGCTGGAAAAAACAAGTCAGTCCTAATAGAGTCTTGTGTTAAATTGCCTGGAATGTATTTCACAAACTACTGAACCACTTTTCATGAAGACACCAATAACACTAACACCAGCCCCGCAAGGGCTTAGTGTATGCCTGACTGGCGGCTAGGCTTGTGATACTGTCACATACACTGGAGTATTGTAAACCCTGGAGTTGGTGCTGGAAAAACTGTGATAACAGCACTTTGAAACTTTTGGACTTTAATTGGTTGGCTTAATTAAGACTTTTGAAATTGATGCTGACCCTATTTCAATTCGAAATCCCAGTATTACAATCAAATTAAGATGAGCAGAACCAGCAAAGGAGTCTTTCATTTTTACTAATGTGTTTTCAGGCACGTTTGGCACAGATGGCAGTTATTTCTGAAACTGTGCTAGGTCAATAATAAGTAGGGTAAGGTCCAGCTTTTATTTTCCCTCTATTGTATTTTCTCAAATTTCTCACTCTTTCGTACAACAAATAAATAAACAATACTTCCAACACAACATTCACCTTCTCTTCCCCCAAAGCAATAATGTTGTTGTTTGCAGGTAGTTTTTGATTCCTTATCTGCTCTCACGCCTCCTTCCACTCCTCCGTTGAGAACTGCCTTACTCTGCAGGGGAGGTTAATCAGAGGGACAGACAGTTGCTCGGAGCCCAGCAGGCCAGATTAGCGGCTCTACTGATTGATGTGTGTGTCTTAAGGCCTCTCAGCAAAGCTCTTCTAAACAGCTTACAGTTACTAAACAGCTGCACAAACAGCTAACAAGGGGCCCATTTGAGTGAGAACTTGTCTTTGCAATTGAAATTGAGAGGAGGATTTAGAAACATCCCAAAATGGCATCTCCCTTTAAACAAAACACTAATGATGGAGCTCTTGGATTCTTCACAACTTGTAAACTTAACAAGATACAGTGGTAAATATTAGAGATGGCACGATACCACTTTTTTATGTCCGATACCGATACCGATATCATAAATTTGGATATCTGCCGATACCGATATGAATCCGATATAATGTTTTTTAATCAACAAAACTGTTTTTTTTAAAATATCTTGCTGCATTTTGTATAAGTTCATACTCAAGTTTAAAACAACAACTACACTAAAGCTATTCTGTTATACCTATATGCAAAAAAAAAATATTTCATAGTTCAGCAATACTGATCAATCTAATAAACTTAAACCTACACCATCCTCCCTATTCTGGTATTTTAAAGAGTACTTAGCGTAAATATTAAGCAACCTAACTAATAGGGTTCCAACTCCCAGCAACAACAAAAATAAATAAATAAAAAATAGGGAACCACCCCTCACACTCCACCTCATGATGCTTAATCGACGTAATCAACCTTAATTTGATGCAGTGTGAAAAAAAATGCACAGAAATCAATTATTTTTCAAGAAATATTAAATAGATTCAACATCTTTCTTCAACAAAATTGCAGACTGCACAGATGGTACCTTCCCAAAGGAAAAAGTACTATAGCTTACTAGGGTATATATATTAGACTTAATAGTCACTATATACAGTAATGGACTTCTATTCATTTTACATCAAATTAAAACTTTGGGTGTAAGATTCGGATAATTATTTATTAAAAGCTAGACATTTTAAATGAGAATAAGAAAGAAAAGTATGTCTTTGTGCCCCCTTTTCCCTGTTCATGCCCTATCGGCCCCCCTGGCTAAACTTTGCTAGATCCGCCCCTGCACAGTTACCAGCCGTCAGCTACGTAGAAAAAGATCCTCGAGTAGAAAGTAATAATAAATAAATTCTAACAACAGCTGATCAAGCTTAAACGTGCTGCTGTTGTTCAGCCGCTGGTTTCCTCTTTCTGGTGCAAAGTGGGCCAAAAACAAACCAGAGAGACGGACTCGCGACAGAAAAGCCGATCAGCTGATCATTAAGCAGTTTCATGATTGAAGTAGCAGCCAGAAGAAGCAGTCGCTCCATATATCGTTTGGTAAGCTTAACGCAGGAATGCTTTACAAACATTCAGAGATGGACTTACACACTTGCTTTACTTCTCTCGGGGATAACTTTGTCGGAGATGAAATGCCGGGTTGCTAGCGAAGCTCCACATGCTATCCAGACCACCGACAGGTCCCGCATGCCACAGCCGCTCTATCACCTGATGCATACTGCTCCGACGTGCTAACGTTCTGAGGTGAGTTACGGCGTGTTGCAAGTTTTGTGAGGTGCTTTCGTGATATTTAATGGATCGGATTAAATTTTTTATTTTTCTCCGATATCCGATCCAGTAATTTAGGTCAGTATCGGACCGATACCGATACGTAATATCGGATCGGTCCATCTCTAGTAAATATTGGTGTCTGTATTATATTATAGCAGCACTCAGGTGTGCTTATTAATAGTATGTCCTCAGCAGTTAGTTAAATCACACTCTCTGTATGTGTGTTGTAATTTGACCCTCTCTGCTCTGTATTGAGCAGCCAGTCTGATCATGTGTGCTCATTAGTTTTTATAGATGAGAGCAAAAGCAGCGCAGTGCAATTGATAAAATTGTTACACTTTCAGTTATGACTAAATCATATTAATCAAAGTAAAATGATTATTGTGATATGGTCTGTTTCACAGATCATGCTCCTGCTTGTCTTTGAGTGTAGAGCAGGGCGATATGGCCAAAAATATTTATCACGATATATATTTGAAAATTTGCGATAACGATATAACTGACGATATAATTGATGCGAGACAAAATACAACTCCACAACATTACTAGTGCAAAAAGACAACCTTCCATTTATTTTCACTTAAACAAGAAGCTGGTTTTTATGTACATTAAAGCTTTATAAAAATGTAACAGTGCAAATGCAAATTCCTTGCTGAAAGTTTAACCAAAAGGCATTTCCAGTAGAAATGGGCTGACATATCCTGAGCATAACCATGTATAATATCCACTGAAGTTAAAAAGAGGTGCTTTGCAACATTAAACTGCAGTGTGCAGTACGTATTTTTCGGACCATAAGGTGCACGGGATTATAAGGCACATTAAGCGAAACAAAGCAGTCAGATAAATCAAACTTTATTAAACTCATTCTTCTTGCTTCCTCCACTTCTGTACCATTGATTCATTAATGTTGAATTCTCTGGCAGCTGCTCTATTCCCATGTTGTTGCAGTATATTAATGACTGACCTCATATTGTGGATTGATTATCTCAGTTGTTCTCCTGACTGAAGTTTGGTCCGTTTACAGCATCCTGCCATGCGACTGAATTTGTCTCCAACTATCAGGAACCTTAACGTTAACTTTTACAAGTGGAAAAGTGTTAGTGTTCGTCCTCCAGCTTCACTGTTTATGTTATGCTAACATAGCTGTGTCGCTAGCGATCACGTAGCACATCATTATATACCAGCTAGCCCAACTTCAGTAACCCTACAAACGTCACTGCTGTTTAGTTTCCTGTCTTCATTTATGTTGGAAGTGATAGCAGAGCTGTACGTTTGAATTTTTTCAGAAATCTCTCAGTCAGAACATGCAATATCATGCTTAGGTAACTAGCGAAACTAGCGTGCTAACTTCCGCTAGCTTCCTGCTAACTTCTAACTCCGTTAAATGTAATAAATTTTGTTTTCATGGATGCCTGGAAGTTAAACTTTATAGTTACACCTGGTAAAGCAGCAATGCTGATCGTTTTATTAAAGATGAAAGAATTTAGACAGTTTTTAACTCAGTGATGCTGCAGTGTTGTTTGACCTGAGAAATACGGGGTTTAGGACCCAGATTACTCCCAGATTTAAGAGCATCTTAGTCCGACAAATACGACAATAAGGACAGCCGCTTGCATGTTCTGCAAAAAATGTGCTTTGTCGTGTATCTGACGGACAAACACCAAACCAGTTCCACATCACTGAAGTTGCACCATTTTTACAAACCAATTCTGGTTCATCTGTTTCACTCAACAATCGGCCATGTGCGTATGAAAACAAAGGCACTGCGCATGCGCGTTTTACTCATATTCTATCGCGATATTTCATTTTCCTATCGTTGCCTAACATTATACCGGTATTACCGTGAACGGTATAATATGGCCCAGCCCTATTTGAGTGCACACCTTTCCAAATTGATTCCCCACCACGTGGTGAGGTTGTCATGTTCAGGCAACTTTCAATAAATATGAGTCAAGTTAAATATTTGTACAATTTTCCCAAAAGCTGAATTATTCTGTCAAATAATCTTGGTCTCAGTGTGGAGAATAAGCATTGTGACTTTTTTGACACAACTGATTAGGTCAGCTGGTTACTCCCAGCTGATTGCTTGACTTGTATATTTGCCTGTTCTGATATCTGGAAAGTTTTCATGATTGGATTATAGATTGATTTTTGGATCTTTTTGGGGGGGGTTTTAATGGGGAAATCACAACAGTGATCACCACACTTTACTTCCAATTATATACATTTTTCAATTTTCTAGACCACTTAAGCCACTTTTGTTTTGTTTCCCCCCCTTTCTTCCTGAATAAGAAAATCTTTAGCCAACATTGTTCCACAAGATTTTGCTGTCCAACCTCAGGCAGATCTTTCTCTGTCCATCTGTGCAGAAGGACGCTGTGCACTGAGGTTAAAGCTAGTGTCAGTGTACCAGTTTATCATTTATTTCATTATTGGCTCCTCTTAACACAAGTAAAATTAGTAGTTAATATTTTTAGGTCAGTAGTAAGAAAGAGAAGTGAAAAGAAGGAATGATGAGAGTATTAGTACTTCCAGTATAACATTTACTGGAAGCTTCTAAAATCTTTCCGCTAGATGTTGGAACTGCTTCTGAGATATGTCGGGCTCCAACTGGAACTTGACTCATCAAGAGGATATCCAGTGTCATACTAATTTTAGTGTTTATGTTGTGCTTTTAGGAACTTTCAAGGCCTGTCAGTTCACATGCTTGCAAGGCATCCTCTTATGGCAGTGTGATGGAATTGAGTACCTGGATTGTTGTGTTGATTGTTGTGAATGTCCTTTTTTTGGAATTTATTCCCATTCCAGGTCTTTCCTCAAATGCCTAACACTGTCCTTTTAAGGACAGGTTGCCCAGTCAGCGTATCTTGTGTCACCAAATAGTGTTGTTTAAGGACAGGCTTGCAAAAGTCACTCCTTCAAGGCATGTCAGTTGTCAGTGTCTGATTAGCTGTGTCATTGCTTTGGCATGTTGCTGTCCCTCTTCTCCTCCCCCCCACTCTGTACGAGAGACAGGATTAACTAACCGTCTGGTCCATAAAGGATTCCACCTCTTTCCGCCCTGTGGGTTTGCTATGTTTACACACACACACACACACACACACACACACACACACACACACACACACACACACACACACACACGCGTAGCACAAAGGTTGGCTCTATCGTGGCTGATGGCGGGCCCCACACAAACAGAGGACAACTCGCAGTCTATTCCAGTCCTTTGGAAACTCAAACTTAGCACTACATTCTGTATAACTTTTCTTATAAAGTCACCAAGGCAGTGAAATCAACACAAAGTTTATATTCAGTGAACCATGAATAGATTATGTTGCTGTGGTTACCTTGTTTGTGGCTAGATCTGTGCACCTGCAAGAGTAGATCCAAATCTTACTTGACTAGTTAGTTACAGTTATCCAAATGCAATTGATGTTCAGTAACTGGAAGAGGTTATTGTTATACAAAGGTTATTTTATAAGGGAGATCAGATCGACAGGCACACAGAAGTAAACAGTACATCAAAAAAATCAGTGAGTGTTCTTGTTTCTTTTTCATCTTTTAAAACTCTTAACCTCAGTATGTCCACATTAGTTTGTTTTAAAATTGAGTTATCTTCAGTCTGTTACTATTGTCAGTGTTGGGGAGTAATGGAATACAAGTACCGGCGTTACGTATTTAAAATACAAAATATGAGTAACTATTCCGTTACAGTTACAGTTTAAAAATGTGGTACTCAATAAATGGATTACACAGCGGTCTTTTCCTGTTTCATATGTTAGGCTGTCCCCTCTAGTTTTGGTAATTCCACGCCAGTGGCAACCCAAACAAAACACGCATTAAGAGGCTCTAATGCCTGTGTCTCAATCTCACAGCCCATGTCACCTCTACTTGCAGCCCACATAATAACGTGAAGAAGTTGGGTTTTTGTTTTTGTTGAATTATTGTTCAAAAAATTATTTAATATGAATGCAATAGGCAAAGTGTTACAGGCATAGCCTTAAAGAATGTAGCCTCACGGGCAGTGTAGCCCAGTTGTAAGTAAGCTATTAAGACTCGACTGTACACTGTGTTCGTGTTTTCCTCGTTACAAAATACATTTTGCGGCATGTAATCTGTAGTGGAATACATTTTAAAAGTAACCTTCCCAACACCGACTATTGTTTGAAGTATCTGCATTTAAGCAAAGCCAAGCAAGGTAAAGAGCTGGATATCAGTAGCCCCTGTTTCATGTAATATTATCCTTAGTGTCTACATTGAAATGTTGACAGGGTTGTGGTGTCATAAGTAGCTTATGTTATTGGATCCCAGCCATTGGTGTCAAGTTCCCATAGTGACCCCATTCATAAAGCATCCCTGAATCCCTCCATATTCTCCTATTAAAATACTGATCTTTTAGTTTGATATTCTTATTTTTAAGTGCTCTGTGTAGATTTCACGTTTCTTATTTTTGCCTGGTTGTTGTTTTGTTCTAGCTACTAATTGGAATTTTAGAATTCTGCTCATCCCTTCAGTATTTCCTGTGTTATCCCCCCTCTTAATTCATGTTTTGGGTCATTTTTTTTGCTTTATTCTGGTAAACATGTGTTTCTGGTGTCTTCCTTCCTTGTCTTATTGTTACCCTCCTGTGCCATAATATGTAAATGGTCATCAGTGTAGTCTAGCTTCCCAAGCCAGCTGAGAGGCTCGGCAACAGTCGCCTCAAGGAAGTCGAGGTGACTGTTGTTGTGATTTAGTGCTATATAAATGAAATTGAACTGAACTGTGTTCTCAGCTTGTTGGAGTCTATTTGTTTTTTGTTTGTTTTGTTTTTTCTCTTCCCTCTCGTGATGGATTTTGTATTTTGGACTGAAAACACTTCCCCCGGTGTCAATAGAAAACTCAATGAACTGCAGCACAGACATTTCACGTTCCATAAATTTCAAGCCGCAACCACAAAAGAAGAAAAGGATGGATGTGATTTGTGAACTTATAATCTTAATTCAGTCACTAAACATAGTCAAGTCCCATTCAGAGCTTCTCTTCATGTTTCATCTGTAGTCTAGGATAGTAGTGATAAAGACTTTTCACTCCACACAATAATTTTTGAAGGCTGGATTTGAAATTTTACCTGTTTGTACAGCAATAAGCAATCTCACTGTGATTTGCATGTTTTACTGGTCTGACCCCTGGAAGTCAGTAGCACATGCTCCTTTAGTTTTTGTTGTTTAATTGTGGTTGTCAAGCAGCTTTTAGATACGTTATTGCCTAATTGTGGCAGTAGAAGCCAGAGGATTCTGCATACATATGCAAAATCCTCCTTGAATGCATCTTTAGCAACAACCAAGTAAAATTTCAGTGCAAAGCAGACTAAATTTGTGTTTTAGTGCAACAAAACATCATGCAAGATATCTATATTGTGGGCATGTCCTGCAGTATTTATTGGGTAATTAATGTGGTGATCCAGCAAGATACATTATGGGCTGAGTTCCATGTGGGGGTCCAGTTATGTGCTGGTTTCATGGATTATTCATTGCAGGGATATTGAGTGAAAAAGATGAAGGCAGGAGAGTGTGTCAAAAACAAGAGGGGAGAAAAAGGAATGCAAAGTAAGCATTCCTGAGGTTTTATATATAAGTACTGAGAGGAAAAGGATGGTTCATTCCCTCAGTTTCTTCTTCTTCTCATCTACAGCAACAACGCTGTAATTTAATGTCGAAAGGAGTATACCCCAGATCATCTCTCAAACTTCCTGTTGCGCTTCATAGCCACGCTCTTTTTTTCTTTTCTATCCTCCCTTCACGCTCTTGCTAAACTTTGCTTTTTGCACCCCGCCTCTCAGCTTGCTTCTCGTCTTCCTCTTTACTCTGTGTTTTCCTCCGTCTCTCTTCTCGTCCTGTTAACTACCACTGAGGCAATGCACGGCTCAATGTATGAGTAGGTGTGGGAGGAAGGATGTCAGATGCCACGGAGGTCAACCCTGCTCTGTTCTGTGCCATCAGCTGCTTCTAGGCCTACTGCCAGTGCTGCTTAAAGAGGAACAGCCAATGACTGAGTTTTATCCTCTGCTCCACCCCAACAGAGGTCTTTGCCTTGAAAAAGTGTGGCTTCAGAGGGTAGGATTGAAAGGATCTGACACATTGCCCACATATGGGGGAAAATGTTCTTCTATTGTCCTCTTTAGAAATTCTGCAATTTCCTGGAATATTTTTGCTCAACTGAGGAAAAGTTGGACAGCAGCACTTGACATGAGTTGTCAGTAGTACTGGTGCATACATGCAGTGCACCACATCCTGTATTCTAAGAGAACCATAACTATTGTGTGAAAAGTAAAGGTTGTATAAAAAAAATACTTTTTGCCAGTATTGCCTCAGTGTTTTGTGAGCCACCTCACTTTATCACAACCAGTATTCAACTTCCATCTGTTTAAAGTAGTGTACAGTTTTCCCTTCGTGTGAATCTCTCACTTAAGATGGTAGCACAAGTTTTCAGTAGGATTTAAATCATGAACGCAAGTGGATCAAGTTATCATTCGATTGCTTTGCTGACTAGTTTAGACTAGTGGCATAGTCAGGCACATGAGATGAAGTGTGCGCATAAAGTGCATAAATTCTTTGAATGTTGCACACTTTTTGTACAACAGTTTGAAGAAGCAGTCTTTCAGAAGACTGGTTGATTGGATAAATATAGATAGATATGCTTTTTTTCCCACCTCCCTAGTGCTTCGTGAGTTCCTCTGACTCTCATCTGTCCGTAACACGCTTAAAAAAATTGTTCTTTAGGGATTCTTGACCTGTTCTTGCAGTTAAAGTATTTGTCCAAACTTATAGGTTTAAGTGGTATTTAACTGCCTAAAACAGGAGCAGAAAAAAGGGAATAACACGCACACATGAATAATTGCAACTTATTTTCATGTCTTCACTTGTGTAATATTTGCAAGCAAAGTGAACTTCCTCCCCTTTTTTTCTTTTTTTCCCCCCCCTAGATCAATGTCCGTGTGACCACCATGGATGCAGAGTTGGAGTTTGCAATCCAGCCAAATACCACAGGAAAACAGCTGTTTGACCAGGTGAGCAAAAAAAGTATTGTGAGGACAGAAACCTGGCACGTAGGAGTGTGGGTGCTTGAGAAGTTGACACTTTGTTTCCTGTATTCTTATGCTGTCAGTCCCCACCTCCCAGGACAGGAATTTTTGGTGTCTTCAGAAAGAGTTTAGTCAGTGCCAGAATAATAAGAAATGAAATCAAAAACGCTCCCTATAACAGTTTGTTAAACAGGCAGAAGATAAATATGATTTCTTTACGTTCTAACAGTCGCCTCCCTTCTCTCTTAAATGTCTCTGCCACTTACCACAGATCACAGATTTGTACTTCTCAGACATCAAAGAAAAAACGCTATCTAAAGGAAGAATAAACTGTGAAAATCCATTTTTCTTTTTTTTTGCTTTTAGGTGGTAAAGACTGTGGGCCTGCGAGAGGTGTGGTTCTTTGGACTACAGTATGTGGACAGTAAAGGCTACATCACATGGCTGAAACTCAATAAAAAGGTAAATATCACTTTGTTTTGTGGGAAAGTAGAAGCTTGGTCTATGTCCCTACCCTCACCTATCATCACGAGCTTTGGGTAGTGACCGAAAGAACAAGATCGCAGATACAAGTGTCGGAAATGATCTTTCTCCGAAGAATGGCTGGCCTCTCCGTTAGGGATAGGGTGAGAATTTCGGCCATCTGCGAGGGGATCAGAGTAGAGCCGCTGCTCCTCCTAATTGAAAGGAGCCAGTTGAGGTGGCTCGGGCTTCTGACTAGAATGCCTCCTGGGTGAGGTGTTCTGGGCATGTCCCACCGGGAGGAGACCCCACAGCAGAACCAGAACACAATGGAGAGATTATATTTCTCAGCTGGCCTGGGAACCCTTTGGTGTTCCCACAGAATGGCTAGAGGAGGTGGACGTGAGGTGGGGGTCTGGGCTTCTCTGCTTAGGCTGCTGCCCCCGGGACCTGGCCCCAGATAAGGGGAAGAAGATGGATTGATGGAGAAGCTTAAAAACAAAATTCCATTATTAATATTATTATTAATTTAAGCATGTGGACTTCAACTGATTTTCTTAAATTGTTTGTCGGGGTCTTTCTCTTTAGCTCTCACTTTCATGTTTCCTCCAGTGTCTGTGTCTATTGTTTGTCTGGTATTTGCCTAGAAGCAGTACTGTGGTACTGAAGCCTCAGATGTGGTCTTTCAACAGGCTTCTTCTTTCACTCACCCCAAAACAATCCCCAGTCCTAGCACCCCTGCTATTACAGTGTGTCTCTACATTTCCAAGTGTGCATTACAAAAAAAATATCCTCATGCTCAACAAGCATGTGAGCAAGACAGACAAAAGGCAGAGGCTACAGAAAAATAGTATTGAAAAATTCCAGTACATAATGGAGCTATTATTATTTTTTGAATCCAGGTGACCCAGCAAGATGTAAAGAAAGAGAGTCCTCTGCAGTTTAAGTTCAGAGCCAAGTTCTTCCCTGAAGATGTCTCAGAGGAACTAATCCAGGAGATCACCCAGAGACTCTTCTTCTTGCAGGTAACTCCACACACTCAGGACACCAACACTTTTAGCAAATAATTAGTTTTTCAGTTATTTTCAAAACCTCAAAATATCACATTTTTATGTTACTATTATCTAGCTTGCTCTGTTCTCAGCATAAGTGCTAACTAAATCTTACAGTCTTGAGTACATTTAGAGTCACGCACACATTTTTCTGCCAGGTGAAAGAGGCCATCCTGAATGATGAGAACTACTGTCCCCCAGAAACGGCTGTGTTGCTGGGTTCATACGCTGTCCAGGCCAAGTATGGAGACTATAACAAAGAGGTGCACAAGGCTGGGTACCTTACTCATGACAGACTGCTCCCTCAGAGGTAGGCATTTCACATAAAGTTTAGCATTTTTTACTAGAGATGGACCGATCCGATATTACGTATTGGTCCGATACTGACCTAAATTACTGGATCGGATATCGGAGAAAAATAAAAAATGTAATCCGATCCATTAAATATCACGAAAGCACCTCACAAAACTTGCAACACGCCGTAACTCGCCTCAGAACGTTAGCACATCGGAGCAGTATGCATCACGTGATAGAACGGCTGCGTTAAGCTTAACAAGCGACTGCCTCTTCTTGCTGCTACTTCAATCATGAAACTGCTTAATGATCAGCTGATCGGCTTTTCTGTCGCGAGTCCGTCTCTCTTGTTTGTTTTTGGCCCACTTTGCACCAGAAAGAGGAAACCAGCGGATAAACAACAGCAGCACGTTTAAGCTTGATAAGCTGTTGTTAAAATTTATTTAATATTACTTTCTACACCAGGATCTTTTTCTACGTAGCTGACGCTGGTAACTGTGCAGGGGCGGATCTAGCAAAGTTTAGCCAGGGGGGCCGATAGGGCATTAACAGGGAAAAGGGGGCACAAAGACATACTTTTCTTTCTTATTCTCATTTAAAATGTCTAGCTTTCAATAAATAATTATCTGACACCCAAAGTTTTAATTTGATATAAAATGAATAGAAGTCAATTACTGTATATAGTAACTATTAAGTCTAATATATATATATACCCTAGTAAGCTATAGTACTTTGTCCTTTGGGAAGGTGCGATCTGTGCAGTCTGCAATTCTGTTGAAGAAAGATGTTGAATCTATTTAATATTTCTTGAAAAATAATTGATTTCTGTGCATTTTTTTTTTTTCACACTGCATCAAATTAAGGTTGATTACGTCGATTAAGCATCATGAGGTGGAGCGTGAGGGGTGGTTCCCTATTTTTTAATTTTTTAATTTTTGTTGTTGCTGGGAGTTGGAACCCTATTAGTTAGGTTGCTTAATATTTACGCTAAGTACTCTTTAAAATACCAGAATAGGGAGGATGGTGTAGGTTTAAGTTTATTAGATTGATCAGTATTGCTGAACTATGAAATATTTTTTTTTGCATATAGGTATAACAGAATAGCTTTAGTGTAGTTGTTTTAAACTTGAGTATGAACTTATACAAAATGCAGCAAGATATTTAAAAAACAGTTTTGTTGATTAAAAAACATTATATCGGATTCATATCGGTATCGGACATAAAAAAGTGGTATCGTGCCATCTCTAGTTTTTACATATATATATATATATATGATTCTGGTGTCAGCCAGAGTAACTGGATTTTGACTTTCATTTTTCAAAATCTATATCTTTGCCTGCTGGAGTATTTATGATTTCCTCTTTGAGGAAGCAATTCTGTGCTGTTTGACATTCCTTCAGATGAACATCATTGTGTGTGTGTGTGTGTGTGTGTGTGTGTGTGTGTGTGTGTGTGTGTGTGTGTGTGTGTGTGTGTGTGTAGAGTCCTGGAGCAGCACAAGCTGACTAAGGAGCAATGGGAGGACAGGATACAGACCTGGCACGAAGAACACAGAGGAATGCTCAGGTGTGTGTCAGACCTTTATCATGATGAAACCCTTGTAGACATGTTTGGATTTGCCATAAAGTACCAAAGATTTAAACCCACTTAACTTAAATTCGAATGTGTGCTTTTTTTTCTTCTTCTAGAAGAAAATGTACGCTAACTGAATGCTATTGTTTTGAACATGTGATTGTGTTAAATTTCTAAACATAATATAATATAATATAATATAATATAATATAATATAATGCCTCTTTTTCTCTACTCTAGAGAGGACTCAATGATGGAGTATCTTAAAATCGCCCAAGACTTGGAGATGTATGGAGTCAACTACTTTGAGATTAAAAACAAGAAGGGCACACAGCTATGGCTGGGCGTGGATGCTCTTGGACTCAACATCTACGAACACGAGGACAAGTAAGGAATATACATAATCCTTGGAAAAACTAATTTTCTGACTAATTCTACAGCTATTAGCCTTGTAGTGCTGATAGGTTTTTTTTTAATCTCAGTATGAGGCCAGCATTTTGACGTTACCAAGTGGAAGTTTTTGCATGAATCTCCTCACACAGACAAAGAGCCTCAGAGCTGCGGTTTGCAGTTGGTTGCTAAACAGCAACAGCCTTGAATAGTGAGCAGTTGGAGGCGTTACTACACAGTGTGTCACAATCATAACAACTGATAGATGTGTGTCGATGCGCCTGGTATACCTGCTGTGTTACACAGCCTCATCACAAGATCAAAACTCGTATTGAATTAAATATGAAATGGAAAAAAAACGTCAGATTTTCTAGAAGCTTAGCTGACAGGAACAACTGTGCAACCCACTCTGGAAACATTTAGTGGGGTGCTTTTAAAAACATGAAAATATTAATATTTATTATTATAATATTTATAATGTTTGAATCTTGAGTGTGGCATTTAATATATTTAAGAGATTTTCAACAACTTTAATGATCCAAACTTGCTGACAAAGGGTTCATATACCCAGTGGATTTTGGTTCATGGGCCCACGGAGCACATACTGTTAAACTCAAATCAATTTGATTTAATCAGACAGACCCCTCTAAAAAAGTGGTTGTTTAGATCTGATGTTGTTAGAGTTGTGATGTATTTTATGGGGGAAAATACATCACAAGTGTATCTAGCTGTGTGACATAAATGGTAATAGGACATGCACAATGTCCAAAAAGCTTAGAGGAAGCAAAGATATTTTCGATAAGTGAGAGGTGGAGAAAGTCTCTGTGTCTCCATTGTAGTAGTCTTTCCTGTTCCCTTCTGGTCAGATTTATTTCCCCTCTTCGTGAAGGACAGATTTAATCACTACTCCTGTAGCATTTCCTCTCACTCTCTGCATCACCTTTGTTTATGTTATCTGAGGACAGCTGCCTTCCTCCTTCTCTCGTCCAGGTGACGGGTGAAGGGGAAAAAAAAAATGATGATTGCGAGATAACAGCATAGTTTTTTTTTTTCTCTCTCTGTTGGCTGCAGCTTCCTCACTGTCCTTCACTTTCTCTGTTTGTTTTCTTTTTTCTTTATTATTACCTCTTGTTCACAAAGCATCTACCTACTACTACTCGAATTAGTGTCAGCCAGTGAGCGTGACACCTGATACTGCCGCTATTCTCACACAGACCTGAAAGACGCTTCAGTGTCATCATTTCCTGTAAGCTGGTCTGTTTATACTGGGCACCATCTGCTGGCTGAATTTTATACCACGTGGTATTGGGTTACTTTTAACAGGCTGTTAAAAGTCTGCACAATTAACCAGTTTTTTGCTATTTCATCCAGATTGACACCAAAGATTGGATTCCCCTGGAGTGAGATTCGAAACATCTCTTTCAATGACAAGAAGTTTGTCATCAAACCCATCGACAAGAAAGCACCTGTGAGTGTCGCACTCAGTCCACAAATATTCATCCTTCAGCTTTATATAAATGCTTCACACGCTTCTGTTTTGCTCTCTTTTATCCATGCCTTTAGGACTTTGTGTTTTATGCCCCACGTCTGCGCATCAACAAGCGCATTTTGGCATTGTGTATGGGTAACCACGAGTTGTACATGAGGAGAAGAAAGCCCGACACCATCGAGGTGCAGCAGATGAAAGCTCAAGCCCGGGAGGAGAAGCACCACAAACAGATGGAGAGGTACTGCAGAGGGATGACTTGGCCACATACACATACATTTTTTTTTTTTTTGTTCCATGTCATTATGCAAAGCTATGCATGGGGAGTGTGCTAGGACTTGATAACATTTGATTATCACTTTCCCATTAAAACAAATGCACAAAATTGTATCAGACCAAGGCTTACACTGATGACGAGTCACTGCTACAGCAGAGCATTTCCATTAGAGGGCAGTGTCTCCTCTGCTACACAAAAATGAGGCATGTTCATGTATTCATTCTGAAGCTTCATTTAACTTTATTCAGATCATGGTGAGAGTACTTCATCTATGTATATATATACAGTATTAAAATAGATGTTTCATAGTTAAAATATACACACAAAGTGATCTGAAACAGGTAATCTGCAACCTTCTCAGGGCCCAGCTGGAGAATGAAAAGAAGAAGCGAGAGCATGCAGAGAAAGAGAAGGAAAGGATAGAGCGTGAGAAAGAAGAGCTCATGGAGAGGCTGAAACAGATTGAAGAGCAGACGATGAAAGCTCAGAGAGGTATCCCTTTTTCTTTTTCATTCTCTCATCATTTTTCTTACTGTAGCTCTTACTTCCTCCTTCCCTCCTGTATGTCAAACTGGAGAATCTCTCTAGGGCTTTAGATCAAGACCAATTACATATTTCATTATGTTTGTGTGACCAGAATATATAAAGATTGAGCAAAGCTTTTGTGCTTTCATTTTTCTTTTCTTTCAAATTAAAAATACAAACTTATTTAGAAACCCATTTTTCAATAGTTGAAATAAGAGGAAACTTTCAAAACACAATAAGTTGCGCTCTTGCGGCTTCTGTTTTACATTAAAGTCTTCAGTTGCCATCACCAGAGTTCATTCTGAGGTTGGACTCTGAATGTTTACAACATAAATCGGAGCTTATTTATGACACGTTCGCGTCTGCTCTTCCGCAGAGCTTGAGGAACAGACTCGCCGCGCCATGGAGCTCGAGCAAGAAAGAAAGAAAGCGAGGGAGGAGGCTGAGCGGCTGGAGCGAGACAGGCAAGCAGCCGAGGAGGCCAAGGCGGAGCTGGCCAGACAGGCTGCAGACCAGCAGAAGACTCAAGAGCAACTGGTGTGTGTTGTTTGACTGATGCTGGGAGCAGTGCCAGACTGTCATATGTGTATATGCTTTATGCTCCTGCACTTACAAGGCTCTGGTGTCTGTCTGATTATTTCGGATTGTTTGAAGCCATAGATTGTTCTGTATGAGTAACAGCAGGGACTGCTTTCATTGCAGGCTTCTGAACTGGCTGAATTCACAGCAAAGATCTCTCTCCTAGAAGACGCCAAGAGGAAGAAAGAGGATGAGGCCACAGAGTGGCAGCACAAGGTAACGCAGACTTCATTGATGACTTCATGCACCAGATGAGATAAACATGTGGAAAACTTTCCAACTTGTGCATGATGTGACTGAATTTTGTCCAGCAGTGGACACTGAAACAATTAAATTGGTTAATTTTTAATATTTGTCATCATAATATTTGTAAATCAAATGGTATGGACTACTACACCCACTGTGATGGAGGATTAGAGTGATCGGGAATCCTGTGTTACATGGATCCATACAGCATACCCATCGCTTGTCTTCCACATCACTCATAATCAGATGGTGTCTACATTTTGATTGGCTTCACTAAACATTTGTTAATATTTACATATTTTAAAAAGCGTGTTTTTAATTAATCTAAAAAATCTAAATCTTTCCCCAACTCCTTCCTGTAATGAGTTTCTTTTACAAATAATCGTGCAGTTTTGCATAGATGGGTCAGTTCATGATGGATGCAGATTAGGCTTAATGCCACTGTGATTATTTTTGGTCTGATGGCCTAGATCTTTAACCACAGCTGTTTTGTGTGGCATCCTTTGCTCTCACCTGTCTAGCGTGACTCTGTGAGCTGTCTGTCCTAATCTCTCCTTCCTCGTGCCTCCACCTGCAGGCTCTGTCAGCCCAGCAGGACCTGGAGAAAACCAAGGAGGAGCTGAAGACCGCCATGACAGTGGTGCCAGCGCCTCCGGGCGGTCATGCTGAGAACGAGCACGATGAACACGATGAGAACCACGCAGAGGCCAGCGCCGAGCTCTCCAATGAGGGCGTCAGTCATGTTGACCTCCGCAGCGAAGAGGCTCGCGTCACTGAAGCACAGAAGAATGAGAGGGTTAAGCAGCAGCTGCAGGTAGGAGCAAGAAGTGAAAACCTTTAGGGCAGGGTTAAAATGACAACCCGTTGTTCAGATTTAGCCTCCATAAGAAGCCTGATATTACTCTTTATCAAAACTAGTCCTATATAAAGAAATTCCACCACTGTGGTGTGCATCTTGCGCTGAAATGAAGTCTAAAGCCAAAAATTGCCAGATTAATTTTAGAGCAAACTTATATATATACAAAATAAGCTTTAGTTTCATGTAACCAAAGGAGGTTTGCGATACACAAACAAAAAATAATATCATCTCATTGTTATTTATAACAGCAGTTTTGTTGCAAAGAAGAAACACGGGCCAAGAAATGGCAGATAAGGGTAAGATGAGGCATACGTCTGTGTCCGTTCTTCTTTAAACTCCTGCTTGTCACAGGAGATGTGCTGGCTTATACTGCAGCCTGGCTTTAAAACAGACTTTCTAGAAATGAAGTAATCAGATGGATAATGTCCAACCTAATCATAGTTTTTATATTGTTAAGTAAATTCCAAAGACTGCTATGAAGCCTGGCTACTGCATAGGCCAGGACTAATACTGAAGCTAATGCAAGAAGAGTTAGAATAGTTTTACATAAAGAAAGGCAGGAACCTCACATCCAGGCCTGCACTTTGTATCGGCTTCCTCCAAAGACGACTGCTGAAGGAACAGACTTTGGTCCAACCATTGCTGATCCCTGCTTGTGTGTTGTTTTCAATACAGCAGAGACAAACACACTTTTGATTTAGTTGTCAGTGAAGACTAAAGATCGCACACAGAGAACCAAAAGCTAAAGATAAGTGGCTTTGCGTCAATCAGATGTTTAGTTTTGAAATGGAGCGTGATCCCGTTTTCTCTTCCGCACACGTCCTGTTTTGTTTGTCTTGTCTGCAACGTCTGTGCCGCCCTGATCATCAGACAGTTTTCTCTCCTCTTGGCTTTAATTATTATTTTTTTGGTTGCGTCTTCTCCTCCTGTTCTTTCGCCCTCCTCAACCTGTTATCCTCTCTTCTCTTCTCATAGACATTGAGTTCAGAGTTGGCCGAAGCCAGAGACGACACCAAGAAGACCCAGAACGACGTGCTGCACGCCGAGAACGTGAAAGCAGGCCGAGACAAATACAAAACTCTGCGGCAGATCCGACAGGGCAACACGAAGCAGCGCATCGACGAGTTCGAGTGTATGTGAGAACAGCACCTCAGGGTTACCCCGCTCTCCTTAACGGCTGCTTGATTTTTTTTTTTTTTTTTCTTCTTCATGGACAACTGACGCTTCCGTCCTCGTAAGCCTATCGAGTCTCCCTCAACACCCCCCCAACACCCAGGCTGTCTCAAGAAATCTTCTTATCCAATTTTGCCAAAGTCCTGCTCCACTTCCTTATCTGAGTTTGGATTTCTCCCTGATGTGGAGCTGCATACACGCCACTCTGAACAAGCAAATTATCGTGTTGGAGAGATCATCTCCATCTCTTACTCGAATGGGGGAAGTGAAACTGTAAAAACCAAAAATGGAAGCAGTTGGAATTTTTTATTTTTTATTTTTTTTGGGTAAACATGGCCATAGAGCGATTTTGTTGTTGTTTTTTTTTCTTCTTTCGCTTGAAAACTTTGTATGCAAAGCTTTAGTATGATTCTATGTTTCCAGTTAAAAGATCTTCTGTCCTCTTCTTGTTTTTACGTTTCTTCCTTCTGCTTTTGTTTGACTCGTTTTATTGATGATGCCCATCCTTTTAGTTGTCTGTTGAGGCCGGGTTTAACCCCAGGTTTCCAAATAAGGACTGGAGTTTAGGGACAAATTAGGTTATTGTTTTCATTCAGTGTCAAAGCACTTCTATATTAGCATGTCAAAGCATATCACCTGGTAGATGTTCTAACACTCTCACCATCTCTAAGTCGTTAGAGAGAATTTAACTCTACTTACTAAAGTCAAACTATAGTTTAAACATGACATTTATAGATTTATACAAAAAAAGATAACACTGCAGTATTTTAATAGTGTCATTACAGGCTAAAATCAATAATTGTAATTTTTGATATAAGATATTTCTGTGAATAAAATTGAACTGACCCTCGTAGGGCAAAGAGCCACCCAACTTGTCACATGGCAGGTTTTGACGAACGAATGTAGCAAAGGTAACAAAGGGAAAAACAAAATGTTTTTCTTTAAATTTACAGAAGTCATAGGATATCAACTTGTGCCACTTTGAGCTCTCGCCCTCAAGCTTAAAAGTATTGTGAATATAAGCTAATTGGTAGTGTAGGCGTTGCGTCCCAGTGTTTAATTCCCAGTCACCATAGATGGTTTTCTCTGCCTGCCAGCTCACAGAGGATCCCAGGGACCGAAAATAAGGACGGGCAGAGGAACCGCACTGCAGCCGAGCCTTTTCTCCGTCTGTCCAATGGTGTGTGTGTGTGTGTGTGTGTGTGTGTGTGTGTGTGTGTGTGTGTGTGTGTGTGTGGGGCTATGGAAGCTGAGGCCTGGCACCTCTCTGGCTGGGGAGCTTATGAAAACATCTGTCTCAGTTCGGGACAAATCTCTACCTCAGTAATAATAACATTGGTGACTGACAGTCAAACACTTAGGATGCTCCCTCCCTCCCAAAATAAAATTAGAAAAAAATGAACAAAAATAATTTTACTTGGTTACTGTTACATTTTGCGGCATTGCTCCCGGGCAGGCTACGTGTTGTCAGTTACTTTCTGGCTGTATTTTGGTTACGATTGCTTGAAAATATTGAGGATTCCTGTGAAATCTGGTTAGAAAAGTGTTATTTTTTACATATCAAGCTAGTTTTACACAGCAGTTTCTCCTGGCCTTGCTCAGATGTTTGTTTGTTTTTTGTTTATTGCTTTTTGTTTCCCCCCCCAAAAAAAAACTCCTAAAAAATGAGGAAGATGAGTGAACAAATGCTGCTGATAAAGGTGTGCTCTGTGCAGAGCGTAGGTCAGTCTGCCAGGGTCCATTGAAGCATTCAGGGTCTTCTTAGAAGCGGCGAGCGATGGTGGGCTCGGTCCACAGAACCACTCTGAACTCCAGAGGTTTTAAAAGGCTCTCATGAGTTAAAGAAGCCCAAAATGTTGACTTCAAGGAGACAGTTTCAGGATGTGCAGCAGAATAATGGGACTGAGATGATTTACTGGAAGCTCTTAGTGCAAACAGACCTCGCTATCATGACTCATGGAAATCAAGTAGAGGGTAGGTCAAAAATTCCCTGAACTCTTTCAATTCATATCCAACATAAGACAACAAATGGAGTCCAGCTTTTGTGGTGTGGGAAACATGTTCCAGGGTGCATTTTTGAAATGAGTAAACATTAATTTTATTTTGTTTTTGTTTTTTTATTAACAATATGATGAATATGTTTATAGTATGTTATTGCTATACTTGACAGCTGGTGTAGGTAGTTTTTCAGGAGGGGGGGGTTTGTTTTGTTTTTAATGCCCTGGAGTTTTGACGGTAACGCATTTGTATGACATAAGCCTGTCTTTTGTGTTTAACTTCAGTGTCCATTGTTACTATTGTGTTTGCCATAGCAGGTGAAAGAAATGATCCTGCGCTTCCAGCCCATATTTTTTTTTTTTTTTTTTTGGTAATGTGTTCAAAGACCGTAAAGCAGCAGCACGCATCGTGTATTGGCCAGCTTCACTGGAGGGGAAAACTCTTGCTGACATCTCTCCCCCCCCCCTCCACATCGATGCTACAAGGCTTCAGTTTGACTGTTTTTCTTCACAGCAGCAGTTATTGGCGCATCTGTCCCCTCCAATGAAGCCGGTGTCTGTGATGACGCCTGCTCTGGCACCAGCTGTCATGTTTTGCTTTGCTTTTGTTTTGGAGTCCCCCCTCCTCCTCATCCTTATGTTCATGTTAGTACTCCGTAAGATAGAAGGCACAAGTGGATTTTGGTCTATTTCATTGGTTCACAAATAAAAGTTTTAAATTTTCAGCATGTGTTTTGGTCACTTTGCATACTTGTGATTATATACAGTGGCACACTTGGATCAGATCAATTATTTTTAGTTGCAATGGTAATTATGTGACATTCATTAACATGATTTGAAATACAAAGTACTATAATTACTTTCTCTAGGGAGTAATTAAGTAATGTACTCGTTACTTTAAAAAAAAAAAAGTTCAGACTACTGTGTAATACAACTTTTTCTGAGTAACGACCCAACAGTGGTGCTATAAAACACTTAAAACGACCCTCTGTGACTCACCATCTTTTATAGCAGTACTCTTTAATGAATAATCACAGTTACAGCAGAAAGTGTTATAATATTGAAGTACTTAGTATTTACATTGTGCCAGTAGAATACTATGTGAAATAGGTTTTTATCCAGTAAGAGTTATGATATCCGCAAGTCAGCATATTGCTATATATGGCTGAGTGCACTTCCAAAGGAAACAACAGTTGGAGAAAAATGGGACGTCATCCATCACAGGCTTCTTCATCCCAACAAGTAAATATCCAGTGTTGTAGAAGCCAAGACCGGACAATAAGTGAAAAATTCACACACCAAAAAGAAAAAAAGCTTGTTATGTGTACAGTTAAACCTAAAAACAACACTTAAACAACAACTAGCATTACATCACAACAACGGCAAGACACGCCTCTCAGGAAAACAGATATGTACATAAATTAAACAAGAACACATGCAGGAACTAAAAACATGCATAAAAGTTTGCTGAACATAGTTCAGATTATTGGATGTGTCATAAGCACAATGCCACGAAGAGGCATTACTTTGGGCCCACCCTCAGGTGCCACGCTGACACACAGTGCCAGGAGGCCAGAGAGAAGGCGCTTCTTCAATACACACAGAGGTTCTCTCTCATCAACAGCATGTGTTGGACAGGAAAGAAACCAGTGGGTTATATGTAGCTGGCTTGTGATTAATGGTACGATGAGCTCAAGTGCTAAACTTTTATTTCCTCGGTGGCCATTTTGAACTTTACAGTTTAGGGCCTCCAGTCGACAGAAAACAACCAAACTTGTGTTCTGAAGAACTCCAGCAACATTAACATTGAAAGGAAAATAAAAAATATAAAGTCGGTGAACATTTTACTTAATGCTGCATCCTACTATTAGAAGTATGTCTTCCTCAATAGTCCCACAGGCAGGTAGCATCTTGAACGCATAGAAAAAAGTGTTACCATTAGCTAAGGAAGTGCTCGGGTTGCCAAGGCAGGTGTAATTTAACCTCCAAATGCTGAAATTGAAATATTGTCTTCATTTGTTGAGCTACCAGGCAGTAATGCACTGAGGCTAAAGGAGTTTTAATATTTTGTATTAAAATATCAGACAGAAGTTTTCAACATTTGACTACTAGAAAGCAGCTAGCAGCTTAGCTCGCTAACCTTTGCTAAATTTGTTTTATATTGTCGTTACTTCAAATAATTCACTAGTGAGGTGATGAATTATTGTTACATGAAGACCACACCTGTTTGCTATGGCAGACACTGAGTAGAACTTTGGATACATTCAAAATGGCCGCCATAGGATTTCATATAGACCTAAATATAAAAGTCCCCTTTAAAACAAGGCTGGGGTCTGTGCACTCAACTCAGGGGAAAAAAGGCGACCTTTTTATGCTTTTCCTTATATTCTGCCATACATAAACACTGCTACAATGTTGACTGCAATTAAACATGATCAAAGTTTTTACTGAGGTCACTGTATACACTTGTCTGCTAGCATAAACTCCAGGCCTCAGGCTGCTCCCGATGATTGATTTTTAAAAATAAATAAATAAATTTTTTTACTTTTCTGCTGAGCTGACATCAACTCTGGAAGATGTCCTAATATGGTCAAGCACTGGGTTCTGTTTCCCAAAGTCTGATGAGAGCTAGCCAATCAGAACAAAGTAGCCTTTTAGGGAGGAGGAGCCTCAAAGAGCTGGGAGCAAAAATGTCTAAGATCCAGAATGAACTGTATGGATAGTTTTTTATTTTATTGTTGTTGTTTTTTTAAGAACTACAAATCATGCAAAGCTACTCTAGTAGACTCTCAGAATAAAAATACATTACTGGAAATTCGCATAAAAGGTCCCTTTTAATAGAGACAATAAATTGTCCTTGCCCCAATTTTATGTTATTTAAAGCATAATTTAACATTATATCCTGACTTAAAGAAGAGGCTAAAAAATCCTAACATGAACTGGCCCAAACCTCACGCTGAAACCTAAACCTTTTCTTATTTTCCGATGAGTACCCAGCAGTACCCAGAGCTCCTTTATAAAAAAACAAAACAAAACAATAAGCCAGCTTTAAACCCAAAAGGTAACGAAACTGCGACGCCTAAACATAGTAGGCACCCAACTCCTTTTGATTAAAATATATTTGAAATAATTGTCTCAAAGCTATTTCCACAAGATTAAAAGTTGGAACATTTTGATTGGAACAAAAGTTTTGTCACTGCACTTTCATCATACAGCAATACATCAAGAGTGTTTGATAGATACGGATCATCGAGTCCATGTACTGTATATAACATCAGCGACTTAGTTAATGATACAATTTGTATCAAACAAGGTTTTCTCTGTCAAGCATGGATTCAGCTGGGATCTGCTACAGACGACAGTACACGCTGTTAGCCAAAAGCACAGCAGAGGGATCTGATAAATATATTCACAATATGTACATGGTTTATTTACCGGTGGCCGGATGTTCTGTCTGTAGCAGATACCAGAGTTGACCCAAAAGAAAGGGCCAGAGAGAAAGAGCGAGAGAGATGTCCCTTACTAAAACTAAGGTACACACGACAGGGTCACCCATCTCTGCAGCTACAACTCTGACCAAAAAACTGACGTCATCTCAAATAAGATGACCATCTTCCCGTGTTTACCAACATGGGAAAAAAATCCACAAACACCCCACCCACCCACACACACACACACACACACACACTTATGGAACAGACCTTGGACAAACAGAAGTTTGAAACCACTGAGTGATAACTGAGTACCCGATGACCGTTGACACAGGACAAGACCTGGTCCGTGTGGTGGCTCCGTTTGACTCAGTGTACAATACACATAATGTGTGTTTATGTATAAATAACTCTTAAATTCAATCACATTTTCGATGTATTTTTGTGAAACCAACTCACCAGATTATGGTTTGGGTGTAAAACCAAAGGTGCCCTTGTATAAACGTCCTGTATGCAAAGCTACAGTACAAATAAAAACAACAGCTGGGGGGCGGGGTCTAGCACAAATCTCCATTTGTCGCAGGTTAAGTCAAAATCACAGACTTCGTCCAGTGTCTCGCTCTCTTTCCACACCTGGTAAAAGTTGTTGCTGCACAGTGACCAGACCTGGATTTGGATTATCTTCAGCTTTTTATGTCCTGGAGACTTTTGCATTGTTCGATTATTAATATAAGAAATGAAAACGGCTCTCCTCACAGACAATCTGAAAGCGTAATCCCGGCAGTGTGAGGACGGCTGTGTTTCAGGTGGTAGAGCAGGTCGTCTACCAATCAGAAGTCTGAGGGAGTGAGAAAGCACTTTGAGTGCTTAAACTGAGTAGAAAGGCGCACTGCAAGTACCAGTCCATTTACCAGTGTTGCTATGCGAAGCAGTTACTTAGCTCGTCTTTACCTTCCCTCCTCAGTAGCCTGTTTGGGCTTTTTCTGCAAGGATGGCAGCTGCCAGCTGCTGGGGGTCTGTGATGTGGGGGCTTCTGGCCATAACCCGGCTTACCAGCTCTGAGGGGAAGATGTTGCACAGGTTTATGTACACTTTCTCCCTCGCATCGCCGTAGCGACTGTGCGAAGGGGATTCTGGGTGCTGTGACATGTAGGAGGGAGGGGCATGAGACGGCACGGTAAGGTGAGAGCTGTGAGGTGGGTACGGCGGGAGAGGGGTGCTGGATGGATGAGGCGGGCAAGGAGAGTGGGCTGGGGGCGGTGGGTGGCTGAGGTAATGAGTTGGGGATGGGTGGAGAGCTGGGTGAGAGGAGTGATGCTGGCCGTAGCCGTCTTGTGTCCATGGAGGAGTGTGCCAGGACGACTGGCGTGTGTCTGGCAGGCTTTGGTAGGTAGGCGGCTCGTATCTGGACGGCGGCAGCGGTGGCTGCCTGTAGTACTTGTCCCAGCTGGGCAGGGCTTTTGGTCGGTGGCGATGGTGTGATGTGGAGAGGTGTTCGTACAGGTGTGAGTCGGACACACTTTCTGCTCGCGTTGGGGCCAGGCAGCGGCCAAGGGGTGAGCCAGGGGGTGCGGGGTTGGACTGCGGCAGAGAGTGGTAGTCGCCTGGGCAGCTGGACCGTGCGGTCAGCGGTTGGTGCTGGAGATGAGGGGGCAGGGGGTAGAGGGGCCGCTTTGGGGGAGCCTCTAGTGGAGGCGGATCATGAGCGCAGCTCTGCCCGCGTGCGGCGCTCAGGTGGTAAGGGTGTAGTCCTGTGCTCGGCGTGTGGCTGTGCTGAATGTTTGTGTATTCGGCAGGATGCAGGCCACAAAGTTCATGGCTAGATGTGGCATGATGGGAGTACAGTCGGCTGTGGGGATTAGGAAAATGGACAGCGTCTTCCAGTAAGGGGTCCGGGGGGCATCCGGGACACTGCCTCTCGCTGTACAAGTCGCAGCTGCTGCCACAACTGACGCTGCTTTCGCTGCTGCACTCGGAGCCAGCTGAGCCCAGCCGCAGGTCTGTGTCATTGGGGAAGCGACAGTCTGGGCTCCGTCTGGAGGAGAGACTCAGGCCAGTGTAAGCACGTGTTACTGAATAGTAGCTTAAGTCTGGAGACTCACAGTGAGGGTAAAGGTCATGGCTGGGAGCTGGTAAGTGACCATGAGGCATCACTGGTCTCGCTTGCTGCTCTTGTGGGAGGCCAAGAGTGGATGGTGGGCCTCCTGGGGCCGGGGACATGCTTACACTCCCACCGCAGCTACCGCTAGTGGAGCTGCTACTGCTGCTGCCACACACAGTATTCTTCTGCACCTCCAGCCTCCCTTTGGCCAGCAGCTTCTCTTCGGCGTCGCTGTATGACAGAGCTCGGATGCTGGGGTCCGACTGCCTTTTCGGGGCGCCTTTCTTGGCGTCGATGCTGCCAGCTGGCACGCTGTGGCTCTTCACCAGCCCGGCGTCGCCCTGGTTCTTTGAGACGACGCAAGTCTTGGCGCTGGCACGCAGCTCATCAGCCACGGCACGCTGTGGTTGGGCGCCTCGCTCCGGGTGGTAGTACTTACATTTGTGACCGTAAGTACACTTCTTTCCTGAAGCAAAGAGACACAACGTGCGCTTCAGTAAACAAGTAAACACACAGAGTGGGCAGAGAAAGGGGAGCTCATTTACTAACTAACTGCACGACATCATCACCGCTCTGTCCACTTGACCTACTGGTAAATATACAGATCCAGAGAAATATAGAGAAATGGGGGTGTGGCAGTATGCCAACTGATTTAGAATGAGTCTGATTTAGCAGCATACGCACAGAGGTGAGAAACAAATGGGCTGGCGCACACGTCATAAATCTGACGATAACTTTCTGCAGGATAAGAAAGTCTCCACTAACGCATTTGCAAATGAGGTCCAATGTCACCACACATGTGAGAGAGATTCTAATCCAATATAAATTATTACGTGGTTCTTAAAAAGCACAAAATGTTTCATGTGCGTTATTTCGACGTATATTTCGTGACTTTCTTCTCACCGTATGGACAAGGCTGCTTCTTCTGCTCAGGCATGACGGGCCTTTTTCTCAGGAAGTTGTCTAAGCTCGGGCCGTGACGACCAAGAGGGTCATCTGGCGGCATGAATCTGCGAGATTAGAAAGGATGAGAGCATTAATTCGCTATTAGAGGAAATACGATGGTGTCCATCCACATTCTTTAAAACTGCTTCACCAGCTTCGAGTGTGGAAGCTTTAAAGGAGGCACACAGAATATAATTGATTCCCCACGTATAGCAAAGTGAAAAATGCCTTCTTTACAGCAGAGTGTGAGATTTTATTTGCAAATAAACTTTATTTATTTAAACATCACTCACTTATCATTGACAAAGGAATACATGAGAAGCCTCTCATCTATGAACTTCTTCCACTCGGGCTTCTCGTTAGCCAGGTCTCTGTAGTTGTCGTTGGAGACGATAATGCCGTCTGACTCATAGGCCAGCTTGACAATGAAGCGGTCGTCATAGCAGACCACGCGTCGACCTTGGACACGCCGTGAAGGCGTGAACACCAGGATTTTTTCCTTCTCTAGGCGACGTAAGATGTCCTGATCTGTGAAGGAAAGGATTATAGTAAGGCTGGGGGGAAATGCAGTGCTAGAAAACCATTATTACCTATTTTGGATCTTTAGCCCTGTGAGTTCCTGCTGATGTGTTCGGGGCCTATCACCCCACGACCTTAAGGTGGATAAGCAGTTAAGAAAATGGATGTTAGTTAAACCGCGTCTTCTACTAACCTGTTATAGGGGCATCGGGTCGGGACTGCTCTTTCCGCCACGCAGGCACAAAAACTGTGATGTCTTGATGGCCGCGCTCGAGGAACCAATCTACAGCCAGCTGGATGCCCTGACAGGAAAACACTTCCTTGTTGCCATGGCTGTGAAAACGGTGAAAAGGTAAAAGACAGCGTAAATAAACATTTATGATTTTAATGTGTTTCTTTACAGCAGTTTCCACTGACAAACATATACACATATATAATAATAGAGCTCACCTCATGGCTACATTGCTGCCATCTATCACGACTGGCCGCAGGTTGTCCTGGTCACACAAAGAGTCTGAATGACAGGGTGAGTCTGGCCTCTGGCCTTCCAGCAAATCAGAACATCCACAGGAGGATGAGGAAGATGAAGAGGATGAGGTAGAGGCTAATAATCCAGCCGGCTGCTCACTGTCTGACTTGGTGCCCAGCTTGACCAGCTCTCCCAGTATGTCATTGATTAGGGTGTCAGGGCCGAGCTTAGACAGCACCAGTCGCACCGTCTCCTCGGAGTAGCCGAGTTTGAGGGCAAACTCGAGCTTAGCCTGGTACTCTTTCCCACCAGCCTCATAGCCAGGCTCTGAAGCAGACAGACTGGGTGGAGGTTCAGGCAGGTGCTCGGATGGGGAGCCGAGTGTGGACTGGGCATGGGCGTCACATTCAAGCTCTGCTAGAAGTTCAGATGGGGGCTCGGGAGGGCCTTCGGTGCCTAAGTCCACACACTGGGTCCGGCAGAGGGGCTGGTGGGTGTTCTTACTGTGAGTCGACCCTCCGTCTCCTCCGTCCGAGTCGGTACCCGGAGCGAGGGTGGAGCTGGAGGTCAACGCTGACTCGCCCTCTGCGTCGAACCCACTGTTTTCCTCTAGGACGGTCAGTGGAGGGGAGCCAGCGGTGCTCTCCCCCTGCTCCTCCATAGCAGGGGGCCCGTCAGCGCCGCCAGCCTGCCGGTCACCCCCCGCTACGTGTAGATACTCCAAATCCAGCCCCAGGTCGAGGATATGGCCTGAACCTGCCTCCACATGGTCCTTCTGACCCATGGGTCTGTCACAGACATCCAGCACACTGGGCTGACTGCTGCCCACTCACAAAACTTGACTCATTGGTGCCTAAAGGAAGAAAGGTGGAGCGAGTGAGTAAACTGTAGATAAAAGATGGATTTAGCTGTCAAACCGTGCCCAATGTAGTCAAATCCCGGCTCCTGGATTTGACTACATTTGACTGGCGTTGGTTCATATTTTTAATTTTATAGTCTGCATGATTGTCAGACGACTCCATGCAGCTAAGATAAACTAACATAAGCAAACCCACTTTGGAAGCTGACTGAAACTAAGGGAATTAAAAAAATGAAGACAAAGTAAATAAAATAATAATAATAATACTAACGTCTAATAACTCGACGCGATGGCACAAAGGCCAACAGGGAAATTGGGTAAATCCCTACTTAAACGTATACGTGGATGAAAACCCTGGCTGAAAAGTGTAGCATTTGCTACCACAGCAGTTCCTCTGAAATTCCAGGGAGAAATCATTTGCAAAAAAGAGAATTTGCATCCAGGCTGTGTGATAATGATAATCTAAAGTCCACACTGACTGTCATTTTATGGAAATCTGATTTTACACCTAGAATTTGCGGCTAACAGTGTTGGATCCATCTGTTCTGCCCAAAAACAAAAAAAGAAAAAAAACAATCTGTCAGGCACAGGCTGGCAGACACAAAGAGCTGATGGGGCCTCTATCCCTAATTAATGGACTCCCGCGTTTTTTCATGTCTGGCCCAGTGTGTGTGTGTTTTTTAATAGCACCACGCCACAGCACATTAATCTATTGGGGGGGCAGAGGGTGAACTAGGGCGGTTGGACTATTCTCCCTCCTCATTCTACCTGGTAATTAAGGCCCATATGCTTCTTCCCACTGGGGTCACTCGTTAAAACACTGAAGGCTATGAAGTCAATCGGGGCGTTGTATTCGAGCATCAGGTCTGAGGTTAGACTAGTCTGATCTGTAATAAAGGTTTAATAAAGGTTTAGAGGTTTGTAATAAAGGAAAAGTTTCGACTAATCCTGAGGTGAAATCTGTGGGGAAATTCCACAAGGGCAAAAATGCTTTTAGAAGTGAAAAATGAACTTTTTGAAGTCTTGAAGTCTTATTTGGGACAAAGTTGGCTTTTTATTTGTTTATTTTAATAGATTTGACCCTAAATATGCAGCTTGATGTATTCTGACTGGACTCTACTTTGAAGTTTAAAATCTTCGCACCTACAAAATTGAAAATTTTTCCAAGCCAGAACACAATCCTGACGACAAGCAGGGCAGAGCAAATGATGAAAATGGGGAAGTGACTTAAAGCTGTTGGTAGAACGGGGAGGATCGGTTAGACAAGGGGTGGAGTGAGTGTGCATTTTATGAAAAAGGGCTGCCTAGCAACGTGGCTGAGCTACTGTTGCTAAGCTACAGCTGTTGAGACCATTCTCCCATCCAAATGCCAAGACAGAGGCTGCAGCGTTCAGCCGGCGACCCGCCTTAATTCACACATGTTACAAAAAGGTCTGCTGCAGGAGGGGGCAGAGGGGTTTACGTGTGCCTCACTGGTAACCCACCAAGACAACAATAGACCCGCAGCACTGATTAGGACTGGGACCTTGGCATTAGCTGCTGTGGGTGTTGATGGTGCCCTGTGATGCACACACAAACACACTAACGACCCAAGGTGACTCATAATGCCGTGGAGAGAGTGGGACTGAGTTTGCAGCTCATCAGCTACACTGATAATCTTCTCTCAGGCTTAACAATCAGCTAATCTAAAGCGCGAGCATCACATCAGCACTGCATAACTTCAGACAGTCTGGTCAGCCACGCCAACACTAACAGATCCAGCTAAAGCGAAACTGTGAATGACAGCAGCAGAATAACAACAATATTAGAAAATATTCAACAGTTGACTGTGTCGCTACAAGAAAAATATGAGTACTCTAAAAAGATCTCACAGCGGACAGTTTGGAGTCGATAAAGGCATTTGGAATAGATTTATCGGGCTTGGGCTCTAGCAGTCCACCTAAGTTTTTACTGTTGAAGTCTCTTTTTTTTCATTATTTACCACTATTATATCTCCATATGAATCAAAAGCTGACAAATAATTCATAGCCTTAAAGAGGGTAATCAAGAGCAATCAATATATTTAATAGTCTATCTACAGATATCTGCAGAGGTTAGGAAATCCTCAGCCCATACAGATAATAACAGTTTAGTGGATAGCTGATATTTTACATTTGTTCATTTTGTTGTTGCAGTTTAATTTCTTTCACCCTTCTGGATCAGAGAAACAAATAATTCTTGGTTCTAATAAACAACTGAACAGCTATAAAAGGTCTCCTGGTCTTCGTCATATTATTGTGCAAAGTAGTGTTTGCCTCAGTGTAAAATTGATATGACACAACAGATAAATACCATCCTATTTTATACAGTTTTCAGGTATCAGACAATGTTCTCCGTACTGAAAGCTTTCTGGTTACTGCTCGACTGTAATCCAAGTTCTACTAAACAATCACATCTGGTAGTTCTTGTGGCCATTTGGAAACAATGACCAGTGATCAGAACACAGATATCCACCACCTACACCAGTAGCCCTGAATCACTGGCTCCCCAGAGGATAAGCCAGCAGGCCAGCTGATGGGCTCCCACACTGCATATAGTGCGACAGCTGATAAATAAAGCTCCACCCGGTAGTTTCAGCTGCTCCCTTATTTACCAAGCTGTCATCACACCAAATGGGTGGATCCACGTGTTTGATTTTACAGCGGATGCCCTTGCACCTATCCGGGCTTGGGACCGGCACACTACCAGTACACTAGCTTGTGATGGGTTTGCTGATCGATATCAGGTCAATACAGATCTATCTGCTGATATTTTTTAATATACATAGATGCAGTAATTACACGTAAAAAGGAAAAATTATGGCATTATTGGATATTAATTTTGCAGAAAAGCCAGTAGCTCACAAGATTTACTCAGTGGTCATGATATTCTGCTACATGCGCTGCAGACAGATCTGAGGTAGAGACAGCGCCGCTCTGTTGGGCAAACTATGTGATGACAGAATTTCTGAACTATTTCAAAATTATATTTCAGGAAAAAAAAAAAAAACAACAACTATATCAGTGCATATTGGATAACACTTTCTTGTCTTCCTACTTGAGCCTGGTTTTGATGGAGGTTTCTTCCTGTTAAAAGGGAGTTCTTCCTTCCCACTGTCGCCGAGTGCTTGCTCATAGGCAGTCATTTGACTTTTTTCTCTTTATAACTGTAGCGCCTTAAGGCAACTGTTGTTGAGGTTTGACACCATATAAATAAAATTAAGTAGAACTTGTAATTGAATGCTGATACATCTGAGGCCAGTCAAAACTGCCTGTTAATATCAATTGACTGACATGTTGGTTTGGATCTGCTAATAATCTTCATTAGTAGTTACTGTGATTATATCTATGATTAATCAATTGAGCAATTTGCCTACAGGTTGAAAGAAAACCATGGCGAATAAGGTCTGAAAAAAAACTGCTTTGTCACAGTCCAAGATTACATATTTAAAACATTTTGTATGAAAAATCAGTCCAAGGCCCAAAGATATTAACTGCTGAGATAACTCTGGATCTTTTAGTTCTGTTAAGTTTCTTTGCTTTCACAACCTCTTTACCCTCATTTGATTTTTTTCACAATCTGGATAAATCTAATCATAATCCCGTAGTTTGAGCTGCTTAACATCAAAAACCTGAACAGTCACGATGAAAGCCTGTAAGTCTTTTCATAGCTAGGGTTTTAAAAGTCTTCTTGTGTGGCAGAGCTCTGCAGACGAATGCATGTGAAATCGGGTCCAGCTTTAACGGCCCAAAGACATCGTGGCATCTCCAAACCTCCAGGGTGAGCGAGTGCATCTTTCAAACATCAGCTTACACACACACACACACACACACACACACACACACACACCACTGCTGGCTTTGATAGAACCAGTAATGAATATGTAACACAGTCCTTGCAGCGCTTTGTGCAAGTGCGTGCAGCGGATTGGGGGGGTTCCATTTTGAAAGGCGGTCTGAGAGGGGGCACAGGACTACGGGGGGTGGGGGGTAGACCCCTGTGTCTGCAGCACAGTGCAAAAGTTACTGTAAAAAGTGTGCATGCATTAGTGCATCTAGGTGGCGCACTAGACTTTACCCACCAGCAACAAGGCAACAGATGTCTGCTGAGCGCGGTATCTGCAATGGGTATCCCCCACCCATTGCACAAAACAGACACACACACACACTTTCTCTCTCTAAGGGCAGCACCTTATAGAAAACTTTCTGAAAACTTTTTTGTTTTATCCACTAATGTGACACTAATATATATTTTTAACCAGCATCACAGGAAGCCCATCCCTCCTGCATCAAGTTTCATATCAACACATATCACACAAATCTGAACAACTGCAGTGACGGCAGAAGTGAGCAAAGTTTAGGCAGGTGCTACAGCACTAAAAATTCTTATCCTGCACACCAAGAATCTTTTTAAAAATACTCTTGTGGTAAAAAGTCACTAATGGGTTCTGCAAGTTGCATCCATTTTCAGCAATATTTCACAAGCAACAAAGAAAGTAGGCTCCATCTTTTCCTCTTTAATCTGAATTTGCCCTTGTGAATTATAAATGACTCGAACCTTTCTGAAAACTTAAAGGAGTCTAGGTTACTCCCTGTATGCCAGCATCAGTTTTTTTGATGATCCTGCAGTGCAGCGGAAGCCTAGTGAGGCTCGAGAGGAGCAACCTGTCATACAAAAGCCAATATTTCTATTTTATAGCAAGCAGAAGATAAATTTCAGTATAAAAGTCAGGTTATAATAGAGAGGAGGGAACTCCATCACACTCACCAGACCAATAAAGTGCAACAAACAATGAAGAGAGGAAATGTGATTAGCTCATTTCAACATCTTTAAATCCTTGAAAAGCCGATTAAAAAACGCTGCAGGTGAAACTGAGAAAGAACCAATCCCAAAGTTCGAACAGCAACAACATCCAAGATCGATTTCTTCTTTCTTCTAGAGCATCCAGCTCCAGCCTCACGCCTCTGTCTTCCAGAGCTGTGTGTGTGTCTTTTTCCCCCCTCTGAAGAAGCAGGCAAGTTGGACAATGAGTGGCAGAACAGATGGACCCAACAATGTCAGCCATTCCCTCGTTTAGAGTGGCTGCTTCTAACCAATCGGAGAAGCAGCAGCCCTACAATGAGGTGCAGAGGCAAGAGGCGGGGGAGGAGGGGAGTGGCTGTGGGCAGATGTCTGCAACACCCAGTTTCCCCAAGGCACGCGTACTCGACGTGCACCAGCACACACACACGCACGCTAACTCACACACTCCACGGCCTGAAAGGGCTTCCCCTGTGTGGCCGATGAATCAACGAGGGGTGGGAGGCTGAACAATGGAGCTACACAATGGGAGGCTGGGGAGGGCAGCTGCAGTGTGAGGCCTGGTGCTATTACGGCCCCGGGCAGCAATGGAGAACACCTGGCTACAGAGCGCCACAGTCACTCTCCTCTCTTTGTCTCGAGCTGTGGGGAGGGTGGCGGTGGTGGTGACAGGAGGGGTTTCAACTGAAAGAAAAGCTGAAGGCTGGCTGAAAGACTGCTGTGGCCTTTAAGAGAGTGCAAGAGGAAAGAGAAGAGTGTGGCTGCGCTGAAAGAGAAAAAAAGACAAGTGTGTGGGGGGCGAGAGACATCAAAAAGTTTTATGTCCCAGTGAGTATGAGGAGGGGACCTGCTCAGCATTGTTGTGGCACACTTAAGGCCGATGACTCAGGAGCACAAATCTTTGCCTTTTTGTCTTTTATATGATTATGTAGCACGTGTAGAGGATCCCATTTGTTAAAGAAAAGCAACATACTTCAACACCCAAAATGACACAAGAACTTGCCTACGTTTTCTTGTACACTGGTATAAATGTATTTCAATTTCAGTTATATAGCATCAAATTCAACAATTCAATCAACAGTTGCTTCAAGCCACTTTATATTGTAAGGTAAAGACCCTACATTTAAATACTGAACAACAAAAAAAGCTTATCTCATACACGCCCATCCCGAAATAACGTTAGCCAAACAAACTCATCTCAACCGAAAAACCATCCAACGCTGGATACACTTAACTTGAAAAAGCTGCTACTTAATACACACTAATAGTAGTAAATAAGACAGAAACCTCCATGTATCTACAAATCTTAAATTAACGAATTAAATTATTATTTTTTTAAACCAAATCAATGGCTACCTTTAGTTGTTTTAAATTATTAAAAAAGGAAATATTGACAAAGTTTAACTTTGTGAGAAAAAGTGATAAATCGCAATAAAGTTTATCAATATCGCAAAAAATCCCAATAATATTGTATCAGTGTCTGATGAGTCCCACCTCTATCAAACAGGCAGAATGAAGAGCAGAGAACAATACACTGTAGTCTAGTACCATGCACTTGAATATGGATACCCAGCTGACCAAAGTGACACACAGACTGGACAGAGGTGAAAGTGGCAGATGCTTATAACAACAGTGTAAATTAATATGCCAAATATGCCAAAGATGAACATGGTGCAGCTTAATATGTGAGCTGTTTATCTAGGACACTTTTTTTTAAAAAATTGAATCAAATGACTCTTCATCCGAGCCAAGTAGCGCAACTCAAATCCCACAGCTGATCCCTGTGTATTAAAATGATGAAATAAAAGTAAGGTGGACACACACAGTTGCTCCTTCACCTCCAAATCCGAAGCTTTTGTCTCCATTTTCTGCAGACTCTATAGCAACTGCATGTTTTTGTTGCTCCTCAGGGACTCTGACATTGTCTAACTGCACATAATCAGGTACTGCTGTAACATGAGTGCTGCATGGCACCAAAGCAAGCCAGGGGAAAAAAATAAAATAAAATCAAACGTCTCAGTGTCACTATTGATCTTTTTTTTTTGTCCCCTCTGGTCACCAACACAGAGTACTGACAGCAAAATAAATAAATAAATAACACTGTCGATATGTAATACCGTGGGAGGTGACAAGGCATGTCCACTAGTCATGTCAACCTAATAGAGACAGCCAGTGGTTTGGGTTTCACAGAAACTTTTAAGTATTTTTCTTAAAACGACTTACAACGGCCAAGACCGAGCATAAATGATTAAATAAATTACTGCACGAGACAAATGTTAAATATGAAATGAAAATATGGTTGTGATTTATGTGACTGAAAAAAAAAATACTGATATTCTGCAGCACAAAATTTATGTGACACTAATGACTCATATTAGTGATTAAGAAGAGGGCCAATGTTTAAAAAAAAAAAAAAAAAAGTTGTTAAAACAGCACTTGGGGGGATAGATTAGGGAGCAGGTGAACATTCATTATCCAAATTCAGTTTAGCAGCAGGTGTAGTGGGGTGTTCCCAACATGCAAGGAAAGACTGACCCAGGAAACCTGAGGGACGTGGGTGATCCCTGCCATCTGAAAAGCTACTGCAGCACTAGTTTTTGAATAAGATAGGAAGAGTCAGAACAGTGCACCTGGATCGTTTATGGGAAAACAGGAATTCTAGCATTCATGAGAAGGCCGTCGCTTGGGTGAGCTGCAAAAACAACTTCCAGGACTTAAAGGATGTGCTACTCACATGTTGCCTCCTGACAGGACACCTTTATAGGTCTTAGTGGTTAAGAATTGTTTTGCTAGCTTAATGGGAACTTACATAAAGCCTGCCTGGTTTTATTCAAGATCTGTGCTCCAAAACAGCAAATATTTCACACTTTTGCATCAAAAATAACAAAATCAACTGCACTTTACAATCAAAGTAGTTGTATAATTGGCTATAATTGGTACGCTGGTATAAAATTAATACGTAATCATTGCAGGTTTAATTGAATTATTTGCAGTGTTCACTTTGGATTCTTCGTAGGGGCCAACACAGCACTCGGGCTAATGAGCAGCCAAGCTGCAGCAGCCACACCCGTGGAAACTGAGTACGATCCAGAGGACAACGCATCTGCCAACGGAAAAATTAATTTAGAGAGATAAGGCTGAAATATCCAGCTGCATTTATCTTGGCAGCAACAAGTAGCAGCATGTATTTAGAGGCAACAGAAAGCGGTGTGGTGTCGGTGTGTGTGCTCAGCCAATTTGCCAACTAAAATAAGTGTTCCCCCAGCTTTAGTGGGCTCAACAAGAAAACAAATGCCTGATTAAATAAGAATATGCTCCTAGTCAGCTCTCAGAGTCAGACGAGGGTGCTGAGGAGAGATGCATACAACAGCTGACCGACTGCACAGCTCCCAAATGCTCTAACAGAGACAGGAGGAGCTCTCTGTGGGGGCCATCTGTCCTTACAAACAGGTGTGCACTGCTCCCAACAACTGCAGCAGCAGCAGGACGAACGCTGAGAACCCAGCACAACAGAGCTGAGCTGCAGCGGGAGGCTTCTTCCTGTGCCAGAAATTAATTCTTGCCGGGTTTGGTCCAACCTGCTCTAGTCTTACTTCCTTATTGATAAGACTTGCAAACTATCGGGCGACGAGTCAGGGACTATTTTAATAACCACTTTAGTCATGAAAAAGTAAAATGCCTCTGGCTTTGCATGAGACACATCCCACATTTGACTGAGGTGCAATAAACAAAGTTCTCAAAACAAGCAGAAATCCAGCGATGTTCAATTCACTGTCACTTAAAAACAATAAAAAGTAAGCGATTAATCTTCTATTGTGTTTGGAAAAATGACAAATGGGGAGAAAGAAGGTGCAGTGCATCACTGTGGTCCACTTTTCCTATCCAACCGAGGTTCAGGCAACAGAAGGAGACCTTTTGCTCCTTGTAACCTCTTTCTGACCTCTGCACATCCACTCAGCACTGCCAGCACCACCAGCAGTACAGAGTAAGTTCAGGATATCATGGCAAAAGTCATCACCTCTGTGTGTGTGTGTGTGTGTGTGTGTGTGTGTGTGTGTGTGTGTGTGTGTGTGTGTGTTTCAAATGAATACCACAGAAAAGTGAACAGAGGAAGTCTTTGTGGAGTCAGAGGGCCAAACATCACTGCTGAAGCTGCAGTATTTTCCAAAAAGCAGCTAATTACCTTTCCTCTTAAACTGTGACATGTGTAGCAGCATGCAAGAGGATGTTATTTGATACAGAATAGCCTTTAAACGTGACAGGGACACACTTTGAGTTTGGAAACAGGGGTGATGGTGAGAAGAAAGCAAAGTGGGCTCACTAAATAAAAGCCCCACGGGGTGTGGACAGACAGCTGTTGGGCTCGTGCCTACACCACGCCCCCCACCCCCATCCCCATCCAAAGGCTCAAAGCCTGGACTGCTACTGGTCCGACCCCTTCGCTGAACCACTATAACCAGTGTTCAGCACAGCTGTCAGTTTGCGGAGACAGGTGGGAGGGAGAGACAAGAGCGCCTCTTCTCCCTCCTGAATTCCCCAGAGAGCAGACTTGTGCTTCACTCAGGCCTTCTTCACCCCAAAACTGCCTTAATGCTAATTTCAAAAACACGCATCAGCTCCATTTTCAGCCTAAAAGGCGCGAAACCCCACAGCAGCACCCATCCCGTTGTCAGCCTGTTGAAGAGGATACAGTCAACAAACTATATTATGGATGTTTGGGAGCGCGCATGGGGCGTGCACGGTCACCGCAAACCAACACCGTCACGACTTCCCTGCAGCTCTCACCCACACCAACCTGCGGCTGCTCCGGCTAACGAGTCCGCCCTGAGGACGCTGTTGGCGGGTTCTCACCTGGTCAGAGCCGCCGCTGGAGCCGCACGACAAGCTTGGCGTTAAAACGCGCCCATCTTCATCACATACTGGCGACGCAAAACATCCGGCCGGACTGCAGCGTGACCCAGCCAAACTGCGTCAGGCTGAAGAGAGCAACGACGCGCCTTCCGCTCTACCGCTCTTTCAAAATAAAAGCAAACCAACCAACCGCCTGTTCGAGGGGAAGAAAGACAAGCAGAATTTCTTATACCAACACTTGTGTACTTTTCTTCTGTCTTATGTTTGTCTGGTATAAGATATAACAACAAACCCTACGGTTTGTTAGCAACTAACTTACCTCAAGACCCTCAACATAGCATACATTTCAAACTGAAAACCAGCCGCGTTTGAAGATTTTAACCTCTCTTAACGTAAAATAAAATCATACAATTAATAAAAACAATAATCATGATAATTTTAGGCTAAACAGGAAACTGTACCAAAAGTGTTGAGGCTCGCTTTACTAAAATTATTGCGCCATCTTGCGGTGAACGTGTATTATTAGCAAGTCCTATTTTCCTCCCTTCAAACATTATATGCGTTTAAAATCTGCTTGACAACATGTACTTTTTTTTTAATTCTGCGAAGTGCAAAATGCAGCGTTTTAAGTAGAAAATAATAAGGTGCAAGTACTTTAGTAAAGTACTCGAGTAAATCTGGAACCCCAGTTCCAAAAAGCTATCAGGCTGTGTGAAATGTGGATAAAAAGAAAATGCACCTTTTGGAAACCCCACGAGTCCGTATTTTATTCACAATGGAACATAGAAAACATCAAATGTTTGAAATGAGAAATATTTTGCATTTGGTGGCAGCACAGCATCTGTAAAAAGTTGGAATGAGGCAACAAAAAGCTGGAATTGTAAGTGGTACTGAAGAGAAGCAGCATGAAGTGTAAAAAGAGCTTCTTAGAGAGGCAGTTTCTCACAAGTAAAAATGGGCAGATGTTCATTATACAAAACATTTTTCAAATTCTGAAACTGTTTCAGAATTATGTTTGTCAATGTAAAATTGTAATGATTTTGAATATCTCACTATCCGCAATACATATCATCAGATGATTCACAGAAGCTGAAGAAACCTCTATGTGTAAGGAAAAAGCTGAAAATCAACTCTAGGATAATTTGTTTTAGTGTATATTTGCTTGACTGTTCAAAGCATACATCATTAAAAGAGGGTTTTTGGAAGGGTTGTGAGGAGAAACCAAAGTGGAGATATTTGGCTATTAAAACAAAACAAACCAGCATAAGTTCCTCAGGCACGGTGGTGGAGGGGTGATCATTTGGGCTTGTTTTACAGCCGCACGACCTGGGCACCTTGCCGTCACCGAGTTGACTACGAACTTCTCTGTGTACCAAAATGTGGGCATTTATCTGACAGCTAAGAGCATGTCCAAAATGTAGCCATGCAACAGGACAATGATCCCCAAGCACAGCAGTAATGCTACAACAGAACGGCAGAAAAACAAGAGAATCAAGCTATTGCAGTGGTCCAAAGTCCAGACCTCAACCTGACTGAACAGCTGTAGCAGGACCTTAAAACCTCAGTGAGAGGCGGTCAAAATTCATCCACAACAACGTGAGAGTCTGATGACATCCCACAAAAAAAAGTTATTGCATATGAAGCTTCATATATCATTCAGTTATGTGGCTTCTGACAGTCACACGTGCACCACTTTAAAAATCAACTGATGCAGATAAGCCAGGCAAGCCTCCTCTGTAGCTTGAAATGTAGTGTGTCATTTCCAATCCCCCCCCCATTTAGTCCCACCTTAAACAAGCGCAGGCCCAGAAAGAGCAGCAGCATTTCTTAAACTTCTGTCTCCTTTTTATTTTATTTCAATTTGTTGATGCAGCAGTAAATATTTACAGATTATGTTACAAAGAATGACGCAGCACTGTAAATTCCTTTTGATTTTATTCAATGAAAGAAAAAAAAAAAAACCTTCAAGAAAATACAGTAATTCCCATAGTACACACAGAGAGGACATAAATTAGAGGCATGTAGAGAGACATCCGGGGGGGGGACGTGTCACCTGGCAGGTAGAAAACATTAGATCCGTGCTGCCACACAGCCAGGAGCGCACACACTCACGCACACAGTGCACTAAGGAGGATGTAAAGGAAATCAGTGAAATTGACACTGTGGGCTTGGGTTATTCATAAAGTGAGCAAAAGTTGATTAATCCTGTACACAAACATCTAAATGAAAGTACAAAAAAAAGGGATAATACAAAATACAAAAGAGGAGCAGTGGAGCGGGAGAAACCATAAATATTCATATCGATGCACATCGGTTTAACAACTGCTTCTGTAAACATTTTGAACATAAAGGTGTGCATTTAAAATAAAACCACTGCAGTCGCATATTTATCTGAAGGGTTACACATGATTGGAAACAACACTAATAAAAACTAAGCCAGAGTTTAAAAACACAAAAGTATGCCACATGGTTTTGGCTGTCTGGAGCGGTTTTTCCACACTATCAGAACATGTGATTCATTCATTTATGTTTTTGCCTTCTTTCTTTCTACACAAACGACAAGACTGAAAGAGACTTCTGCACCTCACAGCGGGTCTTCCCCCTAAAGACAGCGAAGGCACCGCCCTTTAAAGAGTCCTATTATGAAGCTCTGTCATTCACACAGAAGCACAGCTGCAGGATGGACTCTACACTCAGCGGCGGGATGAGACTGTCTCATGTGAAGTGACAAACGAGTCTCGCCTTGTCGTTCGGGTTTCCGACGGTGAGATGGGAAGAAAGAGCACGAAATAAAAATTTTATGGGAGCTCGGTTAAAGTAGCGCGTCTCTTCAATCCCGATTGGATGTGGCATGCCTGAATGCGTCAAGAAAAAACAGAAGGAACATAAAAATAAATGAGGTCCAACATTGAGTCACACGGCTGCTTCAGACTAAAGTGTTCCTACCCTAAAATCTAAACGTCTTCACTTTTGAAGTAGTGGATTTTAGTTTTTTTTAAGTTTTTTTTTTTTTTTTTTTGTTTAAATTGCTGGAAACTCCTCTAAGGCAACATTAAGTTGAAGTCTCCTTCAGAACGCAGATGATTGTAGATGTGAAAATGTCACAACAGTGCAGGTGGAGGACAATCAGCTGACCCTCCCTCCTTTCCTCTAAGTGAGATCTATACATGCTGCCCTCATTCTGCCCACTGGCCTCCATGCTACCTTAATGGCAACCTGCTAATTCACAGTTTATGCTAGCCCTACTTACAACTGATCTTAAAGGAAAAATCCACCTTAAAAACATAAAACTATTTGTATTAAAACCTCACATTTCTGGGTCTATTTTGTCGGTGTGTGTTTCTATATTTCCAGTAGAACGACAGGTTCTGCAAAGGAGACACAGATTAAAAAGAAAAGCCAGGATTTCATTACAAAATAAAAGCCCCTGAAGAAGAAAAAAAAAAGAAAAAAAAAAGGTCAGGCTCTTGATGATGAATAGTGGATTCTTCCTTTAAAACTCATTTTTGTGTGTATTTCTGCATTCCTTATTTATGCGCAGCAAGTCACATATAAAATATACAGTGTGTTTAAAAAACAAAAACTGGGACTACCTTAGTTAATAACACCAAAGCAACATGCCGTCATAAAAAGGGCTACTTTTGTCCAACATGAGCTACAGCACAAGAGGAGGCGTGATAAAGCTGTTCTTGAAAAACCTGCGTGAGTCCGACGTTAGTATGCACCAACTCCAACATATCCAGTACCCTGTATTTAATGGATGCGTCGAGGAGGTCCCTTAAAAAAAATCTTCACTTTCAGGAGGTTAAGGAAGAGAAAACAAAGTGAAGACGAAGAAGATTTACATGTCGAGCACCGTTCAATCTGTGGAACTAAGTGTAGTCGTAGTGTTGTAGTCACACACACCTGACAGGACCGGGATTAAACACAGCTACACATTCGAGCTGTGGCAACACACACACAAACACAGTCTTATCTGATACGGTGACGACTGTGTTTAGCGTTCTGCCCCCTCCCCCTGGACAAACACATTTTGTCATACACTTACAAGATGCAAAGTTTTACTATGACATAAAGATATACCGTCAACAGGCAACAGATCCCGCTTCCTCAGAGGGAGAGGAGGAGAATGGGGATCGGCTCGAAGGTCAGGCAACAAGGCCGGGGGTTGGCGGGGGGAAGAAAAACCTGCAGGCGCCTCTAAATACATATCCACCCCTAGCTTCTGTTCATGATTACAGTCTAATCCGTTGTTTGGCTGCCCGAGGACATGAGAAATGGAAGCCGCCGCCTCAGAAAATGCTTCTCCAGCTTGGGCTTTAAAACGTCTTCGTCGGTCGTAGTCGCAATAGTCATCTGTTGGTCGCTGCTTAGGTAACTGTTGTCATATCGGCTGACGGCACGTCTCTACCAGCTCATGAGGGATGTGCGTCCCAGGGTCATGAAATATACTTGGCTGGCACCTCCGGCACGCACAGAGGCAAAGAAGACCTGAAATTGAAAGAATACACTGAGTGAAAAGGTGTTTGGTGGTTGTGCCAGGCTACCAACAGTAGATTAGTAATAGTAGAGTAGATGTTAAAATAAAATGTTAAAGAAATCTATGAGGTGACCTGAAGAGGGCGATGAACAAGATATTCCCTCACCGTTTCCCTCCCCTCATCTCCAACTGGTCATGGCAGATGGCCCCCCTCCCTGAGACTGCAACTGTTAAGAGTGTTTTTCCCTCCCACTGTCACCAAGTGTTTGCTCATAGGAGATCACCTGATTGTTGGGGTTTCTCTGTATTATTGCAGGGCTATTACCTCACAATTTTCTAAGACCCCCCAGGGGTTAAGCGCCTTGAGTGTCGAGCACTTTTGCATGGGAGAGAGGGCAAATATTACCAAGTTAAGACTGAATGCTGTGATTAAAGGTTCTTCAGCAGTATCACTTAAAGGATGTGCACTTATGTAACCAGCAAAACTGATTTGTTTTTCAGTTGGATTTTACAGGTTATTGGTGACATTGAAGGTGGAAAAGTTTTGAAATGATTTATTGCAGTATTGTGTTTTCAACAACAAAAACCTGACATATTATTAGGGGTGTGCTCACATTTATCTCCACTGTATAGAGAGAAACGGGAGGGATGAAGAAAGGAAGGATGTTTTCACCTTGTCATTCCTCTCACAAAGGAACTTGAGTCTCTGGGCTCTCTTGTGCATGAAGACTCCGTCAAGGTGGCCCGTCTCCACTGAGCGGATCTCTATAGCCTTCTCACCCCAGCCCATGATCTGGTTTGACCTAATGTAGGCTGCACAAGCACAGAAAGGGGGAAAGGAGGGTAAGTAGCTGTTAAAAAAGCTGTAAAAATTCAAACAACGTGTCATTTTACTTGTGAATACTTCTAATGATAAATGTAATACTTTTACATATTGATAAAAAAGAAGCTATTAAACAAAAGTGTCTAAAATCAAGTGAAACCTTGACTGCTGTTGGAGTGTAATCGAATGCATCAAGTGAAGCTGCTGCTGGGCTTTTCACATCTGATTGTTTTATTCTGAAGGTTGAACCTTCACTCTGCTGCACACTGAAGTTGCCAGCATCATTTGCACCATTGCTTTTAGAGTTGGGAGATCACTTCTCCCAGTAAAATAATCAGAAGTCTCTGAACACAGGACTTTTCAGCCCTCTTCACTCAGGGCGTTTTCACATCTCCAGATTTTTTTACTCTGGTCCAAATCAGCTGATAAGTTTGTAAACTTGTAGCTTTTCCCTGTGGTTTGGTTTGTTTTCACACAGAAAAATCCAAGCAAACCAAAATGTTTCACTGCAAGCCACATGAGAATGTTCTGTGCGCTCACTGGCCAGACGTATCTGGGGTGGGAGGAAGAAAAGTAAATACAGGAAGAAGGTGCTGTGGGAGAAAACAGAGTTTACACTCATTTCTTGGTTAGTTGCTAGCCCGTATAGACCTTTGCGCATCTATAGTAGCTACCTGCACTGAGAATACAAAGCATAAGTTGCTATGGGATATTTTTTAGCCCTTGTAACATGTTCTGAGTGGGCTCGTATCACGTTCACACCATAAATATAGTTTGTTTGGAACCACACTGAGACCACCTCCTGCAAAGGGTCTCGGTGCGGTTGTTTTTGTGCATACCAGAGTGCGATTCAGATTTTTCTGACCTCTGGCATCATGATGAGAAATATCTGCTTTGCTCTTACCCACTGAAGTTGGCATTTCTCCCCACTGCAGCACCACATCTTTGGTGATGCGTCCGTAGGTGTTGACGTAGACGCCCTCGTCCTCGTAACACACCAGCAGCTCAATCCCATCAGTGTTGGGCAAGATGATGATGGCGTGGCACTGAATATTAGTTTGGATCTGAGGATGAAATGGAGGAAAAAGGTAAGAGATTTTAAAAAGTCCCTTCACCGCCAGTCGCAGCAGATAGCCGCCCCTCACTGAGCCTGGCTCTGCTGGAGTTTGTCCTTTGCACGGTCACTAAGGGCTTGCTCATAGGGGGTCGTTTAATTGTGGAGTTCTCTCTCCATTATTGTAGGTCTTTACCTTATAATATAAAGTTGAGGCGACTGTTATGATTTGGCATTGTAGAAATAAAACTGAATTCAAATTTAGAAAATGCAAAACACAAGACGTAATCAGTCTGCATCAGTTCGCACATACATGTGTGGGCAGGTAGATGTCGTAGACGGCACCAGAGTCCACATCCACAGCGTGGAAGCCTGAACAGGAACCGTAGATGACCTTTAACCTCTGACCTTCCTCCACCGTCAAGTCAACCAGCAGAGGTTTGTGCACCAGGTCACCAAAAGACTAAAGGAAAAAAGTCAGAAGAAAGTCAGCCTGAAAGCAGTCAGCCACCTGCAGGTAGAATGACACCTGTTAGAGAACATGCTTACCTTAAAGGCCATGAACTTGTGATAAGGTTTGGGCGCCCACGCGTAGACCTCCACAGAGTTCTTCAAAGCCAGCACCAAGAATTTAATTCTCTCGTACTTCACTGGAATAACAAGTAGGTGGCGAGTTAATCATGGGTGATGGCTCCTATGGTGATCTATGTGGATATTTTTTTTAATTCTTGGACTCTGCTAGAGCAGCTTTGCATGATTCAAAATTCAAAATAAGCCTTATTTATCTTATACTGAGCCTCAGAGCAACCTCTGAGCTCTAAGCTGTTCAGCTTTAAGCCCTTTTATGCCCCCTCTCCCTTCAAGGCACCATTTCCTTTTTCCTTAACATCTGAGCTTTAGGAAACGTACCAACTTTGTAGTGGACACAGCCCTCCAGGTCGCCCACATTGACCCACCCCTGCTTCTTCTCCACCTCAGGGTCATTGTGCAAAATCTTGTTTCGAAGCCATGACAGGTAATACACTCGCAGCTTGTTCTTTTTGCCTGCAGGAGGGAGGAAACAAAAACAAAATCCATCTATCCAAAACTTTACTGATTAAAAATGAATCTGAATCGAGACTTTCTGGTTGGCACGTGTGCTCTACCTGATATGGTCACCAGGACGTTGAGTCCCTCTAGGACGTCCATCTGCTGGATGCGTCGACGGTTGATCAGAGGGTAGACCTTACCTTGACCGCTTCGGTCCAGCAGCATCAGACCGCTCTCTGTTCCCACCAGCAGATTTACTCCTGGAAGAGCAACAGGCACAAACATACGTCACTGCTGATATGTTTTTATCCATCTGTGGGGCATCACAGTAACTCCATATTTTTGAAGTTGACTCACCCCAGAGTGCCGCACACAGGATCTCAGAGTTGAACCTCTTCTTGTACTTGCGAATCTCCGGGGTGTCGCTCGGTGGACGAGTGTTGACCGGGTTGACATTAACCACCGAGCCTTTACGGGATGGGTCGGACCGCAGCTGATCTGACAGGCGCCCGTCTTGCCCAAATCCAGCTGGAAAGGGAAAGCAGAGGCAGTGCACATTAACTTTGCAGATAGCAGAGAGGAATTAGTGTTGAAGATGCATTTTTGCAGTGGGCTGTATATCCAGACTTACCCATGTTGTTGAGGGAGCTCCCGCTGGATGGAGATATCTGCAGCAGACGCGGGTCGATGAAGGGAGTGAACGAGGAGGAAGACTTGTGTTTGGACATGGAGTTGCTCTCCGACTGCGACTGGTGGAGATATCGGATATTTAGAAAACCTAGAGCTCAAAACATTCCCAATAAAATAACTTAAAATGCACCGAGCTGAAACATGAATCAAACTTGATTTGTTACAGTGATTTGTAATTCCTAAGAACGACTGTTTATTTAAACGGCAGCAGAGGCCCCTCAGGTTTGAGCTTATGAGTTATAGCTCTACCTCTGGGGTCTCGTTAAACAACATCCAGCTTAAATGCCTTCAAAACCACATTTTTACAGCACAACTGGGAACAAAGTCCCCCCACCACCCACCCCGGGAAAAAAGCAAACGAAAAAGATTAAGTGCAGTTATGTTAATTGTTTTGATGTTAGTGAAGGCACAAAATATGTCAGAGGACAAACAACATGTGCAACAAGAAGAAGAAAAAAATGTGTTGAAGGAAACATTAAGTGATCCAAACACAGGCTGCTGTGAACTGTTAGAGAGGAGAAGAAAAAAAGCTGCTCTTAATGAAGCACAGACACACAAGGATACTCCACCACCCAAGACGCAAGTTGCTTGCAAGGTAGTGCTGCTCTATAAATGGGACATTTATCTTAGAAATATTCATACAAATCCCAAGAAGCTCGGGCTTTAGTTTCCTGCATGTTATGAGCACGTTGCGCCACAAGGAGGCGCCAGTGTTAGCACAGTGTAATGCAGTGAGGTGCGGGAGGGGAAAGGAGGTTGCAGCAGCTCAGAAGATTCAAACCAGCTGAGTGAAGAGTGAGCAGAGAAGAGGAAGTGTGAAGCCAGCAGGACATGGAGGAGGAGAGGATGCAGGGCAGGCAACCCAGGAATGGACAGCTGACGTGTACAGACCGAGATGGAGGTTTGCATTTTATAGCCGTCACAATAAACCTGATACCATTTTTTTAAGCTATACAAAAAGTCTGCACATTTTTTCTACTGCCCACTCCTCAGCTGTTTGCCCTTAGTTGTGTGATGGGGACATACCTCTATGGCAGTGAGCTCGTCCAAAGAGATCTGTGGGGATACTGCAGGACTGGCATGGCTAGATGATGAGGGTAAGGAGGAGGAGGTAGTGGTGGTGGAAGAGGAGGAGGAGGAGAAGGAAGGGATGGTTGTGGAAGAGGAAGTGGAATGATGGCTCTGCTGGATAAGGTCTGGTAGGTGGTGTATGCGGCCCGGAAAGCCGTTTTTCTCTAGCGGGCCGCGACCAGGGGGTTGGGGTTGGCCGTGGCCAGCCGAGGAAGGGGAGGAAGATGAGAGAGTGACCAACCGCTTTATGTCAGCTGTGCTCTGGAAGCAAGAACAGGCACACTTGGGCTCAAGCAAGCAGGTGGGAAAGAAGGTGGAGCTGTGTGTCTGGCTGCTAGCCTGCTGCTTGGTGTAGCAACCTGACATATTAAGATTATTCATCTTCAAATGTGAAAGCCTATGAAATGGCATGATCATATGCAGGAACAACGAAGAAATTGTGGAGAATGAGTAGTTAAAACAACACTGACGCTGGACAGAGAAAATTCTAAACTACATTCCTAATCAGCACCACCAATCGGTCAAAATCAGGCACCACCGGCCCGTCCTTCTTACCTGTCTGATGACCAGTGTGCCATCCTTGGAGGGTGTGGTTGCCTGTTCGCTTTCCGAGTCTTCGACCAGCATGGTTTTAGCAGACTCCGTCTCGCCGTTACTCACTCTCCTGCGGAAGCCATGGGGATATCTGATGTCCCATAACCAGACCAGAGTTAAACCAGCAGTCATGCAGATAAGCCATGCAGCACTGATTAATAAAAGAGGCATCAGGTGTATTACCCAGCTTTGGAGTCCTCGGCCCCTGAGGTGGACTCTTCTCCTGCCTCCTGGTCCACCTCTTCCTCGTCCTCCTCGTCGGTCGTGCCCGACTCGTCACTGGAGGAGGAGTAGTCTGTGACCTTGTGAGGAGGTCGCACATCGTCGACTGCGCGCAGCTCCTTGGCGAGCGCTGTCAGGTCCTGAAAGCAGCAGCGAAGGTTTTAGACGCGCTGACAGGTCAACCTGCGAGCTCAGGTCCATTTCTCCGCTTTGGTGCAAGTTGCATTCGGCCTGAAGCAACGGCGCTAAGACCACTAAGGTGGTCCCATTTCTGGATGGCCCTGTTTGGTTCATACTAATGAATTTTTAGTTGGCTTAGATTTTTCAGCACAAAAAGAAATTGCACCAAAGAGGACAAACACTCCAAGTTTAAAAACTCCCTCCATAACAGAGGTTGCCCAGACAACGCATCAATATGATAGACTGAGCACACAAAGTGGACCCATTGTGCCTTTTGGCTGAATGATGTCATAGGGTGCACAGATACCCTCCCCCCCACCCATTATCTTCATCTAAGGCACACAGAAGCTCCACCCACCTACTGTTCAAACATCCTGCTTAGGGAGGAGCAGCCAATCAGAAGAAAGCTGGCTTTAAAAGGGAGAACAGCTAAAAGTACAAAGCTACACTGGCAGACTTCAAGACTACAAATATTGAGTCTGAAATGAGCAGACTAGGTCCACTTTAAATAAAAGGGCACAACAGGAAATCGTACTGTAGAAAGTCTGAAATCTGAATCCCTCCTTGGTTCAAGGAACTGTTTGTGTTTCTATTTCGTCTCTTTCACTTGTGGGTACAAACCTGTACCGTCTTTTTCCATCTTTTAAACAACCTTCATGTAGTCTGACCTCTAGGAAACAGTGAAGTAAGCAGCATGTTGTATGGGGGAATGTCAGATTACTAAAGAGCCTCTTTCTGTGGCCTAAATGAGTGTTTCACCTCGTCCTCCTTAACATGTTTGTCCTCTTCATTTTCCCTCGCCCCTTTGTCATAATATAGTCGCATAAGCTTGTAAAAAGAGCAAGAAAAAGAAGGGGGGGGGGGGGGGGTATACTTCCGTGCTTCCAAGCCACAGTTTATCCACAAACACAAACAGGTGATCGCGAGCCATTCTGACAAGTACAAGGGAACACAGGGGGGGCGTGTTTGCATTCAAATGTGGTTGCATTCAAATCTAGGAGCAGGAAGCTGCGGCGCAGGGTTAACCCTCCTTTTGTCTTGTGCATTTTTCTTGAGAGCAAGCAAAAAAAAAAAAAAAAAAAAAAAAGTGGAGGCGTATGGAAAGGTGCCAGGGGACGGTAAAGGCAGAAATAAAATAGTGAGCCAATCTCCACAAAAGGAGCAAATGCCTTTTATCTGAAATCTTTATCGTGTAATGCCATGAGCAATGCATGAGCAATGGTGCAGGCATAGCAGAGGTGAGATTATGTAATCTCAGTTACCGGTAATAGGCTTACCACATCACCCTAAGCAAGGCACCCCACCCAAACAATCAGGAAGCATTGGATTCACGTAAGGTTCCCACACCAGGTGGTTGGATAATTGGAGCAGTGGAAAATAGAGCAAAGTGGGGAAAAACTGTTTTCACCTATTCATTTTCAAGTTTAACAGCACTCGAGTAACAGTGGACTTACAGCTGGTCGAGTGGGCCTGGCGACATTCTTTTCATCCTGTTTCTTGGAAACGTTTTCAGGCCGCTGGAGAGGCGATCCTTCAGATTTGGAGGAAGCTTTGTGGAAATGAAAGGAAATGGCGTTAGTGAGGGGAGACCGAAGAGAGCTGGATGTGCAAAGGCGCTTTAATTGGCAAAAAAACAAAAAAAAAAACAAAACTTATTTAAGCACAAGCTCAGAGGATGGCATTTGAGCCAGATTTGTATAATTATGGTAATAATCCTAATCTGCTAATAAGCAGTCGGTAGGGTTAGTGAGATGTAGCCGAGTACAGTACCAGGGGACTCACAGCGTGGCCTGAAACGGTCCCCAGGACTGGCCTGGGAGCTGGAGTTGGAGGAGCCGGACGAGCTGCCGCTGCCTGGCCGGGACTGCAGCTTCTCCACTCGATCCCACAGCGGACGCTGCTCCACGTTACTGTGACGAGGAAGAACAAGCACATGGAAACAAACCCAACTCCACTGTCAGTTTATCATGTGATATGTTAACATTTTGTCCCTACCCTCCCTGCGCTTTTCAGGATACGCTACATATATTTTTGTGATTTTGATCGTACTTGGATTAGTGGGAGTTTACATCACCGCAAAATCAAAGCACATTTTTTTGCATTTTATATGCAAACATAAACAACTTATAAATATTAATCTGCAATATTATAAGCAGTCATAATATTATGTCTTAATAATCTGTCTATTCTACCATTTGTTTTTATTTTCTGAAACTCTCTATTCTGAGAGGCACCCCTATGTAGGGGAGGGGTTACTGTTTTGTCTTTTACAACTTTTAACAGTGTGAGCATGTGAGCAGCTCTCTTAGACCACATCCACATAATCCAAAAGTAAGACACGCCTGAGGTCTCTTTACTCACCTGCCTGCGTTCCTCTGTCCGCCCTGATTGCTGGGCTGTGAAGGCAGAGGGGACTCTCTACGTGACAGTACAGGAGACCTGGATGTTGTCCTCACCGGTACCTGGGAGACAAGTATTTGATGATCATCACAAATCAATATGTTCCTAAAAACAATCACCTAATAGGAAAACAGTGTCATCAAACAAGAGAGCTTATCCTCTGGTTCAGGCTCATGCTAATTCAGTGAGCATACATTGGGATTTGAAGCTGAAGGGGAAATCAGCCAAGAATTTAAAAACTGTCCTAGTTTGACCACTGAAACAGAGATAATCTTAGGGCGTAGCTGAACACAGCGGAGCAGAGAACAGAACACCCCCACAACACAATGAGAGCGATTTAGATTAGAGGAATGTGCGGTTTTATTTCTCATTCATGATTTTGAATATGAGCGACGGGGTAATCTGTCGGCCCAGAAATTCAAAGTTGCTCTGATTCATTTGAATACGCCCTCACAGCAGTTTTAAGTGTTAACAAGTGAGACTAGACGCAGCAAGGCAGACGCACACAGCCAGGAGGAGGCTGAACAGCATGCTACGTAAAAGTGGATGAGAGGAAGTGAGCGATGGAGGAGAGATTTGAAGGCTGGGTGTGGGAGGAGGGGGGAGAAGGCAGCCGTCCCCCGGCACCTTACCTTGGGAGGGACCTCCTCGCTGCTGGCCTGATGTTCAAGCCTAGCCTGAGGGTGGTGGAGGGGAGGTTGGGGTTGGGGATCTGTGCGTGCAGGCGATGGGTGGTGGTGGTGGTGATGGTGGGGGTCCTGGGAGCGCAGGTGGAGTTGTGCAAAGCTAGAGGCCACACCGCCGGACTCGCTGAAGGACTGAGAGCGGGCAACCACGGGTGGAGGAGGAGGAGAGGGGGCAGCGCTGTTGCTGCTCTTTAGAGCAGCCAGGTGAGACCACTGGACCTTTTTGGGAGTCAGGAAGAGGAAGAGCAGGGGGGAGGGGGTGAAACAAGCAGACAACACAGTGAGACATGAGGGAAGATGCGTGTGGCTTTTTACATAATGTACACATGCACACGGCAGACAGCACAACACGAAACAATGACTTTTTCACTCCTACAGTCGGCGTTTTGTTTTTTTTACAGGAATCAACCATTTGAAGAAAGAGGAGCCTGTGTCGGTGTGATAAATATGACGCTTCTGTTTCAAAAGTGTCATTCCAAATTACACATTACAATTTCTGAGCTTTAAAAAAGGTTCAAAGGCAGATTATGTTGCAATCAGCCTATCCCAGCTTTTCTGCTGAGTAACATACACAAGTAGTGCATTTTGCAGAAGTCTGCTGCAAGCAGAGCATCTAATTGCTTTTGCAATAAGCCACTGTCGTCAGTACTTGTTTTATATTCATGTTGTGAACCCACAATTAGATTTTTTATGTGCAAAGTCTCTTTACTGAGGAAGAGAAAAATGAAAAACAAAAAACAAAAACACTTTTCTTCACAAAAATCCTCAAAGTGAAGAAAAGCTTCTTTCAAATGTATTAAAAATAAAAAAACAAATGTAACAGATTTTTACTCCTCAGACACACAAACATGAGTTTAAGCAAAGTTAAGCTGAATTCTGCTTACAAACAAAAAACCCACAAATCTGGTCCATGTCTCCCCCCCCTTCCCCCCCAAAGATTGCAAAGTGCAGCAGATTTACTGAAGAGGTTACGGCTGCTATATGGCTGTTATTCTCCTCTAATTTAGTGTTGATTCGACAGAAATTGAACTGTCAGCGTGTGCTGGAGTTTTTTTAAACCCTCACTCTGAAAAGGTGATGAGGCTAAGTGTCTCACTCCCAAGTGTCTTAGCCACAGAGTCCAAGGTTGGTCATGCAGTTTTGCAGCCGTTATGATAAATTGGAGTTCAGTTTTTTTCCCCCCCCCCCACTCTTCTCAAGTGGAAATATCAAAGAGTTCAGGAGGTTAAGTGGCAAAACTGTCTCATTTCTCTGTTGATCTGTTCTTGAATTGTTCTGTGATTGTGAGCTTAGTCTGTAAAAGGTACATATTCTCCCACAAATACCACTACACCCATCTCTGTATGGGCATTCTTGTAGGAAAAAGATGACGCCATAGAGCGGCCCAAGAGAAATCATGAATATGTTCAGTATATTCAGCAAAAAGGCTGCGCTGAGCGTGCAAAAAGGATTTCAGGAGGGTAAATTATAGCTCTATTTGCTCATTTGAAAGAAAAACATAAAACAAAGGCGAGAAATAAAATTATTGGCTTTTTAGCACTGGCGGAGGCAGTGATTGATGAACTCATTCACTATATCAGGAGCCTGTCATGTTTTTTTAAAACTACTCAGACTGCTGACTGAAGTGCTTATGACTTATTGTGAGTCTCAACAGTAGGACAAAAATAATACCCAGGGAAATCAAAAAAGGTGAACAGTCTAAAGCCACAGTTCAAACACACATTCTGCCCAGCCTCACCTTCTCCTATTTTTTATTTTATTTTTTTCTTTATTTGAAGTGGGCTAAATGTCTGAGAAAACTGACACAAATCCAGTGCAGCGACAGAATGAAGGAGGAGGAGGAAAAGGCTAGGGAGCAGCGGAGGAAGGAGTTACCTGAGGCTCCATGGGTCGGTGCATGGCAGATGCGTCGGACGAAGAGCCGCCGTTGGAGAACGGTTCAGAGGAGCGGGGAGGCAGAGGGGGCTGCTTGGGAGGAGGGGCGGCCTGAGGGGAGCCCTGAATGTTCTTACGGTAGCGCTCGTCGGCCTGAGATGGAGGAATTGTAGAGGGTGGGGGGAAAAAAGGGATGAGTATCAGGGAAAAATTGATCTTGTGGTCTCTTGGGAAACTTTTACATTTAACCAACAACGATCAGCAACATACAGCTGGTGACAACGATATTAAACATGCTTGAAGCCAACTGTGGGCAGCCATACAGACACAGATACATGTGCAGACGTAGGAGGAGAGGGACTCTTTCAAACATCCCAGGATTTAAGTATGCAGTGGGGGGAAAAGATCGCAGTTAATGACGCAGGCCGGAGACACTGCTTCGGTGCCCCTGCGTGTTAGTTTGGGCCTCAGTCATCCACATGCAGTGGCCCAGTCCACACACAGAGTCGACACAGCCACACTGAAGAATTTATCAGACTGGATGTCAAAAGACAAAGAGGAATCCCTGAAAGCTTCTTTATTCTAACTCTCCTAGACCTTAAATATATTTCTCTCTCGTTCAGCCAGCTCGAAATTTAAATTAAGATGACAATGTCCTGATGGATGACGAGCAACAGTGCAAGTGAGAGGAAGAGCAAAGAGACAGCGGAGGAGAGCAGGTTGTTTTATTCAGGACACAAAAAGGTCGGTTGTGAGCCCGTGGTTCTCCCTGGACCCCCTACTTCTTTCCTTCAAAAGGATGACTGTCTGAGAGCCCCGGCACTGTAACATGTTAGTTGTTGCTTTGGACCAGAACACCCACAACAGGCAAGTACGTGGGGAGGAAAACAATCCTTTATCATCATAACCACTGAGGCTGTGTGAAAGCAAGCAAGAAGAGGAAGGTGGAAAGAACAGGCAGAGCCGAGGAGGAGGTTCACCTCTCTGATAGGCTGAGGAGGTTGACTGACAGGCTCGCTGTGGGGCTCCGAGCTTTCTGTCTGAGGAGGGTTAGAGTCAGAGGGGGTTTCAGTCTGAAGGGAGCTGGGGGAGTTTGAGACCCGGCTCAAACTCTCATCAGTCCTCTCCTGCCCTGTTGCCTGGGATTTACTGCTGTCTGCAGGGATCGTCTGAGGGGCTCTGGAGGATTCACAGGCGCCCCTCGCTACAGAGACGGCAGAGTTGAGGACCTGAGCTTGTGGGAGTGTGGCGAGGGCTCTGTCAGGGGGCAGAGTGGCAGCCTGTGGCGGCTTACTATGGTCTGATGGGAGTTTTGTTTTGTCGCCAGGTTGCTGCTTGGAGTCGTGCTGCAGGGACAGCAGGTACGCCTGCTCCTGCTGCAGGCGCTTGTGGAGACGCTCGGCTTTGCGCTGCTCCTCGAGCTCCCGCCACTTGAACTCCTGTCGCAGAGCGTAGGGTTGGTTCAGGGTGGAGAGAAGAGGCAGCGGCCATGTTTGGCCCAACAAGTCTTTACAGAGGCAGACTATGATGGTGATCGTCGTCTCTTTAATCTTTCTTTTGACTCTTAGTCATGTTTGACTTGTGCTGTGCACACAAAACAAACTTGTCTCTTCGAATCATAATTACTATTAAACACGTGAAAGAACAATTTCTTTACATTTCTCTGCAGTGTAAACGACTCAAACACCTATTTAAAAATAAAGCCGCGCTGTGGAGCATTTCCTGATGACATCCACATGTCCGTCCATCATGCATCTGTGTGTTTCAAGGGTGGAGAAGGGCGGGGTGGGTGGGGCAAAAGAGCAAAACCCCACTCCCTACCTGGAGACACTCATACGCTTTGACATATTTAGCTATACCACTGATCCACTGCCATTCCTTACAGTTTTTACATCACCCATTCACGATGTGCAGAGGACAGACTTGCAAAAAGCTTAGAATGTCTTCCAATTTAAAACAAAATATCCTTAAAGTTAAAAAGTCACATTTGTTATTGATAAATGATGAACAATCGTATGCAAATACTGTAAAAGTTAAAATCTAAAATATTTTTCCTGTTTGTTTTTTAACCTTTTTTTTATCATAGTGAGCTAGAATAACTGAACTTCTTTTAGCTGCTCTCTTTCCAGGTCACCACAGTGGATCATCTGCCTCCCCCCCGTCTCCAATGCATACCTCCACCTGGTCCCTACTCTCACTACATCATCGCATCTGCAAACATTACAGTCCAAGACATCACCATCACTAAATATGAAAGTGATCAGGGTTGATTCCTGGTGTAAGTGGGCTACAATGACTCAACAGCACCTTTAAATGAAAGGAAGAAAGGAGAGGAAAACAAAAATCCGGACCCTATTCACCTTTGGCTCCGCCTTACTGTCCTGGTCAAACTTCAGTACATATAATATCCAAGCAACTCAATGCCTAACTCCTGAGAATTTCATGCATTTAAAAAAAAAAGTCAGTAAAATGCATTAAATCAAAAGCTGTAATCCTGGAGATATAAATAGATTTATAAGTCATTTTCATATCTTGGAGGTTATGGAGGTGAAAGGACATTGTGATATAATAAGAAGGCTGAGTGTTTGTGTGCGACTGACCAGCAGCATGGCCTGCTCACGGAGCAGCTGCTCCTGGAGCATCTCGAGGTGTCTCTGCTCCTCTTCCAGCTGGCGCCTGATGTACTCCTGTCAGCAGGAAAGAAAACCCATCAAGGCTGCGCATGTCTCTTTAAATAAGCACCAAGCACAACCCTAAAAATCCATCTTAAAACAGATAAGAGGGATGTTTTGGCTTTGCTGCGCTACGATAAATACATCAAGTAACCCCTGAGCTTCATGTCTTCATTTTACAGAACCAACACACCAATTCACTTTGTGTTTCGCTGGCTTTAACTGCAGTAAAAGTAATTTCAGAAACAGACCTGCTCACGATCGTTCCTTCTCTTCTCGTCCTGCCGGCGTTCCTCCTCCTCTTTACGTCTACGATCCATCTCCTCCATACGCCTCTTTTCTTCTTGCTCGCGACGACGCTGCTCGCGCTCCTGTTGCCTCCTCATCTCCCGTTCGCGTCGCTGTTGCTGTGGGGGTATTTGTGGGGGGGGGGGGGGGGGGGGGGGGGCAAATAAATTAAAAACAGGGTAAAAACTTCCCGAAAAACAGCACAACAAACGACACAACGAGTCGAAACAAAACCCTACCTCCTCTAACCGCCTTCTCTGCTCCTTCTGTTGCTCGATACGTTTCTGCCTCTCTGCCAGTAGTTGGCGCTTGTACTCCTCTTGCTCCCGGAGTTGCTGCTCCTGGAGGAGCTGCTGGTGACGGAGCGCCTCCGACCTCTCCTTGTTCTCCTGCTGCAGGCGGATGAAGTCACGCCGTAGAGTAGATTCACCTGGCACGTTGACAATTGAGCTGTATCGGTGTAAGAAAGAGACAAAAGGTTGGAGCTTTGTGAAACGCCTCCACCTGAGCAGGTGCACTTGTTTCCTTTCAGGGAAACGCTACAGGTGTAGAACATACCTGGGCTCTCCTTCTTGCTCAGGAGGATCCTCTTCCTCCTCCTCACTGCCACTGTACTCATATTCCGTCTCATCTGCACAAGGACAAAAACCAGTCACTCACAGCTTATGCATCCTACACTTTTCCAGCCTTTCATGATAATCGAGAAGCACACGCACCTTTCTCGCCCCTCTTTTTCTTCGTCCGGTCGATGTGGTCTTTGAGCTGTATGCGGACCTGCCGCTCGTTGGGCTGGTCTCGGATGAAGGGGTGCTTCAGCAGCTGCTCTGTTGGTGGGCGCTGCGTGTAATTCTTCACGAGGCAGCTCTCGATGAAACTGAAGAACTTTTTGGACCTGTGAGCGAGTTGGGGGAGAGAAACAACACAAGGCTGAGAGAGCGAATCAGAAACAGAAGTATTTCAGCCATGCAACGAGAAAGTGAAGCAGACATTTTTGCAAACGCCCCACGACTCCTAACAGCGCTCCCTCCCCTTCACCAGACACTCGCCAGCGCAACAAAAACTGAGGTTTATGCACACAGACGAGCAGCATCGAACCTTTCATTACATATACTCCACGAAAACTGAAAAACGCTACACGCTGGAGTGAAATTATTATCACAACTGCACCTGCTGCCGAGCACCGTCAGATTCACTTGCGACAGCAGCAAATCAAACCGATATTTTATGAAACAGGGGTGGAGTATAAAATAAAACAGCGATTTCTGTTTGAAGACAAATGTAAAACGAGAGCCAGTTCATTAGAGCGTTCGAGCTCTGAGATGTTTCTGCAGTGCAGTCCAGAGCAGTGATCCAGTGTGTTTGTGCGAGTGCCAGGAGAGCCTGAGCCTGCCAGAGCAGGTGTACCACAGATGTTCGAGTCAGCAGCAGAGCACTAAGGGAAAGCTGAGCTCTTAGATTTAAGTCTCTGTAGCTGCCTGGGCTAAGGTCTGACATAAAACAAAATGCACATAAAAGGACAGAAGGAAATCTGTGCATAAAATATCTCAGAGTAAATGTGTCAGGATTTTGCAGGGTAGCGAGGCGATTATATAGGACAGATACGTAAACAGTAAAAACGTCCTTTCCGGGTGGTGCTCACCATTTTTTAGATTTCAGCCGAGGAGGAGGATTTCTTGGAATGAGGAAGAGTGCACGCATGGGGTGCATGTCGCAAAGAGCTGAAAGAAGCGGTGCAAAAAAGTTAAAGATTCAAGAGGATTAAAAGATCAAGAAAAAACAAATGATAAGAGAAACAGGCACTCACGGGGCGCTCCTTCAGCCATTTCAATAGCCGTGATACCGCAGGACCACAGATCACTCTGCGAGAGAAGAAAACGCCCAATAAGAAAGCCATTCACAAGAATAATGCGCCTCCGCGGTTACAGGAAGTCAGGTTTTGAACGCTCGACACGTTGGGGAATCTTACTCGGTAATCATATGTTGCATCTGGGTTCTCGTCACAAGCGATGACTTCTGGGGCCATCCAGTAAGGTGTCCCAATGAAGGTGTTTCTCCTTCCAACTGTCCGATCCAGCTGAGCACTCACGCCAAAATCCACTGGAGAGATAAGGAGCGGAGACAGTCAGTTAAACGCTGTACGATCATCTTCAAAGACTCGATTTCAAGAAAGAGAAACGGGCCGCTGGAAAATAGCTTTCAGCGTTCTTACACACAAGCATAATCTTTTCAATGGTAGATGCAGCTATTACTGGCTAGCTTGGTTAGCAAGCTGCATCTGTAATTCACCGTAGCTGGCAAAATCTAGACTTAAAACAAAATGTGCAAACTTGACAACTTAAACTGTTTTAAGCACCACTGAATGGGAACCATTAACTATAGATACATTTAAATCTTACTGGAATTCATGATATTGAGCTATATTAAAATCTACACCACTGGTTAAAATTGTCTTTGGCACCGTTCAGTACACATGTTTATAACTACTATAAAGTTTGGTATTTTAACATGCCCGTTTATAAAAATTGATTCTTTTGCCTGCCTCAAGTGGCCACCTGAGAAACTAGTTCGTCCGAAACTGTGGAGGTGGGCACTTTATAGATGTTTTAGAGTCTTGTGTTGCATGGCAAGAACAAGTGAGAATCTCTAAGTTAAAGTTGACACTGACATTTATTGGATCAAAAGGTATCAAAGATACGAAAACTCAGTCACTCACCTAGTTTAACTTCAGCATTCTCCGTCAATAACACGTTCTGGCCTTTGATGTCACGGTGGATGACGTGGTGGGCGTGTAAGTGGGCGAGACCCTGAGGAGGGTAGAGGAGATGCAATATTAGTGAAAGAAGGTAGAGAAGAGAAATGAGGAGAAGAGAGGGGAAAAAAGAGGGCGGGGGAATGTGCTCACTCTGAGGATCTCTCTGGAGATGTAGGCAATCCAGTCTTCCTTCAGCTGGTTCCCCTTTGTGTTCTTCACTAGGTCTGTGATGGAACCAGCACCACAGAACTCCATCACCAACTGCAAAACAGACAAAGTCAATGAAAAAATATATATATTAAAATTAAAATACGCCTAGTTCTGGAAAGTTAATAAAAAAGGAAGGCTAGTAAAAGAAGTGAGCATCAGCGCTACAGTCTTTAGATTTTTTTTTTTTTTTTTTTTAAATGTCTTCACTGGATTTGAGGGGCTTACCCATAGCTGGTCATCGTGTCCCGGAGGGCTCTTCTTAATGAAAGCACCATAGTAGGTGGCTATGTTTCTGTGGTGGGAATACTTCTTCAGCATATTGATCTCCAGTTTAATTTCCTCTTCTTCATCCTAGACAAGCAAACAAACACAGGTGCACATTAAAAGAGGGCGTTTGGCCTTGCCCCAAAAAAATCTTTATGATGTGGCGTGTAGGCTCCTTTTAACCATAACCTGACCTCGAGTAACGTTTCATTTCACAAATAAATCAATTCACTTCCACACTTTGTGTCACAGCAAGTGTCGAGACGCGTGACAGCTCCCTGGTGCAACATCGCTGCAGCCTTTTCATGCAGCACGAGCGAGGAATGAGTCCTTTGTTTATGGATTACTGTTGCATGAATGATTTGCATTGTACGTTAGACACATCAGATAAACCTACAACAACAACCAGCGGCTATTATCCACAGAGCTGGAAAGAAAGCTCTGCCATGAACCTTCACCTGGAGAAAAAAAATAAATTATTACTTAATGGGTGTAGGATTACTTAAGGGAAGAGCAGGAACAGGAAATGGGCGCCTTTAAAATTTAAACGTAACCTAAAGGGAACTCTGAGGGATTAACGCGAAAGAGCTAAATCAAACTAGCAGATGTAGTGATCACGCAGCGTTTAATCTCTGCTGCAAACGACCTTTAGTTGCAGATAGCAGGAGCAAACCTGCCGCCATCGCTTCTTCACAAAAAGGTCAGAACTAGCTGCAGTGCAAACTCCCCACTTGCACCCTGTAGCAACTTGACACAGATTAACAGTGATGCACTAATTGAACACATGCATAGATCAGCCTGCAAGTGGTTTGCTTTATGGTTACATGGCCTATTATTTACAAAGTAGAGTGAGAGGAGTGGGGGGGACAAGAGTACAAAGGTGGGGGTGGTTGCACAAAATTACCACTGCATAATGCAGTGTGTGCACACTTCAGATATTTGTCTATCCTGTCATTTCCATTATTAGCATTCTGCACCAAAATGTGTTACAGCCGATTTAAAGGTGATGCTGTGTGTGCATGTTACTACGCTGGATGGTGTGAGTGCATCGCACACAGCAAAATGGCAGTTGGCCGTCTTTACAGGCAGCCACGCTGCTGCTGCATGACTCGTTTGAGTTGACGTAAGCCTTTCTGTTGTGCGCATCCCCCTCCACCACCCCATCCTCCTCTGACCCTCCCTTCCCCGTGTACCCCCTCTCTGCTACGCAGCTGCTGGATTATCACACTCCCGACTGTGAAAGCCTCTCTGCCACGAGTCACATGGCGACTGAGTGGGAGAGACAATCATATGGTGATGCGTGTCGGAGAGAGAGAGGCAAAGGCGAGCAATACGTCAGCGCACGACGCACACACATAAGATGCTGTGGCACTAGGCCACACCCAGTATTCCTAATTTATGCTTGAAGATAAGATCTTTAGAAAGTGTAACTCAAGGATTTAACAAAGAGGAAACTCCAGCCGAGTTTCCTCTCATGTCTTAAAACATCTTTAAATCTCCAGGGGTGAAACCCCCCCCAAGACAAAACAGTTAGCCATGTTCTTTGTCTTTGATAGCCTGGTAATACATTTTCACAAATTAAAATCCAGTACAGTGTTTGCTAAAGTGTAACTGCTGGATCCCAAATTGCAGAAACATCCTTGGCCTTATGTCAAGAAGCGCTGCACATTCAAGGAGTAGAAATCCTTTTAATTTAACAGAAAACAGCACGTCAAAATGGAAAAGCATCCGTTTTTTAAGCTCGTGGCCTGTATAGCTGCAGAAAAGAGGACTTGTTTGGATTTGAGAATGTGGGTCACAGTGACCCTGCACAGAACCTCTGTGCCTGCAGATGAGCTCAACAGCCAGGACGTCAAGCGCGACACGGGCCAGCTGAAACATAACAAGCAGAAAAATAGCTGACAGATCTAACTGAAGCTCCATAATTGAATATTTCAGCCGTACGGTCATAACAGATCAAACTGAGTCATTATTTGAGCACCGTTTGAAGCCTACTAATTAACTCAGTCAAACTGACTTAAAAATCACTGTGTGAGGTCCACCAGTTAGTGAGCTGTGGCACTTTAATAGCAATGGGAGTGCACAGTCATTCGTTTGTGCGCAGGTAATAAAAACCAGGCTTAATCTCAGAATGATTTATGTCATGATAGAAGCAAGGGAAGATAGCAGAGCAGGCTAAACCTAATAACAGTCACTGTAATGCACTAAATACAGCCAAAGTCACACATAAACAGACTGAAGACAGACGTTAAAAGGGCCACCAGTGAAAAACAAAACACAAAAATACAGTCAAGCAGGTTTTAGGTGAAGTGGACACCTGCTTCTCGTGACGAGTGACTCCCTGTTCTCAGTGAGTGACTAGACGTCTGAAAAGGCACACCTAGTGTTTCACACACATCAGGAAACAGCTGGTCCATTCTCTCCCACACGATAACAAGTCAGTCGAGAGTGTAACTCTGACTCATTGTGACGTAAGCGCGCGTGAGGGGTGGCAAAAAGGCATGTCAGGGCACACGAGCTGCATCACCAGTTCCTGTTGAGCTTCTGATGAGGACTGTGTGACGGTAGGATAGAAACATGTTGCATCCACAAAGCAGTAAACGTGTCCTGACACCGGTGAAAATTCAGCTCGTGGCTGTCGGCTGTGATCCCCTCTGAGGAAGATGATGAACACTAGGCTGTTGCGCGCGACACGTTCAAACTGGGCTCCAGGATGGGTCCGGCATTTTACGCCCATGTTGCTTTCATCATAACCAACACAGTGTGGGTGGTTAGCCCTGCTGGTCTTCGCTGCTCCCCTCAAACCTTCTGCCTTGCGTTTCTGCATGTGTGCATATGTGGTTGTTTCTCATCTGCAGATGGGACCTCCCACAGCTGAGGGCAGCACGCTTGCTGCTAAATGACAAAGCTACCTAAAAAAAAAATCTAATTAAAATTAAGCAGTATCCTGTTGCCTCTACTCCTTCCCTGCTGCTGTTTATTAGTGAAGACAACTCATTACAGAGCGGGGCTTTTTCTCCTCTGCAACCTCTAAATATTCAGACGTAAGTTCCAGAGGAATGTGTGCAGATTTTTATGTTAACCAGACTCGAGTATAATTACATTTCACCACAAGAACATTTTTAGCACACCAATGATAATCCATTATGTTGCGCCAAATCTATCTTTTTGATTTAAAAGTATATGTAGGGTGACATTTAAGGCTTACCTCTGTGACATCCATGACCTTGATGGCAGCCAGCTGTCCAGTCTTGACATGTCGTCCCTGCAAAGACAACAAACAAAAGCATATGAGCATTCAAGCACATGGCAAAGGTCACTGTGGTCTTATCAAGTATGCTGTACATTGCTATTTAAATTGTTTTTTTAAAAAGGAAAAAAAAAAGCTTTAGTTATAGCCAATATACTCATTCAAAACAGGTGGTGAACTGGTTTATAAATTAACTGGTGTATCCACATTTGGTGACAGGTGGCTCTTTGGTTGTCCAAATATGGTCACATCCATTTTCCAAAACGCAAAGGATACAAAGACTACTCGTTTGAGGCCTTAACAAGATTAAAAAGGTAAAGTCAGTCCATTTATTAGGTTATTTAATAGAGGAAAAAAACAGATAAACATACTAATGGTATAAGTGTGTAACTGAACAAACTGATGCATTCTCATAATGCATCAATTAACAAAACATTTGCCTGCTCCAATGTGTTAAAAATATATTGGAGCAGGCATCAGTTTATGGAAGTCACCGTGTTGTAATGCCATCTTGAATACAGAGGCCGAGATGGACATTGTTGCACATAATCTCAATTTAGTTATGTGGCTAGAGAGAGCAGCGCGCCAAAGGTGGAAGTGAAGAGAGCTTCTTGGCATTTGTGTACCATGGAGGCAAATTTTAATTCACATTTGCATCTCCAAACTCAATGTATGAACAATCATAACTTAGTTTTATCATTCAAGAAGAGGTCTCCTTCACCAAAGAAGCAAAAACGAATAGAAAAGAGAATATGACTGGCTCTGGATAAAATGCCATCCTCAGACATCATCTCCTGAACTGAAGTCAGCAGCAGCTGGTTATAAGTTAACATTATGCTAGCTAATGTTAGGTTCAAGTATCCTAAAAATATCAGTTTCTCTCTAATAAACACTAACGCCAGCCAACAGCATAAACAACAGCGGGTCTTACTGACAGGATATCCTCAACAACTCACCTCAGGATCGCTGTCAGAAGCGAGCTTGTTTGACTTGTATCAGACTTGTTTTGTTAAGTTTTACAGGTTCCTTCAGAGTAAACAAACAGACACGAGGTAAACAGCAGCCTGACAGCCTACACTCACTACAAATACTAGAGGTGGGAATCACCATACATCCCACGATACGATATTATCACAATACTTAACGCACGATACGATATTATTGCAATTTTTAAAAATATTTTGCGATATTCAGATTCTGTACATAAAGGTAAACTTTATCAATATTCATTTTATCTAATATCAAAGTCTCGCACTCAGTCCTTCTCTCATTTCAGTCAGTTTTATTGTTGACAAACTGAACGGTTTGCATTACAGTCTATGGTAAATGGTAAATGGCCTGTATTTATATAGCGCTTTACTAGTCCCTAAGGACCCCAAAGCGCTTTACATATCCAGTCATCCACCCATTCACACACACATTCACACACTGGTGATGGCAAGCTACATTGTAGCCACAGCCACCCTGGGGCGCACTGACAGAGGCGAGGCTGCCGGACACTGGCGCCACCGGGCCCTCTGACCACCACCAGTAGGCAACGGGTGAAGTGTCTTGCCCAAGGACACAACGACCGAGACTGTCCAAGCCGGGGCTCGAACCGGCAACCTTCCGATTACAAGGCGAACTCCCAACTCTTGAGCCACAGTCTAGTCCAACTTAACTGAATGCAACCATCTGGTACAATTATAGCTATTCTGAACTACGCAATTTATGAAACCTATGCAGCCCCTTCAGCAACTGAAGAATTTGAAAGTAAATTAAAACAAAATATAATTTTACATTAAATAAAAAAGTTTTAAACTTAATTAAAATAAAACATGTCTTAAATTAAAATAAGTAAACTGTCATGTTTATTGCTGCCAAAAAAAAAAGTTAAACACATTTGGACAGTGAAGGAATGTCAGGATTCTTGCTCAGAAAAAGGATCAACATGCTCTGAAGTCAGAACACAAAAACCTTTTTTGTAACAAAATATCGATTTCTGCTGTCCCTGTATCGATACATTATTAGCAAACAAAATATCACGATACTACACAGTATCGATTTCCCCCCCACCCCTAACAGATACCATAGCCAGGACTATGCGCTTGAATTGGGAGGGCAAAAAGTAACAAAGTTAACTGCAATCTGCAGTCTGACATCTAGTGGAGATATTTTACACACTGTAACTTTAAAGCCATTAAACGAGTAGTCCACAACTCACTGCATGTCCTCCGTTATACAGTCTTTGCTATTTTCATACATAACACAATGACTTATTTTAAAAAAAAATATAGAAAATAAAAAAAATTCCTGAGTTGCAACCCCAATACAAGCACTTCAATTACTGTATCTAATTAAATTACATGTTTGACGGCCATTTTTACCATATATTTCACACGGGAACTGAGATCAAGAGTTGGATTGTTCCTATCAAAGAAAGCAGTTTCAAGTCTTTTGTATCCCACAGCCCATGTAAAACTATGATATACACAGCACCAAACAGAAACATGCGATTCCCAAGCCATGAAGCCCCGACATTCCCAGACTTCTCTGCTCTCCTAGCACCCTACTGCCACTCCTTACATAAACAAAGGGACCAAAATAGTGGCCTCCCTACATCCCCCTCCCTCCCCTCAACCCTGAGACGAGATAAAACATGGGACATTTTTGGAAGCTGACCCACATGGGTATTCCCCTTCTCCACTGCAGTGATACTCTGTCTCTCTGCCTACCACTGCTGCAATGTACCGGACACACGTGTCAATTCACTGTACAGTCTTTGTGCATGGCTACAGAGAAAACGGCTTCTCACACACATATGTGCAGCCTCCCTGCCGACACCACCGTCGTCATCTTAGCCAGTGCATTCCATAGTCAATTGAAACTGTATGGATTATGACAATAAAAGCTATGCAGGCTTTGGGGCCCTCTGTTTTCACTGGGCAGGAGAGGTGGGGGCGATGAGAGGGACACTTTACAATGACTTTAATCCTCTCCACTTTGATCCCAGGGGTTGCCTCTGCAAAAACAACAGAGGCTGACATTGTAGCCGTCACCTCCTCGTGCACATGCAGTCTGTTTTGCTAGTTTACAGGTGCAGCCGAGGAACTCCGCAGTCATCCTCATGCCTCATGTGCACTGAAAAAGTCGACATTAAATGATTATGATTTTTGAGTCAAACATAATTAACTGAATCTTAGATTGTATTATTGTTAAATCTTTATGTAGTTAATACTTGTTTAAAGCTTCTTAAAAACAAAGAGTTTCTGGGAAAACCTGACAGGCATTTTTCTCCATTTTCAGACCAAATGACTAATTGGTTCATTGAGAAATGACTGGGAGATTAATCAGTGTACTATTGTGATAGTTACCACCTTATTATAATGGAAACAAAAATTTATCCATCCTGTGACTTCAGTAACATATTAGTCAGCTAATTGAGAAATGAGCCAAACATGCACTGGGTCCCTGGATGTCTACAGGAAGATTTCACTGCGTGAGTCACGAACTTTGTTTCTAACTACCGACCACAAACAAGACCAACACTGAAAAGGAGCAGAAAGGAGAAAAATAATCAAGACCGTCTTTGTGTTTTGGCTCTTCTGCAGCCCCTCTCCCATTAGCATTAGAGCTCACTCTCAAAGACAACTTGTTGGATCCAACGCTGTGACGCTTTCATCCAGGGGATGAAAAAAATAAATAATAATAATAATAAATCTGATGCTATTTGGATTTTCCACAAAGACCATCCGCATAATTGCGGGATACATTCAACTCAATAACAACGCAGTTAATCTCCCTCGTTGGCTGTTAATAAATTAAAGCTGTTAATTCGTACAGTTTTACAGTTGACAGCGCCTTGATGAATGTGTACAAAACTATGACAGCCAAGCTAAAATTCCTAGTCATATAAATCCAAGTTTTTTTTCCAGCTTCTGGGAGGGTTATCTAAGCCACAAGGTTATTGCATTTTGATACCACAACACAACTGGGTTACACATCATTAGCACATGAGCAATGAGAGGAGTGCTTGGTTTACAGTCAAGCTCCAAGTTTTGACTTTATCCTCTTACAACATGCACTTATTGTGAAAACACTTTGGGGTTAAACATTATGTTGCACAAGTAAACAGAAATGAATCAGCACATATGAAAATAAACAGGCTTTCAGAAAAAGAAAAAAAAAAAAAAAAAAAAAGGATGTCACCAAATCTATGCAACAGATCCTAAAACTACTCTTCTTAATCTGGGGTATTCTTACAAGCACTGTCAAAAAATAAGCTCTAAGAACTGGTCTAGCAAGAGCTTAGCAGGCACTTAGCCATACCAAGTGCAGCTTGTAGACATGTTCAAACTCCAACCTGTTCTGAGTCAACTCATCACATGGCGACACTTCGTCAGGAGTCTTACGTGTCAAGATTTAAAGCACTGGGTACCCTTTCAGCACCATTTTCAACATGCAGGTTAGTCCATTTGACGTTAATAGGTCCCTAAATGCAGCGGTAAATAAGGTCTGCCGGGGTATTGTCACTTTCAGTGGATGGAGCAAAGAAAATTCTGCAGGCTTGCTACATATGAGATTTTGCCAGAAGTCTGAAGAGTATTTTTCTACTGTGAAAGAGTGAAAGACATCCCACAAAGATTAAAAAATAAATAAAATAATTACCAGGCGGGACATCTTTTTGTTTCGAGGTGAGCGATTAACGTCATCAGTGAGTGTCCTAACTGTTAACGCCAACTTTGATCCGCTGTTATTTAGACTTACTTGGCAATGAAAGTTTTTTGTTTGTTTTTTTTTACTTTTCCCTCATAAAGACGACATCTGATGACGTCACCTGTACCCTTAAAGATAAGTTTTGACACCTCGGCGTATGTCAAAGACGTGGTTTGAAGACCATTAGAACCATTTCTGGGTATTCCCAAGGGTAGCTGCATAGGCAGAGACCACCCTCACCCACTTCTGATCCATACCCAGTCATTTTGGTCTATAAGCAAGCCTGAAATATGACAGAAACCACCCTGTACAGAAAAGCGCTTCAAAAGGTTACTCCCAGCAGTCTTTCAAGGGGTAAACCATTGAGTATGGGATGAGTTGGGAGTGAGTAAGTTTTACAAACTTGTGCAAATGCACAATCATCTGATATGTATAGAAGTATCACTCCCTTTAAAAATTTGTCACGGGGTTCCAAAAAGAAGGCAACAGAGACACTTCTGCTTAAGTTAAACCCAATTTTAGCAACAGACATCATAAACTGTTACATGCTGTCTGGTCTCTAATGCGCTCTGTGACAGTTTGCCTCATGTCTTCACAGCAGAACTGACTGACCACACGTCAACTTCCACTATTTTTTAATATCCCAAAGCTCCTACATAGGCTTGAAACTAGTCTTTAAACATGTCTTGTTTATAAATTTATAGTAATTAAATATATTAAGTAATTCCTAACTAATCAGACAGCCGGTGAGGCTCAAGTTATTTTATTGAATAAATCAATATTCAGCTGATCGGTTCCAATCAGTCATGCAGTAGAGCCCATGGTACAAAGCTGGGGATGGGAATCGACTTGGGTTGATCAGAGGAGGCCTGCAGCTAGGCACTGCAGGGCCCGTTGAAGTAGTCAGCTAGGTGTGGCTGTGGAGGGGTTATCTGAGGCACTCAGCTATCACTCAGCCCTCCCTGGCCTCCATCTCTACTCCTCCATCACAGCTCCTCTTAACCATGGCCAGATGAGTTCCTGGCAACCCTCCAGCTCAGCACTAAAACCACTGAATGACTTACTGCCTTCAGAGCCAAAGACATTAACTTAAAAATCTACCCTAAAACTAAATATGCTCCACTATAAGGGCTTCCATTAACAACGCTGTGGAGAAATCTCACTCAACACAAGAAACCCGATAAGGAAAGCTGCTTTAGAGCTGCCATAATGGGCTTTCCCGTTATTTCACAAGCCATGTGAAGAACACACACACACTTCACGCGCTGTCATAGTGTCTGCGATGTTTCACAATTACAGGTACGGCTCCGTTTGTTTTGGAGACTAATAAATCCAGCTGAAGATCAGTGTTGGGAAAGCAGTGATTCATGTTTTTTTGGGTGGATTTTCACTTGACAGACATGAGCGGCAATGCTCAGCAGTGTTGTTAGCGGTCCGCCTACAGAGCCAGTACGGACAAAGGGGGAGTACTGGTTTCCACAAGACTGACCTGAACCTCTGCCTCCCTGCATATTTCGCATTAAAGTAAGATCGACCTGGGAACCCATCAGCTAGCCTGCTGACCAGACCTTGAGAGATCCAGCGACGACAGAAAATAACCATTAGCGATGCAAAGTAGGCGGGTCTCAAGTTAAAATTAACATTGAAGTAAGCAATTCAAGTGACTACCAATGAGAGTAAGTTAATTTGTATATGATGGGGTGGTAAAAGCATTACTTATTTTGTCTTTTGTTCTGGTCTCTGTCAAGATGGCGGCAGACACTCACTGTTGTACCTCTCTCTTGAGGTCCTCTCTGTCAACTCAAAATTTTTGGACAGTACTGCCTTTCTCACCCAGACCTATGTATACTAACAGTATTCCCTATTCCCATTGGTAGTACCTTGAAGGGGGGTTAGGGGGCTCCTTTTGAATCCAAAGCTTTGAATGGCCATTCATCCATTTCTACTGCTTATCCAGGTTCGGGTCACACAGGTAGAAGCTCAGACTTCCCTCTCCCCAGCCACATCTTTCAGCTCATCCAGGAGGGCACACCAAGTCCAAAGCCGGCTGAGAAATGGTTTGCCCCGGTGCATCCTCCTGGTATGAGATACCCGCAAACACCTCACCCAGGAACCATCATAGTCAGATGCCCGAACTTCCTCAACCGGCTCCTTTCAATGTGGAGGAGCAGCAGGTCTACTCCGAGTCCTTGACCCACCTCCTCATCCTACCTCTAAGGTAAAGCTCAGCCACACTTTGTAGGAAACTCATTTCCAGTGCATGTATCCACAACCTCATTCTTTCAGTCACTACCCGGAGCCCATGATCATAGTTTGAATGGTAACTCGACAGCGTCGCTTTTAGGCTCAGCTCTCTCTTCACCAGAACAGATCAGTACGGCGTCCGCCTGGATTGTCCACTTGCACTGGGAGTACCAGCCAATTTCCAGGCCTTCCATTAGAAGCTGCCTGTTCTCAGATTTCCTCTTCTGCCAGTAATTGTTTACGAATGCAGATCCATTTTTAAATTGTGAGCAGTCATTGGTTGTCTGATGCATTTCAGCAAACAACATCGCTGGTACTTGAATGTAGCCACAGCCTGCTCGTTGATGCCCTGGCTGATCGTTATTAGACTACAAATGGAAGCCAGAAAGCTTCTGCTGCCAAAAATAGTGCATCTTTCCTACAAATCCTGCATATTCATATCTAGAATCTGTTTATTCTGATCAAGCAAAGCAATTAGTTTCACACAGGCTGGCTTTATAACCAGGTCAAACTTCTGCTACTTGCCAAAAAGATAAAAATGGCTCCACCTTCCATTGCACAACCTAGTGCTGAAATTGAGCGACATGCTCTCTAATTAGCCATGCGGGTGCAAAACAAACTTGGTTTCACATTATTAGTTCACACAGTGAGGGAAGAGAGAGAACTGCTTGCAGTGGTAGTTTAGTGCTTTTAAAAGGCTACCCATGTTAAGACCGAGGAGATGGATGACCTCAGTCTTTGCTCAAGTCATGAGAAGCTCTAAGGTGACATCTGAACCAGCAGAGTGAGCAGGTGGGCAGACAAAAGTCAGAGCCTCCATGTACCTTTCACACATATATTAAGACTTCTGCCTGCAGATAAATTCCAGGGAAAAAATGATCCATCAGCCGTTAGAAGCAGCACATGACATGTAAGGCTGTGAGCTGCCTGTGCTTCTCCGGGCTCTGCTGCTGCATACCAGCACACTGACCCAATTCTCACACAGAGACACACAAAGCCTCGGCCCTGCTGCCTCCGAGCCCAGCTCTCCCCAGAGAAGCACGGATGGAAGTGGCACAGAAAGAGATGAGAAAGCAGAGAGGGGAGTGCGCGAGCGAAGGGATGAGGAGGGAAAGCCGGGAGATGGAAAAGGTGAAAAGGAATGCGCAGAGAAGAGGAGCAAAAACACAGAAAGCTGAGTAATGGTCTGAAACAAGAGGCCAGTTGATGTGACAGGACAAGTATTGATCACTGCTGCAGCAAAGGCTTAAAAACGCATTGCCTGTACATTTCGACAACACTAAAGATGTGAAAGCACCGAAGACTAAGGCTGCAAATGACAGCTCTGTTTCTCTTCACCTGCCAATATGCAGTTTTCACACAGTGAAGTGTCCTAGTGAAGGTTTTATATAAGCGTCAACTGAATGTGGGATGACTGGGAGCCATTAAGAAGTTAAAATAAAAAAAAGAAAGATTTAGAGCATTAAAACAAGAGATCTTGAAGAGAAAGAGCTATCATGTAAAGGCGCTGGAGGAAGACAGGCAAGAGGCTGTCTCGTCTGCCTGCGCCTTTGTGTCTCATCTCAACACCACTCAAGTAATGAGGCGGCTCAATGAGCTGCACACAGACAGCAACACACACTCACGTACGCGCATACACACAGACAGACACTGAAAGTTTTGTTCGGGCAGTGTGGCGAGTCAGGGGACACTGTAAGTCTTGTGACACCCATTAGAGAGAGGGTCACTGTGGGGGAGATGGGGACAATAAGGGATACACAGCGTCAGATAGAGAGCATGCAGAGTAGAGGAGTGTGTTGGATCTCATATTCACCAATTTAATACGGGTTTGAAATGTTTCACTCATCACGCAGGGCCTTCAACGCCCACCGATTCTGACCTAACAGCTGCACGGCCAATCAGCAGCCGAGCTCCCGGGACCTTTACCACAGAGCCCTATATGGCACTTATCAATTAGACACTGTCACAAGGCCCAGCTATGGCATCGAACCCACAGGCCTGCAAGAAAACCAGCCATCACTTGTCCTACATTCATTAACTCAATGTGACTGGCAGAATAGCCGCAGGCCCGCATTCCTACATATTAAATTATAATCACAAGGATTTTCTGGAAATGACAATCGGGACTTAAGGGCTAACCAGTCTTATAATTTCTCTCTTCATAAGCAATTTCAATTTTTCACAAAAATTTACAAGCTGCTCAATAGATAATATTCAAATTTTATAGCTTTTCCAAATCCTTGGAATTTGACTTAGAATTGTGTAACATCTTGCCAAATAAACAATTTTTATTCAAATTTCCAGGTCTTAAAGATTAAACTGATATTGCTGATACTGGGTGGACTAATACTGGATTACCACTGGGAACTCGTCATGATAAGACTGGACAAACTGCCTTGCTCTCTTAGTGAATCTGGTTACCCTAAAGGCAGCAGCACAGGGGTTGATGAAGATTACCCTGAAGCCAGATGAGCTCCAGTTTAACTTCAGGGTGATCCATCTACAGTGACCTGATAGTCGCTGCTTCAATCATCTCAACTGTAACCAAATCCAATCTTTCACTTCATCATTTCTTTAAGCTAATTACCAACAACAACCAGTCAGGTTAGCCCCGAGGTAAACATCAGTCTCCCCCTGTGGCTGGTAGGCAATGAAAGACTCCATGAGAGGTTCTCCTCCTTCCTCAGCAGCAGCTCCAACCCTTCACACATAGCTAGCCCCCTGAGGACTGCTTCTTATTCTTATTCTGAGGGAAGGGGGTGAGGCTGCCCCAGAGGTCAGGGGAGAAAACAAAGGACAGCACTACTGAGGCTCAAAAATCGTAATGTCTTTTATTAGCTTCCTGGACAAAAATCAGCCCTCTGTATATGATACCCTTAAATGAAATGTGAGGGACTAGAAATGACTGTTTCATGCAGTGCATATGCAAATATGAAATCATCCCTGCAATTCTTTGATCCCCCCCCAGTATTCAGCCACGTGACCATCACGGTGATGTCACCAAGTGATGTTGCTGCACCACATCCAACATGGATTTTGCCGCACCACATCCAACATGGATTTTGCCCACATGAAACATGGTGGTGTGAAAATACTGGTGGCACAGCCTTGGCACATCCCATGGATGCACATCAGGCAGGTCAGCAGGGGCCCCTTGCCTCAGACCTGACTATATATGGCCATTCTGTAGAGCAGAGAGAATCTTCCCCACATACCATGCACAATATGAAGAATCATGTCTTTTTCTGAGTTTCTCTACTATCTCTCCCTTTTTTTAAATACTTATATCCAGAAGCAGGTCTGCTAAGCCAGCTGGTCCAGGGCCAACTGATAAAGAGGGAGAAAAGCTCAGTGAGACTCTCGTCATGCACTGCAAAAAGCAGTGTGTATTGCTTTAACATAACTAATGATAAATTGGGTGCGACAGACCTACACTGCCTTCACAATGACTGGATATTCACTACAAACTTTATACGATGGGTCATGACCGACAGAACTCTTTAGACATGCCAGAACTGGCTAATAGCACAGTTTTAAGCTAATTTGTGTTGGGAATTTAAACAAAAGCAAGGACTTCATTTTAAGGTTTCTGAACGAGCTACAACATCCAGCACTCAAGTGACAAAACTGCAGTACCTTAAATGACCACTTGAGGCTGTCTCTAAAAGACCAAAGTTCCTCATAGGGAAAAAAACAACTTAACAAATGCCCATCATGAAACTCAACACATTAGCAGCTTTCTTATTTAAACAAACAAAAGCTATATAGACATTTAACTTCAACTCACCATTTGAATTGTATGAAGAAGTTAATTAAGTTAGTTTATCTGTAGAGTCGGTGCCTTTTGGGGCTTTTTTTATCTGATATAAGATAACATGAAGATTCCTTTATTGGCGCCATACTTGGGCATCATACAGTGAAATCGGAGCAGCGCTATGGTTTCAGCAGACTAGCATACATGCATTTTACATGCTTTACTCATGCATACAGTACAGCAAAATAATATATATAAATTTCTTTATTTTGTATGTGTTTGTAGTGCTATAGTCTGACAAAAAAACAACAACACTGTGCAGTTGATTGTATAAAATGTCCACAGAAAAAGGGAGACCCCCCCCCCCCCCTCAATTTCTATTTCTCGCTAGCCAAACTTACTAGCAGCTGATAGCTTAGCACTAAACACATTGAAATATGGTGATTTCTGGCACCAAAACACAAAGGCAATAATTCTAAGCAAAAGGCTTTAAAACTGAATTTCAAAAACTATTGGGGTGATGTAACAGACGGTCCATCTTTTTATACAGTTTGTTTTTCTGTAACTTCTAAACTCCAAATAAAACCAAACAGGTTGGACTAATATTTATATTTATAATTTATATGCTGGCCTTTCAGCTAAAGTACACAACCATATTATTTATAAAATTTATGAATCAAGTTAGATTAAGTGCATTCAATCTGTTTGGAGGTCCAGGCTTTCATTCCAATCAGCTTGTTGGTCAAAGCAATATTAAAGAGGTTTCTATTTTTTTTCTTTTAGCTATAAAGTCATTTTCATTATGGCTTTCAGTCAAAAACTGCTGTGCTGTGTTTTCAAAAGCAACTGTAATCTGGCATCTCTCCAGTGGCAACGGATGCCCTCTTGGCAAAGAGCACTGCAACGCAGCATGGCCACACGAACCTTGACTTGGCAATTTGGGTCTTAGAGAAAAAGCGTGCTCCATTAATCTTTGAGGATAAAGCGTAAAGCTGAAAGTAGGAGGACACAGCACAAGTGCCATGCATACATTTTAAATGCTATTGGTCAAAACAAGACTTTGTGTCAGTATCACACTCATATAGCTTATTTTATGCCTTCCAGTGATGAAAATCTTTCTACATTACACCAAACAAATTTCTTGTTTAACACAAGCACCAGCCTGAAAAAGGTCAAAAAATGTAAAATTGGTAAAATGAGGACTAGAAAACCACGAAATCTGGCAAAAACTAAAACAAATCATTTTAGTCCCTCCTCCTCCTTTCTGTGCTCTAAAATGACATATCAGATATCAATATCAGACAGGACTCGGTGGTTAGAGTGGATACTGTCACGATCACTTTATTGTAAGGTTGTCAGAAGACTGATATGAATGCAAAATATGCATGGATACGCTTGACACCAACTTTTAATGGAGAGCAGACATTCTACTCCCAATAATCTGCCTAAAAAGGAACAAAAACCACAAAAGCAAAGCTCTCAAAGGAATTAAAAGTCACCACAAAATCAGAGTAAAGAAGCTTAGTCACATTTTTTTTTTTTTCATAAGATAACACAAAGGGGGGGGGCGCTTGCACACTGTGACCAAGTGCTGGACAAAGCAGCAAAGGCCTCAGAGGGAGAAGAATCTCCACCCCGTTTTCACTTGGGGGCTGCTGTGATTATTCAGTGGGTCCGATTTTGAAACCCTACAGACAAACACCTCCTTTCTGTGGATCTGACTGACTGGGAGACCCAAAAAGAGCGAGGGGACAAGCTAAGCTTTGTGAGAGCGGTGAGCAGGTTCTGTCTGGAATTGGACAGCTGCTCTTCTACCAGTTACACCCTCCACCACCTCCTCCTCCTCTAGCGCCTCAGTCCCACTGCACATGCTCACAGGCCACATGCTCGTGCCGTTTTAACATGACAGCCAGGCTGCTGATCGACAGCTGATCAACAGGAAGCTGCAGCAGTAGAGCTCCAGCATTAGCCATGCTTTCGCTAATAGGCAGTTTGGCTTATCTTGTGCAGGCCCCTGCGTCTGTGTGTCGACCGCGAGCTAATCTGACAGCCCACTCTTGTACACGCTCTCCATTCCCCTACAGAGCAGCTCTCGCAAATAGAATTAGTACTGGACACTGAATGGAGAAAGAGATTAAAGAGGACCCAAAAAAAAAAAAATAATAATAATAAAAGAAGAGGGAGACGCACAAATTCTCCATCTCAAAGGTCAAGCTCAAAGCAGTCTGGTGGGAAGACAGCACACATGCATCACACTTCCTTTTACACTGCACAGGGGTGCTTTCAGGTGTGGCTTCACATGCACACAGATGGATCTGCTCTGCGAGCTGAGGCGGGGGCGATCCTGGGAGTGGAGCGTGCTAGGAGATTGAATGCAGGTCAGTGGAGCACTGTGGGCTGTCAGAATGAAATACTCAGCTTAGTGCATGAGGAAAGTGATTTTTTTTTTGGTAGTCTGCATAATGCTAATGGATCTGATTAACCAGCTGCAACTACAACAGCACATGAAGGGTGCTGTGCTGCAGCACAGGCCACTAAAAAACACATCTGTGTCTTCTGAGTCTCGCTGTCCCTCCTTGGAGATGTCTGTCAACAGCAGCAATGTTAATTTTCAGCAGGGAAATGTGACACCAGAGCAGATGGTCCACAGAGAGGGATTCCCATCCACTGAACTGGAAGAAAGTCCGGATTTGAACGGGATATGTTATTTGGTTTTGTTAATTAGAAGAAGGGAAAAAAATGATGGTGCTGCAGACTAGAGTGAGGCCATGAGGATTGTGACACTCCACGCTTGCCTCTCCCCCCACCTACATTTTAGAAAGGCAGGTGATGCATCAGAGCAGATTGACTCACTCACACCCCTACTTCCCAGCTGAACAGTTAACAATAACACCAGACTCTAATCACACCAATGAACTAGAAAGACTTTCTACCATATTAACTGTCCACAATGTGGTGCAATAGCATCTAGAACCCATGCGTGCTTAATGCCACTTTCTTTGTTCCCTGGTTTGATAAGAAGGGGGGGAAGCATAGTGCCGAGCCTCCACTGTGAAAACAGGACAGGCCATGTACTGCGCCTCCAACCAACCTTGTATACTTGTCCATAGGTGCCATTTCCAACTACCTCCACCAGCTCGAATATCCCAGCTGGATCCTGGAAAGAGGGGAAAAAGGCAGAAAGGTGTTTCAATTTAAAGTAATGTCATTTAAAAAAAAAAAAAATCGTCCAAGCAACATTGTGCACTGTGAGCCAGCTGTTGCGTCCTGGTCTCCCCTACATGCCAAACGCATCTCGAACAAAGGAAAAGCAGACACTGGCAACACCTCGCTATGGCTCAGCGGTCATTTTCAATACTTCATCTCTAACAAGGAGAGCAGGCTCAAACTTGCTGCTACTACAAGTCACACTGAACGACGGAGGGTTGAATAAAAATCAAAGCAAACTGAAGAGGAAATATATATATATATATAAATTTAAAACATTTAAAAAAACAACGGCTCGGTTCAGCAGCACTCACCCGCAATGAAGCCAAGTCTATGTCTACTAGACTTTTAGCTGGAGAGTCGTTCGCCATCTTTCAAATAAAAGCCGAGCTTTCCTTCGCCTTCGCAAAAAGTGTCCGCTGAATCATTTGCGGGGACTTCGGGGGATAAATTACAGCAGAGGCCGCCGGGGTCTCCTCTCTCTGGGATCCGCTCCTTAGCAGTAAGCGCTGAGCTCTCGTTACTCCATGTTGAGGTGGCAGCAGCGGACTCCTGCTCGCTCTCCTCTCTCAGTTACTGCCACTGGAGTCAAACGTGACTGGTAACTCTTACTTCCGGCGAGCGCTTTCAAAAATAAAACAACTTTTAAAATCGTTTTGAGAATTCTACTTTTTTTTTCTTTTTGAAAAATATTTAAAATAAAATTTGGAATGCACATACAAATATTACATTATGCTGTAGTATATATTTCTGAATAAAATAAATTCAGAAGAAAAAAAACCGCTCTTTGATTGAAAGAAAATAACGTGCATGATCAGAAAGTGTAAATAAACAACCAAATAATCCTTAACCCTTACTTAGCTTACTTTGTAGGTGCCACTGAGAGCATCTGTGTAAGCTAAAAACCAAAACTATAATAATTCAAAACACAGTGGCTTAGATAAAGACAGGAAACCACACATTACAGTGAGAAAGGAAGAAAATTGATATTTTTCTTCTTTCACATGACCTTATGGCTTATGCATTCTCATAAGACCTTAACCACTGGAGGAGGAAATATTGAGGATTTTAGTGTAGGTGGACGCAGTGATACCACAGTGTAAACACACTGTGTAAAAACATGAGTGCACAGTATCAAAGGAAAAAGTGCTGAGTGAGCAGAGCCTCGTCATCGCGTAATTATGGTTTCATGGTTTCATTTTTTCAACTGAGAGAATTAATAGCATGATCTACGATAATGATTCATAACTCATTTGTTTTTAATTTGAGACATCTGTATTTTTCGTTTATTTAGTATTTTATTTTTTATTGTTATATTTTGTTTGTATATTTTTGTTCATTAAAAACTTTCATTTTATTTTAGAGTTAGAAAAAAAGGGTATTAACCCCTCCTTTTATGGCCCTTTTAACTTGCTAAGCCTTTTTACTTTATCGAGTACTGTGCAAAAGTCTTGACTCATCACTTATTTTAAGAACATTGTGCTTCCAAAGAGATCTTATAATTTTTTAAAGTGGTGTTAAGCAACAGTTCTCTGGGTTTCCGAAAGGTCTTCAATGTGTTTCTTTGGACATTGGCTGCTTTTCTCACTCACTCACTTTCAACCCAGTCCTTGTACTGAAACATTTTCAGAGGAAGAATATGTTTGTTGTTATGTTATCAACTTAACACTGACCTAACTCCGGAAATGAACCAGCGTTGTGTCTACACACAACAGACAAATGGCAAAGCACGCATTTTAAATTGTATCTTCAGGCACTTTGTTGCTAGCAGCCTGTCACAAAAACACATCATTTATTTACATTTTTTTTTTGTTGAATCATGAAAAAATACCAATGATAGATAGCAGAGTATGAGCTCTCACCAAAAAGTTGGCATATCTCTGCATAGTGTGAAGTGTGTTATTAAAACTTGGAGGAAACTGGACAAAGTGGATGGCGGCAGAGAACATAGCAGGGTTAAAATATATATATTTATATATCTGCAGAAGATGATCAGTATCTGAAAGTTGTTTCATTAAGAAATGGGGGAGAAAATTCAACAAAGACCTGACACTGGATGCATCTGGCCCTCCTTGATCCATCTATTGCAGGGATTTCAAACATAAGGCCCAGGGGCCAGAATCAGCCAGGCAAAGACCCCAATTTGGCCCACTGGATATCTTTTGAAAAGGGTGGGCATTTAGGACTTTTGCTGCTTTTCCTACATGTAAAACCTCCCTCATTGCCATTCACAATCTACTAACTTCGTTAAGTGACAAATTTCTATAATTTTACACATTTCTTGTCTCAATTTACACAAAGAGTCATACTGTAAAAATCTGAGAAATAGTGTTAAAGTTGCTCTTCTTTGTCTTATAATAAGGTATTTAATTGATTAAACGCATAGTTAAACGTTTGCACTTGCAGAAATTGGAGTTTTAACAGTTTTACCAGTATGCTTGCGCATGTTTCAATAGATAACTGCATCAAGTTTTTAATTTTTCTAGCAAAACATGAGGAAATGAGAGCTGGCTCAAGACTTTCACACAGCTGTGTAATGTTTGCTAAGGCAATGCTCATTATAAAACCTCTTAAACTGGTTCCTGGAAGTAAACACGTGATGAATGATCACATATCGACCTGCTTTCCAAGGGTGTAATGCTACACTTTAACTTGAAAGTCAGTCACCCACACTTCCGCTGCTCGCCTGCTCTCCCAGCTTTGCCGGAGAGCCGCACAGACACAGGAAGCCGGTCGGCTGCACATAGACAAACAGGGCTGGGCTCTCGGTGCATCAAGCGTGACCACCGAGGTGATATTAAATGAACTCCCCCCCGCTAACCGCCATCAGCCTGCAGGCCCGGTGTTTATGCAGCTCTGCCGCATGAGCAGAAGGACAGGTGGTATAAACAGAGACAGGCAGGGGAGTAGAGCCCCCACCACAGCATCCATATGGACATGCGCGCCTGAGACTTCAGTGTCAATATTGGTAATCATGGGTGTGGCAAGTGAGCAATCTCGGGAGTGATGCTACTGCTGTGTGCGTGTGCAGCACCTAAGTGTACTCCAGGGAGCAGCCTGTAATAAAACAGCTTAATTTCACCATGACTGGAGCCTGCATGCACAACACTGGCTTCTAAGGTGAAATAATGATATAGTGTACAGCCAAATAATGAAGATCAACCAACAGGCTACTCATTGGTCAAAGGAGTGCAAGCAAACCTGCAGTCACTTCACTGATTTAGGTTAACCTCTGCTGTCCATATGAACGAATGTGATTCATATGGTCCACACTTAAACTGCAGCAGTGCTAAATAAACAGATCATATTAAAAAAAAACCCACATACACACAGCGACACTCCTGAGGACTTTTACAACCCTGGATCTCTGTGTGAACACCAGCAGCTGCTGTTACTTGTCACAGCTGCACAATGGAGCGTTCATCTGTTGCTCAAACAAACTTTATCTCCATGGTGGAACGACAGGACCAACCAGTCGGACAGCACGAGGGAGAGATAACCTGGCAGACAAACGTATAACAAACACGCGAGCCACAAAGCTTTGAGGCACTCGGGGTTAATACACTTAACTGAAGCTTATGCTCTGTGTAAATCAACTTAAATCCACCTTGCACAGTGTGAGCTTGGATATTTGACACTGACGATGCAAACTCCTGTCCTTGCCCTGAGCCTCTTTGATGCTTGCATACAGCTATGAAGTATTTGTTTTGCCCTTAAAGCCCTCTGCTTAAATGTCAATTCAACAGACTGGTGTGCTGACATTTAAGTTCAAAGGGTTCAAGGAGGTTTGTGGCTTCTTTCACCAAGCACTCACTTTTAAATACACTGCTGCCCCCCCTGTGGATGTTTGACATTATTGCAGCAACATCAGCTTCAGAGCAGGAGAGAAGATTCAGGGATGCAGCGAAGGAGGAGATGAACAGGGTTGATGAGATGGAGGGAGTGGATAAGCTTGTGGTGACCCCCCCCCCCCAAAATAATCAGCTATTATAATAGTAAAATGCACACCTGAGCAATATTTAAGAAAACAAACATAGAAACACACAACTGACCAGCAAGTTTATTACAAGCCATGTCGTCTTTGTAACACAACCACCTGTCCAAAAGGTCACCCAGAGGTTGCAGAGACGCAGCAGTGTTTGTTTGTTTTTTACAACTGGGACACCTCTTGTGCCACTACTCGGCGGGTTAATAATATTATAAATAGCAACACATAATAGAAATGTTGAATTCCAAAGACAAGGACATTTACATAGTACATTTCTAATTGAAAAAAATAGCCTTTTTAAAAATCTAGTGCCAGTTTCCTTCAACGACCCGAAAGCATTAACAGCTAAATATACATCAGGTGTAATGTAAAGGCTGAAAAACTGGAGTAGTTGGCACAACACAGTCCAGGGCTTCATTTTGATTCCACATTATGATATGTGAGAAACCAAGCGTTTAAACAAAAAAGCTTTCAAAATGTAAAAAAGGAAATTCTGAAATCCACGAGAACACGACTGTCTCATCATTTGATTTATATTCACATCTTTGTGCTCCCGGACACACGCGGTCTACTGCGCCTGTATCTGGCATTACAGGAAGAGGTACTGAAAAGGATGCTGTCTGAAGCATATGGCAACATCCATTAATGAAACAGGCGATCCATACATAACAGCTACGTTACAGGGTTTACCGTCCTGCATCCCTGGCATTACATATAAAAAAAATTACAGAGAACAAATTAATCATAAATATTACAAACGTGTTCTCCACTTGATGTGTACCATACATTTGACCTTGATGCTGACGCTCCCCCTCAGCATCACCAACAAAAACCTAATAGAATCTGTGGTTATTCACTGCTCAGTGTCATTATGGCGACTTCTCACACCCCATCCTGCACCTATGTTTGCTCATCGGTTACATTTTCTATCTGCACAAACACGCTGTTAAACGTCTTAATATTAGGCAGCAGTTTGCATTCATGAGAAAGAATTGACTGTTAATTACAGTCCAACTCACTCGCAGCAAATCAAAGCTGGTTTATATATTTAAAAAACAAACATGTCTTTTAGTCGGTGTTAATTGCCTTAGTTCAGTAGAAAGTCTGGGCTTGGGTAGCCGAACAGATGGAAATCGCCCTGATAGCGTGCGTAGAGGCGCTTGACGTCTCGCTTGCTGATGCCTGAGAAGTAGTGCTCCACCTTGGTCCTGTTATAGCGTGTGATGCCTGGAGGAATGGCAGGGTAGGTCACCAGTGTGTCGATGCCTGCCGCTTTGAGGATGTACGGGGCATCCTGTTCCAGCGTCTCGTGGTGGCCGACCACGCTGTAGTTTATTTTGCATGGCGCACACAGCTCTGCGTACGTCACCCAGTGGATGATGTGCTCGCCAAACTGCCGGTCCATACGCCGGTGGCCTTCCATATCGCCGAGGTAGCGAACAAAGTCTTCGAAGTGGAGACCGGAGGCGACGAGGTCATTGTTGCGGTGAATCTTGCGATATTTCCATATAATGGCCGGAGCTATGTCGTGCTTGTACCACGGCTCGAAGCGGGGGTTCTTCACAAACTTGTCCTTGAATGCAGAGATCAGGCGCTCGAAGGGATCCCTCACAATGAAGAACTTGAAATAGGTGTCTAATCTGTTGAGGTACGAGGCAGATAAACGTTAGCGTAAGCCGCAAACACTATGTGCCAGCATCTTTCAGAAGAAGCAGCGCTGCTTCATTTTTGCTTTTTGATTTAAGGAAGTACGTTTGACTACTTCAACCAGATAAGTCCACATTTATCAATGTAACTACGAGCACACCTGTGATTTATTTCCTGCTGAGTGAGGGACGACAAGCGAGGGAGGCCATTTTTCTCATGGTCATGAACAAGGTTTTCTGGGATCTCCTCCACAGTCTGGAAAGCCCCTGCAAACAACAACAACAACAACAACAACAACAATAATAATAATAATAATAATAATAATTCCTCATCTAAATTAACTACTTCAACAAATAGGCATGAAATTAAAAAGAACAGCACTGCTTTTACCTCCGTCCTGTCCATACTTACCATTGAGTACAATGAGGACCTTCTTCCACTGTGTATTACCCACTTTAGGCGTCTGGCAGAACAGGATCTTGTGTTTGTCACAGACAAAGATCCGGTCGAGGACAAATTTGCTGATGGAGACGTGTGTCAGATTTCTCAGGCTGCTGTTCTTACACACTGTCGAGAGCAGCTCGATTCGCTTCTGGGCGACTGACTGCCAATCTGCCACTGCGGGTACTGCTGTAGGCTGAGAAACATACACAACTTAGAGTTATGTAGAGGAGAGAAAAGGCCAATGGCATGGATTAGTTATAATTAGCAATCAGTAAATAGTCACCTGATCTGATGACTTTGGAGATTGCTTTTCAGGGCTGGACATCCCAATGGGTTTGACCACCACCTTAGTGCCTGGTACTGTCCCGCTCTGACTTCCAGCTCTCTCTCCGTAATCTAAAAAACAAACAAACACATAAATCAAATGGGACTGATCACAATCCCCCCTCCTGGGATTTCCCGCCTGTAGCTATCACCGTAACAGGTCCAGTGGCTTACCATCAACAGCTCTGAAGCTGATGAACTTGCTGAGAAACATCAGGATTAGCAGCACCCAGCCGCAAGCCCCGATGAGCAGCCAGTAGTGCCGCATCGCTTCGCACATCAGCCGACGGCCATGGAAACAGCGAGCGACGCTCCCACCTGAGCACGCACGCACACACACACACACGCACACGCACACACACAGGTAATGGAGATAGGACTTGACTGGCGCTAAAACTAACCTGTTAAATCGTATGTCTTAACGGTGAGCTATCCTACATAACGATTCAAGACAAGTGATAACTACACAGCTCAGGGCTAGCGACCGTGTACGGAGAAAAACTAACGGCAATGCTCTCAGCCTCTGTGTCAGCTCATCTAAATAGTGGTGCTTTCAGGCAGCTAGCTAACTGGTCAGCTAGCTAACCAGCTAGCCACATCTGTCCCTCCCAGACATGAAGCAGACAACTTAAATCGTGCTCGTTTGTTTTCTCGGCTAGACCAGTTTAAATCTCACCGCACAGACACACACACGGCCCAAAATCGAAATCAGCCTCGTAGCTTTACCTTTTTGATAAGTTGTAGTTCTACTTCGCAGCTGCACAAACTCCAGAGAACCCGTTAGACGATCCCATAGAAACGTCTCCGCTGATGCGTCCAGTCCTCTCCACGTCCAACTGCTGACAAAATAATGGAGCTCCCCTTAGCGGCAGCATGGCAGCGCTGCCATGATGATCTGACGTGAGCACACCCGAAACACCACATTTTAATTTATATAATGACGCGAGAGCATAAACAAACTCTTATTAATATATATATATATATATATATTTTTTTTAGGTTAATTACATTATTTTTCCCCAGGTTGTCCATGCTCCATAGTTTCAGAACCACCTGTTATATCAAATATAGAGGAACAGGTCCTTGGAGGTAGCAGAGATGAAGAGGCTACAGTTTACATTGGTAATGACCAGAATCAGAAGTGATTACTAGGGCTGGGCATCGTCACTGATTTCTAGAATCAATTCGATTCCGATTCACAAGGTCCCGAATCGAATCGTGGATCGAATCGATTCGAATCGGGGAAATTTTGCCTCACAGTCAGAAATATTATAATTCTGATCCCTTATCAGTACATATCTATATTTTTTATATCTATAAAAAGAAAGCTGACACTTGTGAGACTTTATCAAAGGTGTAAGCATCACAGCAGATTCCTTTGTGTCAAAGTAACTGAGGATAAAATACAGAAAAACATGAAGGCGGTTTTCCTGGTCTGGGTTTTTATAGCAGATGACCTTAAAAATATTGTGCAGTCAAAAACGAAGTGAAGCAGAGTAAAGTTACAGAGGTTTATTAAAGACACAGCTAAGCATTTTGCAATTTTGCATAATTTTAAAAAGTTTACATTTGTTCAGTATTGAACAGCAGAAATGAGGCTTTCTTGTTGGAAGTAATAAGTAGGGGTGGGTTTTGATTATCATTTAGAGAGAGGGAGAGCTCTACATGAAGTGTGATTTTTATCGTGGTGGAAGCAAAACAGCAAAAGTAAGAGGAAATTCGTGATAATGTTTATGTGAAGCGTAGTTTGGATCGTCTTTGGCTGCTGGTTCAGTCAATATTTTTGCAGAGAGATAAAACCTGCAGCTTCAGAGAATCTAGCGCAAAAAGGGCGTAAACACAAAGCGCCCGCCGACGCTTCGAAATCAGTGAGCCCCGACGGTCATTCTTAGGCGGCATGACCGTGTCCGCATATGTGCCGTCGGGTGAGAAAGGCCGCGGATTCTCACCGATTCGGATGCGTCGGGTCCGCGTTTTGTGCACTCATTTACTGTTTTAGCTGTTTGGTGGTTGTAGAAATTCTGGCGTTTTGGGCAAAATAAATTTATATTTAAAAATCGATTCAGGATTTTAATGAATCGTTATTACGTTATCCAAGCCAGAATCAGTTTTAATCAATAATCAAAACCCACCCCTAGTGATTACATCAGAGGCAAAGCTCAGACTGAGCAGTTTGGAGACAAAGAGAGACAAGACTGAGATTGTTCCATATATCCACGATCCCTTCTGTGCGCCTGTCCAAACAAAGGATGTTGAATGTGGAGCTGCCACGCAGGTGGAAAAGAGAAAGTGCACAGAGGTTCAGGGATGTAATGAAGGACATGAAGATAAGGTGAGATGGAGGCAGATAATCTGCTGTTGTGAAGTCCAAAGGGAGCTGTCAAAAGAACCGTCCTCAAGAGACGACTTGGTTTACTTTGTTGATATCTCTACATTCGAATTAAATCAAATATATTCCACTCCATCAAGCAGGTGGACTCCATTGTTCAGAGAAATTGAACACCTAATTCATTTTCCATTAAATATCATAACAATATTCTTAATAAACACCACCCAGCACGCTCCAATAAATCCAGCCGTTTTTTCCCCCTATAAACTATCAGCACTGTATTGTCATAGTGGTAGCGTTCAATGACCAATCAGGAGCTTTACTATCTAAAAAACCAAATAATAGTAAAGTAATTTTGCTTTACTTGAAAACAGAGGGCATCAAACCCCAAAGACAGTTCTTACTTATACTTAATCTCCTAAGACCCAAACTATTTCATGGCATGCATTTTTAATTTCTCTTTGATTTGGGGGCATATTGGGACACTGATGAGTGTAAAAAACAAAGAATTGACAGATTTTTTTTTTTGCCGATTTTTGTTTGTGACAAAAATGAGATGCACATATATATAATGTCCTCGCAAGTGGATATCGAGCCCTCGTAGAGCAAAATTTAGTATTCTGGTCTAGACAACCCAAAATGTGACGTCCACCTATGTGGACACCAGGTCCTAGGAGGTTAAAAACATCTAATTATAAATAGTTATATTAACAGGGTAAAGATTCATTAAATTTTTGCAAACTTTGACTGTTTTGCTAGCCTAAAATTATCATCGTTAATCCATAACAAATCTCAAATCAAACCTTCAGTTATGAGCGCAAAAAAAAAAAAAAAAAAAAAAAGACAAAAGAAAGAAATGCAAGAGGAAACACTAGATGTCCTTTTATTTCCATTTATTCGACTTGGAGACAACTTTTAGTTTTCATCAACATTGACTGTCTGCAGACCTGTGGGGAAAAGAGAGGACACGATTAAGAAAATGTCATCATTACTTCCACGGGTACCTGAGAGTGAGTGAGAAACATGCTTACCTTTGCATGTGGTGACAGGAACGTATGTGACCAGGGTGTACAGTTTGTTGGGGGAATCCTCGTCCTCGTTACGCTTCCTGGACAGCCGTACGCGTATCCTGTACGGGACGTTCCTGTGACACACGCACGCACACATAAGAACACCAGGAAGCTAAATGATTAGCTGGGACATTACTAACTGCTACAGTCACAGGATGTTGCCACTCTTATTTCATGCAGTTTTAATTCCTGTGTAATCTTAAGCAATGCATCGAGATATTAAATGACAGCAAACCACAACAGTGAAAAACACCTCCCCTCTCTTCTTCTGTTCATATGCTGAGAAACAGACTAGAAAACCTTCAGATATCCTACTTTCAGCACAGACAGAAATATGGTAAATTCGATTTTTCCCACATAGACGTAAGTGAATCACAAATAGCTGAAAGCAATGGAGCCATCAACAAGTTCCCCGACAATCTTGTATTTCTAAGCACAACTTTTGCTCTATGTCCAATAAATCTCAGTTGTGTGCACACAGAAGGCTGACCAACACCTCCACTAGTTCAACTAACCAGTAAAAAAAAAAAAAAAAAGACTGAAAAATGGCAACAGCACACCTGAGCATAGAATTTTAATTGAATGTTTCTTACAGCTTTCTTTGTTTTTTTTTGTACAAACCTAACTTGTTAAAGCACACGCTGACATATAGCAGTTCCTAAAGTCACTGTGGTGACAGGAGCTTACTGACAGCCAGTACTGCACACTTTAACCCTTCATATAAATACGCAGGAAAGTAAAAAATGACTTTAAGGTAAGAATAAACACGGACACAGTGCAAACCACCCATAAAAGCAAATAGGGTGAAGCTGCTGAAATCTGAAGAGGGCACCAGCTCACCTCACACCCTTACTCCACACTGCCTTGTTGAGACGAGTGTCAATGCGGACATCAGGAGTTCCCATTTCCTTCACTGCGAACTTGCGGATCTCCTTGATGGCGCGGGGAGCACGCTTCTTGAAGCTCCTGCAAATGAAAAAGGGACAACTTTAATATGAATACAACAGAAAAGAGCCTGATTAGTATTTCTCAGCATGCCAACACTGGGTGAACAGCAGCACTGAGCGACAGATAACAGTCACTGACAAATTAAATGTATGTGACTTATTCCTATTAGACCTATTCTAGGTAAAATAATTTAAAAATGACCCAGGCTGTCCAAGTGTTAGTGTGATTATTATTATTTTTTAAATGATTTTCATCAAACAAATCAGACACTTTAATTTGGAATTTGAAGATCCGTCCGTTCCCCTGATGTTATCTTCTGTAGAGCACAAAATACTCAAATTCACCCAATCCTCATGTCCCCCTTTTCTTTGTGGCTGAAGGATCTGTCATTTCTCAGACAAGATTAACAGGTAAAGGGTATTTTGGTTTGTGGAAGTTTTTTTTTCAAAAATGAAATTCTTTCATTGATCATTTTCTCCCTTTCACTGTAGATTAGCACTCAGAAGCACTGTCTATTCACTGAACTACCTTTGTCTCTAGCTTTTATGTCATTTTGTTTTTTAATAGAGAGGCATTATTCGTTTTTATGTGCGCTGCTTTATTGTGTGCTCAGGAAAACAAGGGGACCCAATATAATTTGAATTTCTAACGTTGATCCTTCTGTCTTCTCTCATATAACACATTTCATGAATTACTAAAATGCTCAGATTTATGTAAAATAAGTTAAAGGACTGATTGCTTTTAGTGCATCCAAACAAAATGTGCTCATGTGCACAGCCGTCTCACACAACAAAGCCACACTGCAGTCGCTTTAATATATTTTAATCTAATCTTCAATCGGTATTTAAACTGTTGTTAATAACTTACTGAGCTTTCTAACATTATATCATTAACAATAAAAGTCATTTTGAGCCAGGAACAATATTCCTGTCACAAGATAGAAGCAGATCAGCTTTTTGGCAAAGTGATTTTTAGGTATCCGTTGTTGATCTGGGTAAAAACTCTCATTGAGATTAAAAGTGTCTTTTTCAACAGATGTGACCAAGAGGACTGCAGAAACTGCAACAAATACAACATAACAGATCTATAAAGTTGTTTTCAGTGGCCCAAAAGGCCTGGCTTCATAAAAGAGTAAGGTAATTTCTTTATTTATTGTATGACCCCCTTCTTTAATGCAGCTTTATACAGCCTACCACCATAAGCAAATATTTTAAACATACAAACAGATATATCGGAAATCGTTTTTTGGCATAACACCAGCAGTACTTACACTCCATGGATGCGCTTGTGGACATTGATGGTGTACTCTCTGGTCACCACCTCGTTGATGGCTGAACGCCCCTTCTTTTTCTCTCCTTTCTTTGTTGGGGCCATCTAGAAAGAAGGGGGGAAAAGACACGCATACTTAAGTTTGAGTCCGCTTTCAACACAACTTAAGCTCGACACCCGAAGAAAAGCCTGACGCTAGCATACAGCTCGCGCTAGCGTTACTTACTCAAGCCAACATGTAGCTTAAATAAGAAAATTAATGACATAAACGTTACAAGAATAACTGTAGTGCTGGTATTATGTTTGAGCTCTGAGTGACAAACACTCCAGCAGTGTGTGGAGAACATGGACAGCCATGCAGCTAGAAACCGCTCCAGTGCTTCTCCTTCGTCGCTTTAAAGTGTCTTTACAAACATTCAGCAACATCAAAATGGTCACATAACAGCAGATACAGTACTAATAAACATTATTACACGATGGATGAACGTTTCTGTGGCTTTAATAGCATAGGATGGTGCTGGATTGTAGAATTATAGTTTCTGAAAAAATTACTCACCTCGGCTCTTAGCTGAGGCGGAAGTCGGAAGGACTGAGCTAAGGTGGAGGGTTGTGGGTAAAGGAAGCCGGTCCGTTTCGAATGAGGCCCGTTAACAACAAACGTAGAGTTAATGGTTCCTAGCATGAAAAATCCGTATAACTTTAAAGAAGTAGCTTTTATGGAAATTGTTGGCTGTAACATTTGTCTTCTGTCGAGTAATGACTAACAGTTCTTATTAAAGATATCTACGATTCGCATCATATTAGCAAAAGTATTAATCATTGATATGAATAGCTCCTTACTTATCACTGGAAACTCCACTGTAAGAGTCCTGTAACTTTGTCAGCTATTATTACAATACGTTTCTATTAGAACGTTTCTACATTTCAATCGGTCGTGTTTTGAGTGCATTTCAAGAAAATTTTAATACATGTTATGTTTTTCAATACATTTGAAAGCAAACGCACAACACGGTGTTCTTATAATATTCTAACTGTTCCTTACCACATTAACTCTAATACTTTTTCTGTCATCACTTTTGCCGGTAAATTATTATTTCACTCTCAACCTATTTGCACTACTGTTCACATATGTATTAGCTACCATATAGTATTCCCGAGGTGGCTCAGGAAGTAGAGCCGGTGACCGGTCATTGCCCAATCAGAAGGTTGGTGGATTGATCCCTGGCTGCTCCAGTCTGCATGCTTAAGTGCCCTTGGGCATTGAATTACGGGTTCTTCAAAATTGAAGTGTGAATTTAACACTGAAAGCACAGGTGTAGAAAATATGTACGTGGATAACTATGACAAGTCCTTTCAGTGTTTAGTAGAAACGTGCAAGTATCAGTCGCTTTACCATTAATATTTGTTTGTAATCATACTCCCAACTGTTTCTTTCTGTATATATTCCTTGTATGTTGATAATTGTTTTAAGTGTATACCTTTTATATAATTTTTGATGTTTGTGACTCTACACCCAGTTGCTGTTTTCATTGCACCAAGCAGAGTGGCATCAGAATTTTCCTCTGTATGAACAAAGATTTTATGGCTTATCTTAGAACTCCACGTTGAAAAAGCTAAAATGTAATTTTAGCATCTAGAATCCAGTTTTTATTAGTCAAAGTTCGATTGTTATTAATAATTACTATCAGCAATTGAACTGCTGTAGATACCTACAACTCTTCTAACATTTCAGGCATTCTAATTGAAACTTTAGTTAACATCCAAATTCTACTGATATGTCTACTTCTAAGAATCTCAGATATACTAGAAAGGTAAAATTAATTATTAAAATCACAGATGGTGACAAATATGTTTAAATAACTTTAAAAAAATGTATATCTTTGTTTTCAGTATACATATTTTATCAAACATGGTGTTATTTTGCACATGTAAAGAAATGTGAAATTAAACAAATTTTTCCACATAATTAAATTAGTCATAAGACTTCCTCTGTAGACACATATGGAGACAAACTCATAAACCTATCACCCATGAAGTGGTGGTAATTATATGCTAAACTCCAGAACTTACCTCAAAAATTTGTTTGCTTGAAGATTTCATCACGTTTGTCCTTATTTGTGAAAATGTCAATATTTATTTTACAGTAAAAAAAAAAAAAATTACAGCATTGAACCAGATATCATTACTCGAATATTAGAGACAAGGACAAAAAAAAGTTTGTAAAAATGTTTTCTGTAAAACCAGAGTCATGGTCAAACTGAAAAATAATGGGAAACTGAGTTCGATGTCTCTGTGTCGATAAAATTACTGATACTACTTTTCGGCCACTCCTGTTAGTTCTCGAAACCGACCCACATCGTGAACCACACATTATGTAGCAGATGGTGAATTGTTTCCTCAGTGGGACAGGATTTCATGAGGTAGTCCTTTCCTTAGTAAGTGGTCCCAATTCTGGAAAATTTTTATTTATTTTCGGTATTGTGTTATTGCCAATTTCGTTTTGGCAGAAATTTTCAGAAGTCAAAATGTGAAAACTGGGTGTAGGACAGGCGCTGACCCCGAATGGGTGGAGAAGAGGAATGAGATTTCCTGTCATGGAGCTGGATTGGGTGGTGGATCACGTTGAATCCAGAGCTTTAGGACAAAAGTACTTTGCCCCTTCCTAATCTTTTCAGTCCTTTAAAATTATCCCAGCACACGCATAAGGCAAATCTTGCGCTTTTTGTTAAGCAACTGTCTCCTGATACAACCACATTGTAAAGGTGCACCTTATCCATCTGTGCAAGACTACCGTGACCTTGTTTAGCCGCCTCCATGACAGATTGAAAGTTCAGATTAATGGCTTGTTTTCAGTCATTATTTCCTAAGCAGTACACTGTCTTTTCCTACTGGGAGCGCTTTGGCTCCATCATGGATGATGTGGGCTCGTGAGAAGAGGAATTCCACTCGTTCATGTTCGTGACCTGGTGATCTGCACTCCCTTCAGTTCCTGTAAGAAAGACACTGCCAAACCATTTAAAAGAAACACAAAAAATAAAGCGTGTTTCCACAAACTAAAAGCTTTAACTAATTACATTCAGTGAAGGAATAGCTTGGCAGTGCTTTTTAGTGAGAAATGTTCTTTCAAGTTCCTGCAGGATGTTTCACTGTTGTGAGTCAATAAAATCTGCAGCCAATGCTATAGACTCGGATTCATGTATTATGGTGTAAACAAACAAACAAAAAAACCAGAACAATATTAAGTGTCCCATTATGTCATGGCTGAACAGTCGTTTCATACAAACCAAAAGACCAGTTACCAAAAAAAAAAAAAAAAAAAAAATCAACATCTAACCATTTTAATGCACAGTTGTACTAACCAATGCACAACATGGGAAACAAATCTTTGTCAGGCAGGTGAAACTGATCGTTAAAAATCTGCTCTAAAACACTGTAAATCCACAAAAACATGAAGTCATTTTAGGCGTTTTAGATTTCTCATACATGGATAGTTGCACCCCTCCATAGGCTAGTTATCAGTCTATGGAACACATCATGAAAAACAAATAACTGAAAGAGTCATAACATTGCCTTTTTCCCTCTCGTGACTAAAAAGGCTACGTATGTAACGAAATGAGACAGCGAGAAACAGAGTTAGGAGTGAGAGGAAGTAAAGGCCTAGAAGCATTCACCTCTGATGTGTTTTACTCTCAGGACACACAGACCTCAGGCTGTGCTGTGCTGAGCTTACTACTACTACCAGCTTCAGTAATTTCAGCTGCTGGTGCCGACCCACTGTCCGACCTTTCCGGGGCCGATGCCTGGCCAGCCATGGTCCTTCTGAAGAGACGCATGCTCATCTGCAGGAGTTCATTGTCCACCACAGGTGTGGTGGGGTCATGCTTGGATAGACCCTGAGAAAAAAATAGTTAAGAGCTAAGAGTTAAAAGATTTAAGCACATTCATTTAAGATTAATAAACAATTTGTTGATCTCAATTTAGGTCTGTAACTGGAGAGCACATACCTTTTCGTTTTTCAACAGTTGCCGGCGGATGGCGAAGTCCCTGCGAGCACACAGGGCCTTACAGCACGGCCCCAGATTCCTCAATAAACCTGCCCTCTCCACCCGCCTGTTCAGAGCTGCCATATTCAAGGCTCCCAGGTCATGCTCAAAGAGCTTGTCAGCATCTACCAAGATGACGACAACAGAGGTTTAATTTGATGGATCAACAGGAATTTTTAAAAAAGAAGCGTTCAGCTTTATTTCTTCTGGAAGAGGTTGTGAAACTTTGTAAAAGGAGCCTGATCCACGTCAAGAAGTCAGACAAGCTCTGCTGTTAGCCAGCATGAGTGAAACTGTCTTTGAAGTGGATGTAACTCTGTTACAGTTAGTGAATAAACTCTCATACAATGTGAAAATGTAACCAAACTGTGAGGTGTGAATTTTAGGCCACTCGAACCTAACATTAGCTGCCACAGCTGTCCAGAGACGGAGAGGGTCCCATGTCTAATCTGCTGACAATAACTGCAACAATATCTGGAACACATATGCACATTTAATCACGTTGTCATGTGTTGGATCCCGGCTTCAGTTCGGGAGATGACGCTTGAGGAGAGGACGAAGGGAATGGCAGTTTATTAAGTTGCCGGTGGTGTTATCCATTTCCTCTTTGTTTTGGTTTATTTGGTGACGGGAACCCCTTCTCTTAATGATAAACAGGCATGCCACTTCATATTTTCAGTCTAGAGGTACAGACATGAATTTAAACGTCCCCTCCACAGTATCCAAAAGCCTACGACTTTTCTTCTCTGGCCTCCAACCTCCAACCACATACGCATTCTGCAGAAAATTGTTTTTTCCTTTAATGAGATTTGACTGTTGACTCAATACATCCAGTTTTTATGTCCCTAACTCACCTTTGGGATCGTCCAGCTCAGACTTGCACACTTCTTTGACTTGTTCCAGGAGTTCTGGGCCAGCAAGTCTCTTGGATATGCCTGCCCTAAGAAGCACCGCCCCTGGGGTGAAGCGGAGCAAGGCTGCCCCCGCTGCCCGCGGTTCCTGTTTCTGTTTGGGCATCAGGCTGGACCAGTCCACATCTATCACATCCAGAGGACCTGTCGGCACACGACAAAGGCAGAGGCTTCATTTGTTAAAGATCACCAGAGAAAATTCCACTGAATACTTTGCATTTTCTCAATTGTTATTAATTGTAGAGTTGATGAACTTCAGGCCTGTCAGAATTCAAGACAATCAAATAAAAATAAAGAAATAAAGAGGGGAGAGAAACTGACGACACACTTTCATGTGTGTATATATTATCCACAGAATGTCTTTATTGTACCTGTGATTTTCTCTTCTTCTTGTTGATCTTCTTTTTTCTGGCTGTCAGCCAGAATTTCATCCAGCTCATCATCGCTGATCGGTTCGTACTCCTCGCCAACAGATGCCATAGACTGGACATCGTCTTCCTTCCCATCATCGTCTCCTAAAACCACCACACACAGTTTTCTTAAAATCCTTGTAGGAAAAACAAGAAATGGAAAAGACAAACATTTATGCACGTTTTTATCTTCTTACCATCGATGCTGTCTGCCTTCTCCACCTCCCGTTGATCTCCAGTTAGATGGGGACTGTTGCTTGGTTTCTCGGGCTCTGGAGGACTGAAAGCTTCTCTGGGCAGCAGAGGCTCGTAATCCATCCTGTCTTGTCTCATCATGTCTCCTCGCAAGTCTCCTCTGATGTCCCCTCGTACTGGAGCCCTGGGGTCCCCGTGGGGCGTGATATCCATCATCATCAACCTTTCCCTCTCTCGGTCAACACCTCGGTCACCTCGACTGTCTCTCTCCCGTTCTCTCTCCCTTTCCCGTTCATGCTGCTGGATGAGTCCTTCGGGGAGTAAGCGTTCCCTGTCCCGGATGTCCCGCTCCCTAAGGAGAGGTTCGCGACCAGGACGCATCAGCAGGGGCTCCCGCCCCCGGCTTGGCCATTCAGGCTCCCATTCTCTTGATGGTGGTTGTTGTAGTTGCTGTTGAAGAAGCAGAGGCTGCTGCTGTTGCTGCTGAGGTCGGAGGTCCTTGCGTTCTCTCTCCCTCTCTCTTTCCCTCTCCCGTTCAAACGGCTCCCTTTCCCTTTCTCGACTGTCGTAGGAGCCGGCACGGGACCTGGACCTGGCCTGCCTCTCAGAATCAGGAGAGCTGCGTCGGGAGCTGTGGCTGCGAGAATCCTGCCGGTCTAAATTAAAAAATAAATCAATAAATAAATAAACATAGGTCAAATTCAGAGTGATCCTGGTAGTACAGGATGTGTGCAATTCTGTGTCACGTTCAGGATTCAGGTGAGGCTTTTACCTGATGAGGTGCTACGGCTGGGCTCTCCTCTCCTCAGCTGATCAATCCGGGACTTCCTCTCAGAGCACGGAGGGTCATTCGCCGCCGGCCTCTCGCGGTCTCGCTCCCTCTCCCGTTCTCTCTCTCGCTCCCGCTCTCTTTCCCGGTCCCGAGAGTTGGTGCCTTGAAGTATGCCCCGGCGCGATCGTGGGCCCTGGGGATCTTCTCTGTGGGCTGACTCGTTAGAGGGTGAACGCAGGCGTCGAGACGATGTCCGACTCTGGTTGCTCCCCATGCTGCTGCTGCGCGTCTGCTCTGGTGGGGGTTTGCGGAGCAGCGGTTGGGACATCAGAGGCTGCGGAGGCAAAGTCTGCAGCAGCATTGGAGGATCCTGGGAGAGCAGAGGTGCAATGGGTGGTGGATTACCCCGGCCCATCCTGGGGCCTCCACCTCTCCTGAGAGGTTCAGCAGGAGCCCTATCAGCAGAAACCAAAGGAGCAAGTGTTTCCAGCGAGCCTCCCCGGTCTGTCACCTCCTCATCTGACCAGTCACTGAAATTGTCCATTTTGGAGAGAGGAGAGCGCTCTGTATTCCCTCCAGCGCCTCGCTGATCAGGTCTCATTGAGGGCGGCGGTGTCCGAGGACCCCTCTTCCTCTTACTGTGTGGCAGGTAGGTTGAAGTTTCCTCCTCGGATGCTTCAGACTCTGCCCCTCGCGATCGCTTCCTCTTTCGCTCTAGAGCTTTCTTCTTTGCCCCTTTCCTGGGAGAATGTAAGGGTGGAGGCACGTCTGCAGAAGCCCCAGATGGGGGCTCGGGGTTGAATCGGTCCCCTGCAGCAGCCAGGGCGCTGCCAGCGACAGTCTCTTCGTCTTTGCGACCCTTCTTCAAGCCCTTCCTCTGTGACTTTGTCTTCTTTTTCCCCTCCTCATGCAACTGGGAACCACTGGTCTCTCTGTCTTCAGTGGCAGCGGCAAGGGGTAGATGCGGAGGTGGTGTAGGATCTCTGCCTCTGGTACGCAAGTCAGAAGGCGCGTCTGAGAGGTGCTCTCCACGCCTGTCGGCCCCTCTGCTTCGTTCCCCACGAGGCTCCAGGTCCTCATGGCGACCGCGTGCTTCCCTTTTGTCCCCGACTACCCTGCGGTCCTCATCCTTCCAGTGAGTGGGCTTGTCATCGGATGCGGCAGTTCTCGGCGGCGATCGTAACAGCGGCTCCTGGGGCCGTACCACCTGGCTCAGCAGACGATGCTTGTCCCCATCTGTGTGTCACATAAACACGTTCAGCACTTTTAAAGCATTGGAGTCAAGTACAGAAGTTTTTCCTTGGAGGTATCGGCTGAAAATGCAGTGAAAGGAAAATCTAACCTAAAGGAGCCCTTTGACATGAAAGCTCTTTCATTTTCTTTTCACATGACAGCCAATGACTCCAAAGCACCAGCACATTTTACAAAGAGAAATGAAACTTAAAAGTGTTTACACAGAGCACACACGTTTACAGAAGGATGTGTATAAAAGTGCAACCCCCCATTAAAATATAAGTGTGCCCTTTCAAAAAGAATTTCCCTACTGTCAGATGGAGGCAGACACACTGGGCTGGGGAGGAGGGGCTGAGGGTGGAGCTTGGCCTGCCCTCGGCCAATCGGGCGCTCACTTTTATCTTCGGCACTATTGTAGTCGTCGCTGTCTGCTGGACTGAGGTCCAGTGTCGTTCGCTTAGGAGAGGATCGGGGACTCTGGCTGCTATCCATCCTGGGCCTCTTACGACTAGAAGGAGAGGACATTATAATAAGCGCAGATCAGTATTTGGAGATTAGCACGATAACGGCTACATAAAACTAAATCCGAACATTCAGGAAACTTTACTTTGTAAATAATTGCTGGATTATGTGCGGATGACTATTTAATGTAGAAAGTCGCACAAATACACGGATTAAAAACTGACACATGCCTCAACTTGCGATCGTCCCGGCTGTCTCGAACCGGCCGTTCATCCCTGGCGTCGTCTCTCCTCTCCCGCCTCTCCTCCCTTCCCCTCTCTCGGGCCTCCCATTCCCGCAGTCTCTCCCGCTCGCGCTGTTCTCTCTCCCGTTCCCTCTCTTTCCTCTCCCTCTCTCTCTCCCGCTCCTCGCGCTCCCTTTCCCTCTCTCGCTCTCGCTCCCTCTCCCTTTCTCGCTCTCGTTCTCTCTCCCTGGCTCGCTCCCGCTCCCTCTCCGCCTCCCTCTCCTTCTCCCGCTCCTTTTCCCTCTCTCTCTCCCGCTCTCTCTCCTTCTCTTTCTCTCTCTCCCGCTCCCTCTCTCGCTCCCTCTCCCGTTCGCGAGTCCTGTCGTCTCTCCTGTCTTCAGCTCTCTCAGTCCTGCGCTCGTCCCTCCTCTCGTCCCTCTCAGACTCCTCCAGCCTCCCCTGGTGTCTGCTTGGAGAAGCTGCCCTTTGGTCTGTTAAACAGAGAAACCAGCCATGAATAACTACACACTCACTTTAACGAAGGAAATCATGTGCGGGCTTCTAATCTTCACCTCTTTCGCGGTTGTCTCTGCGATCCCGCTCTCCATGTCCTCCTCTCCTGTCATACGAGGGGTCTCTGGTCTGCTCCCCTCTTCTCTCACACTCGTAGCGATCTCGGTCTGGCACCCTGTCAGAGCTTCTTTCATTGGCACTGCGATCTGTGCTCCTCTCCACACTCCGTTCACGAACGGCACTGCTCCGCGATTCCCAGTTGTCATGGCTGCTTTCCAGTTGGGAACCCCGAGAGTTTCTGTTGGAGCCTAACAGAAGGAAAAATGAGAAAATGGGTTGACATATATTTCAAGACAGTCACCCAAAAAGACTAAGAGGGAAAACAATTACCATCAAATTTGGGATACAGTGAAGATTTTAGCTAGCATTTCTGCTTTTCCTTTGCGTAAAAAAGATTTCTGCAGATCCTTCCAATCTTTTATTGATCATGGGACGCAGAAATCTCCAGTCATCTTTTCACTCTCAATTATTTTGTTAATTTCCCTCATTAGATATGAGATGTTCCAGCAGCTTATTATCAAAATGTCTCGTCTTTTGTTGCCGCACACACACTCTCAAAACTCACAGCAGTATTTCAAATTCATTCTTTAAAAAGACTGAAATAATCACTTTGCTTTTATTTACTTGCCTTTCTCAGGTATGTCATTAGCGCGTCCTCTACCTCGTCCATTCCTATCAGCTCTGTCCATCCTGCTCTCAGTCCTTGCTTCTCCTCTGCCTCCATCGTCACGTCCATGCCCTCTCCCGTAGCTCCTGTCATCCTGAGTCAGGTCCTCCTTCCTGTGTGCATCAATCCTCTCCCTCTCTCTGTCTCTTTCCTTTTCTCGCTCCCTCTCCTTTTCCCGGTCCTTCTCTCGCTCCCGTTCGCGGTCTCGACTGGAGCAGGTCTCCACCCTGCTCTCTCTCAAGTCCTTCACATCCCTGCTATCACGAGAATCTCGAGTTGGTTCCCTTCCTCGGTCACGAGCGTCCCGTCGGTCACGAGCATCTCGGGCGTCCCGGTCGTCACGGGCATCCCGGGAGATCTGTTCAGAGTCATAGTCCCGGTCGTCACGGATGCTGTCCTTCTCTCGTTTGCTGTGACTATCTGTGTGGAGAAAAGACAAATAGCTTAATAGCAGATAAATGTACATTTTTTTAATTGACAGCCTATATTTTAAAGCAAGGCTCCAGCCAACAGACTGATAAATAGAAATCCAGTAATGGAAGATGACGATACCATCTCTGCGCTCATGTCTGCGGTCCTGGATGGGAGGACTCCTCTCTCTGTCGCCACGACTCCTCTCGCGGCCCCTGGAGTGGCGCCGGCTGGGGCTCAACCTGTCCGATCGCCGATGGGGTGACGAGGTGTCATGAGAAGCAGGAGGCGAACGAGAGCGCCGGGAGCTCTGAGGTGAGGAGGCGGAGGCCTGAGCGGTGGCACTTCTGTGGTAGATGGGGGAAGAAGAACGACGGCGTCGAGGAGAGGGAGAGTGCCGCTGGGCAGAGGAACCGGAGTGGGACGAAGGCGAGCGGTGACGGGGAGGAGTGGGGCTGCGTTGGTGGCGTGGAGGAGAAGGAGACCTGCAGTGACAAAAGGTTATTTCCTCTTGGCTGTCATGATCAAATATTTACCCAACTGTGAAGAAAGAAGTACAGGTGAGTGATCCTGCAATGTTTACAGCCCTGGAAAAAAAGGTTTCTGTGTGCTCACCTGTGAGGAGGGGATGCCAAGATAGAAGCCTTATGGGAGGAAGCTTTAGGAGAGGTAGATTTCTTCCTGGCTGAGGGCGACGCACCCCTGGAGGGAGATGACACGCTACCAGAACGCTCCTCTGATGTCACAGACCTCTTGGCCTTGTGGGAACTGTCAGATCTGTCCCTTCAAACAAAAAGGTGACATTATAAAGAGCGAGCACTGGAAGTTGAAAAGGATAACTCAGGATAACTGTGAATATGACTCAACGAATTAAAAACATACACACGCTGCAGGATGCACTAAATCCCCACTTTACCTGCGTTTTTCCTTCTTCTCTTTGTGTTTTTCTGCATCTCGTCCACGATCTTTACCCTCCTTCTGCTTCTCGTCAGACTTCTCCTTATTTTTGTGCTTGCCTTTGTGTTTTTTCCCGACCACGGGCAGGTCCAGAGGGACCGGTGGAGGGGGACTGGGGGTACGGGGCCCTTTCTTCTTGCTGTGGCTTCCTTTCGAAGACCTGGTCAAAGAATGACGGAAAATATTTATCAGAACCTCATCAAATCTGTAGGTCTCATATTTTGTTTTTCTTCCCTACCTGGTAGTTTCTAAAACAGGTGAGGATATTGATGCCTTCTTTTCTTTCTTCCCCGAGCCCAGCCCTTTGTTTCCCCGTTTATGTTTTGGCGAGCCACTGGACTTTCTGGATGAGGGTGAATCTTTGGAGCTTAACTGCTCAGGGGAAGCCTGAAGGACGAATGTGACAGATCGAGCTAAAATTCAGATGACAACCACCCTTGCAGACAGCTACTTCAACGGAGGAAGTGAGCTGTGCTAATACTTTTGAAATCCAGAGGTCACGTATTGAAATAATCAAAGCATCTCATCGCTTACCTTTGGCAAGGCTGTGGTTCTGGCTTTCGTCGGAGTTTCGTCTTTCTTGATGACAATTTCTTCTCTCTTCTCCAAGTTTTCCTGCTCTAATTTCATTAGTTCACGCTGAATCTTTTGACGCTTCATCTCTAGGGATAGCTCATAGTCGTAATCACCGATATCAGAGTCTGAAAATTAATGGGAAAAAACCCAAACCAAAACAGTAAAATTGGAATGGAGAAGAGCGTTTCAATCCACAACATCAAAATGGTATTTACAAATAAATGTGTCAATTTCCCTTTAAACGTCATCAAAACAAAACACCGAACCTTCACGATTGGTTTCCCACTCTGTGGGTTCTTCTTCACTGCCTGGGGTACGCTCCTTTGTTATCTTTATATCCTCCTTCTCTCTGTGTCGGCCTCTGGAGGACTCTCTCTGCTACAGTAGCACACACAAACAAACCGTTTTGCACAATGTACTAAACTTTCCAAAGCGATTTCAAATCTAAACTAGATTCTTCATTCAGAAATGCGTTATTATCAAAGACCAAAAGAGCAGAGGACTCACTCTTACTGTGGGGGACGAGGGCTCATCTAGGTCTCGTTTCAGGTTTTCTGCTTCAACATCCTGTCTTTTATTTTTCATCCTCTCCCGCAGATCACCTGTGGGCCTCTCGGTTGACCTGTTTCATTAACGCAGAGATTAGAAAAACACATGCACAAAGGTCGATTTGATTTTAAAAGCAACACTCAATACAAATTCAATAACCGCAGCCATCTTACCGGCTAAAGCTAAATCCTTTGCCTCGTGGCTGAGTTCCATGTGTGTAGCGACAAGTGTTGCCGTAACTGCAATTCCCAGTCTTCAGCCAATTTCTACAGTGACTCTAAAAAAAAAAGAAAAACAACAACAAAAAAACAAAATACAGATGAGCCAGGCCAAAGAAGAAACAGCGCACTGTGCCATATTCATTCAAAGACACAGAGACTTGGAAATTTCCCCCTGGAGGGGGAAAACCCTCTCTGACCTCTGGGTTATACATACATCAGCAGCATTACTCCCAGTGCTGGGTCCAAGCCTTTCAAACACACTTGGCCTGCGGGACGGAGCAGCGGGGTTGGTGCTGCTGCTGGTTGTGGTGCTGCTGCTGCTGCTGCTGTCAGATATGGTTTTTGAATTTTCCACTGTTACCTTCCGCCTGATCTTGGACATTCTGCAGGACTGCAAATATGACAAACAACGCTCAGTGAACTCTCTTTAATCATCTGCATGTTTACAACTTGGCACTTTAGAAAAAAAATGACTTAAAAAGAAAACAAAACAAAAAAACAAAGCAAGTCTGGCAGGAAACTTTCTTTGCAGTGCGATTCCCTCAAACTCCCTGAATTTATTCATTCCCTACAACCGATCTTAAACTGCAACCGAAAACCCATTTCTCACTGTTACTGTTGCAACCGTTTGATAATCACATGGCCTTCCCGGATGCTTTAGTACTCCTGTGCATAATGGAGCATCCAAAACATAAACACATGCAAATATCTGCCGTCAGTGCAGCTGCTCTGCGCTAACTTGTAGCGAGCAACAACGCATGCTACCTTTAAGTAAGCTGAAGTTCCCCGTTAACTACAAGAACTGAGTTCTGTTTACCATCTTTAACTAACCAGGATGCTTCTGAAATTCAAAAAGCGTCGTAGATTAACAGTAATTATTCTGCATATCTCATACTAGAATAAAACAAGCGAATGCAGGCTAATGCTAAAGTTAACTGTGTCATGTTTTATCTCAGCGCGGGGCCTATCTTAGCCTGCTCCAGTAGCCTGCATGCTAATCTGTAAATGAAAACACGGTCTCACCCAAGATATTTTTTCGGTGTCACACCTACTTTAATCAGGCTGGCGGATTTAGCACTTGTAAAAAAAATTACAAGGCTTATTCTTTAAAAGCAAAGGCAGAAACTGCCCTGGGTGCCTTCATATTGGCGGAGAGTGCGCGTCATTGGTCCTTCTTCTTTTGTGGTTTGTGAATGAGGAACTCAACCTCCGCGGCGATGCATTTACCGCCACCGCCTGTTCATGTGTACAGCTTTTATATAGACAACTGGAGACCAATAAGCCTCCTAAATAATGATTATAAAACATTAGCTCTATTGCTAGCTAGAAGAATTAAATATATTTTGGACGATATTGTAGACGAGACACAGTCTGGTTTTATGACAAACAGGCACATCTCCAATAATATTAGACTCTTCTTGGATATTCTGGACTACTCAGCATTAATATCTGATGACTCATTTATCCTTCTCCTGGACTTCTATAAAGCCTTTGACTCAATTGAGCATGAATTTATATTTCTTACACTTCAGAAATTTGGTTTTGGTGATATCTTCTGCAGAGCTATCAAAACTCTGTATTCCAATGCTAATAGTTCTATTAGAATGAAAAATGGCACCACTTTTCGTTTTAGTCTTAATCAAAGTGTACGCCAAGGTTGCCCGATTAGCCCTTATCTTTTTTTACTTTGCACCCAAATTCTTGCCTCTCATATTTCGAATAGCCCTGTGAAGGGTATAAACATAGCAGACAGAGAGATTGTCATCAGTCAATTGGCAGACGATACCACAATTTTTCTTAAAAATGCCAGCCAAGTGCCAATTGCTTTACGTGTAATAGAGGATTTCTCAAAAGGGTCTGGATTGGTCCTAAACTTAAATAAATGTCAGTTATTACCTGTCAAAGAGTGTAATGTTCAGAGTATTTGTAATATAACAGTTAAAAATGAAGCAACATATTTAGGTCTGATTATCTGCAAAGATCCAAAAGACAGAATTTTACTAAATTTTCCCCCAATTATTAAAAAATCTCAAACCAAATTAAATCAATGGTTGCAGAGAGATTTAAGTTTAAGAGGAAGGGTATTGCTCTCAAAAGCAGAAGGTCTGTCTCGACTGACTTATGCAGCAATTTCTCTGCATGTGGACGGCAAAACTTGTAAGGATATTGACCGAATGCTCTTCAACTTCCTTTGGAAAAACCGGACACATTACATCAGAAAAAGTGTATTGATGAATGACTATGAACACGGTGGTCTCAATGTTTTGGATTTTACTACTCTAAACAATACATTTAAGATTAATTGGGCTAAACATTTTCTTAAAAATCCGGTATCCATTTGGAATTTTATTCCTCACTACATTTTCTCTAAGTTTGGTGGTCTAAGTTTTATCTTAGGTTGTGATTATAATATAGATAAGCTTCCAGAAAAGCTCTCGATGTTTCACAAACAAGTTCTACTAGCTTGGTCCCTTATATATAAACACAACTTTACACCCCACACGTATTCAATTTGGAATAATAGGAACATAGTGTATAAAAATAAATCATTATTTTTTTCTAGGTGGGTTGAGAAACAGATTGTTTTAGTGAATCAGCTGTTTAATCCTAATGGGCAGCTTATGTCCTATTCAGAATTCTTAAACACCTATAAATTTCCAGCCACACCCAAAGAATATGCCATATTATTTGATGCAATACCTACGGGTATTATAATGCTTTTTAAAGGTATTCAACCTTAAATATCATCTGTTTCTCTCCCCAACCCTTTAGATTCACACATAGGAAGAATCTGTCTAACAAACCACAGTAAAAGTAATAAGAATATCCGTGCTTTGTTCCAGACAGAATCTCTAACTATCCCACATGTGGTCTCTTATTGGAATTTCTTTGTCAGTGACATTAACTGGAAAAGAGTATGGACAATTCCTAACAAGTATCTGGTAACGAATAAAGTGAAGGAAGTCTCATTTAAAATACTGCATAAATTTTATCCTGCTAATCATTACATGACGAAGTTCAAAAGGGACATAAATGTGAACTGTGGATTTTGTGGAAGCCATCCTGAGACTGTGCAACACCTCTTCTGGATCTGTTCATACGCTAGAACATTTTGGAAAGACTTCAGTAGATTCATTGCTGGACATCTCTATAAAGACTTTACTGTGAAATGGGAAAATGTTGTATTTTGTTTCTTTCGAAGGCAAAAAAAAGAAGATGTTTACTTTATAATAAACTTGTTAGTTATCTTAGCTAAATTTTATTTTCACAAATGCAAATACAGTAACAAAAAACCTCATTTTAAACATTACTATAATGATGTTTTATGTTACATAAAATTGATTAGTGGATCACTTAACAAAAAGGCTATGAAAACTATTACTATTTGTAGTAATTACAAATTATTTGAATGTTTGTAATTCTTTGTATTACACCCCCTGGCATATGTTAATTTTGTTCTGATTGTATACATGTTCTGTATACTGTTTCTTAATAAAGTTTAATATTTGAAAAAAAAAAAAAAAGTACAGCTTTTAATTATATTTTTCCCCAGTTCATCTGCGGTGGCTTACACACATACACACAAGATATAAATCTTGAAAGATGGCCCATTGAGTCCTAGCTAGCTAAGATTAAAACTCGGCTACCGGGAAAACTTGTTTTGTAAATGTAGCAGAAAAAACATTATATTTCAATACTGGCTTATTGATGCCGAAGCTTTTCAACACAGTCATCTCTGGTGACATCTGGTGGCCAAAAATATGAAGAACAGCTTGAATTTACAAATTAAAGTGTACTCAGAATCAGAATCAGAATCAGAAAGGGTTTTATTGCCAAATGTTGAGCAGGTTTACAACATTAGGAAATTGCTGCGGTGCTTCAGTGCAAACATACTGTCATAAATTGCGATTAAGTAGACATGAAAAAAATAAAAGTAAGAATAAGAATTAAAAGTGCTACGTAGAAAGATATATACATGAGTGCAGGTGGTGATCAGTGCCAAACATGGAATACTGCTTCATGACTGCCTACTCTACAGAGTTGAGTTCACAATTCTGTCTGATATTGGTCCACCTCGTGTTGCTTTGAACATGTATTTTTTGGGTGAAAAAATTATGTCTATTTTTTTAATAAATAAATTTGATCAATAAACTTTCGATATTTAAGCATGTGCCATGGTGTGGTCTTTCTTTGCTTGTAACTTCTTGCTGTTTGTAAATACAATAGATGAAAAATAAATATAATATACATATAATAATGTATAACATATTAAGAAGTATGCTTCTGCTGTGAGGTCCTGCCTCCATGTACTTATGCAATTAATCACTGGACAGCTGGCCAGGTAGGTTTATAAATATTATTATCAGTGGCGTGCACAGACATTTTGGGGGGCAAGTGCTCCAGGGGGAAAAAAGGGCACTTTTTGCATATGTGGAAAACCTTTTCTTTTTATAATAAAAAAATCGCACAGGTTAAATGCAATTTGACTTTTATTTCAAAACATTCTCTAAAAATCAAAAATCACACCACAAAAAGATAAAATCTGTATCCAACTCTAAACTATATACATACATATTCTCAAGTGTCCATTAAATGGAGTGTACTGCTCTAAAGAAGCATCCTTCTTGGTGCCATGTCTTTGTAGATGTTGATGACCTCGTTGTAATTGATCTCCACATCTTTCTCAATGGCCAACAAGAGGAGATCAGACAACCTTTCTTCTCCACACAAACTTCTTAGTTTATTTTTGATTATTTTTAGCTTTGAAAAAGATCTTTCAACTGTCGCAGTTGTCACTGGTAGTGTTGCGTAGATCTGAATCATTTTGACAAAGGCAGGAAAGATCAGCTGGCCATTGTTTTCCCTCAGTATCAGAAATATTTCTCTGAGGTCTTTTGAACTAAAGCTGGAGTGGAAGACCTTTAATTCTGTTTTGAGCTGGTCCTCATCTTCTCCATAGAATTCACAGAGGATGTGGACAGCTTCAATGGCTTCTGGGTTTGGTGGGCCTACCCAGTTAGCATGCACAGTTAAGGGCTGGAAGGACTGAATGATTCTGGCCGTTGGGCTTCCAGTATTGTCCCCTTTGAACCTCCTGTTCAGTTCCCCAGTCATGATGTCCAGAAAGGTGAAATATACACCACTCCTGAAATATGCCTCCACTGACTCAAACTGAGCACCTACTTGAGACACTGTGGTGCTGTGTTGGAAACGCACTGGAACTTTCCGCTTTCTCTCCTGACCAGGCACCACGGTAGGTACTGGAATGTTGAAACTCTCTGCCTTCTCTGATGCACATCTAAATATCTCTCCAAATTTCTCCTCAGACCTCATGGTTTGCAATGTGTGAAGCACACCATCAATTACCTTGTAGGCAGTGGAATGGTCCAACCCTTCTTCCTGCAGAGAATCTGATGCCAAAGCAGTGACTTCGAATACTGGTGTGGTGATTTCCATGCAGAGAATGAACATAAAATTAATGGCATTTCTGTACATCTGAGCATCACCTTGGGCCAGGTTAGGTGGGTCACTGTCACTGATGTCATCAAGGAGCATCAAAATGGCTTTCAAATTTCTCTGAAGTGCCTTCAGTGCTTTTTCCCTGCAAGCCCATCGAGTATCTGACAGCTGCTGGAGCTCCATAACACGTTGTCCAGGAAAGAGAGACTCCTGAAATTTGACCAAGGCAGCATGACGCTTTGGGGAGCATACAATTTCTCCACCAAGTTGAAAAATGTCACAAAATGCTTGCTGGACTTTGATGCCTCCACTAGTACCAAATTGAGGCAATGGGCTTTGCAGTGCACATAGAGGGCCTTCTCATTGTGTGCACGGATTCTAGCTTGGAGACCTTTATACATGCCACTCATGTTGGCTGCTCCATCATAGCCTTGACCATACATGTTCTTCATCTCTAGGCCATTCTTTTGCAGAAGCAAGAACACTGTATTCTCCAGCTCCTGGCCTGTAGTTGTATCAACATTGCACACTTCGATGAATCTCTCCTTTATTTGCATATGATGAAAATATCGCACAACAAATGACACTTGCTCTTTGTGTGAAACATCAGAGGTTTCATCAAGTAGAATGGAATACATTTCAGCCTCTTTTATTTCACGTTGTATCTCCTTCCTGATGTAAGTTCCTAGTGCTGCAATGATGTCATTTTGACTTCTGTTGGAAAGCAGTGACACCTGGGGCCTTGTCTTGGTGGCTTTAACTGTGGCAATTTTTTCCAAATGCATTTTCAGCACACTATCGTAGCGGGAAAATACATTGACTAATTCATGAAAATTGCCACGGTTATCACTGGACTCACTCTCATCATGACCTCGGAATGCTTGTCCCTGACGTGCAAGATACACTGTTAGGTCAATTAATCTTGTCAGGATTTCTTTGTTTGTCTGCCTCTCTCGCTCTCTAACTTCCACCCCTTTTACGTCTGAAACATCAAATGCAGACTGAAGGGCCTTTTTCTGGAAATTGATCCATCTAACCATGCTTGTCATGTGCATCTCTGCGCTGGAGTGTTGTTTGATTTTTTCAAGAGCAGTACTCCACTTTCTGATGCCATCAGTTGTCCAGGCTGTTCTGCTTTTATATTTTTCATCCGAGAGGAAAAGCCGACAACTAAAACAATGCATTGAATTAGCAGTGGGTGAGTATTCCAGCCACACATTAGCAGAAAACCACTGTTTCTGGAATGATCTCCCCTCAGTTTTTGGGTAAGGTATATCAGGCTGACATGGGCCCACATTGCAGCACATTGAAACGTATCTGTCATTGCGCTTTATTTTAAATGTATGGATGTGTGTTGGATCTGTTGGGTATTGTAAAGCTGCTAACTTTGACATTATGTGATCGATCTGTTCTTCCTCATTGTGGTCTTCAGAGAGCACTACATCAGTGTCTGTAGGCCTAACTGAACCTGTTGCTGCATTGGTCGCGGCTTCATCTGTTTCTATATCTCCCTCTTCTGCTATGCTGGTAGATGGCATAGAGCTGCTTCCCTGCTGTGACTGACTACAATGGAACAATAATAATAATAATAGTATTATTATTTATCATAATAATAAGCTTAAACAGATAGTTTTAATAATAACCCATACTGCAAGTCTTGTAACATAGAAATAACTTTCGTAGGTACAAAATAATAGTTAGCTCAATGCCTGCTGATTAAGTTCATTAAAAACTAAGTGTGAACAGCTTTTAAGATTTTTCAATAGAATTAACTGCAAGGAGCAGGTTACATTAAAACATTAAAATAGAACCTGACTCTGCCCTTGACTCTGACCTTTCATCTTTATTTTCCTTTGCTTTCATCCAGGAGAGCAGAGAACTGCTTCCCTGGGCTGCCTGTTGTAGATCCCTTTCTTTCTCCTTTCTCAGCCTCTCTTTCCTAGGCATTATGCTTGCTGAAATTAGTAAATAAATAGACCAAAATGTATGAGAACGAATAAGACTGACTGTGGTCATTACAAGAACAGGGCAGAATGGTCGTTTTCACAGGCAATTGGGAACTGCCTATTTTTCCTTTAGCAAATTAATGTGTTAATGTTGCCAATATGTTACACCAAAAAAAATTAACATGTCTAACCAGTGCTTCTCAAAACTTTTAACATGCACCACCCCCAACACCGTACCCTTCAAACTACCAATAACAACGTCACTGTTCTGTCACAATCAGGTCACAACACAGTGCGTAAATGTCTGCGAGCATCGCTGAGTCAGTAACAACCAGTTAGGCTAAAGACTGCATCTTTAGACAGTTGGACGGTGTTCTAACTTTCTCACAGGAGACACCTACTAAAGACAGTCAAAGACATTAATTTCAATCTTACCAAAGTAGGACAGTAGTTGACGTTAGTTATGGAAAGGCTAATCCACAAAAACGGAGAAACGTCCATAATTCTATTATTCATAATCATGTCAAGGTTTTAGGTTTTTCTGCAGTTCCATCTCTAAAAAGTGTGATGTCTTCCCGTCACTGACTTCAGTTTGAAAACTTTGTATTTATTCACAGATTTCCGTGAGATCATCCTAAAATTTGTAACGAAAAATGGGCTCAAAAGAGCCCTCTGCCTAACGGCATGTAGCCTATAGCATAAAGTGATATTTTCAATAGTGTATGCAAAAAGGTCGGAATTGATGGAGAGTGGGGTTGCCTAAATGGTTTAGGTTACATTTTAAATGTGTCGTTTTTTTGTTTATCCATATGGATGGATGGAGGGGCAAGCTGGCAAAGTTTGTCATGTGCAGTTTCTGACAGGCTACTTCACAACAAAACAATTGCAGGTTGGTCTTAGAGGGCAAACAGAATAATTTCACTCGATTCATGGGTTACCTGACTGGTTGGGAAGGGAAAGAGCTGCCGTGTTGTCCGCCGTGGCTCCCAGTCGCTATAGTTAGCCTACTATGCCTACTCCAAGTACTCCTATGTCATGCCGCTGCTACACGCCTCACAACAAATGAACTGCAAGCGTGTTCACGTGACACGGTGACAGTGAAAAAGCGACAGGGTTCGGGTGTCTTTGAAGAAGGGGCACAAATCAAGCCATTATTTTCACACCTTTTTAAATCGCGCAGCTTTAAAAAAAAAAAAAAATCACGTCTTTCAAAAGGGCACTTTTTTGGACTGAGGGCAAAAGGGCAAGTGCTTCAGCACCACCTCATCTCTATCTGTGCACGCCAGTGTGTCAGTCCAGAAGGAGTGCACTGATTCACAGTTGAAAAACAAGTGATCCAGACTTTCAATATCATTTTCACAAAATGTGCAGGCGTTCACATCTAAGTTAAATTTCCGTCTTAAGAATTCATTGGTTGGATAAACCTCATTAATGATTTTAAAGTGAACCTCTTTTACTTTAGGGGAAAGAGGAAGTGAGATATACTTTTTTCTTATCGCCTTAACCTCCATGGTCTCAAATTCTTTAAGGATATAATTTCTTTTAACCGGATTAGGGCAAATGTCGTTGATCAAAATATTTCTGATCACTTTGTTTGTAAACCTGCTGTCACCAAATTCAGCAGAGCTGCCTCAGTCCAGGAGAAATTTTAGAGTGCACAATATCTTGTTTTATCATTGATCTCAAAGGGACTGGGATGGCTTTCACTAGGGATTTATATCTCTTAGCAGTACATCTTACATCAAATTTCTCACAAAACGTCTCATGTTTTAATAAGACCCCATTATCATCCATAAAATGAGCTACAGCCCAAATCCCTTTAGATCTCCATTCATCCACGTACACAGATTTCCTACACAAACGGATATACCTGTTGTTCCATATAGGGGTATTGTGAGGAGTAAAGTTATGTTTATAGATTGATTTCCAGTAGAGAAGGACCTGCTGATGGAAAGCTGAGAGTTTAACAGGTAACGAACTGCAATCAAAGTCACAACGTAACAAAAGGTCTATTCCACGTTTTGGTCGAAAGCGTTGCAGCAGCTGCAAACAACATCATCAGCCACTTATGCCGGGCGACAGTAATAGCAAAGAGACAAGCACTTTTGGAATATGGGGAAAGCCAAAAAATGCGCTTCCTCCACTTCCCTACCATTGATTCATTAGTGCTGAATTCTCTCGCAGCTGCTCTATTCCCATGTTGTTGCAGTATATTAATCACTAACCTCATATTGTGGATGGATCATCTCAGTTGTTCTCCTGACTGAAGTTTGGTCTGTTTATAGCATTCTGCCATGGAACTGCATTTGTCCCTAACCACCAGAACTCCTCACGTTAACTTTTATCGAGTGGTAAGAAGTTAGTGTTCATCCTTCAGCTTCAATGTGCTAATGTTATGCTAACGTAGCTGTTTTGCTAGTGGTTACGTAGCACATCATTAGCAGAGCTGTACGTTTTCAATTTTTCAAAAATGGTAAATGGCCTGTATTTGTATAGCGCTTTACTAGTCCCTAAGGACCCCAAAGCGCTTTACACATCCAGTCATCCACCCATTTACGCACACATTCACACAGAAATCTGTCAGAACATGGTATATCTGTTTAGGTGGAAACTAGCGAGCTAACTTCCTGCTAACTTCTAACTCCGTTGAATTTAATAAGTTCTGATTTCATGGATGTCTGGATGTTACGTTTAATTGTTACACCTGGTAAAGCAGCAACGCCGATCATTTTTATTAAAGATGAAAGAATTTAGACAGTTTTAACTCTCAGTGATGCTGCAGTTTTCGTTTGACTTTGGGACCTGCTGGAGTTTAGGACCCAGATTACTCCGCGAGGCTCCTGACTACGGCAGCCGTAATGCTCCAATAATCCATCAAGTGGTGTGCCTTCACAGTTTACCAAAGTCGTACTAAAACATTTTTGACAGATTTCTGCGCGCCGTGTACCACATAAAATCGGTTCGACGTCAGTAAGCACACCCAGAATTCATACATAAAGCACACTGTCGATGTTTGAGAAAATTAAGGGATTGTAAGTGTGCCTTAAAGTGTGCAAAATACATTATACAGTAAAAAGAATATATTGCGATATATATCGTTACCGCACATGCTTCAAATTATACCGTGATATGGATTTTAGGCCATATCGCCCAGCCTTAACTCAAAGGTCTATCTTATAAAGTCCTTTTTTTTTGTTTTATTTAGACCTGGTTTAATTCTGGCCGTTGCAAGGCCTGGGTCGTGTAGCAGCCAACATTTTCTCCAGAGAGGTTGTCCCGGTGAGGGAGAAGTTCATGGCCCACTTCTTGGCGGAGGGAGCAGTGTCTTGGCAGCCAAAAGAATAGCCTATTTGAAGTCCCAGTGACTTCCCCACAACGGCTCTTTTAAGAGCCACCCACAAACCTCTAAAGAGCGTTCCTGCCTTTTTAAAAGTTTCTTAATAAGTGGACGTAAAATCGATTCATTAAAATCCTGAATCGATTTTTTAATATAAATTTATTTTGCCCGAAATGCCAGAATCTCTGGTGAAAGATCACAAAATTTCAAGAACCACCAAACAGTTAAGACAGTAAATGAGAGCAGGTACACGGATTCTGCACATAGACTTAAACAGACAGCGCGACCCACGGATCAGAATCAGTTAGATGTCGCCTTTCTCACGGTCCGGGCTGAAAGCCGACAGCTCGCTGATTCTGATCTGTCGGCGGGTCCGCGCTTTGTGTTCACGCCCTTTATGCGCTGATTCTAAAGCTGTTAGTTTGATGTCTCTCCAAACAATATTGACCGAACCAGCAGCAAAAGAAGCTTCACATAAACATTGTCATGAATTCACTCTGACTTTTACTGTTTTGCTTCCAACACGATGCACAGCTCTCTCTCTCTCTCTCTCTCTCTCTCTCTCTCTCTCTCGAACAGTTTCCCTTTCTTCATTATTCGCTTGCTTGTTACGCACAAGTCTACTGTTGCTTACAGCGCTGTCGGCCGCTGTTTTTTTCCCTTTTACATTCTTCCGAAAAGAAAACCTCCTTTCTGCTGTTCAATACTGAACAAATTTAAACTTTTTAAAATTATTCAAAATGCAAAACGCTTAACCGTGTCTCTAATAAAACCGCTGTAACGTCAGAGGTAATGTTCATATGTTGATTAATGGTTTTCTTTCGTTTTTGATGTACTGCAGAATATTTTTATAAAATCCCAGGGCAGGAAAATCACCTTCATGTTTTTCTGTGTTTTATCTTCAGCTGCTTTGACACAAAGGCATCTGCTGTGACGCTTACACCTTTGATAAAGTCTTGCGTGTGTCAGCTTCCTTTTTATTGATACAAAAATATGTAAATGTACTGATCTGAATTATATTTCTGACTGTCAAAATTTCCCAGATTTAAATCGAATCGAATTAAATCGAATCGTGGATCGAATCGATTCGGGACCTTGTGAATCGGAATTGAATCGATTCTAGAAATCAGTGACGATACCCAGCCCTAGTTATTACAGCAGTGAACATGAACTCTGACAAATACTGAGATTCAGTAAAGATTCAAGTTGAAGTTATTTATATTTCCTATCAACTTAAATCTTCACTCAAAGACCAGTATCTTTGACAGTGTATATGTAGATGTATTATATATAAGATCTTATCTTATCTTATCTTATCTTGTCAGGAAACTGACAGACCTGGGCATCAGTTCCCTCATCTGCAAATGGTTACTGGACTTCCTGACTAACCGCCCCCAACATGTCCGGCTGGATAACCGCTGCTCATCTACCATCACAATGAACACCGGTGTACCACAAGGCTGTGTGATGAGCCCTTTCCTCTACTCCCTCTTCACCCACGACTGCAGACCGGCTGATGGTTCCAACACCATCATTAAGTTTGCAGATGACACCACGGTGATTGGCCTCATCAGTGACAACGATGAGGCCGCCTACAGGGAGGAGGTGGATCGTCTGGCTGAGTGGTGCGACAGAAACAACCTGCTGCTTAACACCGAGAAGACCAAGGAGCTCATCGTGGACTACAGGAGGAATGCTGACCCACATCCACCCATCCACATTAAGGGGACGGCTGTGGAGCGTGTGAGCAGCTTCAAGTTCCTGGGAGTCCACATCTCCGAGGATCTCACCTGGACGACCAACTGCTCCAAGCTGGTCAAGAAGGCTCACCAGCGCCTCTTCTTCTTGAGGACTCTGAGGAAGAACCACCTGTCCTCAGACATCCTGGTGAACTTCTATCGCTGCACCATCGAGAGCATCCTGACCAACTGTATAACAGTCTGGTACGGGAACTGCTCTGCCTCGGACCGGAAGGCGTTGCAGAGGGTTGTGAAAACTGCCCAGCGCATCACCGGAGCACCACTTCCTGCCATAAAGGATATCTACAGGAAGCGGTGTCTGAAAAGGGCTGGGAAAATCATCAAAGACCCCAGTCACCCATCACATGGACTCTTCACCCTCCTGCCCTCTGGGAGGCGCTACAGGAGCCTCCGGACTAAGACCACCAGGTACCGGAACAGCTTCTTCCCCACAGCTGTCAGACTCCTGAACTCTGCCTCCTGACATCTGACCCACGTTAACACATGGACTGAACATACACACACCCACAATGGACAACTGTACCCTCAAACACACAATAATAACATGGACTGAACCACCACTCACAACCACTAGCACTTTATATAGCCTCTGTAGAAATTATCCACACCCTCACTTATCTTAACTGCACTACTGTATAGCTCTGTGTAAATAATCATTCTGTACATACGATAATTTTTAATCCTACAACTGTTTACAACTTGCATAGTTCCCATTTCTGTGTAGCTGTATATCTCAGATTTCTGTAAAGTTATTTATTTCATATTCTGTATAGTTTTTCATATTTATATCCTGTTCATAGCCTGTACATAGCTTGTACTCACTACAGCCTGTACATACTTATAGTTATAGAATATTCACAACATACTTCATACCATGTACATTATAACATACCATAATAGACCCATTTCTGTAATATACTTACATATCTATATTATTGCTAATATATATTGTAATATATCTATATCACTAAAGCAATTCTGGATGGATGTAAACTGCATTTCGTTGCCCTGTACCTGTGCATGTGCAATGACAATAAAGTTGAATTCTATTCTATTCTATTCTATTTATTAGTCCCACAGGTGGGAAATTTGTTTCGTTACAGCAAAAGTGCAAAGTTATGTAGCAGAAATTAGAAAACACTGGAATGGAATAAAATAAAATAAAATACTATATACAATAAGATAAGATAAAACTATAACAAAATAATGAAATAGAATAATATATACAATAGAACACAATAGAATACAAATGCTATATACGGCTGAATAAGAAAATACAAAAGTACAACTTTGTCAGAAAAAGAATTGCACTTATAGCAGTCTTATTGCACGTGTGGGTTTGATCAGCTGCAAAAGTCTTTGTTGTAGAGTCTGATAGCAGTGGGGAGGAAAGACCTGCGAAACCTCTCCGTGGGTGCCGCAGCCTGCCACTGAAGGAGCTGTCAGATTCTCCTGCATGGAGTGGGAGATGTTGTCCAACAGGGATGAAAGCTTAACCATTCAAACATTCTCCTGTCACTCACCACCTCCACTGAGTCCAGAGGGCATCCTACAACAGAGCTGGCCCTTCGAATCAGCCTGTTCAGTTTCTTCCTGTTGCAGCAGAGATGTTGCCGCCCCAGCAGACCACACCGTAAAAGATAGCTGAGACATAAGAGACAAATATTGTTCTTTTAATATGTTGGCATTACTAAATTTGGCTCAATGCTTACGTATATGTGTAAAAAGAAAGTGTACGAGCTCTGATAACTATTTCTGACAGAATAAAGAGTAAACTGATATATTAAATGTTCCTGTATTGGGTGAGAAAATCAGACCATGTCATAACTGCTTTAAGTCATACAGAATAGATATCAGAGCCTTAAACGGGGCGATCGTGGCTCAAGAGTTGGGCGTTCGTTTTGTAAGAAGAAAGTCGCTGGTTCGAGACCCGATCAACTTACCTCAGAATATATAAAGCATATAAACAATTACAGCAATATGATGCAACAAACACAGCAGTGCTACTAATCCAAAATACTCAAAGCTTCATAGAGCTGAAACAAGCATTTATTTTTAGGTCCATTCTGCTGCTGATACATACTTTAGATTTCTGAATATTAAACTTGTTGCTGTCTTTCATAGTGTGTAACTTGAAGGCCCTGAGTACTTTCTCCCACACTGAAAACACTGAAATGATAAAATATTTTGAACATTACCTAATGAGACTGATTCAGGACAGGCAATTAGTTATTTTTAACTTTCCTAGCAGTCCTTCACAAACAGGGAACAGTCTGTCTATTCTCTCCATCTGTCAGCTGCTGCTGGATCTTCCTCCTCCTCTTCCTCACACACTGCTGAGTTTGTCCTGGTGGATCATCAGGGGTGCAAAGCCTCACAGGCAGTGGCGGCTCCTGAAAAAAATCTCAGGGGGGGCAATTTTTATGATATCGACTAAAATGACCCATTTAACCCTTTAAGACCTACCATAGAACCAAGTTCGCCAGAGCTTATATTATATTTTTACATGCTGTGGAGCCATTTTTGGGAGCATTTCAAGTTGCTATACATCAATACAACCATTATAGCCCAAACTTTAATAATATGTCTGCATTAGGTGCATAGTAATTACATAAATTGCAAAAAAGTGCAATAAACTACAAAAAAATTGAAAATCGTTTTTGTTTTTTTAACATATATTTCTAGTTAGAGAAATTTAAGAGGCTTATCCCTCAAAACTGTAAATACAAAAAAGTTACACAAACTAGTTTCCCACCACAGGAAATTTATTTTGAGTGTCTTCATAGTTTTATTTTTGAAATACACCAATTTTTATATACTGCAGGAAAAACAAAAATAAATATTATAGTGCAAATTTGCAAAATAACAGCATATGCATCAAAATAAACTATTTCCAGCAGTGCAATATGAGTCTTAAGCATCCCAGAAACGACACAGAAAGTCATAAAGTCAAACATAACTTTTTAAAACACATAACAAGTAAAACACAAGCTCATAAGGCCTCGATCGTAAAAAACTACATTTCCGCAAAATGACGTCACTTCCGGTTTCGGGCAGGTCATGCGGTCATGTGATAGTTCGCGCTGATGGACGTAGGAAGTGTTACAAACAGCTGATGGATCGGCGAAGCGTGTTTCTGGAATATCATGTTTTTGTTGCTGCAAGTGATTTTTATGCAGTTTTTGCAAAGCTATATGTGGAAGGAAACTGTGACCGAGGACAAGCTGATGGCATAAGATGTAAGTACAACTCCTCCAGTTTCATATGCAAAAACAATTATTGCGCTAGCTTACTTGGTTGCAGAGCTACCGGGATTTAAAAATAGTTACGCAAAACAGAGCGTGCCCGCTCCGATCGGCTGTAAAGGGTTAATGAGTACATCAAACAACACAATTTTAATTTAAATTTAAAATGAACAACCATATTCTGGCCATTTGTATAGATTTGTAAAAATGAACATGAACAGATTTTTTTTTTTTTTTTTGAATGAATGAAAAATAACTATTGAAAACAACAACTGTAAACTGATTGGGGGGGTGGGCTAAATGCGTCCCCGCATTGCTAGCTCAAAAGCACCACAAAACTTAATACAATCGATGATTTTAGATAAAATATGACGGTTTTTATCTACCTCTTCGTTGTGCCTTCTTAAAGCAATCCGATGTCCATCATCTAGCTGCGCCGCTATGCTAGTTTTCCCTAGCACAGCTAGCTTTACACTGTTGTCCATATGAACTCGTGAGCTTTCATGTTTCTTGATTCGTTCGGAGAGGTGCTTTAAGTCGGTTTGTCCAGATTGTGTCCACGTCAAATCACACTTGTCACTTTTGAACAGTATGCACGGGAAACAAAAAAGTGCATTAGCTGTTCCACAGCCTGTCAGCCACGACTTGCGCTGGAACCAACTCCGACAAAAAGTCCTGTTGTATGCTTTTGACTTCTCCTTCGTTGCCTGGGTTAGTTGAATTTCGGGCTTGTCGGGTCCCAACTCTTTAACTTGCAGTTTTTCTGCCATTGTCCTTCTGGCAAAAGGGTAGGTTAGAAGCGATCTAACCGAATTTGGGGGAGGCTGTGCCTCAACCGTTAACAATACCGCTGCCATCGTCTCTCTCTGACCTTATAGCTCACTTAGGCTACTGACTGAGGTAAAATTCTAGAACAGCAAATCTTCGCGCGTTTTCTGCAGGGGCGCAATTTTAAGCGCCCCCAAACCATTTAATTCAGCGACGCTGATAGGTCAAATATTTATTATTTTCCCCTGGCAACCATTTAATGATAGGCTATTTCGCTGCATATCAAGGGCGCTTTGACGAGCGCCCCAGAAGAAGAAAAACACCGTTTGTTGGTTGAACTTTAATGAGTCAGCTGGTGAAAATGTTAAAATACGCCTGGCTGTATATGGGCACACACATAGTAAAACTATCATTGATGAATTTTTTAAAAATATATATTTTTACTCCTCCACATTTGGGGGGGCGGAGCCCGAGCGCCCCCTATGGGCCAGCCGCCACTGCTCACAGGTGATGTGCAGCAGTGGCTCCCTCAGTCTGTCCTCACTCTGGACACTTGCAGTTGTCACACATGGAAATCAAATGTGTGATAAGCTGCAGGATTCAAACACAAGTGTAACTTATAAATACATGTTCATACTTTTATTCCACAATCAGAGAGAAAGAGAGAGAGAGAGAGTGCAGGACAGACAGACAGGTGACAGTCTCAGGTGTACACACTGCTACAAAACAGCACAAGAGAAGGAGGATTTAGTGTTTGTGTTAGCAGAGCGGCTCCTTACAACATTATGGCATAATAATTGTAAGGAAGAATAAAAGGTTGGCACACATATCTCATTCCTGACGGAGGACTCTACCACAACCCTTCTCCAGTCCACTCACAGAGTCGTTGCATGGTAAGACATGGATAGGTTATGGGCGGGGCCTTTTACCGTCATTTTATTACGATGCAAAGTACAAACACCTGTGGACACACAATCCAACACCCCCACTTGTACACAGGTTGGGAAGAACAATCCTCCAAAAAAACATCTTACATTCCAAACACAAATACAGAGAATTTTTCTAGCTTAGACTTTGAAACTGGTTTCGTCATCATATCTGCTACCATTGACTCAGTTGGACAGTAATCAATGAGCACTTTCCTTTCATGTACAGCTGACCTTATAAAATGACATTTCACATCAATGTGTTTACATCTTTGTCTGTTCACTGGATTTTTTGACAAAGCGATTGTTCCCTGATTGTCCTCCAATATCATAGGTGTTTCATACTTAAACTCATCAAGATCTTGAATCAAATAAGTCAAATATATACATTCCTGAATTGTTGCTGCTAATGCCATGTATTCAGCTTCACAAGTTGATAATGCTGTAGTTGTCTGCTTTTTGGTTTTCCATGATATCAAAGGACCATTTTCATTTAGGCTTACACAATAACCTGTCATACTGCGTCTATCAGAAACATCGGATGCCCAATCTGCATCACTGTATGCTTGTAGACCTAGTTTTCCACTTGAACATTTCCTAAAACACAGTTCTTTTCCTCGACTACCTTTTAAATACCTCAAAACATGTTTCACTGCTGTCCAATCATCAGCAGTTGGCGCATTGAAATGTTGTGACAGTTTGCTGACAACATAGCATAAATCAGGTCGCGTACAATAGCTCAGATAAATAAGACATCCTACCGCTTCACGATATCTCCTCACATCTGGTAATGTCTCGGATTTATCAGAATGAGCCCATTTCTGTTCACAAGGTGTTAACCTTGGCTTACAGTTTTGCATGTTAAATCTCTCTAAAATGTTCTCAATATATATTTTCTGTGACATTTGGACACATTCTTTTTCTTGAAGAAAATCTATTCCTAGGAAATGGTTAAGTTTCCCCAGATCTTTCATTTGGAATTTAGAAGAGAGCATTTCTTTCACGCCTGAAAGCACATTTTCATTGTTAGCTGCAATGAGTAAATCATCCACCCACACTATGATGATTACCTTTTCACTTTCAGTCTCTTTTGAATACACGCAATGATCAGCAATATTTTGTCTAAATCCACAACTGCTTAAATAGTCATGTAAGGTTTGATTCCAGTTACGACCTGATTGCTTCAGCCCATAAAGTGATTTCTTTAGTCTGTACACCAGTTTATTAGTCTCACTTGATTCTGTCTCAAAACCTTCTGGTTGTTGTATATATATTTCTTCATTTATTGGTGCGTGTAGATAGGCGGTTTTGACATCCATCTGGTGAACCAACATATCATCTTGAATCACTTTCTGCATCAAAACTCTCACACTCGATAAGTTAGCAGTCGGTGAAAAAGTCTCCTCATAATCAACTCCTTTTGTTTGACTAAACCCTTTAGCCACAAATCGAGCTTTATATCTGTCTGAGTTCTTTTTAACGGCATAGACCCATTTACCCCCCACTGCTTTCTTACCCTCTGGTAAAGTGGTTAAAGTAAATGTGTCATTCTCCTTAAGGGATTGAATTTCTTCATTCATCGCCCTTTCCCATTCTTTTGACTCACTTGACACAATAGCTTCGCTAAATGATGTGGGTATTTCACACAACAATCTGTAGCAATAATCAACACTGGTTTGCATCTGTTCATTTTCACACTCTTTCACATCCGTGATATAATCACTCAAATAATCAGGTCTCTTTCTAATTCTGGATGGATAACGTGTAGCTCCAGCATCTACTTTATCATCAGTTTTAACCTCGGACTCAGTTTGACTGCTTTCACTACCATCTGGAATATCCTCATCCTTCGTCTGTTTGGGTTCACCATCTTTTCTGGATTCATAAACCTCATCTTCATACATCTGATCATTCTGTGTTTGTTGATCCATTGTCGCGGGATTTAGTATTTTTATCAATCTGTGCTTCTCAACCTTCCCGGTCTTTGGGAAATAGATCAAATATGCTGGACTATTTTTGTCATATCCCAAGAAAACACCTTTATCACATCTTGGATCCAGCTTTCCCCTATTTTGTTTATAAGCATAGCACAATGATCCAAATTTTTTCATTCTAGAAAGATGAGGTCTTTTTCCAGTTAACATCTTATACGCTGTCTGACCTGTACGTTTGTTAAAACATCGGTTCCGAATCACTCCCGTGGTTTGTACTGCATATGGCCATAAAGACTTTGGCAATTCGCTCTCAACTAACATGCATCTCGCCATGTCGAAAAGTGTACGCCAGTTCCTCTCTGCTGTTCCGTTTTGATGAGGCGAATATGGCGCCGAAGTTTCCTGCCTAATGCCATGTCTACTTAATAAATCTCTGAACTGTCTGCTTGTAAATTCAGTTCCATTATCAGAATGAATGCACTTGATTTTCCCATATGACGCCATCTCTGCAATAAATCTTTCAGTTGCTTGAGTTGTATCACTTTTGTGTTTCAGATTATATACAAATGTTGCACCTGAATAATCATCAACAAACGACAGAACATACTTAAACCCTTCTTTAGAGTTCGGCGTAATCGGACCAGCTAAGTCCGTATGTACCAACTCTAATGCTGCCCTGGCCTTTTCATCTGGTTCTCGATTCCTAGTTTGAATGAACTTCCCTTGTATACAGGTTTCACATTGCATATTTTTGTTGATTTTACCCTTAATTTCCATTCCATCAACGACATTTTGCAGATTTTGAACATCCTCATAATTACAGTGTCCTAGAATTTCATGCCACGTTTGCATATCAAAACATCCATTACATTTCTCTTCAAACTCTTGCACAGTGTTTATAAAGAACAGTCTCTCATGTTCATATATAGGGAATTTTGTTCCATCAACATGTTTAAGAAAACTGTCCCCGTGTTTGAAAACCACAGTGGCTCCGTTACTAGTAGCTGCTTTTACTGAAAAAATGTCCTGTGGAAACGATGGAATGTAGAGTGCTTGTTTCAATGTTACCTTGTGACTGCGTCCTTTACTGTCAATCATACTTATCTCAGCATCTCCACGCCGCTTTGCAGCTCCTCTGCTCCGCCTCCCGTCAGCCAACTCTACACAATGAGCCTCAGGTCGAAATGTGTCATCAAAAGTCTTAAAACTCTCGATCTTCGTAAAGATATGTGACGTCGCTCCCGTATCCACCAGTAGCTGGTTATCCAGCATCTCTTGGCCGCCGTCCGGGACCCTCAGAGGTTCGGATCCCGTCTTGAACGCGTAGTCCTTCTCCACAACCCCTCTCGCTTCATCCCGTATTAGCTTCCTTCTACAGGTCGCATCTTTGTGTGTACTACTCCGGCAAAAACTGCACCATACTCTGGATCGGCACGTTCTTGCAGTGTGTCCCTTTAGTCCACATTTAAAACACACAATCTCATTATTCTTTGATCTTCGGTCATCTGCTCGCCATGAAGTAGGATCCTGGTCTAATTGCACTTTTGTCCTCATTACGTTGTCATCCGTCACAGCCGCACGCATTCTCTCGGTTTCTTCATAACTTCTGAGTTTTACTTTAAACTCTGAAAATGTGGTTTTTGCTTCGCTCTGTGTAACGTGCACAATCAGAGGTTTAAACATCTCTGGTAGACCTTTCATTACCATTGCGATCAGAAGTCCATCAGTTAATGACTCGCCCGCATTTTTTAACGCTGTGATAATTGCTTCTGCTCGGATAATATAGTCCGTCACACTTTCATCCTTTTCATTTGTGAGAGAAGTAAGTTCGGTGTACAGACTTATGATCCTCGGCTTGCCCACTCCTGCATAATGACCTCTCAAAATTTTTAGGGCTTTCCGTCCGTCATCCACTGCATCTCTCATAACTAACGATAAACTTTTGTCATCTAGAAATTGTATCAACTCTGCATATGCTTCTGCATTTTTGTCATCATCTTCACCATCGGCTTCTTCATCACCCTCAGCCTTCAAGATGACATCTTTCAAACCTTGTAGCCTGAGATGACCAAGGAACTTCGTTTCCCATATCTCATATTTCCTTTCATCTCCATCAAACTGCAAACGGGAATATCGACTGCCCGACTCTGCCGTGCGTCTGCTCATGATGCACAAAAACGCTTACTCACTCGATCGTGCCAAACTGTTAACACCTGCCGGTAACTTGCAGTTTCAGGAAACGCTACCCTTCCTTTGGCAGTTCCAGGATCTCTTTCCTGCTGCTCTGGGCCCATAACCTGTTAGCAGAGCGGCTCCTTACAACATTATGGCATAATAATTGTAAGGAAGAATAAAAGGTTGGCACACATATCTCATTCCTGACGGAGGACTCTACCACAACCCTTCCCCAGTCCACTCACAGAGTCGTTGCATGGTAAGACATGGATAGGTTATGGGCGGGGCCTTTTACCGTCATTTTATTACGATGCAAAGTACAAACACCTGTGGACACACAATCCAACAGTTTGTGTTATTACAAGTGCTAAACAAGAAGAGTCCCAGATGGTACAGTGGACACGTGTGACTGCTGTGATTAAAGCATCTTTCTTTCAGCTTAACGAGTGAACCGTCAGCTCGTTCAAACACACGTTAAAGCCCGTTTGGCTCGACACCACAGAGGCAGCAATATAACATAGCTAACATTAACAGTGCAGTGGATCCTGCTTGTGCCGTGATATTTGGCAGCATTCACTGATTTTCAGCTTGTTGTGTTTGTGGATATATGACTGACTTTAATTATCCATAAAAGTATCACATTTTCTGTAAGATTAATGTCAGGTATATATATAGTGGCGTATATTTTAAAGTAAAGGTTTTAAAACCCAGTTAGTACTAACATTGCTAATGGCACATAACTTTGCCGGCATGTAGGTATGTAAAGTTAGGGTATTATTGTTTTTAGCGTTGCTTTAATGAATTTTGTATATTACAGCAACTTGTTGTGGTATGAGGCCACTTGTATGTGACCGTTTGTGTGGTGGAACCACCGATCACTTGTGAATGTGATTATTCGTGGCTGCTCTGATTTTGTGTTGTAGCAGGTTGAATAATCGTTTTGGATTTGACCTTTGTACCCCTTTATGTTGGTCACATGTTAGTCTTTGTGCATTCAGTGTGGCAACTTTAAATCCTAAGGCATCCTTGCTTAAAGATGCCAACTCCAAGGTTTGGAGTCTTCTCTCACCCCCATTCTCTGCGGCCTACTGGAGCGGGGGGGCTAGGAGGAGTGGGCCGTCCGACTGCGGTCTGGGGCCTCCCTGCTGCTGCGGAGTCGGGGCGGTCTGCCTCCCCCCACCGCAGGGAAAAGGGTAACACCACCTGGGTCTGGGTGCAGTTCCCCCCTCCAGGGGCAAGGGTACCTAGACCCGGTTAGTAGAGTACGCTTGGGGAGTGTGATCGTGTATACAGCGTCCCTTTATGTCTGTCTCCACGTCGGTTGAGTGTGAAGTACATATGAGAGCATGAGGGTGGGAATGGATGTTTGTGTCTGTGTGTGCCTGTATGTCTGTGTCTATATGTCAGGTTGGGTATCAGACGCCACCTCTCTGGGGACATCTCGGGCCCTCCAAGGTTTGGAGGCCTATCTCCACCCACCACCACTTCCCCTGCCGGTGGCGGACTCCCTCAGGTATCGGTGCGTTGGTGGTTCTTTGTATCTGGGGGTGGGCGTCCGGGTACACACCAGCTCACTCCTTGGCGGCCGCTTATTGGGGCTCGCTCGGGCCACCTCGGAGGTGGGGTGCCCCCGGCCTCTCGGCCTGGGGCTCGGTCACTCAGGCACAGCTGGCTGCCGGCGGAGCTCACGGGCGCGTCACTGCAACTCCCCCTGGCTTCTGCTCCGCGGCTGCTGAATGAGCCCTCATCTGGGACTCTCCTTAGCTCTTACTGGGACAGTGATGCAGCTGCCCCTCTGTGGGTCTTCCTTGGTCTCTTGTGTTCTGGGGGCCTCTGGATGTCTGGAGTTTTGATCTCCTCCATACCTGCTTGATACCATAGAGGACAGGGCTGTGGCTCCCCACACTCTATAGCAGATCATTGCATGGAGAAACCTTTGGAATGCAAGCATGCTGATCCACACAGGTATGCACACAGGTGTACACATGGGTATTCACAGATGCGGACTACAGCTTTCTTGGCTGCTGCCTCAAAGCACACTGTGCGCTGTCTATCTTGCGTGCTGCACAATATCGTTTATTATTTAGTAACTATTGATATCTATGACTAGCTAGTTTATTGTGATGGTGCTTTTTTTTTTTTTCTATTATTATGTTGCTCTTTGTTGTTTGCTGTCTCCCCTGTTTTGTTTTGTTTTTTCTCTCTCTCTCTCTTCCCCCCCTTCTCACCGTCTCTTCTCCCCTTTGGTTTTCTTTCTTTCTCTCCCCCTCTTTCTTTCATTCTTTCCCCCTGTCCTAAAAAAAAAAAAAAAAAAGGATGAAAAAAAAAAAAAAAAAAAGATGCCAATTTAAGAAATGCGAGTATTTAGTTTTGTGTCAGGAGAGCAGGTAATAAACTGCTCAAGTTTTGGCTTTGGCTTAATAAATTTAGGGGTCCTAGAGGAACCCTTTTGAGTGAGGTGGTGTTACGCCCCTCTGCAGCCCCTAATCTCCTCAGTGTGTTCAGCTGTTGCTAATTGGCCACACCTAGTAAGGTATAAATAAACGCATACTTGTGGCAGGCTATTCAGGAAGCTCACTAGTCGTTGCCTTTGTGGCAACAGCCATTTGAGCCAACCTGGGATGTCATTTTAAGCTAAAACCTCTTCTCACTTACACTCTGATATTCGTCTCCTTTTTTATGTTGCAGCCTCGAGCCGGGTCATAACACCTCCCCTTAAGTTTTCCAAAAAAAAACAGATAGATGATCCTCAAGTACTTAGGGAAAATATTCTGTGGAGTCATGAGACAGTTTGTGGATAGTTTGAATTCTGTTATTTGTGGTAGTGAGATCATAAATGGTCAGAGGGCCCAGTGGCGCCAGTGTCCGGCAGCCTCGCCTCTGTCAGTGTGCCCCAGGGTGGCTGTGGCTACAATGTAGCTTGCCATCACCAGTGTGTGAATGTGTGTGTGAATGGGTGGATGACTGGATATGTAAAGCGCTTTGGTGTCCTTAGGGACTAGTAAAGCGCTATATAAATACAGGCCATTTACCAAAATACAGGCCATAAAGCTAACACAGTATTTCATAAAATGAACATCAAACAATTGATGGAACCATGATTCTGCTCCGTCTGAAAATCCTGAATGCTTTTCTGGGTTCTCCATTAGGTCATAGTAGTTCACAGCCCGGGATTCCAAGCATTCTGATCAGGTACTACACTGTGACGTCGTCAGACTACATGCCACCGATTGGCTGATAAGTAGCGTCAGTTAATGAGTCATTGAGCGCCATTTGCGAAAATTAAAACTGCAATTTTTGAATTTCGGTGATTATATTTGAATCAGGGAAATTTTGCCCCATACAGTCAGAAATATTGTATTTCTGATCACTTATCAGTACATATCCTTGTTTTTACATCTATAAAAACAAAGCTGACACTTGTGAGACTTGATCAAAGGTGTAAGCATCTCAGCAGATGCCTTTGTGTCAAAGTAACTGAGGATAAAACAGAAAAACATGAAGGAGATTTTCCTGGCCTGGGATTTTATAGCAGATAACCTTAAAAATATTCTGCAGTAGATACATTTGTTCAGTACTGAAGTGAAGAAATTAGGCTTACGTGTTGGAAATTTAAAAAACAAAAACCAGTGGCAGACAGCGCTGTAAACAACGGTAGCCTGGTGGGTAATAAGCAAGCGAATAACGCAGAAAACAGACTTTTTTTATGGGAATCTATTCCTGAGAGAGAGAGACGGAGAGCTCTGCATGACGTGTGATTTTTATCGTGGTGGAGTTAAAACAGCAAAAGTAAGAGGGAATTTAAGGTGTTTATTTAATGTTTATGTGAAGCGAAACGTGAAGCTAGTTTGGATCTTCTTTTGCTGCTGGTTCAGTCAATGTTGTTTGAAGATAGATCAAACCTGCAGCTTCAGAATCTAGCGCAAAAAAGACAAACACAAAGAGCGGAGCCGCCGAAGTGTGAAAATGTTTCACTCAGTACAGTGCGCTCCAGCTGTGAGGCTCCAGCTGCTGTTATGCAGCTGATGAATTGGTAATTGTGCACTAACTGGTCCTGGTATTCTCCTAACCCCAAAGCTGTTGCTGCTGAGAAAAATGTAATTTACACAGCTGGAGAAGCAATGTACAGGAAGTACCTCCCCACTCTGCTTTTTCTGATTTCACAGTAGTCCTCCAGTCTGTCTCCCAGTCATTTTCACACATCTCCATAATGATGTTGGTGGTACAGGACCACTGTTTTATCTACTCAGACAATCACTATCAGACACGTAGTAGTAAACAAAACTAAAGTAAACAAAATCAAACATCAACATTTTTATGTATTTCAAGATTTTTATTATTTGTATTGTAATGGCTGATGGATGGTGAAGACTTTGCAATATAACTGTTGTTGTGAATATTTTCACAACAACAGTTATATTTTCACAACAACAGTTGTGAATATTTTCACAACTGTTGTTGTGAAAAAAAAAAAAACCCAACAATCAAATGACCCCCTATGAGCAAGCACATGGCGACAGTGGGAAGGAAAAACTCCCTTTTAACAGGAAGAAACCTCCAGCAGATCCAGGCTCAGGGAGGGGCGGCTATCTGCTGCAACCGGTTGGGGGGGGGGGGGGTGTTATTTATATTTTACTGCTGTTAATATTTCCACGTCTCTAACATGCGTGGTGCATAAGGTGCAACAACCTCGTGTTGCTTTTTAATAATAGGGGCACGCTGTGTTTTCTGCGGTTTAATAGGAAGAGGAGGCAGGGGTGGAAGTACATTTTTATTTGTGTTTATGTCCCACGTCTCTAACATGCGTGGTGCATAAGGTGCAACAACCTCGTGTTGCTTTTTAATAATAGGGGCACGCTGTGTTTTCTGCGGTTTAATAGGAAGAGGAGGTAGGGGTGGAAGTACATTTTTATTTGTGTTTATGTCCCACGTCTCTAATATGCGTGGTGCATAAGGTGCAACAACCTCGTGTTGCTTTTTAATAATAGGGGCACGCTGTGTTTTCTGCGGTTTAATAGGAAGAGGAGGCAGGGGTGGAAGTAAATTTTTATTTGTGTTTATGTCCCACGTCTCTAACATGCGTGGTGCATAAGGTGCAACAACCTCGTGTTGCTTTTTAATAATGGGGGCACGCTGTGTTTTCTGCGGTTTAATAGGAAGAGGAGGTAGGGGTGGAAGTACATTTTTATTTGTGTTTATGTCCCACGTCTCTAACATGCGTGGTGCATAAGGTGCAACAACCTCGTGTTGCTTTTTAATAATGGGGGCACGCTGTGTTTTCTGCGGTTTAATAGGAAGAGGAGGTAGGGGTGGAAGTACATTTTTATTTGTGTTTATGTCCCACGTCTCTAACATGCGTGGTGCATAAGGTGCAACAACCTCGTGTTGCTTTTTAATAATAGGGGCACGCTGTGTTTTCTGCGGTTTAATAGGAAGAGGAGGTAGGGGTGGAAGTACATTTTTATTTGTGTTTATGTCCCACGTCTCTAACATGCGTGGTGCATAAGGTGCAACAACCTCGTGTTGCTTTTTAATAATGGGGGCACGCTGTGTTTTCTGCGGTTTAATAGGAAGAGGAGGTAGGGGTGGAAGTACATTTTTATTTGTGTTTATGTCCCACGTCTCTAACATGCGTGGTGCATAAGGTGCAACAACCTCGTGTTGCTTTTTAATAATAGGGGCACGCTGTGTTTTCTGCGGTTTAATAGGAAGAGGAGGCAGGGGTGGGATTAAATTCTTAGCTGGTGAGTCTTTAGCTACAGACACAACCCTATTTGATTTATTAACAAACAGGCATTCCGTTTTAGGTGCTGTTTGTTCTGAGCTGCTCCGTTGCTGACAACGGAAGAAACCAACCCGATCACTACTCCCAGCCTCACCCCACTCCCGACTTACCCTTTGTACGTCCCGCACTCTCTCTGTCGTTGGTCGGATTGTGTGCTCCCAGCCGTTGTGGAGTGATGGGAGCGTTGCAACCCTGACGCATTTTTTCTCCTTTTTTGTGGCTTCTTTTTCAGCCCGCAATTCTTCAGTTGTGCAAACCTTTGCACGGGAAACGTGATCGTTAGCTCTACCATAAACGTGAGACATATTTAATAACGGTTGACTTTCAGCAGTATTTTAGACTCAGCGATACTTTAGACGGACCAACTTTGGAGTGCACTGGTGTAGAGTGTCGCCAAGGCTCTATTTATGCTATTTGGGAGCTCCTTCGAAGCACCTTTGTTGTGACGTTGCAAAGGCCTTTGATGTGACGTTGCAAAGGCCTTTGATCTGTCCGAGCTTAAGCCCCGCCCCCGTTGTCTGTGACGGTTCTCAGGCTGTGGCAGGGTCTGCACGCTTGAAGTACGCGCACTACGTACGGTGCGTACTATAAGTACGAGACGTGCGGAAGTGAGAGGCTTGTGAAATGGGACGGTCTAGTCTCCGTCGCGCTTCCCAGGTTGCCTAGCAACCATGATACTAACTGCTGGAAACGTGTCATACAACTTTGTTTGACAGAAATGAAGGAGAACATATTTTGTTCATTTGTTTGTTTGTTTCTACAAGAGCTTTGTGTGATTTGATAAGTATCTGAGGCTGAGACCACAGGACAGTAAAACATGATTTTTGGGCTTCATTTCTGTACTGAACAGTCATTTAAGATTAGTTAGTAAATAAGAATTAGCTAATGTTGTTCATGAGACTAAAGTCATATCACTTTGGTCATGTAAATATAATATGGCCAATATTATAGTTATTATATTAATCATTATTAGCTATTACAGCAGTGAACATGAACTCTGTGTCAAATACTGAGCCTCAGTACAGATTCAAGTTGCAGTTATTTATGTCTTATCACCTTAAATCTTCACTCAAAGACAAGTATCTTTGACAGTGCATATATAGGTGTATCATATATAGGAGACAAATGTTGTTCCTTCAGTATGTTGGCATTACTAAATTTGGCTCATTGCTTACATACATTTATAAAAAGAAAATGTACAAGCTGTGATAACTGTTTCTGATAAAATGAAGAGTAGACTGATATATTAAATATTCCTTTATTGGGTGAGAAAATCAGACCATGTCATAACTGCTTTAAGTCATACAGAATAGATATCAGAGCCTTAAACAGGCTGGCTTCTGCTAAATGGGTCAAACTGGGCAGAAGTACATTTATTTTTAGGTCCATTCTGCTGCTGATACATACAAACCGGATTGCAAAAAAGTTGGGACACTAAACAAATTGTGAATAAAAACTGAATGCAATGATGTGGAGATGGCAAATGTCAATATTTTATTCAGAATAGAACGTAGATGACAGATCAAACGTTTAATCCGAGAAAATGTATCATTTCAAAGGAAAAATATGTTGATTTAAAATTACACGGTGTCAACAAATCCCAAAAAACTTGGGACAAGTAGCAATAAGAGGCTGGAAAAAGTAAATTTGAGCATAACGAAGAGCTGGAAGACCAATTAACACTGATTAGGTTAATTGGCAACATGATTGGGTATAAAAAGAGCTTCTCAGAGTGGCAGTGTCTCTCAGAAGCCAAGATGGGTAGAGGATCACCAATTCCCACAATGTTGCGCAGAAAGACAGTGGAGCAATATCAGAAAGGTGTTACCCAGCGAAAAATTGCAAAGACTTTGCAGTTATCATCATCAACTGTGCATAACATCATCTGAAGATTCAGAGAATCTGGAACAATCTCTGTGCGTAAGAGTCAAGGGCGTAAACCCATACTGGATGCTCCGGGCCCTTAAACGACACTGCACCACAAACAGGAATGCTACTGTAAAGGAAATCACAGAATGGGCTCAGGAATACTTCCAGAAACCATTGTCAGTGAACACAATCCACCGTGCCATCCGCCGTTGCCAGCTGAAACTCTACAGTGCAAAGAAGAAGCCATTTCTAAGCAAGATCCACAAGCTCAGGCGTTTTCACTGGGCCAGGGATCATTTCAAATGGAGTGTGGCAAAATGGAAGACTGTTCTGTGGTCAGACGAGTCACGATTCGAAGTTCTTTTTGGAAATGTGGGACGCCATGTCATCCGGACCAAAGAGGACAAGGACAACCCAAGTTGTTATCAACGCTCAGTTCAGAAGCCTGCATCTCTGATGGTATGGGGTGGCATGAGTGCGTGTGGCATGGGCAGCTTGCATGTCTGGAAAGGCACCATCAATGCAGAAAAATATATTCAGGTTCTAGAACAATATATGCTCCCATCCAGACGTCATCTCTTTCAGGGAAGACCCTGTATTTTTCAACAAGATAATGCCAGACCACATTCTGCATCAATCACAACATCATGGCTGCGTAGGAGAAGGATCCGGGTACTGTCTGCAGTCCAGATCTTTCACCTATAGAGAACATTTGGCGCATCATAAAGAAGAAGGTGCGACAAAGAAGGCCCAAGACGATTGAACAGTTAGAGGCCTGTATTAGACAAGAATGGGAGAGCATTCCTATTTCTAAACTTGAGAAACTGGTCTCCTCGGTCCCCAGACGTCTGTTGAGTGTTGTAAGAAGAAGGGGAGATGCCACACAGTGGTGAAAATGGCCTTGTCCCAACTTTTTTGGGATTTGTTGACACCATGACATTTTGTATCACCATATTTTTCCCTTAAAATGATCAATTTTCTCAGTTTCAACTTTTGTTCTGTGATTTACGTTCTATTCTGAATAAAATATTGACATTTGCCATCTCCACGTCGTTGCATTCAGTTTTTATTCACAATTTGTTTAGTGTCCCAACTTTTTTGGAATCCGGTTTGTACTTTAGGTTTCTGAATATTAAACTTGTTGCTGCCTTTCATAGTGTGTAACTTGAAGGCCCTGAGTACTTTCTCCCATGATGATTTTTAGTGCTATCATCTAGTTCTGATTGTGGTTCTGTCTTGGTTAAGTCCTCAGTAGTCCTGATTTTGAACTGTTGTAGTCCTGTTTTAATTCTGGATCAGTTCTGGGTCTGGTTGAATTGGGGTTTAGTCCCTGTGTCTTGATACAGCCCTGACCTTGTTCTGCCTCGCTGCTTAATTAAAAAACTAGTTTAAGGTGTCCTGCACATGTGATATATATTTTTCCCTATATGAAGTCATTCTTTTTTGAACAAAACTCAAAACAGAGCCTATTAATCTTTCAGTCATTTCTACACCCCCCCCCCCCAAAAAAAAAAAAAGAAAAAGAAAAATCCCACATGCATACTACCCTTTGGGCTAAGCCCCGGGTGTTTCAAATGTCTGGCTCCGCCTCTGCAGACTATCACCAAAAAAGAATAAACAAATTAAATTGCTGCACATTTTGTAGAATAACATTTTAAGATTATTTAAAAAATAAAATAATGTAATGATATGTTTATTATGAAAAGCAGATGTTTTGTTAAGACATTTTCAGATAAAATAAGTACAAAATCAACTCAAAATGCTCCCACATGACAGAACCTCCTCTCTTCCTCGCTGGCTCCATATCTCTCAACCTCCTACTAGACCTCCTACTACAATCCTTCTTCCCATCATTAAGCATTAAACAGCCAAAGAACTACAAGGGAAATGAACACGGTCGACAGCTGCCAGGCAGAAAAGGAATCATCAAATGTGATCCAACAGCTAATCTAGATTGATTAACTCTACATGTCTGTGACCAAGATGAACTTAAACATGCCAAATGACACTGAACAGTTGGTGGAATTCACAAGCAATACACACAAGTGTAATATTTTCCACAAAGAAGTCCTTACTACACCTGCCTAAAATGAATTTCTTTGACAGTACTCATTGGATTGATGTTACTCACAACAACAGGAAGATCTGAGAAACTCATTGTGTGTTTATAATAGTCTAAATGACTTTTGGAGCCATTTATAAGAAAGTGTGGGGTCAAAAGTTCAAACAGTTGTACATAAACACAAATCCTCCCAATGTGTCATTAATTTGCCATAAGAGGAAATTAATTAGGACGATAAGGAACAATCGATTGGCATGATTGAGCAAGACCTCGTACATTGTCAGCGGCCACAGTAGTCTGGGTAACAACCCAAACTGGAAGCACCAGAGCTTCAGTTTCCCTGGGAGTGCAGTGTTGTTAATCCGCCTGAGGTCATTAGCCATGTTCTGCCTTAGTTGTTCAAGTTGCCAGGTATCACTGAGGTCTGCATTATACCACCGTCCCAGGCTCTTGATGGAATTGGTCACCCAATCAACACCCACAGGTTAACAGGGACGAAACTGGTGGAAGATTGTGTGACAGAAAGTCTCTGTGCTCAGCCAATGGAAAGCCTTTCCACAGGCTGAGAGAACATTTATCAATAAAACATATTAAAATACTTCTCTGAATGTAATAAACTAACTGGTGATAGTAAAAAACACAGGCCTTTTCCGCAGTGCCACGGCGCCGTGATCCCAGCCACCATCGATGAGTCGGAGGCCCTCAGGAGAATCAGTGTGGGCGCGGGAGATTCCGTCGGTCAGTCGGGAACTATCGCCTGGATGCTGAAGGTCCTAGTAGCCAGGAGAATGCAATGCGTTTCTTCTGCGAGTGAGCAGTAATCCTTCGCGGCCAGCAGCGGGGAGCTGTGGCCTAAACCCTTCATCCCTCTGTGACCTCATTTACACCAGAGTTCAGATACTGGCATAAATGATGTATAGTGTCACACCAATAGTCCCAACATCAGTGGCATCACTAAAGTTGCCAGGTGAGTTTATAAATAGAACCCATGACATGGAGCAGGTACTGCTGTTTTGGACAAAAGGAGATGACACAATGGGCAATTGCATAGGTAGGAGTGATCCAGACCCAATGCAGACAACTGTAATGGACATTCATAATCACAGCTGTACCTGCTGCAACTGTAACAGACAAGGTCTTTTCCTCCATTCGCAGACGCTGAAGACCCCACAAGGCCCCCAGTGTCCGCACTCACGGGAGAAGACACCGTAACAGACACTAGACATGTGGCTGTGGCTCTCCTCCTGAGACACAACTAACCCTGAGTAATTTATATATAGATTGGTGGTTCAATCCCTGCCTTTATTCCTGTATGCATGCTGTCTTTGTGGATATTCTAGATGTCAGTGACCTCTTTACTCATCTGTTTCTTTAGATTGTGGTATGATGCATTGCTTTTTGAGATCTACTTCACTTTGTCAGAGATGTTCTGTGTGAGTGATTTCTTGATTCGACAGGTCTGGTAGTAATCAGGCCCGAGTGTTTGATGATTTGAAATATTTCAGTGTGACAAATATGCAAAAAAAGAAGTTGGGAGGAGATCAAATACTTCAGGAAGAGCTCAGCGGCCCACACCTCACTGCACATCAATGGATGTGATGTGAGATGGTCAACAATGTGAAGTTCTTGGGTGTGCACATGTCAGATGACCACCACCATCACGAAGAAAGCCCAACAACATCTTCACTTTCTTCGGAAGCTGAAGAAGGCCAGTCTGCTTCCTCCCACCCTCCCATCCTTTTACCAGGGAAAGAAGTCTCTGCAGCGGCTAGTGAGGACAGCAGACAGGATCATTGGAGGCCCTCTCCCACCCATCTCCCCCCTCCACATAATGCTATATTTGCATATTTTACATCTTGCACATGTCTTTGTTTCGTCTTGTCCACAATATCCTGACCATCACTTGAACCTGGTATTCAATAATAACTGCACAACATCTCACTTCACTGTAACTGCACATGATCACTTTGTATTGTCTTTTGTCCTGTCCTTGTTTATCACACATTCTTATAAATGCACCATGGGGGGCTTGAGGTGAAACAGCATTTCAATACGCTGAATACTGTGTATATTTTTGTATTGACAATAAAGACCTTGAATCTTGAAATAGGTCTAAAATAAGCCAAGGTGTCACAGGAGCTTAGCTTATTTAGTTGGACTAATCTATTTAAATTTGAAAATTGTGGCATTACAGCAGGATGGCATGGTTGCCATGACAAATACTTTCATTTTAAAAGACTAAAACATTGGTATAAAATTAATATTAGTATTAATAGTAAGAAAAAGTGTTTTTCATATTATGAAATTAAATTACAGAGAAGTTGATTTTCTATGGATCATGTTTTATTCAGGGTAAGTACATCATTAACACCATTACATATTTTTTCTACTTCTTTTAAAACAGTTTTTCTGTCAACTAATGTTTTTGGATCCATACATTTCAGTTCCACTCAATCTCTGCAAGACAGACGTTATGTTAGAGGACTCCAGAAACAGAAATACCACAAATAACAGCTGTGCTGAACACAGGTTACAAGTTAACTGATCCTCAAGTGAAACTACAAAATTTGTTTAGTTACAATCACAAAACTGCTTAGATCGTGTGATGGTTTGCCGGAGCTTGTGTTTTCTCCAAAACCTTGACAGCAATGGTCTTGACCGCAAGCAGCGCTTCGTTGCAGGCCCCGGATATGTGAGAAGGTGGTAACAGGAAGCCGTATTCCCCACGGTCCTGGAGCTCAAACGTAAAGGAGTATTTGATGCCAAGTTTGTACGCCCAGTCGTCAGAGCCGCCAGAACATGGGTCTGAAGAAAGAATAGAAACACTCACACATTCAAGTTACAGTGACTTTGCTTTAAAAAAACGAAAAAGAAAAAAGGCTGTCTTACATAATGTGGCTGCTCCAGGACCATATGTGTAGGTGTTCCTGTAATATCGTTTGATCCTCTGGGCAGCTTCTTGGACCATCTCAAGCTTATGAACAATGTGTGTTCACAGAGGTTTAGACACAACAGTTGAATAAGTCTTTCACTGCTGTTGGATAGACTCGTGGATCATCCAGACTACTCACCAAATCGTTGTGGTTCTCCGCTTGATCAAAGGTGTAGGAATATGGGAAGATGAACATCTGGGAGTAGGAGTGGATGGTGATGTAGAGTTGAACTGTGTCCTTGTGTCTGCGCAGGAAGTTGGCCACAGCCTGCGCCTCGGGCTCAGACTCAGGAAACGGCCCGCAGTTGATTTCCTCACAAGGATTTTGAGAGGATCCCTTAACTGGGCACAACAGCGACACGTGACCTTGTGGAAGCTACAGAGACCCTTGCATGATCAACGAGTGCGTCCACACATGAGAAAAAAAAAGGGAAAGGAAAACTTACTGCCCCAATCAACATCAAAGTTTCTGTTGAGGTCAACGCCAACGCAAAAACCCGACTTACTGATGGAACGGTTCTTCCTCCACCACCTTCTCTTAATCTGAAAAATAAAAATAAGGAAAAATCATACATCTATTTAAAATGACTTCTTTTACATTGAAAAAATGATTCTGAGTTCTTACTGCCGTCCACGTGTATTTGTATCCATCAGGATTCATCACAGGCAGGACGTAGACATCCATGCTGTCCAGGATGCGAGTAATTTCCGAGTTTTGCTGATAAAATGACAAAGACTGACGGACAGATGGCGGAGCGTTCATGAAACTGCTCCGAGAGAGAGCAGACTCCATTGCATTTACAACAAAGAGCATTTAGAGAGCTCAACTCCCCATCAAAGGCAAGGGCTAAAATAAAGTTTGATGTCAGCATTGTCAATATGGAAATCTAGTGTAGTGTATTAGTCTTTTTCTGTCATTGTGAAATTATACGTCTTCATTTGTTGCTTTAAGTTTGGAGATGATCCAGTGGAAACTAAAGCTTTTTCATAAAGCTTCATTGGATGTGATCCTGACCTTTGACCTATGACCTTGACGCAGTACATACTAAAATGGTGTATTGTATTGAACCCATATGATTGGAACTTTGGCTTCTATAGGATAATGTATTGTGATCCATAAGAAGCTGTGGGTAATATACAGTTTTGAATGACTTTCACATTTGGTGTGACCGTGGGGTTGACCAGATTAGCACCAAAATTAAATCATCTTGAGCTGTTACTGGTATCTACCATCAAACAAAATTTGAAAATGATATCTTGAACACTGTGGTGACTAGAAACTGCTAACAAAAAAACAGACAGACGAACAAACAAATGTAATCGATTACAGAGAACAGAGAACAAACGCAGACACCGCAGCTCAGTTGGACTCACGTGGTGCACAAACCACAAGCAGAAAGCCGGAGAGATCCACTCTCTTGCGTGGATCCCACAGTCAATCCACATGGCTTTCCTATTTGGCCTGTCATTGAAAGACAGCTGAGAAAAAAAGAGGCCATACACATGAAACTGTGCTCAGGAAGTAAACTGAGCTGTCAACACTGAACACTTTACAGCTTAAAGTATGTTTAATGGGATAAACAATGTTGATTATTTACCCCTATAAGTGTACAAAGAGTAAAAAAAAAAGGTCTGTGAGTGTTAAACATAAGGTTCGAGGGCCAAAATTAGCCCAGCAAAAGACTCCAACCCAGCCCACTGGATGGCTTTGGAAAATCTGATGGAGGGCATACATTTTAGACTTTTAACTGCATTTTCTTAACAATACCAAAGTAATTAAGTAATACATAATCAATGAAATGACAGAAATGTTCCTGGGTTTTTTTTCTTACCATGATCTGTTTTCTGTGAATGAACAAAAACTTTCTGTTTTGTAAATATGGGACAGTCTTATCATTCCTACAAGTTCAAGTTGACGGATGCAGCTTTACCTTGAGAACGTATAGCGGCCGCTTCTCGTATGAAGAACCAATAAGGATGGCTTTCACTGTTCTGGGGTTGTCTTGTGCAGTTCTGTTAATCCAGTCATAAATCTACAATGGAGACGGCGTACGTGGTTGTAAGCTGTAATATAGTATAACATACAGGGTAGCTGTGCATTTCCATGTAATCTAAAACAACAGCTCTGTGATAAACGGTGGCTGTGAAGTTTAGAATATCCTAATAAAACTACTGTGCGAAGTTGAAGAAAATATAAAAAATATCGGCAGCCCATCATCATCATCGTCACTAAACATGCTTAAAGCGGACTTATTATTCATCCAATCCGAACTGTCTATCCAACCTGTCTTAGGCCAAGAGGCAGAGGACGCTCTGGACAGCTCGCCAATCTATCGCAGGGCTACCAAGAAGAGAACATTCACACTGACATTTACACCTATGGGCAATTTAGAATCACCAATTAACCTAACCTCACTGTATCCCTCTAAACTATTTGGCAAATGTACAATGATTCAGCACATAAATCATAACATGCTGCTCTCCCCTGCATAACCTTTATAGGTTAAAAGTATAAGTATCAGTATTGGTATCGGCAATACTGCTCTTGATTTACTTGGTATCGGATCGTCACCAAAATTTGCAGTATGACACATCACTAATGGTCACAGCTCTGGCTGTGAACTCCACCCACCTGCCATTCAAATCTTTTGTTCACATGGGGCAGCCAACCAGAAGAAAGCTGGCTTAAATGGATGGGGTGGAGTTAAGTGATGAACCAATGGGGAGCACCAAGGCCCAGAATAAGGCTGATAGGGATTATATCGAACTGTGACCAATGAAAAGCTACTCTAGCAGAGGCTGAAAACAAAACTACAGAGCTGAAAATGAGCACATCAGGACTCCTTTCAATCTCATTCTTTTAAATAGGAAATGTATACCTCCTCAAGGGTGTGATATCTCTCATAAAAAGTTGAACCGCTTCGTGGGTCAGTGGAGTCATTCTTCATCTGCATTTCGGTCAGCACATTAGGATTAGCCAGTAAGACCCTAAAATAAACATGCAAACACAAATGATTCACTTGGAATGAAATGTGACTCGATGCTTAGTGAATGGTGTGCGTGCATTAAGCAGCATACTTGTGTGTTATGCCATGTTTCTGCAGTATAGCCTTGACTGTCACAGAGCTGTTTCCAGGGACATAGAGGTGGACCTGCACTTGTGTACTGATGTACTCATTTGAAACAGGCTGCCACAGGACTGTCTGTGAGAAAATATCTGATGTAATGAATCACAGAAGTAAAAACAAAACATTACAGGTGTATGATCACTTAACTTTAATGCCTACCTCATAGTGTGTGGATACATTCCTCAAGGTGTCCACTTGTTCTTGTGTTTGTGGGGTGATTGATAGAACTTGGTCACTAAATTTAAAAAATAAAAAATACTCATGCAGTTAAGATACAGCCATATAGTACCGATCTCACTCGGTTACCCATAGGGAGTGTATTTGCATGTGTCACAATATGGTTGCAGGTATTTACACAAGAGTGTCATAACCATTTTTAAACGGTTCAAAATGAGAGTAAAGACTTATAATCTAAAAAAAAAACCAACCCAAAAACCAAAACAACCACAGACAGAAATCTCTGCTAAGATGCCTCACCTTGTTTCTGTGCAGTATCCTGGCTTCAGTAGTATGCTCAAATTCATGAAAACAAACCAAATCAAAGGAGTCGACATGATGTCAGGGTCCAGCTGGACTGGAAAAGGCAGAGATCCGCTCAAAGTATGAGGGCAGGGAGATGATATTGATTGAAACTGTGTTTATTTAGAAGTTGAACTTTACTTTTAGAGAAGAACAAGGGCACGGGTCAGCTGAGGCAGAGCCCTCTGCTTAGTTAACTGCTACTGTTACATTGTAAACAACTTTATTAACTTATGTAGTACAAATCGCAAAAATCTAAAGTAACGTCAGCTTTGCACTTCTTCTTTTTAATCGTAGAAAACCCCAGTGGCGTAACACCTCCTCGCCTGTGGGTGGCGCCAGATAAAAGGGAAATACTATAGAGTTTGAGGTTCACGTGGGGGGGAAACGGGAAGAAAACAGCATAGGGGGAAAGTGGAAGCGATTTTTGTGATGTGTTGTTAAATTTCCATTGCCAAGATGTCGGGCCACGATCAGCTGGCCCACTATTTGTGTGAGTTAACAAGGTAGGATATATTTGTTTTTAAAGCACGCGCTCAAACCGGGATAACAGGATAAACGGTCGCGTGGCGAAACCGAGTTAGCTTGTGTCGTTTTCTTTTCGGGTGCTGCTGCTAGTTCTGTAGTAGCAGAGACGATCTTTGGTCAAAGACAAACGATTAAGAGCGGTGAAATATTGCACAAAGCTCTGGTTATTTAGCTGTTGAGCTAATTTCCCTGTACGGGGGGAAATGCATGTGCACAGACCGGGGGGGTTCCGATTTGTTAACAATATAATATAACGTCTCTATAAAATCCAAAAGGGGACTGGTGGACAGTTATTTAATCCAATAAGATTTTTTAAATAAGCTTTAATTATAACAATATATTATATTAACCTTATTTAAAAATGTAATGCAAGTTGAACACTCATTATAAATATGTAACACGGTTTCTTTAACCCTCATAAAACTGTTCGCGTCAAATTTGACCTGTTTTGACATTTGATAGCAGTAAAAGCAACCTAAACGTCATTTCTTTAACTTCAAATTCGATGTTATTTCTTAAACTAACCCCGAAATACAAAAAGAAAAAGAAGAAGAATAAAAGCATTTTAAAAAGTATTGTTCGTGTGCTACATTTTTTTTTTCTATACTGAGGCTCTTCCGGGTTAAATTTGACCCATATCTGTTGAATTTTAGCTCCACCAGCGGGTTAATAGTGACAGAGGTCGAGAGGAACCTGTTGTTCTAAAAAGTGATTGCCTGCCAAAAAATATAAACCAAACATATCTCGTTAATGATGTCAAATCATTTTGAGCCAGAAAAAAACATTCCTGATACAAGGTAGATACTGCAATCATTTTTTTTCCTGCAAAGTCAAGTCTCATTGACATTAAAACCAATGCGTTTTTCACAGTTGTATCAAGTTGTCTAAAAAGGACTGGATTGATTATAATATAGTTACAATAATGCAGGGTTATAAAGATACTTGCCAAACAAATCTTTTTTATTTATTTTTTCATTTTATATATAACCCCTTTGTAAATCCTGTTGACTAACCAAAAGTAAACAAATATTACATGTAGAAAGACTTTATCACTTTATGGCAAAACACCTTGACACTATCGCGAGAACTGCCTGTGTTTCACATTTGCTCAGGTTCCCGCAGAACCTGCTTTTCATTGGAAAATCTTCAAACAGTGTAAAGTAATACAGGTGTGATCATACATGGTGCATAAAAGAAACAGGGGTCATACAGGGGTCACAGAGTGCCTTGACGCGGACAAGAGAGCATGTCGGTGGAGGGGTTACCACTGTCACGTCACAGCTGGAGCCTTTCTGTGTGGTTTGACTGCTCTCCATGTCTCTGTGTGGGTTTCAGCTTCTCTTGCACAAAGGTTTATACCTTGTTTTCTGATGTCTTTTACTTTGTGGATTTTACCATGTATTGTCTTCTCTATCTCCTGGATGTATTTTCCTTTCTGGTTCTTTCTCTAAAGCTTCATCTTCAGTGTGTTTATGAATTATAACCCAGGTTAACAGAACTACTCAGCATTTTCTTCCCATGTTTTTCAGTTTACTGTGGAAGTTGTTGCTGCCTCTGCTGTTCCTCTGTGTTCTGCTCGTTGCTGTCCTGGTCCTGCTGGTGCTGGCAGTGCGTTTCTGGCTGCAGAGCAACAGGACTGTGCGGCGAGCAAGGGACGGACGTCCCACTGTGGCCTTCTTTCACCCTTACTGTAATGCTGGGGGAGGAGGAGAGAGGGTGCTTTGGTGTGCTATCAGAGCGCTGCAGAACAGGTAGAGCTGGGTGTCTTTTTGCTTTTCCTGCACAATTATAAGGTGATTCTCAAAAGTCCTAAAAGACCTCGATGTCTCCACAGGTATGCAGATATCAATTTTGTGGTGTACACAGGGGACCTGGGGGTGACAGGCCAGCAGATCCTGGAGGGAGCACGACGTCGCTTCAACATCCTGCTCCCCCGCCCGGTTCACTTTGTGTTCCTGAGGCACCGGCTGCTCGTGGAGCCCGGACTGTTTCCTCACTTCACCCTGCTGGGACAGAGCGTGGGATCTGTCTTCCTGGGGTGGGAGGCACTGACAGAGTTTGTCCCAGACATTTACATCGACTCCATGGGTTATGCCTTTACTCTGCCTCTGTTCCGCTACCTGGGAGGCTGCAGCGTGGCTAGCTATGTTCACTACCCCACCATCAGCACTGACATGCTCTCTGTAGTCAGAGAGAGAAACCCCAGGTATACGCTGTGTTTAAAGAGCACGCTAACTGATTGTGTTCTTAATTAATTAATTAATTAATTTTTAAACAGCTGTTTTCTAACCGTCTCACACTGTTAATGTCTCAGGTTCAACAACCCAGACTACATCTCCAACAGCCTCTTCCTGAGTGCCTTTAAGGTGGTCTACTACTGTCTCTTCGCCCTGCTCTACGGCATGGCCGGCTCCTGCAGTGACCTGATCATGGTCAACTCCTCCTGGACCCTCGATCATATCCTATCACTGTGGCGCTCCCCCAACCGCACCTGTGTGGTCTACCCGCCCTGTGACGTCAGCGCTTTCACAGACATCCCGCTCGAAGAGGACGGGGACAGGAAGTGCCACTCGATCATTTCTATTGGGCAGTTCAGGCCGGAGAAAGACCACCGGCTGCAGATTCGAGCCTTTAAAAAGGTGCTTGATAGGAGGAGGGAGGGGTTAGGGGGAAGAGAGGCACTGAAGTTGGTTCTGATTGGTGGATGCAGGAACCAGGAAGATGAAGACAGAGTGCTCATGTTGAGGGGGCTGTGCCAGGAGCTGGGCGTGGCTGACAGGGTGGAGTTTAAGCTGAACGTACCCTTTGAGGAGCTGAAGAGAGAGATGGGGGAAGCTACAATTGGACTTCATACCATGTGGAATGAACACTTTGGAATAGGTAATCAATCCGTTTGACATAATGTCTATTTTAAAACGGGATTTTCTTGAAAATATCCAACTTCTTTCTCTTTTTCCCCCCCTTCTAGGTGTCGTGGAGTGTATGGCAGCAGGGAAGGTGATTCTGGCTCACAAGTCTGGCGGCCCCAAGTTGGACATTGTTGTACCTTTTGAGGGGGGTCAGACTGGCTTTCTTGCTGATGACGAGGACGGCTATGCAGAAGCCATCCAAAGGATTCTGGCTATGTCGCCAAGCAGCCGCCTGCAGATCAGGCGCAACGCGCGTCAGTCTGTGGCTCGCTTCTCAGATCAGGAGTTTGAAGCCTGCTTTCTAGCCGCTGTTGAGCCACTCATAGGAACACTCGAGCGATGAGAGGAGGAATTATTCTACATGTGTGTTTGTGCACGTGTTGTGATGTTTGATACTTGGAGCACCTTTCCCCTCATGCACTTAGGGCTGCAGATCAGTCATGAGCTCAAGCAGAGAGCTGTGGATAAAAGACTCCCAAATACAGGTATTGAAAGGTTAGTTCCAGGATTTCTCCTAAAAGTAGAAATGAGAGAGGATAAAGTTTGAATCAGAACAACTGAAGGCTCTAATTTGGGGTGAAAAACCCACAAAACAGAACAAAACTAAGTGATGTTTTGAGCACACTGCTCAACTCAAGGATCAAAGTCATTCCCATAAAACGTGAATATGACTCCGATAGTAAATCTTAATGTAAGTAATGAAAATGTGCTTCATGTAGTGGGTGTGAATTCATCCACAATCCTGTGTTTAGAAGTTGTAGTTAATCGTTGTCTGTTGTTCCAGTTTTGTTAACGTGGTGCGTGTTAATGTTTCAGTGCTGCTTTTTATTTCTAACGTGATCGCTGCACATTAGTGCTCTGAAACTTTAAACGATACTCCCCCACATGATTAAAGCGAAATTAATTTGACTGAACATTTATTCTTTGTGTGTTAGATAGAATCAAGTCATTTTGGGGTGAACTGTGTCTGAAGGGGAACAAATCGTGTGCTAAACTATGCTGAAAAGGGAGCAAAATAACAGGAAACATTCATTGTTTACAAGAGTTCCAGTTCCTCACATTTCCAGAATGTATTTTTGATATCAAGGATGAATGTAATAAACATACAGTGAGTGGGAGGGATTGTTGCTTTTGTGTCTCACTATATAAACTGCTAACAGCTGAGAACTACAGTCTGGACTGTTCTTATCAGGCCTATAAATTGTCAAAGTGCCCGAACCTGACCTGAAGTTGAAATGTGCTGTGACAGATGGGGTCAGTGATCTGTAAAGATGAAGAAAACCGAGGGGAGATTAACATGACTGAAATAAAAACCACTTTATGCAAAAGCATTTCTCAGAGCTGTTATCAGTCTCGTCATCGCTGCAGAACAAGTGGATATTTAAGGTGGATTGAGACAGTTTTCCTTAAATTGCATCATAAGTTTGCAAATATATATTATAAAGGGTCTCGAGTAGCTTCTAAATCATCAGAATTTTTCTCATACATTTAAGAAAGTCTCATATAGAGGATGCACAAATATTTACTAATTTAATTTAGCACATCAGCCTGGGCTCACCTTATTTTCCTTTCTTCTCTTTTTGTTTTTACACTCAGTACACATTTCTATCATCCTTACAATGGGCATGTGACTGGGACATACTGCTTTATCATATTGAACTTTGAACCTCCTACCATTCATGTAGAGGACTCAGGATCAGAATGACCCTAAAGCATGCCTAACATATTGCATGCAGCAGGACATCCCGGTTATTTGTCACATTGCATTTGACGTACAGTGTATTAGGACATCGTATGGTAGTGTGGGTACTGGAATGCACCCAAAGGACATAAAAGGAAGCTGGGCAGACAGGACAGTGCAAGAGAGGGAGGCTTTTTTTTAAGGGGTTATGGAGTTTAAGAGGCGGTGCACAGGTTCAGTGCTGAGTATATTTAGAGAGAAGTAGATGAACCTTTGAGGCATTTTGGTTTGGTGCCCATCGTCAAGATGAAGTCATACGTGCTCCTCCCAGCCCTGCTGCTGTCTCTTGGATGCACAGGTGAGTAACTTTCTGTCCTGATCACTTCAAAATAAGATTCAGTAACTTCACCTTTCCCTCCTCCTCGTCTGTGACTTTGAAGGCATCCCACTTCACAACTCTGAGCTGCAGTCTGCGGCAGACAGCGCCCTGGGAGCAGCTTTGGCAGAGGTCAACTCTGTGTATGCTGCCAGCCACCTTTACCGGGTCACTACAGGCTCTGTCGCAAAGGTGAGCCTGTTGTGTGCTTAATGCATTTAACAGTATGGCAACAGCTGATTTGTCCTGAATATCCCACGTGTGACAGGTCATCCCCACGGGCCTGGACACCGTCGACCTGCTGATGGTTTTTCGGATTAAGGAGACTCAGTGTGCAAAGACTTCCCAAGACGACCCTCAGGCCTGTGCCTTCAGGCCCGGCTTCTTTGTGGTGAGACATTTAAACCAATGCTTTCCAAATACTTCAGTGAGATAATAAATAAATTAGCCACGTCAGAAGCTGGAATATTATGTGGATGGTTCCCTGTGAAGGGCTGATATCTGTATCCTGGTGTGGACACATGTTGACTCAGTGCTACAGCCTGTTGTTTACATTGGCACGAGTTTACTGGGCCAGAATGTGCCCCTGTGTGATTGACGGGACAGCGGCCACCAGGTATTTAAAGAAATATCACACAGACTAATAAAGCAGGGTTTTTTCTTGTTTCTTTCTCTTTTACCCACCTTCAGCCCTCCTTCACCTGTTCCACCCGGGTACGAATGATGGCCAGGTCTCCCCAGGTGGTCTCTCTGAGGTGCGGCCACGATGGCAGCTCCAGCTCCAGCTCAGAGAGCAGCGAGGAGGTGAGTCAAGAGTCAGAGCGGCACAAATTAAAGAGCCAAACAGTTGTTGCCCTTTATGCACAGCGCATGAATACCCAGGCTTTGTTTCCACAGGTGTTCTTGAGAAGGAGACAGCAGTTCAATGCCCCATTTGCTAACAGAGGTAAGCACATTTTCACATTTTCTTTTGTCTTTTTCTTACAGTGATCTTTATTTAAAACGTTTTTGGATGTTAAGTGCAAATAAGTGGACTAACAACCTCAAAACTTTTGGCAGTCCCAGCTCCAGCTGCACCTTCAGCCCAGCCTGGCGGCTCCCGGTACAACCAGTTGGCAGAAGACCGACCCAGAGGAGACACTTTCAGCAACTATGTAGTGTGAAAGTTCAGCTATCCATGACTTTCTTTTAGGTGCTGATCATATATATTAAAAAAAAACTGAATTAAGATATTTTGCAAAATTTTTTTTGTCCCCCTTTAATTCTCATTTAATTTACAGAGCTGCTGAATGATTATTGAAACACAAAGAAAATATACCTGTTTTTCTGTCTGTGAAGGTTCTCAGTCATCCAGGTCCTCGTAGTCAAAGGAGCTTGCAAAGAAAAGCGTCTGGACTTCTTTAAGTTACTTGAAGTTACGAGAAGCTTCAGTTCTAAGGTCAAGTGGCGGAGAGTCCCAGATATAAACCTAGTGGGAGTTTCCCCCCACAGAGGGACAAAAGGACCCCCTGATGATCCTCTAATCGCCTGAGCCAAGGTGTGAAACTGGGTGTGGGTCCCAATCAGCCAGAGTTCATTGTGGGACTCTGGGACTCTCCACCACTTGACCTTAGAACTGAAGAAGCTTCTCGGATGAGAGGTGAAACGTCTTCAAGTAACTTAAAGAAGTCCAGACGCTTTTCTTTGCAAGCTCCTTTGACTACCTCTTTTTCTATTTTTAATTTCCATTCGTCAAACGTTATATTGAGCACCAATAAGTTTAGAGTGTAAGCAGGGGCGGTCCTAGCCTGTTTGGTGCCCTGGGCGAACACTCCCTCTGACCCCACACATAAAACATATTAAGGATTGTACATTAACATATTTTATTGTAAAAACTGTTTCGGAACCATGCTGATTTTAACCAGATAAACATACAAACACACACGCACACATATATATATGGAGAGAGCGAGTATGCATAGTAGTACGGCTAACAAACAGCCATTATAATTCGTCATACGATGAGAACAGGACAAATCAAAGTTGACAATGACTAATTAATATTGTGCCGAACACAGTCCAAAAGATTCAATAAGCTACATCAGTGTCTACTGTTTACTATCATAACCAAGTGGCTAACAAACATCACTATACCTACTAATTAATGTTATCTTGTTGTATCTCTGTTGTGGTCAGTGCTATCCTCTTTGCTGTTGCATGCCGGGGCAGCAGGTTGAGGGTCACAGACGCCAACAGACTAAATAAACTTATCCACAAGACCAGTAATGTTGTGGGGATGGAGCTGGACTCCATTAGGGTGGTGTCTGAGAGGCGGATGTTGTCCAAGATAAGGAAAATCATGGATAATACCTCCCACCCACTCCATGACATGCTGGCTAATCACAGGAGCACGCTCAGAGAGACACTGATATTACCAAAAAGCACCACTGACCGACACAGGAAACCATTCCTACCTGTGGCCATCTCCCTGTACAACTCCTCCATCTAATACACTCTTTTTGCACACATTTTTTTCTACTCTGTAATATTCTTGTCAATTTTCTTGATATTTATTTATAATCACCTCTGTTAATCCTTGATATTTATAATTGAGTGATCTGTATATATTAGTGCTATTTCTTAAAATCTGTAACATAATGTATTATTTGGAGTTTAGTCTGTTACTGTTACTATTTTTACCATTTCTTCTTGGAGCAACTGTAACTCACGTTATTTCCTTAGGGATTAATAAAGTATTGTGATTCTGATTGTTTCAGGATGACCTGCCATTATCCAATGACACATCTGCTTACCTGTATCTTTTGCTCGTTTCTCCTCCTCTTCTTTTCTCTTTTTTCTAAACTGAGCACCTGATGGCTTTGAACTTTTCTTGTCCATCTTCCATTGGTTTTAATTTTGCACTCCAGTATGAACACCCATCCCCCAGCCCGAGGATCACCACAACATAATCTAACACACCTACACCTTAGTTCACAGATTCACTTTAGTTTATTTCTGGGATTTCACACAACCCAGGAACAAATCATGAATACATAATGGGCTCTGATTTACATTATGAATGAAATGTGCTCTATTTGGAAGCAGCCGCCCCCCCTCCCCTTTTGACAGGTTGTATGTGAGACTTTAGATCATTAAACTGTAAATTATAAATTTTAACTTGTTATTGATCCCTTTACCCCGAGTCCTAAAACGTATATTTATTTTCTTACTCTTCTTATATTTATTGTTTGTTTTCGTGCACTGCTGTAACTGGAGCCTCGTTGTCTCGTCTCTCTATATACTGTTCTGTATGTAGCGGAGATGACAATAAAGTTTACTTTGACTTCAGCAGCAGCAGCGAGCATGCGCACCGAGGGCTCTGACGCTCACTTTTCGCGTATAGAATTTAGAAAAAAACATTAAATGCAGTGCAAATTATAAGTCTGTATCATAATGTCTGCTGTTTTCGTGTTTGTTGGTTTGTTTTTATTTTTTTATTTTGCGAGCTGGTTATTAAATCCCCCGCCGCCCCGTCCTGTCCTCCCTGCCGCAAGCAGAAGGCGCACGTCGCAAACCGATGGCGCCCTTAGTCCTCGCAAATGGGCGATAGAAAACCGACCGGTGCCCATGCAATCCCCAAAATGCGCTGTCATGATGTCGGGGCAGCATGGGTGCAAGCAACTTTCTTTTGCCCGTGTCGCCCATATCAAAAACCGCTACTGAGCGTAGTGTAGGGTAGGATAAAACCACTAGAGGGGGTGTGTGACCTACCAATCAAACAAGTCGGTTGTAAATTGCACTTGAATATAACACATCAAACAAACATCCAGAGATGTGCAAAGGTCTTAAGTGACCCCTCATTTCTTTATATTATGGTAGGAAAATTGGAAGTAGGTGCAATTATTTATTAAAAAGTATGCAAAGATACAGGGAAATACAGTATGTAAGGCAAGAACAGAGTTTGTACAATTCTAATGAGCTTTAAAATCAATATTTGGCATGACAACCTTTATTCTTCCAGTCTGAACCCTCTAAGGGAGCTTTCATGTCATGTCTTCAGGAATAGTTCTCCAGGCTTCTTGAAGGACATTCAGAGCTTTCTTTGGATGTTTCTGCCTTTTGTTCTGTTCTCTGTTAACATGATCCCACACTGTTTCAGTAATGTTGAGGTGCAGGCTCTGGGGAGGCCAATCCAGGTATGGTTCTACTGTGTTGTTTAGGATCACTGTCCTGGTGAAGACAATGAAGCTGCTGCCAATCAGAAGCTTTACAGATGGTACTGCACGATGGATCAAAGTGTTATGTGCTTTGTATGTTCATAACTTCCATCAGTTTTCACTCCAACACCACTGGCTGAAATGCAAACCATGACACAGCTTTCATCATGTTTTATATGTGGCTGTCCATACTCACTGTTGTACCTCTAATAATAAATAAATTACCATTAAATATTGCCATTATCTGTGGCATTTTTCATAAATTCAACTCAAGAAATGGAAACGATGATGCGTTTTTGACAGGCTGCTAGCAACAAAGAGAATTTAAAAGTGGTTCCAATTTGTTTTTTGTGTAGACACAAACACTGGCTCATCCCACGAGTTAGTTGCTTTTTTTATACTTCAATGACTCATAGGTTAGTGTTGGTGGCTTAACAAAAATATTCTTCAGAAAAAGGGTCAGATACAACAACTGGAATGAAAATGAGTGAAGAAATGAGTGAAGAAGGAGCCAACATCCAAATAAAAACTTTGAAGAAAGGCTCATTGGAAACAAAATAAAAAGAAATGAGGGGTGACTCAAGACTTTTGCACTGAACTACACATAATCTTTAAATTAATTGAACAAACGACACAGAGACGGGTTGAGGTCTGGTTTAAACATTTATATTGTGATTTTCAGTTTATATGCAAGAGGAAACATTTACTCTCATCTGCAAACATTTTTCTTCATCTGGCCCCACGTGTTCGCCTCAGCACATCGATATAACTTACATACTGTACTGCAGCAAACATCCCGGTAAGGACAATGACGCTCAGTTATAAGAAAGAAAAAAAAAGATACACTGTCTTCAAGGCCTTGTATGGAATCTACACCACCCCACACCAAAGCCAGTCTAAATGATCTGAAATATTCATGATATGTCATCCTGGCACACACGGACATGTCGAAGGACAGCACTAGCACCCTAAAAACGAAGGCATCGCTGCTAGAAATGGAAACCCTTCATAGTCGACCCTCTAGATAACCTCCGACCCTGTGCACCAAGAGATGGAGCAGCAATGGCACCACGAGGAAACGAGATTCCATAGACACAAAGTTGAGTTGAACATTCAGATGATTTGTGTTATAATAAACTACATGATTCGATGCTCTGTACATTAACCGGATAAAATGCATCTCTCCTTCGATACTTCACGTGGCTGAATCCAGCCGGTGCTCGCCACTTCCTGGACGGGGAACTTAAGAAGGCGGCGGGGGAACCAACGGTAACGGAGCAGCAGCTGCAACTGTACAGATACAAACTGAAGGATAAGGTCCGAAATCAAGCCAGCACACAGGGAACTCACACAGTCCACAAAGATAACCACCCCAGGCCTCCTCCTCCTCTCTCCTTTTCTACAAAGTCCAGTACAAGTTTTGCATTAAATTAAATCCAGCTGCACAGTCCATGCCATTTTTTTTGGAAACCTTTAGAAGATACTTCCTTTCTGTTTCGACCTCTGTGCAAGACTTTAAGAGTAAGGCTTCCTTCTGATTTGCATTTGTCAAGTGGTAAAACAGTCTAGAAACGCTTAAGACAAAATCATTGCCTTTCTTTTCTTCCAGATACATTCCATTGTGCGCTAATGTTGATCTGCTCCTCTCTAGGCTTTAATCTATTTAAAAGACACTTACACATATAAAAAAAAATCCTTCCATTTACCAATCTTTAAATAATTTTATATAAAAGCAAACCTGACAATCCCTGTTCCATGAAGGCCCTCCCTAATGATGATTAACTACTACCACCATACCATCACATACGCATGCATGCACTCAATGCATGGATGCACGTTCAGTCCATTTCTCTCTCTCTCACACACACACACACACACACATGCACGCACACAGCTTCATGTTTTACAGCTTGTTGTTTACATGTTGTCCATGCAGTACCAAAGCAGAGAGATCATGATGAGTTTTTGTTGTTTTCTGTGTTGCGTCTCCAGTAACGTGGCACAAACTTGTGGCAAAGAAGCAGATGCATGATTTGGCTCAGACCTGGATCCAATAATATTTGCACAAAGTCTTATTATTAGTGTTTACTCAGAGCTGCTTGGTGTACCAGACAAGTGGGGTTATACCGTACGGGGCAAAAACTTCATGTTCCAGAGAGCTTGGATAGTTTAGACACCTCCAACTTAACCTGTTTGAGTCTAAAGTGTCCCAGTATTGTAAACCTCACTCATCCAGAAAGCCAAGCAATAAAAAAAATGAAGAACTAGCAAACACTAATTGAAGATGGTCTGGTTTGGCTTTTAGTATATACACAGTCATTTATTATCGTGTCCCCAGGAGAAGAAAAGAGTAGTCCACTAATGCATTTTTACTTCACTATATCATTTCATTGTCTATTCATTAGTCTTCATCGTGTCCTTATCGACAAGTTCAACTACTATCCAGTAAGCTTGGTGCCATCCCCTCTTTTGGGTGGGGCAGGAGGGGGTCCTCGTCGTAGTGTTGCATAGCCTGAGATGTTTCCGGACATATAGCCACCGTTTCCTCCGTTGCTTTGCTTTCCTTGGTCCAGGAGCAGCTCAGGAGGCGGCGGGGGCAGCGCCATGTCGTCCATGGTCCCCGCGGGGTCCAACTTGCCTGAGAGGCCGGCGGAGTTGGTGGAGCCCTGGCGTCCCACTGACTTTCGCCTCAGTGTCCTGTTCAGATCCTCCAAGAAGTTGGGCTGGCCTGAGCTACCTTTTGGGGAAGTCGGTGGAGGTGGCGAGAGCGGAGGTGGTTCTGGGGTGTTGTTACTACGCCGCCCGAGCGTGGGCGGAGGAGTCTTTTTCAGGGAGTTCTTTCCCCATGTTGAGTTACTGACGAGGGAGATGGGTGGTGGTGGAGGAGGAGCCTGGGGCTGGGGATTCACCACTGCTACTCGAGGAGGTCCGCCCGTATGGGCGTCATTACCTGGAGGTGGTGGAGGGGGGAAGAGCTCGGAGGCAGGTGGAGGAGGTGGGAAGTAGGCGCACTCAGGAGGTGGGGAAGGGAAGTCGCCACCAGACTGCTTTGCCTGGCTTACCTTGGCCTGCAGTGCCAGGGGCAGGTTAGCCAGGTTGAGCTTTCCTGGTTTTGGGGGAGCAGGAGGTCCATTTGAGGGCTCCTTTGAAGGCGATCCATTGGAGGGAGGACATGAGGAGGGAGGGGCGGTGTTGCCTTGGGGAGCAAACTTGCTGAGCAAATTTCTCCTGGATTCCTCGTAGGAGTTTGAGGCGTTGGACTTGATGCTGGAGTTCCTCTGGGGGGTGGGAGGAGGTTTCTTGCCTCCAAAACTAGAGGAACCAGAGGGTGACCTCCTTATGGGGGAGCCCATGTTTCCAGAAGGAAGGGGAGGAGGAGGTGGCGTCGGACCTGTGACTGGTGCTGGGGGAGGTGGAGGAGGAGGAGGAGGTGGTGGTGGTTGAGCAGGGAAGCCGGTGTTGCTGTCTGGAGGAGGAGGGGGGAATTCGGGAGACTGCAGCTGCTGGCCACCCCCACGCTGCCATTTTGGTTTGGTTTTAACTGCAGGGGGAGAGAGTGGGGCTTTCGAAGCCTCCATTTGATTGCCTGCTTGGGATGAAGCTCCTGGGAACTGACTGGCTAGCTGTTTCACCAGAGACATGGTGGGAGGGGCTCCTGTGGAAATGGTTGGTGGCTTAGACAAACTATGCTGCTTAGGCAGAGTTGGAGGGGGTTGAGTGGAGGTGTGGCCTGTCTGGAGGCTGAACTGCTTCTTAAGGGGTGCAGGTAGAGGAGGGGGTGGTGGTGGAGCTGGGGTCGGGCAACTCATTGTAGCAGGAGGCGGGGCAGGAGGGAAAGGGGAGACTGGTGACATGGGCTTGGGGGCAGTATGAGGGAGAAAGCCTGGGTTGAAGTTTTTCAGTGGTGCTGCCAGGGGTGCAGGAGGAGGTGGAAACTGGGCCGGTACTTGGAACTGTTGAGGAGGAGGAGGTGGTGGCGGCGGTGGCGGAGGTGGAGGAGGCGGGGGTGGTGGTGTGGGGGCAGGTGGTGGGGAATACTCGAGCCCGCCGTTTGGAGACGGGAGGTCCCGCGGCGGGCTGGGAAACCGCTCCTTCAGCGCTTGCTTGAGTCCACTGTGGTAGACAGGCTGACTCACGGGAGCAGCTGCAATAGCTGGTGGCGGTGGGGGCGGCGGAGGGGGAGGAAATGCAATTCCATTGGTCTGTGGAGCAGGCAGAGGAACTGGCGGTGGAGGGATGAAAGCCGGTGGAGGGATGAAAGCCGGTGGAGGGATGAAAGCCGGTGGAGTAGCCGGACTGGGTGGGCCCAGTTTCAGCACAGCCATGGCAGACCCGGGGGTTGGCATGGACGGTGGAGGGGGAGGTGGTGGTGGAGGAGGCGGGGGCACATTAGTCCTTGCGGCAATGTGATTGACGTTTGGTTTGATGGCCTGCAGTGCAGGTGGTGTCAGAGTCGTGGGCAGAACCTGCTGGGCTGTAGCAGGGAGGTGAAAAGGTATCTTGCCTCCTTTCTGGTTCTGCAGCCTGGTGATGGTGCTGTATTTGTACATTGTGAGAGCCGGCGACTGATATGACACCGTCTGGACTGGTGGAGGGGGTGGGGGAGGCGGTGGTGGAGGTGGCGGAGGTGGAGGGGGTGCGGGAGCTGGTTGCTGCGGCTCCTGTGGGGGCATGTGGTTGTAGTTGCTGAAGGCCTGTGACTGTTGCTGCTTCTGCAGCTGCTGTTGATGTAGTTGAGCAGACTGTGGTGGTTGTAGCGGTGGCGGTGGTGCTGCCTGCGGTGGTGGTGGCGGAACTGCCTCCTGAGGAGACGGATGCTGGGGAGGCGGGTGCTGGTGCTGCTGCTGCAGCTGAATTGGCGTCTGGGGTTGCACCAATGGGTGCTGATGCTGTGGGGGGTGCTGCTGCTGCTGATGTTGGGGGTGGGGCTGAGACTGAGGCCGTGATGGAGGCTGCGCCTGAGGCTGCTGCGGAGGCGGCGTCAGGGCTGAGTGGTCAACTGAATGCTGGCTGTGATGCCGGTGGCTGTGGGAACCGTGCGGCAGCGTGGCCCCTCTGGATGCCTCCATTCTCATCTGCGGAGAACAGAGCGAGTGTTAGGCTTTGTCACGTGACTCACACATCCTCCTGCAAACACGCGACTTTAACACGCTGAAACTCATACCTTTGAGTTTTCCTCAATCTGGGTACCCCTCTTCCAGGCCTCTGAAAATATGGAGCTCACCACGCTCTGGGAACGCCCATGAGAGGAGCCCGTATCCACCCCGCTGTCAGAATGGCCCGAATGATTCGACTGGGACTCTGAAAAAACAAATGAAAAACTGTAAAAAGGCCTCTTATCAATTAGTAATATTGGAAATACATCATAGATGAGTCACAAATCCTTCTTAAAAATTTAATAAATATTCTATGTCAAATCTTTTATGTACATCTTTTTGCTGTTTCTCAGCATTCTCCAACACAAATGTGTTTCTTTTTAGTGAATCAAGCGAGTTAAAAGTCTAGTGCCTGTTTGCATTCTTGTTCTGTGTTCAGAGTGACCTCTAACAGTAGTGAGCATGTCTGAATACACTTTACAATACGCTCCACTTCTATCTGGTAGCATAACTAGCATAACTTAGCATTGACTTAGTAAAAAAAAATGGAAGTGCTTTTGTTTTTAAAGCTAAATTGCTTCCATGTTGAATTAACTATACACTGGACATGATGATGCGTTTAAAGGAGCCATTAGTGGTGCTTAGCCTAGCTCGTGAGCGAACCGGGTATGCTGGCGGAGCTGGAGCCAGATCTGATGCTAGACGTAGAGAGAGAGGACCAATCGTAGGCTGCCTCTGTCCTCTTCATGGCTTCCTGGTAGTTCAAATACAGCTGCTTCCCATACTGTATGAGATCGAAGAACACAGATGCATTTCATAAATTAAAACAAAACATTTATCTGCTTATTTCTTTGCCTTGAACAGTAACTCTGCTTCAAACCAACCTTTGCGATGCGGATTCCATTCACCCACTGGTGCAGCGTCCTCACATCATCGCAGCACAGATACTTGATGTACTGGGACTTCTTCTGGATTTGTGGATGCTGCAAATAAAACAAGTATTATGAACATTAAGTGCTCTGCACAGACACTGCAAAACGATTCAAAATAAAAGGATTTTTTTAAACAAATAACATGTGCAATTGACATCGAAGCATCCTCTTGCAATTTATTAGACAAGTGCTTATTCATTACATTAAATGCAGTCAGTAAATAAACTTTCATATTCTGATTAAACTAATCCAATCAGCTTCTTTGGAAAAGATCTCCAGAGACATTTTCTAATAGCAGACTAATGGTACTAAGTGCATGGGGGTAACAGTGAAGCGCTAAGACTGCATATCTCTGGGGACTACAAGAACCATTTGATGTGTTCAAACCTCTACTTTAAACAGATGCAAAGGAGGACACGTGTACATCCCACCCATGTTATAATGCCTCATTTCTCTTGTTATAAATTTCTTCAGATATGCAGACATCTAATTATTTGACTTGCAAAATGTGTTTACAAGATCTGTATCACACACAGAACTGGACATCATCTGTAGCTTTCTTAGCCAAGTGCTCATTTGTGCCAGTTTAGGTCTCTGGAGGAACATTAAGACCTGCTGTTATTTGCAGGCCAATCAGGACAACGCAACGTTTCACCATGCAGTTACAGGGATTCACCTTCAAGGCCAGGCAGTAGTCAGTGGGAGCTTTGTATTTGCTGCGGTAGTCCTGCCCGTAATACACGTTAACATGGTCCAACTGCAGGAAGCACACGAGATCTCTGGATGCCTGTGGAGAAAGAGAGGCAGGGGACGGTGTCATGTACTGATGCGTGGTTGACCTAAAAGAGACCGCTGTTGGCTGCTGCTGCTCTGTGTGAAGAAACTGAATTTTACCCACCACATTTGTGCTGTCGTTGTATAGAAACATGGAGCTTCACTCAAGCTGTTTTAGTGCATGAGTGAAGCAGTTGCAGAATGGCTTGAAATAATTATGCAAAGTCCTTCATTTGTCTACGTTTTGTGTGTATATGCTATTAAAGGTCTAACTTACATCTAGAATGCCCTATTCAGTATCAAAGCTGGGACTGAAATGTACTATGGGACTTATACATGTCTCCATGGTGCCACAGTGAACTGCAAGTGTTAAAATTTGAAAATTACTTGGGAGGATGGTGGTGTTAAAAAGGGAGCATGTGCACTCAAACGCCACGCACACAACTGCTGTTCTTCAAAGTGATCAAAACCAAACAGGAAATGCCACAAATCATGAGTGGATCTGCTTCTCATAACCCTAAATGCCACATTTCTGTTCCTAATCTTCATTTCTGCGTCCGAGTAGCATGATCGTACACCAGCCGTCACTGACCTTGGCTTTGCCTTTGGGGACATAGTAGATCCCCGAAGCCCTGAGGAGGAAGTAACGCTTCTTCCATGACTTTTTCCCATCTTCTTTGAGCCACAAGATGCCCTCGATCTCTGGCACAGACACTGAGCCACCACAGAAACATTCCTGAAGTATTGCACAAAAACCCATTAAACAATTCATCTAAGTAACGCTCCAGATTAGCAGGAATGATAGAAACGTCTGCAGTTTGCTTTATAAAACACCATCTTACCTCTAATAAAGCCTCTTTGTTCCTGTCGGCCATTTCTGATGTCTCCTTCCGCCCCAGCAAATAGTTCTGGAAGCAATTGAGTAAAACAGTGAAGTCAGTGGAGGGATGGGAGGGGGAGAAAGTCTCACCTTATCCTATGTGTAAATAAATTATTCACTTTCACTTGCTTTGACCTACTTCTGACACTCCTACACAAACACACACACTGTTATTCACTCTCTGGCTCTATGCAGGCACTCAGCATGCATAAACAATGCTTCTGCGCGTATAACATACACAGTCGGCATTTGCACACCGAACGCAGAGCAGTTAAAAGAGGAGAGGATGTTATCTGCCCCTCGGTCTGTTGAACACGCCACCATACGTGTGCAGCTTTAACGTAATGGGCGGTCACCTGAGGGTTCTTGAAGAGGGCGTATTTCTCAATGCGCTCTATGAACATGAGCTTGTTGTGGCTGTCCCGGGTCCAGTTTAGCAGATTCTCCACCAGGTTCTCGTGGTCCTCAAAAATACGCTCTGAGAAAAAGGAGGAGCGAGAACAGGTAATGAAGAACAGGCGAGAACAGGTTTCTTTTGCCGCCCTGGAACTGGGGCCGTGACTATTACATATTACTTTGTGTATTATGCTGCGAGAACCCCTGAACTTCGACCCTATGCTACAAGCGCAGATTAAAGCAAAACCATAAACAATGTTTATTCAACTCAGGCGATTGCTCCCTTACCCATCTGCAGCTCAGTGATGGTTTCCACCAGAGACCAGTCAGGGCTGTATCCACAGTGGGACTTATCCAGCAGGCTGTCTAGCACCTGCCTGACTGTCTGCCGCTCGTCTACCATCATGGTCTTTGAGCTCTCGTCGGACATGTGGACCCTGATCACCAGCTGAGGAAGGCCAAGAGGGAAACGCTAAAACATGATATCAATATGTAAGATTTATCGTCATGCATGCGTTAGATCGGGAGGGGGTCAAACATAAGGCTTGGGGGCCAGAATTAGCCCAGCAAATACTCCAATAAGGCTCAGCTTTGGAAAATGCGGAGGGAACGGTAAACCTCAGCCTCCTAGTAGATGCTAAGAATTTGGAAGTGTTAGGTGATCTTCAGGAAATTTGACCTTTAACCTTCATGTCAAGGTCACTGGAATTCAAACTCTTCTGAGATTTTTAAATGGTAAACAGGATGATTCCTATACGGCGCTCTTCTACTCTCCCGGAGCACTCAAAGCTCTTTAACATGCCTCATTCAATCATTCACACTACCATTCTTAAAAGCTTGTAAGTGCTTACTATCCAACATTCACACACATTCACACTCTAGTGGATACATCGGTTAGTATCTTGCCCAAGGATATTTGGCATGCAGACTGGAGCAGATAGGGATTAAATCGCCAACCTACTGATCAGTAGACCCACCCCACATTTTGTATTTTAGTAGATACACCTATGGTATCAATTTGAAAATATTTTTTTTGTGTAAAAAGCTGAACATTTTCCAATTTGTAGCTTCAGTTTAGTGAAAGAATGACATCTTATCATGTGTTCATGAAGATCATGACCATGTCCCACATATGGCCACTAAACATGACTACGAATATGGCTGTAGTTTGGGCATCTTTAAGCAACCAGAACACGAAAGCTTAAACTAATCTGAACGCGACACACTCGCACACGTGCCAAATCCTGGATCACACAATCGCAGCCTCGATGTGTGAAACCAAATAAAGCCCCGGATTCCTTGACCCTCCTGCATGTCACCTCCCACTGCGACCCCGACGTCCAATCGCGTGCCAGTACGGATGATTGAAGTGAAGCGCAGACCAATGAGAACGCAGGGACAGCGATGAGTCTCAGACATGGGGGGAGTCTGACCTACATTTCTCACAGGAGACCCCCCCCCCCCACCACTCAGAGGGAAAAAAGTTAAATTAAATCTAACATCTAAATCCTTTAAGATCCATTTCTTATCCAGATGAAGTCAAACTGCTTCGGTGAAATTCAAATCATTGCTGGTCGTGTAAAATGCCGACAACAGGGCACGAATAATTTAGCACGTCAAAGCTCTCCTGTGTTAGCTGAGGTTTTTTTTCCCTTCGCGTGTCCTGTCTGTACCAGTACCCTTTATCTAGCCATACTCTAGCTCTGTTGGCTGTAAAACTATTGGGCTTCAACCATTCATTGCATGCAAAAAAGGACACCATTCTGTTAAATGGCATTGGTCTCATTCAAAGAGACTGTTCATTCACCGGCCTGGGGGGGAAAAACAAAAGGCCTGCCTGTGTGAGGAGTCCCGTATCGACCTCGCAGTGGAAGCAAACTGTCAGTGTGGCAAGGCGCTCCTGTTGTTCAGCTGATACGCGGGATAAATAACATGTCTTATGTGGATCTGCGTTATATTTCTGAAGCCCGTCTCCGCTTCCTTGCTCCCTCCTCCAGCAGACGCACACACATAATCAAACACTGCAATGACCTATTTTCTGCATGCTTCACTGCCTCGCTGTGAATGAAGTTCACAAAGAAATGCGGCGTGCACGAAATATGACAAGACGGCAATTATTCGAAGTCAGAAGGGCTTCATATCCCTGCACTTTCTAAGAGTCAGCGAGTTAAGAGGTGGTTCTACCTTTTTGACTTGTGCCTCCTTGATTTTCTCCAGGGCGACTCTGATCTTCTCCGCCTTCAGTTTGGCAGCTTGCTCCTCCTAGATGAACGCACAGGAGTGTGTTAATACAGCACGCACATTAAAAATGCCTTTTGATTTTATAGCCTCATCCTCGTCATACATCCGTCACTCCTTTGGCAGGAATAACACATGCAGCTATGCACAACTTCATGAAAAAAAGCATCTGGAATGATGGCGCCTTGTGTCACGGGCAGAAATCTAAATTTCCCCCATGCTCCAGGCTGCTTACCTGCCCCCTCCAACAAGATGCCATCACCTCCATTCCTACAGGTTGTGTAAGCTTCCACGTGTGTTTTATTACTTTAGCGTGAGTGTTCAATTAGACAAATAGACGGAATTATGATAAAAGACGCCGTGGCGGCATTGGCTCCTCAAAAATGGTGCTCCGCTTGCTGTATATGGTTTCATGCCGGATTCATGTGGAGCTGCGGCGGTTTCTTTTGATCATGCTATACAGCAGAAGGGGAGACAATAGTAGAAGATCCCTCAAGGGTGAGAGGCTGCAGATGAATGCAGAATCAGCTCAAAGAGCATCCATGCAGCCAACTTAAAGATGCGAACCCCCCCCAAAAAATGCTCAAAATGGGAAATATCCAGATGTGTCCGTAACTTGATTTAAAAATATGACAAAAGCGGTTTCTTCTATTCAAATGAACAAAAATCTGTTTGCCACCTTTCACACCAAGATTAAAAACAAAAAGTTATTCCAGCGTGATTCCCAGTCGATCAAAGTCCGCCTTGCATCCACATCTGCCGTCACCCAGAGATGACAGCGGTCGAGCTAGCTGAGACGGTGCTGAGCGAGGACTTTAGTGATGGCATGGGTTCACTCACACGCAGACATGTGTGGCCAAGACGAGCACAATTTGACTAAAACGCCAAGTGAGACAGTAGGGAGGAAAATGCCCCTCCCCCTTCCCGCTTCCTCCCCTCTCCATCACTCGTTTCCTCTCTTTACAGCAGATGCAGGGGTTTGGGAGCGTACCCAATCGAGGGGAGCATAATCCCCACAAAAAAAGGTACCAGGAGGAAGGGCCGCCCAACCAGCAAACTCCGTTTAAAGGACCCTGAACCCTTTAGCCAATCGGGACGAGGCGGGGGAAGACCATGACCGACTATGGCCCTGAAGCTAACTCACAGAGACAAGGACGGAGAGAGTGGGTGAATGAGAAGCTGAGGTGCTGAATATTTGAAGTCATGTGTACACACGAGCATGTGTGTTCAAAGAGAGAGGGTGAGGGGTATTAACAAGTGCTCCCCAAGCCTCTTATCTCAAGAAGCCCCTGCCCTCTCCTTGACCCAGACTGCCTTTTCCACATGACCGACTCTAGGGCACACACACATTAAAGCTTTAAAACCAAGAGTGTGTTTGGCCAACACATAGTGGCAGGCTTTTACCCACCCCAATGTGTGTGTGTGTGTATAAGACTGAGTAAGAGCAACAGTGAACAAGAGGTCACGCGAGTTGTACAGATTACAGTCGGGAGTCAATTTGAGTCCCACTGTGGGTTCAGCCCCAGAAATGTCAGCGTGGACAACCCGCCCCCCTCGCTCTCTCATCTATTATTCCCTCTCTACACGACACATACTCCCTGCTTTTTATTAGACATTAGACCGACTCCGATTCGACAGGCGTTTACCCTTCCACTTTCACAGTGAGCCACACCAGAGCCAATTTAAAAAAAAGAAAAAGCTCTTCTGCCTAGTCTGTAAAAAAAAAAAAGAAAGAAAGAAAAAAATCTTGGCAGCCACTTCCTTTGATGTTTTTCCACTCTCTCCCGCCTCGCTTGTTCCCAAGCATCCCGCGCTCATTCAATATTCTGATTCACGAGCGAGGAGAGGTAGAAAACTTGTGAGTCCAGGCGATCGCGGCTCGCCTTCTTCTGTTCTCTGGTGGAAAGTGTAACACTAACACATAAACCCCCTCACAGCCTGTAAAGATGCAGGCTATCACTCCTCTCCCCTTAAAAAAACAACAACATAATATACAGCTGAGTGCTCTGTTTACAGCAACAGGCACCAATGTTTTGAACCACTGACTCAATCCAAAAGATTTGGTGACTATGTCCGTGTAGCAGCTCAGTTATCGTGGTATTCTAAGGAGCTTGGTGGATGTCACTAGGGGGACATGTCCTTGTCTATGGCACAACATAGAAGAGCCACCTCGAGAGGACAAGACTCAGCTGTACGTCTGCATCTAAAGGACAAAGGTCACTCTTTCAAGGATCCCAATATCCACATTTTGGACAGAGAAGACAGATGGAAGAGGAGCGAAAGAAGCCATCTATGTCCAATGTGAACGACAATCCTCGAACAGAGGGGATGGCTTACAGCACCAACTATCTAACACCTAAAATTAAGGACGGCCACTCATATCTTGCGTCAGTCGATCGCAACAGGTCACATGATAGGGTGAGGCAAGGTCCACCCAAAACCTCTGCTGATAATAACCCTTTTTCACACCTTAGCTCATGTGACGATGAACATGATCATCAAGAAACTTAAAGAAGTCCAGTCGCTTTTCTTTCCCAGCTTCTTAGATAAGGTGACTGCAAATCTTATATCCAGCTCTAAAACTTGAGGGCAGATGAGCTGACAGTGTCGCTGCCGGCACCCATTATATTCAAATAATAAAGGACATCACTGAAAGGGCTATTTTACTGCCAACAGCCACTAATGGAGATCTCTGTGTGGAAAAATGCACTGTAAACTTTCAGTTTCTAAAGACACACACTGTAACATTCTCTTCTAGTTAATCAGCATTATAGAATTTAAGGATTTAATATCCAACCAACTTGGAATCAGCTGATTTGTACTTTCTTGCTATGCATTGTGTATTAAAGGTGGGATAACTCACAAGCAATGAGCTCCAAACTACAAATATACACACATATGCTCAGCATAAACTTTGCAAAGAAGCCAAAGGCAGCGGCCAAAGCATCTACTCAGAGGTTAAAAGAGGTGATGGGAGCATCAGACACGACTTGGATTATAGAGACATTTGAATAACAAAACTAAGCTGGAGTCCAACTTAGATTTGTTTTTTTCAGTTAAACACAAATTCCACTTTTGGCTAGCACGTAGGGTTATTATCTCAACTATGGGTGAATCAAGTAATGGATTAGTCTCTATAATGCGAGAAACTCATTGTGAGCAAGCTCCATCTGCTGAAGACTGTGACATGTGACCAAAACCCACAGAGAAATCTATCAAGTAGACTTTGTTCACATTTGTTTTGCCTCTTGTGTAACCAGTTTTTCTAAAGCACAGATGAACCTTTCAAAATAAGACAAAGGCAACAAATCATGCCATTTAAAGCCCTGCAAGCCCTGGTTTCTGTTTCAGACTTCTAAACAACTCAAAATATTAAAAGTAATGATTTAATACTGTGTAATAAATGCTAATACATTAAATTTTCCCCTTGTAAGCTTTTATTGCTCAAAGACTGAGTGCAAATCAAAAGCCAGCAACATGAAGTTAGAAAGAAGGATCGAACAAAATGAAGGCCCACAGACAAAACACCACATGTGGAAGCATGTTTGAAAAAAATCCTCTGTTCTATAATCACTCTCAGCATGGACTTTACCAAAAAGACGAGCAGAGCAGAAGACAGGAGCAATGCACACAGACACAAACACGAATGCACAGGAGAGGAATGAAAGCAAAAAGTGTATGAGGAAGTCACCTTGGTCAGGAGGTGAGAAGGCTTTCCAGCTATGCTTTTCAGAATGAGCGAGGTTTCTTGGTCCAGATAGGAGTGCTTGGGTGGAGGAGAAGATGGGGGAGGAGGATAAGAGCAGAAGAAGAGACAAAATATAGAGAAGTCAGTGCCAGGTGATTCTGTGAGGCTTATTAATCACAAGTGTTTTGATCTGTTTTTGTACAGAGAAGCGTGGAAGCGAGAGAAGGTTTCATTAATGCGCAGCAGCGATGGTTGTCATTAGATACAGCTGTTGGAAAAGAGGCAATGATTATGAGAGAGAAAAGCGTGAATACACGGTATATTCTCTGAAACCTAGACTCCACAGCTACGCTATCACACCACACACACACACACACACATCAAACACACACACAACAGCTCAATTGTAAAAATTCTGTTGCACCTAACGTCCATTAACCTTGAAACAATTAACTGTGCACACCAACTGGAGAAATTGCTCAATCATTCACAAACACACACACTTACGGTGGCCCGATCCACTTCGCCCTCTCGCGAGGTGAAGTCAAGCTGCCGTCTGGCCGGCTTACTGTTGGCTCGTCGCAGCGTGACATGCTGGAAAAGTCGGGTGGGTGCAGGCAGGTGGGGTGTGTGCGTGTGTGAGGACAGAGGCCGTGGATATAAGAAAGGATGCAAACACAGACAGTGTAAACACATGCAGGCGAAAACAGGGGGGACATGCGAGAGACTGTCATGGCCGTCCGACCACGGCATTGCTTTTGTTAGTGAACAATAGGTAGGTGTTGACATTGTAATCCGAGTCACACTTGAGATTGCAATGCATTCACCGACAGCATCGAATGCACAATACAGAGGCTGCATTGTGCATTTACTTTGGATAGACTTCAGGCATGCAGTTCCTTCCAATCAGTATGTGTGTATAAACATGCTTGGCTTCATTAAGGTCTATGCTTAGTACTTTCTCACTTCTCCTGACTTACAAACTGAACTGACCGCAGTCCTTGTGTACATTACACTTACCGTCACATCTGGAAAGACTCATTTAAAACGTCTGATACGTCTATGTGTGTGTTTCAGTGTGGCTCGTACCTCTGTATTGGTTTGGTTTTGTCCTTGTGAGATTGGGCTGCCCTGGCTCTCCACCTCTCCTCCTGTCACTTTATCCGTATCCAGGGAGTCCATGCTCGAAGCTGAGGCACATGCTGAGTTCACACTAGACCGCTGGGACGGTGCGTCCTGCTCGGTGACAGCACCGACCGAACCAGTCCTCCGATGCTGCCCTCCGCCGCCGGACGATCCGGACGAGGGCCGCCGGATGGTGCTGGAGGAAAATGAGGACGAGGAGGAGGAAGAGGAGGACGTCTGACGTGCCGCTTCATCCATGCTCAGGGAGGCCTTCTCTAGCTGAGAGGTGATGTCATCTAGGGAGATGTTAGAGGCCGCGGGGCGAGCAGTGGCGCTGCCACCTCGTACCGTGTTGGCCGGTGATGCTCGAGTACTGCTGCTTGCACTTCCTGTTGGGGCGGGTTTCAATTTGACAGTGAAATTAATATTTGATTGAATTAAATATTGACACAAGAAAGATCTCAACAAAACTGACTGTTTTCTACAAAGCTTCACCTTTTCTCTCTCTGTTATAACTTTGCAGGTGTTTATTTCTCTCAACCCCAGTTTTACACTTTTGTTTCATCCCACAAAGACTTCCTTCTTTTTGATGCACAGCAGTGTTTCCTAACCACAGGGGGTATATTTGTGTTGCAGCTAGGGGGGACATGGAAAGATTACCAATGGTATCAATTTCAAAATCCTAAACATGAAAAAATGGTTGATATAGGTAGCCTAAAATGTGGATAAGTAATTGAACTTGTTTGCTAAATGCAGTATGTATATGGAATACAAATACAGCTGCTGAATAAACAGCAAAAACTACAAGCTAGCTAAGAGCATGAATAAAAAGGTGGAAACCAGCAGTGTAGAGCAGGGGTGTCAATATAAGGCCAGGGGAACAGAATTCCCCCCCCAAAGACTCCAATCTGGCCAGCTCGATGGCTTTTGAAGATTTCAGACTTTAGTTTTACAGCTCATACTGCCCTACTTTTTCTTACATTAAGATATTTCAGGGATTTTAAATGTGTAGTTAAAGAAAGGGGAGTTCCACAGGTCCAGCGCACCTAAGATCAAAGTGGGCTGCATTGTATATATTCCTCCTGATTGCTATTTATTCCTGCTGTCTTACTATTTATATTTTATTCCTGCACAGTTGGTGTGGAGAACCCATAATATGATTGTACATGGACAATGACAATAAAGGGTTATTCTTATATTCTATGTGGGCCACCCATGGTGTAAAATATGGCTAGCAGGTAAGCTGAATGTGATGGTTCAATAACAGATGAAACATTCCCGATCAAGTTTAAAATTAGGTTAAATGAAGATGAGGTGGAAGTGATGGAAGGGCTCTTGAGCTCATCTGAATGGGCTGCAAGCTGGAAGCCACTGCTGCACAACAATCTCAGACATCATGCCTTACAATTGACTACTATCTGAAAGGATACCAAATGATAACAGTCTCACTTCTTCACATTGAGTATCAAATTGTTTAGGAACTGCACTTTTTGTTTTAAAAGCCCATAATTCAGCAGGACTACCTCCGCTGCTTCCTCCTCCACTGGTGCCTGTGTGCTTAGTGCTAGCACTGCGCCCTCCAGCTGCCCTCTGCTGGCCTTTGCTCTGGCTGCGAGAAGTTGAGTTTGGTTTGGAAATGGTATTCAACTCCTGCTCGATGGAGCACAGGTCAGCCATCAGGGCATCCAGGTCCACTGTGTCACCTTGGTTCAACGCCTCTGCAAGGAGCAAAGCAAGAGTTATTGGGTTATACTAATAAGTGCATCTCTGTTCTGTTGTTATACTGAAGTGAGATCTTACCATTTATGTTATACATTGAGAAGCGGTAGGAAAAGTTGGCCATGTTCGTCTCCTGCCTGAGAGGAGGTTTCTGCAGTGCTTTCTGCGGCCTGCCATCATCCAGACTCTGCAATGTGCGCACACACACGAAACTCATAAGATGCACATTTGCAAAACACACATTCACACTCTGACACTACAGTCAAAGCGCATCGTAACAACCTCGTCTGCCTGCCAGACTCCTCAGTTACCCACAGACCTGCACAAATACTATGTGGTGGTGGTGGGAGTGGAGTTGCTAGGATACAGTAAAGGGAGACAGGATTAGCAGTGTTAAGGTTGCTATGGATACAGCCCCATCCTTTCTCGTGGAGCTCTGTCTACGTCTGTGTAACAAACCACCCCCTTAGTGTGTGTGAGAGTATTTGTATTTTAACCTGTGTGAGCTTGTCCAGCTCTCCCAGCCAGGCTCCAAACATCTTGTCCAGGTCCTGGTCCTCCTTGTCACTGTCTTCCTCTGCTCCATGGTCCAACTCATCATCAGATACCTGGTCCATCTACACACACACACACACACACACACACACGCACGCACACACACACACACACACACACACACACACACACACACACACACACGCACGCACGCAAAAGAAGCAGAAAATTTCACATGATTACAAGTCACACCCACATAGCAGGAATGATCTAAATGAGGAAAGAGGGGGAAAAAAACAAAACAAAACGCAAAAACAACTTAATCTCATGCCAACCTCACTGCCTGTTACCATGACAACCGTTCGCAGACCCCTAGCGGGCACCCTGTGCTGTGCGATCACCTTGTGGTGTCTTGTGTGCTGTGCACCACTGACACGCCCAGGACCTCTACTACCAGCTCAAGAGCCAACACAGAGGGAGGAGCAGAGCATCTTCCTCATGTCTGCAGAAAAAAAAAAACCCACTCTTTTCTTTGGAGGCCCACAGATCACTGTTAAATTAAGATATTAATCAGACCACACGGAGCAATAGCATGTGCTGTTAAAGGCCGGTGGATAATAGGATGGAAAGCATAGCTGGCTCACTGAGAATGCCCAGCTGTTTTTAGTCAAAGGTGATGGCAGAGCTCCCTCTAGTGGGTTAAATGGAAAGTGGCGCAACACCAGCATGCATCTGTTTGCCTGGCCGACTTAAGTCTCATATATCTAACAATAAAACAGAATCCGAATAAAATCAGGAGGAAATCTGACGCTCTAGAGTCAAAGCTAAAATGTCTAACCCAATCCTTTTTCATACACACAAGGACGCCACAGTAGACAAAACACTGAATGAATGATATGAAGGAGGCAAACATAACAGAAAATGGCTCCAACTGACAACGCAAAACAATCTGCAGCCTTGATGTGTGCCTACATTCATCCTCATTTCCTAATGCGATGGTCTCCGGTCCATGTGAAAAAAATATGTTCACCCAAATGCCGATGTGCACCGAGGAAGATCGTTCACCAATCTGGTGACAGACCTGTCAAGTGGAAGCAAAGTACGGTTGAGCACAGGAGGAGGTCATGGCTCTGATACCCTGTCAGATGCCAGAGGAAGTGCCGAGTGCAGAAACACATTTTCTTACTGCACACTTTCAGCTTGGCACACACAAAGAAAAATATTACACCACTGTATATTCAACACTGGATATTAAACAGACTAAAGCAGAACGCTCAACCTGTTTTTCCCTTGGTGTGCACTCCTGTCTTGGCATAGTCCGGAGTCCCCAAAACAGGCGAGTCAGATGGAATATTCCAGAGTAATCCCATTGATGTTTTCAGAGGGTGTCATTCCATGTTATCCCAGCTATGTGGTGTCAGTCACTAGAGGGGACTGTACCAAACTGGGATTAACCCCGCTGACGACCCCTGTTCTTTTGATCTAGCAAAACGTCTGCTTGTATGTGCGAGTATTTGTGTGCCGTTGCCTTTATGGCTAAAATGAACACTTGGTGATCTGAAAGCTATGCTTTGTTGTTAGAATGTGATGAAGGTCGTAGCAAACCAGATAAAAGATGAAAAGCTAAGCAGCTGAGGGGTGCTTATTTCAGACAAATTCCAGCATGCTTACTACTAGAAATCACTGTATGTGGTGCATGTAGAAGACGTACCCTGAAGCTGGTGCTACAAGCTTGTATTACGGACCAAAGCTGTCACTGCAGAGTGTTTATTATACTTTAGATGATGGATAGCTTCCTTCTTCCGGCACTCTCATTAAAACACATGAGAAACATGAACTTGTCATCTTGTGGAGGAAAGAATGGAGTCAATGAGTATGTAAACAAAAACAACCCAGTGTGTATATATGTGCGCTTAAAATTACATCCATGCACTCATGAACGTGTGTGGCAGTCACAACAGGAAATAGCCAGGATGTGCAAAATTCCTAATTTCCCACATGGCCTTTTTCCTTGCAGGAAGCTCCAGCTGTCCTCCAGCTTATCCATACCACTTATAGTGGCGGTAGTGGTGGGGGTGGCACTTGTACATTTGTAGGAATGGGGGGGAAGAAACTTGAGGTGTTGAAAGTGAGATCCAGACCTCACCACCCTTATGCCCACACATGTTACATCGTAACACAATTTGAATCGTTTGTCTCCTTGGCTACCATGAAATGTGGCTCCATATGGGGACCCTTCAGTCACAGCCATGATTTTGTAAAATCAGGTGAGTATCTCAAGCTATGGCATCAAGACGAGCGCAAGAGGAAATGACTAAAAATCAAATGAGCCTGCACTGCCATTATTCCCCAAGGTTATTCCATGTGTAAATACACATACAGGAAATGAGTCGCACTGCAGGACACTTAACAGCTGTGTGTAAACAGCCTGGAGTCCTTTATAAGAGTCTCTTCCACACACATACACACACAGACTTGTGGTCAGGACAAAAAACAAGTACAAATATATATAGATATGCTGTAGGTGTGTATTCAGTCCAGATGCAGAAAGAGTAAAAATAGAGCAAAAACGATGCAGAGCCAAAAACAAAGAGCACTTTGGAAATAGCTGCTGTCATTCTAATGGAATCACGGCCTTAACAGAAGATGCTGCTGCAGGTTTAAGTGAATTACCACCTGAGGCCCTGCTTTTAAGCTTATGGAGCATGACCTGAGAGAGACACGGGGATAGGAGGTTGTGTTTGTGTATATATGCGTGTGTATGTAGTCTGCAAATGCACTCCTACAGGCATCATCGCAAACTAAACACCGGCCGTGGCCTTTTCCCTGCTGATGCTGCACGGTCCCGTCTGTCTTGTCTGAGCATGACCGCCATTCATCTGTCTCCTGTGACTACTGGGCAGCTCAGAGATCTGGGGTGAAAGAATAAAGGTCAAAGGCCTTTTCCCGTGGAGTCTCCTTCTGGAGTCTCTCTTTTTTTTTGGTTTTCATGTAAACTCGCAGTGGCTGCTCATCTATTTATGCAGCGTGTTTTCTAAGAACAAAAATCTCAAACTGTTAAAGAAAACGCAGTAAGCACCCAGCGCTGAGGAGGTTGAGTATGTGGGAGGAGGAGGAAGACGTGTCTATCTTTAGTCCAAGTCATCCAGATCAGAGCGTATCGAGAGGATTAGAAAGGGAGCAATATGAAAACTCGATGTTAAACTGTTGTTTAATTAACAATATTAAACCCTGTAGGGAAGCACAAATATGCAGGAATAGCTGCAGTCTTGGGTCTTTATTCTCTTAATATTCAGATGAAAATGTACTACGGTATATTAAGATCAAGAGTTATTTTGTGAAAGTTATGAATTCATATGATCTCAAAGTACGAGAGAAGGGGAAAACAAGTGCCGACTGTAATGCACCGACAGCTTCAGCAGCACCTGTTCTGCCTGCAGTCGACATACAAATGATCAACTACTCTTAACATTTGAGTTACAAATAAAGCCTCTCATATTTCCATCGCACAGGAAGTCAAGAGGGCTGGGTGGTGGAAAATGACTCGAGCTGTGTAAACACTGTTGTGACCAGATACTCCACTGACTGAATGTTTCCCCAAGTACTTCTAAATATGCTATTTTTGGACAAAAAACTCCACCAAGCCTCAACTGTATGTGTGCTGAAATGTTGCAGTGAGGAGTGTAGGGGTCATCTCCAAAGCCACCTATTCCTCACCGCTATTTTTCGCTTCTCTCAAACGATCTTTGCAAAAATAGCTTAACGCCAGTGTCTGACACCTCTCATCTAAAAATATTCTCAACAACTTATATCACCATTTCAAAATACGGCAAAATGAGAAACATGAGGCAATAAAACCAGAAACAGCGTGACAATAACAAACTCTGAATTTCTGCGATGCCCACACTGTCGTGGTGCTTGGCTCTAAATGGAGAGTGGGAATTCTTGAGAGTTTAATGGGACACAAAATGCTCATGCCGATAAAGGTCTCTGGGGGCAGATGCAAACAAAGCTGAAACAGAGGAAGCAGACAAAGCATCTACAACACCCATAGACAGGAATAGCTCCAAACACACACATATTAATGCATGTCCCATGCTGTAAATGCTGCTGATAACCTCTGGGGAATGTAGTGTGTGGAAAAAAAAGTGAAGGAATCTATAGGGGAAAAACAGACAAACAAAACCATGTGATTATGCATATCTGATAGGCCACTTTTAAATCCACCTTATTTATATCGATATGGATTGGGTAATCTCTTAGAAACGAAAGGATACCACATCAGTTAATGGAAATTAAACTTATCAACCTACAGAGGGCTGAATTCAAAGACATCCTAAAAATCAAACCCCATGGTGCCAGGCAGTGAGCATAGGGGCCCATAAGAGGAAGTCAAGCCCTCAGGCTGCACTGCTACTGATTGTTTGGTCAGAGACAGTCACACCAGCATCTTGCTGGAGGTCATTTTGTAGCTCTTGCATGTCTGCTCACTAAGGAGCAGACAGCGGTCCTGGTGATCGGTTAAGGGTCTTCTACGGCCCTGTCAGGCTCTCCTAAAGTAAATGCCTGTCTCCTGAAATCTGTCTCCTGTGCTGGGAGAAACTGCAAGCCTTCAGGCAATGGCACAAATTGATGCACCATCCTGGAGGAGCTGGACTACCTGTGCAGCCTCTGTAGGGTCCAGGTATCGCCTCGTGCTACCAGTAGTGACAATGACCGTAGCTAAACGCAAAGCTAGTGAAAAAATAGTCAGAAAAGATGGAGAGGGAAAAAAGTCAGTGACCTCTAACTGTAAAAACCATTCCTGTTTTAGTGGTCGGGCCATTGTTGTCCTTCTAGTGCACCTGCTGTTAGTCTCATTAACACCAAAGCAGCTGAAACTGATGAGCAAACCCCCTCTGCTACTTACCAGATCAATATCCCACAAGTTTAACTGACTTGATGTTGCACTCTGATTAAAAAAAAAAAGTTTCTTTTTTTAGCAATGTATTTATAAAATAAGTGCTGTATATTCTAGCACTGTAGTGTATAAAAACATGCAAATCTATAAACACAAAAACAGCCTCATGCAGGTTTCCTGGTGATCGCCTTCCTTGTTAAAAATTCAGCAGTTGTAAGGCCCGTCTGTTCCATGTAATACAGCTCATTTGCAAACTCTTGGTAGTTACAAAGGGAAACTACATGTTAATTGAAAATCAATTCAATCAATTGTTTCTGAAAATCACCCTCTCCTTTAAAATAAATTTCATGCAAACATCTCTTCTTTTTCTCATGTCAGACCATCATCTGGTGCAAGCTGCACTTCTAACCTGTCAGACTATGATTCACCTTTCACACATGCATGTGTTTGTGTCATCACAGTAAAAACACCACGCTGAAAAGCCAAGTGTCAAAATATCATAATGACATCCTGTAGCCGTTTGAAGGCAACAGGCGCTTTCGAGCGCGTCTTGTAATCTTGTTTGTGGCTTGACAGTTGAAATAAGGTCTTCTGTCAAAGAACAAAGCCTGGAGCAGACAAATGCTTGGTTTCACTACCTTTAAGATGTAAAAAATAGATACGATCTCTTTGTAAATGTGCGAGTGCGTGTCATTTCCAGGCTTGCATTTGCCATGCAGATGGTGATTATTTGCTCATTTCCACTCCCATCCCTGCTTTCTGTCCCTGCCCTGCCTTTTTACCCCCGGTCCCCTCCCTTCATATACAAAGTCACACCAGGAGACGAGAAATGAAAGCCAGAAGCTGCCATCCCTGCGTCAACATGTGGGCATTATGCAAGTAAAAAGAAGGAAAAGAGGAAACTTCTAAGTGCCAGTAAAAGAACTCTTTGAACAAGGGAGTGGCTGGACCAAAAGTCCAACTAGGTGTGGCTGGTTTGTCAGCCTTGGCTGACCTGTAGTAGCCTGTGATGTCTGACTCAGAAAATGACATAACACACTGTGCTTGTTTGCCCATGATGAATGGGAAAATTTAGCGTGGCTGCAGCCCTAAAGGTTAATGAAGAAAGCTTGTGACAAGATGATTACAGGTTTAATTTAAGAAGGGGTGAGGGACATACAGTATGGGTGGAGCTCATTCCTTATTTGTGGCATGGGGAACACTCAAAGCTGTACACTACACAAGGAAGATGCATTAAAGTAAGAGCCATGCCAAAATAGAAATAAGCCTCACTTGTGATAGTTTCTGTTTTATGCTACACAAGGTGTGTTTACATACTGATGTCATGACCAGCAGCACCAGCAATACCTGAAAATGAAACTAACACTCCCACCGCCTGCTGTCGATTGATTCGTCAGCACTGCCAGATGTGTAAGTTAGACTACCACATCATTACGTTCTATATTGTTGTTTTTAATGAAGTATTTTTTTCATATTTTGCCCTGAGTCATCCAAACGCCTGTATTCAAGCTGTAAATTCCTAAAATAAATGTAAAAAAAAGTAAACTCGCGCTTGTATGTTAAATCTACGGCCTGTGTACATAATGGTAAATTTTAGGCTTTAAAACTAGTGGGGCTACAGCCTTCTTTCACACACGACTACGGCAGCACTAAACACAAGATAGCGTTGATGGAAATGTGCACCGAAATCTCAGCATTGTCTCAAATGTTGAGACAGTCCTGTAAACATAAGTCAAAAACAGAACACGAATAAGAAGTGGCATGTGTCACATGAAAGCAAGCACATCAAGGGGACGGACTACTTGGTTGGTTGGTTGGGGGTGGGGGGTGGGGGGGGTTATATGAGATATTTAACAGGCTGGAGAGAGAGCAGAGAAGGAATGATGGATGGGTACAATAATAATGGAGGAACGGAGCCAGCTATTAGATTGTGGAGGGGGGGCTGGCCGAAACAACAGCTCCCATGTTATTAGTCAAGCACGAGCAACAGCTTGTAAGCAGGGAAGAAACACACACACACACACACACACACACACACACGCTTGAGTGCATTCAGGATCACTCAACCACTCTGGCTTACGCAGCCAGTTAGGAAGGAGGGGCAGAGAAAGAGATGGGGGACAGAGAGAGGAGAAAGATGGGGAGGATGTCAGAAGCAGACAGATGGAGAGAGGAAGAGCAGGAGAAAGTGAGACTAGAAAAGAGAGGGAGTGTGAAAATGCACGGTCACACTGGTGGGCGGTAAGGTGCGAGGACTCAACAGCTCACCAGCATCAGAGCGAGCCAAATTTCAGCTGCCCTGCATCTATTCAAAGAGAAACTGCCATGGCAACACACAAGCACACACGCACATCTCTGTGCTGACAGCCCTCACATACACTGTAACAACCTACATTGTTAGTACAGTGTTTGAACATCTGTTTGTAGCCATGACCACAAAGCATACAGTCGATCAGCACTTCATAATATAGTCATTTATGCGCTTGGTGAAAAAGCTGACGTCACTTTGAAGCAGCGAGCACGCACATGGGCAAGTCTCTTCTTATTTGTCTGTGTCACTCTCGCTTACACAGAAACACAGCAACGATGTGTCAGCGTCCCTGCTTCCTTCAGGGCATCGGCCCAAATGTGAAATCCATAGTCTTGTCCATTCCCTCAAGAGATCAGGTTACGTCAAACACTTCCAACTACACACACACACACATACACATAGATGAAGGGGCTCAGGTGGTCTGCTGCAGTGGGCTCATACACACCCACACAAACTTTGTAAAACATGATGCAGCACTGCAGCAGCAGACAGCAGAGGCTGACGAGTCGAGAAGTATAAGCCAGACATTAAAAAACAAAAAACAAACAGCCAGTGCTTAAAAAAAATAGATGAGACCCATTGATCTGGTAGCATATAAAGAGCTGCAAAGCCACGGCGTAAACACTCTACCTATTTCCTTCTCTTGTTTTCTTTTGGTTGAATTGATGCTCGCTGGTTGGCATTGCATGCAGTCTTATTTTGTGCTTGCTCAGACACAAATATGAACCTGGGGCAAGTCATTTCAATAAAAAAGGGGTGTGTTTGCATCATGAACTCATCAAGAGTAGGAGTTTTTAATGCCACACTATATCCTAGAGGTATTCTTTAAGGCCCTTCCAGCAGAATATAACAATAATTCTTACTTATGTAATTAATTATGGGCCGATTATCCGCCAATGCCAAAATGTCAGCCTTCAAAATGCTCTAAACACTTGGTTTCTGATGCTTCTTCTAGAGTTCTACTATTCAAGTAGAGTGAAAAAACAAAAATGCAAAGCCAGAAATTAGCATTGTGGTGAAGTAAAGGGGAAAAAAAAACCCAAACATATTGCCTGCTGTCTACAACAGACCATTTTTGATGAAAATAGATGCAGATGCCCCCCAAAGAACCCCAGGCTCCAAAATGAAAATGGATATATGCAAAAGCCTCATTTAAGTACTTTTCCATAATTAAATCATCCACAAATGAAATCATTATAGTGCCAATCATTTTTCCTTCTTCATTATCATTTGGTTACTCGGTCAAGCTGAACAGTACGTTTACATCTGCCACCTGTTAGGGAATAATAAAAAAAAAGCCCACAGTGGGTGCAACAAATTGCACGAACACCACATGCTAAAACACACACAGACACACAAACCAGCCATGTGTGATGCACCCTGCACGAAGGCTGAGAAAAAACTACATATGCATCCCCCGACCCCACTGGCAGCTGGGAATGGCTTCCTCCGTTACTACATTTCCCATGTCTCCCTTGGTCTTTGCTTCTTGGTCTTTGCTTCTGTCCATAACCCCTGCAGCTGGTGTGCGTTTGCCTCTCATGACACAGACCCCTCTTCCTGGCACGCCAGCTCCTGCATTCCTGCTGTGTCATTAACGCGCACACGTTTAAATAATTTTTTTCATTTCAGAGAGGTCTCCGTGGCTGCAGCTTGCATGTCTTTGGGACAAGTCGGAGAGACTGTTTCAAGGACGTTTCTTTTTAAGAACATCCGCCTTCCACGAAGGCGTTGCCAAGACAACTGTGACCCAGAACAATCACTCGTTAACCGTGCCCCCAAAGCACGTGATGGACATGTTGGAAGGAAACTGACAGCTGAGTGTGAACTTTAGAGGCAGCCCCACTCTAAACACAAGACAGTGACACACACTGTGTCACCACTCCCTGACAGACACAAAAGCATCCCTACTTCCTGGAACAGTTTAATTCCAGGGCGAGGACACTTCCTTCTTTAGGCCCCAGGCTGCATCTCTGCAAGGGGCCCTCTTAAATATCCAGCTCTCACATACATTTGTGTCTGGCTCTTTCTCTCTTCATATTTTCCTCCCTTTTTTTGTTTAGACATTTTTTCATTTTTCAAATACATTGACCAGACCTCTCTTTTCACATCTGATTTAAAAAAAAACATGAATAGGAACACTGTATGCAATCCTTTGGACAAATGGAAAACACATTAGGTACTAAATTTGGAAGGGCTTCAGGTAATAGACAGTGCCATGAGTGGATAAAGGGCATTACTGTACAAATAACAGCATCAACAAAGAGGAGATTGTTTCTGTCCTGTGTCCCACTCTAGCAGAAATCATCTGCAATCAACAATAACCCAACCAGACTGGGATCAGAAGATTTGAATTAGCTTGTTTTTGTGAATCACTTCAATAAACAAAAATAATAAAAACCAGTGTGGAAAATAGCAGCCAGCAAGCCGTAATATTTGCAGAGCGGCTTTTCTTTTTTTTTTTTTTTTCCCCTTACAAAGCTGTTCTTAAACTTCCTGGATCTTGTTGTTTTATTCCAGTTATGGAAAAAAAATCAGAGGTGTGAATGTCTGTAGTCATCTGTGCATTTACTAACATCTGTGTGGTTAACACAGTAGCTAAAAATAGATTAGTTTGCATATGTGCAACTTTTCAGAAAATAAGTACAGTACTTGATCTGTGGGGGTGGGAGAGTAAAGTCAACAATCTCAGTGTAAATTAGAGTGGAAACTTTTGAGACCACAGATTGCAAATTCAACACAGATCTGCGACAGTGAGAGAAATAAAAGCTTACTGTGAGGAGCATCTCTTACTACAGACCCCAGCCGCGGCTCGACTCACATGGTTCCACTTAAATCGGGAATTATCTCCTTCGGCGAGGAAGACTCTCCCCTGACAAGATCCTCCGAGGCTTTACTTCTCTTTGATTTGGCTTTGATTTTCAAGTTCCTCTGAATCAAGGCTTTGAGGAGGGGCAAAGCCTCCCTCTGTGCACCCCCACTTGCTCCAGCTTTGTGAAATAAACATGGCCCCACACTGTTAACTTAGAAAAAACTGTAAACCAGTGACACGACAGGCGATATGATGGTTTGAGCACATGGTGCGCCAGACATGCATGTCAGGGGCACTGCAATAAAACAGGCATTTGAAACCACCTTAAATAGAACTTCTCTTTGAGTTTGCTACGCCAACACAAAAAACAACAATCTGCGTGTGTGATGTGTGCAAAGAGGTTTCGCAAAGCTTACTGGCAGCAGCGTCAATAACACTTTTTTCCTTTTTCCTACACTCAAGAGTTTATAACCCACAAAAAGTAGTCACTCTGCTTTACAGGAAGTCTTACCTCTGAAGTGGCTTTTCCTTCTTTCTATTGAGGTTAAAGGTCAGATGACACTGCCACTTCACTCTGGGGCTGTGGAAACAAAGAGAAGAAGAAATTCGATTAGATATGATTTAGTACCTATTTTGAGTTGCAATGGCAAAATACAATCCCCGCTTTTGGTCACCTCATCGAAAGCTATTAGTCAGTGAAACCCCAAACTTGTGGATCGCCTCCTATTGCTCTCACTGCGCTGCAGGAGGATCGAGAGGCACGGCTGCCAGCAGCTGGAGACGAGCAGGGTGATTTCACTGTCACAAGAATGCAGGGGATTAACCGGAGGGTGCTCGAGAGCGAGCGATTTAACCAAGCACAGACTTAAACGCCGCGCGTGGCCAGAGAGACACTTATCATAAAGCTCTGAAAGCAATCAAGTGCGGTTCGCTCTCCATCATAAACTCTCTCCATCATTACGGCGAGATTAACAATGTGACATTTGAGCTGTGGAGTCCGCCTTCATTTTACTACAAAGCATTTCCCGCCAGCACACGCATGAACACACGTGCGCAGCTAAAACCTAATAAGCATGTCTAACCGCCACAGGCTAATCATTTCACAGCGTGAGTCAGAGTAGAAACCTTGTCAAAACTCTTAGGTGTGCACCGACTGTGACTCACCAGTCACCGGCGACAACGCTGACTAGGCTTTAACCATTTCATTCGCAACACCGTTGAGTCACACCAGCCCATTTTTCCCCCTTTTTTAAGATCTAAAAATCAATCTAGATGTTGAATCATAATCTGACAATGAAAAATAATGGTAGTATAAGGTTAGAACATGCTGAGCAAGACAGGAAATATAAATGCTGTATATTGGTGTGCATTACTGTGTGTGTGTGTGTGAGAGAGAAAAAGAGAGGCCGGCAGCTGATGTTATGGCTATTCCCGCTGGTCTCAGCTGTTCCTTCATTTTTCTACGCACCAACTGTTGTTGAGCCACAGCATGAGGCCCCTCCCGGGAGCAAAAACAGAAAGAGGAAAAAACCTGGCCTGTGTAACTGTGTGTGTGTGTGTTTTCACAGCAAACAGACTTCATGTAACAAGGGAAGAGTGTTAAAGGGGATGAAAGATCTCATGGGTGCGTTGTGCACATGCACGGCATTACTGACACTTGCATCTTAAAAAGACAAACAAACAATAAAAAACATTACAAATTACAGATCACCCTCCCCCCACCATTTCTGTGTAATTTGCACACAGTCGACATGTGATATCACTCAGTCAACACAGGGCCATTGAACAGGTGCGGCAGTGACACACGGGCCTGTGCAGCTGCAGGGGGGGACACACAGTTGTTTCAGTCACAACAGCACGGCGGCTGGTGGGGCAGCTGCTCCACGGCTGAAAACAAAGGCAGGCCTGCGTCACATGCACAGACAAACATGACCAAGTTATGATGGAGATGCACTGTATGGAGGAAGAGGAGGGTCTTTCTGATGTGAACAGACAGTGTTGTTGTTGAACCACGCATTTAAACAGATGTTGCTATGAGAGGTATAAAATGGTCAGGTAAGTGTGCCGTTATGGACCCAGTGTATTAAAAAAAGCAAACAAAGAAACCTCCCCAACAAACACTGTCTTCCTTTGACTGGAAACTCAAGTTGTTAACTGGGCACTACAAAAAAATCCAAACAAAAAACCCCCACAACTGTCCCAAAAAGGTGCTCTGTGCCTCGCTGTCAACAACATCAGCAGATTTTTTTTTCCTTTCATTATTTTTTAATGTGCTTTACTTTGGTGCCCCATTCAACACCAGACTGAGGGGAAACACAGAGTCCAGTGTAGTGGACACAGGTGTGTCCTTGTCCACCCACACTTCCCCGATTAGCAGCACTCCTCTGGGGCGGCTCATTTCCTATCGGGCCAGGAAGTGGGAAGAAGGGCAGTGCAGTCGGAGAGCATGGAGTGATGATGTCACAGCAGGAAATAAAGACTCAGATTGTTGTAGGTGAAATGAGCAAGCGGGTGAATGAGTTAGAGGGCAGGGATAAATGCATGACACATGTGCACTACGCTTCATGGTAACTATATCAAAGCCACAATCTGTGACTCCAGCATGAGCAACAATCTGACTCTGACATGCAAACTTTGACACACAAAGACAGCTGAAGCAGACTGTTCAAAGTTTTGGTGGACTACGTGCAAACTTGTGTCATATTTAAACAGCCGAATGGTGTTGACAAAACAACACCACTACATTCAAAGCAGCACGCTATCCAGTGTAAAAACATTAACTTTAACATAAGATTAATACATTGCATTGGTATCCAGAATTTGCTGCGTGTCTCACTAGTCAGGCCCCATCTGCTCTGGTTGTAGTGGTATATAATCACACGCTGACCTATCAACTCACCTAACCTCAGCTTCACAAACAAAATGTCAAGGTGACACAATACAAACTAGAGATTACTTGTTTTGTTTTTTTGTTTGTTTTTTTTAAAGCATTAGACTCATTCGTGTGGGTTGGATGACAAGCTATTTTCTGGAAAATTTATTTACTGTATAAAATTTAACTGTTGCAGAATAGATACACACCTTCATCTGATCTCAAAGGACCCCGAGCGTTCTTGTGAGGGCAGATGATCAATCAATCAGCTGCCTTCATGGTTTGATCCAGTGCCGATTCTCACCGGTAAGGCATTAGTAATGGTATAACTGCATTGCATTGATCAAGTCAAGTGCAATTCTGAGAAGTAGCTGCTTTCCTTCTTGCACAGAGGCCAGCATGACCTCCTAAAAATTACAACTTTTATGTCAGCCGAGGCTGGGAAAGAAAAAAACCCCCAAAAACCTCAAATTACCTTCTTACTACCTTCAAAACTCTATTCATATCACCCTTTTACTCTCAGTACAGGGCGCTGGGAAGACTGCTTTCTAATATTAAAATACTACCCATGTGGGTCCCTAATTTTACTTTTTCTATTTAAACAGCTAAATCCTTATTCAAATTACGGCACCAAGACTCTACTGAAGCTAGAAACACAACCTGCCCTGCTTAGCAGCTTTTCCCAGTGGTTACTATCACTCACAGGCTTCTTTAGCAATACCCACTCGCACACGGCCAAGTCTGGTTGCAATTACAAGGAGCTGATCTCCTCTCCTCTGTGGGATTCTCCACGGCCCATGCAGTGAGCACTGGGCTCTGGAAAAACCACACATGGTGGGAATTATGGAATAACGCTGCGTCAGGAATGTTCCCACGATGGCCACTGGGATCTGATGGAGGTCCCACCGGCTGGCTAGCTGCCGACAGGGTTTATTGGCAAATGTAATGTAACACTCACACACATACAGAATTACATGATGAAATGCCTCTTGTGTTAGCGCACAGCTGGATCAAAATGTCTCTTTGTTTCAAAACGTTTTTGCACACTTGTCATTTAAGTGCAAACAAATCCGTGTGTCGAGCTCTCAGACTTCATCATTAGCACAGCTTGATCACAGCTGATCAGCTTAAAGCCTGAAATCTCACTTCTTATTTACACCATTTCATCTGAATAATCTCTTGATGGGGATGACCAAAAAGCAGTGAGGGGTGAAGCTGACAAATCAAACATGACAGTGACCCTCCCTGTCACCCCAAAGGCATGTTGCGGTGACAATCTCAGGGGCAGCTCTCGACTCATACACCGAGTATGGTTGACTGTGTGGCACGTGGGTCAAAATAATCAGGACTCTCTAGAGAGTGAAGATCAACGGAGCAGAGAGAGATTAGCAAGCTACTCAGCCACGAACTTAACCCAGAGATGCAGTCAATAGGCGCTTGCGCTCCCTTGCTGAGCTGCCGGGGTATTAGTGAATGAGATTTGCCAAGAGGCAGTCACACAAGCACCCACACACACACACACACACACACACGTTATTTTGTGAGATTAAGCCTGTAGGTTTGACTAACCGTCCGGGGATTCTCTCAGAAAAATGTGTCAATCCACTTTTACCGCACAGAGCACGGCTGTTTTCACTCACTGCGCTGTAGCTGTAGGTCACTGCAGTTACTAACTGAAACTCTAGATTCCTTCAGTGTCCTACATGAACCCTGATGTTAACACACGCACAAAAAAAAAAAAAAAAAAAAAAAAAAAGGAGGAAAAAATGGAACAGCCTGCCAAGATCAGTCGGTACAGTAATGCAGAAACTGAAGCCAAGCGTTGTGAAAAAGTGACTTCCAGACATTGGCAAAGGACGCGAGGATAGGAAGACTGACCTCAGTGTTTCCAGGCTGTCGTATTTCATATGACATCAGCTCCACTGATATTTTATAGGTTCTCATGAACCCCTCTCATCTGTCTTCATCCTCCATATGCTACTTCTCTCCTTCAACTCTCTTCCTCACAGGTGTTTCTTTGACTTCCCAAAGTCTTTTTGGCAGCCTGTATAATTGTGAAGTAAGTGTCACGGGGATGTGTGGTGAGCCCTGTGGCAATGAGACAAGGACAGGCTGCTTTCCAGTCCTTTTGTAAGTACCACTTGCAGAGAGTAGTTACTTACTAAAAAGACATGAGCTGGGGTAACTTTCATGATTACGGAGGAGGGTGTAGCTACAACATCTGAGAAGGGAAAGTAGGCTACAGTGCATATTTAATGGTAAAGCAGGACTTTTAAGCCCCAGTTTTGCTGCGCTGCTTGTTTGCTGCTTGAACAGAAACACTTGAAAGAGTTGGAGCATTTCAATAATGTAGGGGTGCATCTGTTTCTGCTTTTACTGTATGCAATGTAAACAATATCCTTACTTAATATAAACTAGTGGGTTCCACTTAACTAATGCCTATGTGAACATTTTGCCCACAAACTGAGCAGCTTAGCTGTAAATACATGTTTCATTTAATAACTTTTGCCTGACTGTACAGAACTCTTCTGCAAGAGCAGAGACTTGTGAGTCTGTTAATGTTTAACTTTAAATTTATAATTTAGTAGTGCTGTAATCATGATGTTATTTATGTTGTGTTTAGACTTTGATTTCTCAGGATGTGTACTGCGGTTTTAGTGTTTGTGAGAGTTCAGCTTAGCAACAGGCCACCAAATGTTCACAATTATTATAAACCCATTGTTCTTGTACTCGTGCGGTGTATGGGTCACAGGAACAGAAGAAAACCTGAGTTTATGGTCTCTTAAAACCAAATGTAAATATTGCAAAACTTTCTAAAAACTAATTAAGCTATTCATAGTGATACTTTCCAAGTCTATGCAACCACTTTGTCAGGTAAACCTGTTCAACTGCTTGTTAATGCAAATAGATAACTGGCCAATCACATGGTAGCAGCTGAATGCATTTAGGCATGTGGACATGGTGACGATGCCCTGCTGAAGTTAAAACTCTGCAACAGAATGAGGAAGAAAGTTAATTTAACTGGGTTTGACCATAGCAGTTGATGCCAGACAGACTAGTCTGAATGTTTCATAAACTGAAAACAAATACCCAGTGAGTGCCAGTTCTCTGGCTGAAAATTTATGTCACTTGCTATAATCAAGTTAAGCAGAAGCGCGTCTAAACTCACAACGTGTTCAGCTTTGAAGCAGATGGGCTAAAGCAACAGAAGAGCACACTGGGTGCCACTCTTGTCAGCTAAGAGCAGGAAACTGAGGCTACAGTTTACACAGGCTCACCAAAACTGGACAATGAAATAAAACGTAGCCTGGTTGAATGAGTTGATTTCTACAGAGACACTCAGACGATAGGGTCAGAATTTGGCATAAACAACGGATCCATCCTGGCTTGTATCAACAGTTCAGGCTGAAGGTGACAGTATGTTGGTGTAGGGGATATTTTTTTTCACACATTTTGGGGCCCTGTAGCAGCTGAGGATCATTTAAGCATCATAACCTACCTGAGTGCTGCTGCTGACCAAGTCCATCCCTTTATTACCACAGTGCATTCATCTTCTTACAGCTGCTTCTAGCAGGATAACACGCGATGTCACAAAGCTCAGAAACTATTTTACTTGCTCATCTGATATCTACATGCAGTTTTTTATTGCTATCAACTCTATTCTGATTTTCTGTTACATTTTAATGTTATTATTCCTAAATTATTATTTTAATTCTACAGCACTTTGTGAGTACATGTCTGTGAAAAGTGGTCTATAAATAAACTTCAATTCAATTAAGATATTTAAGTGATTCAGGGCTGTATTTAAATAAAGTTAAATGTTATTTGATGCATGCCCCCTGGTAAATGCAAAGTACGTTCTTTTATACTAAAACATCATTAAGCAACAAGGTCTCAACTGTCCGCCTCTCTGTCTCCCTTGGGTGTGCGGTGTTGCTGTTATTTAATAATTTTGAGGCAACGAGTTTGCATTTTCTTTTAATATGAAACCAACTTATCAGATTTTAACAGTGTGTGTGTTTGGAGCAGAATACTATTTGGAGCTCAAGTGGATGACAAATTAAATCGCGTGCATGCCTGAGTTTGGAATATATTTTCTATTTGCAGCAAGATTTTGGTTTTTTCCCAATGCTTCAGACATACCACAACTGCCACTGTAACCATACACACAAATCTGACACTCCATCACAATGCAAAGCCATCCTTTACCTCCCAAAGGAGACTCCAAGAAAGAACACTGTATCTGCTGTAACTACATCCTTGGTTTTCTCTGACAGTCTTATAATGCCAATATTGTTAGTGTTTTCAAAGTGGTAAATAAACCCAGATCCTCAGTGGATTTCCCTGGTATGTAACCCGGAGGTCGATGGTTAGAAAGCAACTGTACAAGCAGGCGTGCACTCCTCCAAACAGAGGCAATCTAAACATTTCAGGCCCAAAAGGAAGGCATTTCACAGCTGGGTGAAGGGACACAGTGCAGATGAAATTTGTTTGCATTTGCGTGCGATGCTTCAAACCTCTCAAACCACATCTATGCTGAACAGTTATCAGCTAGAATGCAAACAAACACATCAAGCCTGCATGCACGTGACCACGAGGACACGCACGCTGCTGTCACGGCTTCATGAGAACCAAGTGAACTCTGATCAGACGGGGAGCAGAGAGGAAACACTGAATGGCTCTGCTGATGTTTATCCCAGGCTAGAAATCATGCTGCTAAAAGATATTTGACTGTTTAATTTAATTCACTTGCAAAATTGTGAATTGCTTTCACATGCACCGAGTAGGAAATAAATCCACCTTCTCCTTCCATATGTAATTTTTAGGGCAGACAGATCATACGTCACTCCAAGTCTGCACTTTGCACAGTATTCATACTACTCCCGCTCGTCTGAAGCATTTTTTGTTGTCTTCTTGTCTAAGAGGCATTATGAACTTCTAAAGGCTGTCCATCCACACAGACCAGCCATCTCATCCATCAAACAGTCCCGTGACTGTTGTGGCCTTTGGAATCACCCTACGATACGATATTATCACACTACTTCACTCCCGATACAATATATTTGTGACAGCATTTTGCAGAGAGTATTGCAGTAAGATATATTGTGACTTATCTTTTTTAAATTGCAAGATATGTGCTCAAAGTTAAACTTTGTCAATATCTGTTTTAATCAATAAGATGAATTTCTCTCACTAAAACCTGCCATAAATGTTGCCATAAGATGGATCTGATATCAGTCTGTCGTTGAATTGTGTCAAGTTGGCAATTACAAGCAATTTGTTTCTGATAATACAGCAATACACGTGTCCAACACCCTCAAGCTCTGGGCAACCATTTAATCACCACAAGTTGCAATCGGTTGCAGAATGTGAAAAATATCAAACAAGCTCCACCCCAAATGCCCCCCCATTACACAATGCAACGTAAAGTTAACAAAGCAGTGAAATAAACCATCTGCAGTACAGTTAAGAGGGGAGGCGGGGTCGCCACCAGCCACCCAGCTGTGAGAATCAGCCACCTGCCATTGTCAAAGTCATAGTGATTAATAGCTGCATAAGCTGCTTAAACAAATTGTACAGTAAAAGAGGCAACAACAAAGAGACAATTAATGACTGAAGGATACAAAAGGCTAAACACGTATCATAGCAGAGCAGATTAAATATCGGAAATAGGTCAGGAAAGAGGCTCTGTGACCATAAAGACTAAGTAGTTATATAGACTAACCAGAGTAGCATGGTCTCAGTGACTTGCCCTTTGAAACAACAAAAGTTGGCAAGCATCTGCCCGCTTATCGAATAATGCAATGCAATCTTTTTTTTAACAATCCCAGGAAACTTACCCTTTTTGCCCACTTGGCTATAAATAACAATGGTTTCAAAAATCTAAAATCTGCCATATAGATTAAAAAACATTTGAGAAAAAAGATCTGATGCAGGATTTACAACAAACTCGTCAACATCACACGCTGACATGCTTTGGCCTCAGGAACAGCCACAGTCTTGCCAAACACATTGACAGTTACAAAGCAAAACACATCATGACTTACTGAAGCCCCCTCCCCCTTCAATAAGTGAAGGGGTCCAAGTGTTTCCCGAGAAAAGGCATCGTCAGTTCAAATACAAAGTTCGGTTTAGATAAATCAAGCTGCTGCTTCCTTGACTTGTGATTGATGGAATATAGCGTGAGCTTCAGCGCCTCAGAGTGCGCTTTTCCTTTAAGAGCTGAAATCCCACCAGAACTGACCCGTACTAAAAATGCATACTCGTGATACTGCACTCATCCATTAGCACAGATAAGACCCAACATGGAAAAGAGATACGACTGTAGGTCAATTATAGCTGTGTATTTTGTCTGTGCACTTGAGCTGCCGAACGAGGACCAAGACCACGCACTACCCGAGAGGAGAGCAGGAGGAGAGGCTGATGCCCTCCTTCTGCCTCCTCCAATCAGTAGTACAGCATACAGGGAGCAGGCTGCACTGTCTATGTGCTGCTGTAGCACAGGTGGGCTACAACAGCTGAGTGCTGAGCTTTGAGATAGTAAGAGTCTATGCTTGTTTTAAAGCATGCAAGGCCTTGTAATCAATTTCCATGTAAGAGAATAAAAAACAATCGACAAAAGAAAATATGATCAGAATCTCAGTTGATTTCCAGCCAAAGAAAGCACTGACACAAGTCTCTACATTTATATAAAGGCTAACAGGCACAGCCTCTTGCTATCTGGAACAGCAGAGTGTTTGCAGGCTGCAGACAGGCTGGCTAGCCATTTGTCTTTGTCTGTAAATGGAAGGGGCAGCTGTCACCAAAGGTCAGCAAAATGTTACCAGAACAAGGCCCTATAGAGGATAAGCCCACGTGCCTGCAACAAGGAGGGGGGACACACCCAAGTGGAATGAGACCTACACACTTTCTCCTTCTGAGCATTCACTCAAATGCAACACACCCACAACAAGGCATCCTGCTGGGATCATTGGGCAAGTCTCCGATGCAGCTGGTGGCCTTTTCAAGTTTACTCTGGGCTGTCCAACCCGAGCAGTGGTGCCTCTTACTGGCGTGGTTACATCGGGTTACAGTCTTCCCCTCCAGCTCTCCATCAGGGTCAGCTGAAAGATACGTTTGAAGTGGCATCCACCCCGCCCGACCCTCCATTACCCACTTACACCTGCGGCTGTAACACAACCTGGGTAAACTTACACCATCTTTGAGCTTTCGTGCAGGGAAGTTTCCTGCTCGGGGACACGGGTGAGTGGATGGATGGATGAGTCGCAGCTTGCACGACAGACCCAGAAAAGTGCTGACAGACAAATGGACGAGCATGCAAGAGATGGTAACACACACACATACACGCCAAGAATAGCTTTCAAAACTTTCCTGTCTCTGGAGATCAATCCTCAAGCCTGAATTTTCTTTGACAACTGTTATTCCCATCTAATCAACTATATCCTGGGGAAATCAAGCAAAAAATAAAAAAGGCTGAAAAGCAGCAGAGGGACAGCAGGGGAAAAACATAAGAGGTTTCCCCCCCCCCCCCTTCATCTTTGGCAAAACAAGACAGCATGGACCAATAGGAAAACGTGTTTTATGTTCTATATTTTTGTTGGAAGCTGATGGTTTTTCTAAAATATAACCTTCTCTCTCACTATGTCCTGTTTTTCTCCAAAAAGACAGCTTGCACTGCAGTTAAAGAAAAAAAATGCTTTAAAACAAGGATAGTAAAATGACACAGTACCTTAAAACATGGTTTAAAATTTAATCCACAACTGGTGGGGTTTTTTTTATTACTAAGCAGTATGCCATACTGCCAATACACTGTGGCTTTGGAAGCAAGTTTACCATCTCATAGTACAACATGAAAGTCTGCATTAATTTTCTCTTGACACAAGCCTTTGTGTTAGAACACCTCCTTTTGTTTATAGTTATGACTTTGACATGAATAATAACACTGAATTAAACAGGTTGTGTATGTTTTTTGCTGCAGCTATAAAAAAAAAATGTGGCTGGCCACCCAAAACATCCAAAACAACAGAACAAATATCTTTTGGGCCTTCCATTTTACATAACCAGCTGATAATTAAGTTCTCCAGAAGCACATTCATAACAGGAAACAGAGCCTCAGTTGAACTGCCCAAAGGAATATGCTGGGTTTTCCAGATGTGTTTTGGACATCATTCATTTCAGGACTGCTTTTGTGTCACTGACATGACAAGGGAGTGAAATTTGACTCTGGTCTGCTGCCAAAAATCCCCATCCTTAAAGGAATGTATGTGCCTGACAGCGAGAAACCAGAAGTCCAGTAGTTATTTTCAACTCATTGACTGCACTGTAAGCAAACGGCCTGCATTGTTGCTGCACTGTCTCAATGCCCGGAATAATAGTACTTCCAGTCTAGTGCTTTGTGGATGCAAATCAGGCGTGCCTTAAGGACACAAACGGTCTATTATAAAGCCACTGTGGGGAATAAAGACTGTCGGGGGGCTGCTTTAGTGGCTCATTTTGGAAAAGAAAAATGCTGCTTGTTTTTGTTGTGTGTTCAGAAAAAAAACAAGGGAAAAAAGCTGTCCTCAATTGGCTTTGGTAACATGCTTTTTTTTTTTTTTTTAAAGAAAAAGGCATACGTCTGCCAGCCAGCCTCTGCCAATGACCTTTGAACCTTCCCAGTCAACGGTTCATTATCTTTGCACTATTAGCATCTGGCTGCAAGCTAATTGTAAGAGTAAAAATTCAAAGCCATGCGTGCGAAAAGGCTTGTTATGAAGCTAAATTAGTGTAAGCACAACATGTGTCTGAGCTCTAACTTTTCCCACAGACTTCAACTAAGACTCCACGAACAGCGCTAGTTTTTTTTCCCCTTCATCCCCCCACCCACACACCAAGGTGTCCACTAGCTAAGGTGGATGCTAGCATAAAACTGGCGATAGCCACTGGTCAAACTGGCTGCATGTTTTATCCAATCTGCTGCCGGCGGCGTCACCCAACAAAGGGAATTAAAGCTGTGCCCATGAGCTGCAGTGGGGAGGCAGGCGACAATGGGCTGAAACCAGCAACAATAACACACCTCTCCCCCTCATTTTACCTGGTTTTAGGTAAACTATCGTATTTCATTAGGGGGAAAAAAAGAAGATAAAAACATTAGCGCGACAATACCGTCGGCCATTGTAGCCTCCTCCCCGCTAAACAGGGTGGAGACTAGCCACACATCTTTCTGTTCAGCTGAAGGCAGAGGATGAAAATGAGGCTGGAAATACCTGTAGACGTCCACGACAGAGGCGCAGGGTTCAGCTTTGGCAACAAAACATCACACCAGTAACGGGCTCGTGTTCAGCTGGCACTCCCATTTAAAAAAAAAAAAAATGCGGCTCTTTTCCCAGTCGGCGCAAACGCCGCACACCCTTCCTCCCCAAGAAAAGCAGCGTTCAATGGCCGCATAAAGGGGGGGCACACAAACCTCCCCCCTCCCATTCAAACAAACGCCCTACCACAACAAACACTTTAACAAACAGCTAACGACGCATTCACAAGTGAATGTCTTCTTTCCCAATATCTAGCGGTTCATCTTTTAAAGAAGTGCGTCCGTTCCCTTTCCCCGAGGATACAGTCTAGGATGGGCTGGAAACATTAACTGACATTTAGGTTTTTTTATTCCCTACCATGGTTGACATTTTCTCTGTATAAGTTAATAAGTTAGAAGTGAAGGAAGGGGAGGGGGATATCATTTTTAAAATGCCAGAGTAGTGAGGTGGGGAAAAAAATCCACTTACAGTGAAACAGGATTCACAAAGAGGCTCCTCTCCTCTGGTCTGCGCTCCAATGGGAGTAAACGTCCACAGCGAGAGGGGAAACTCCTGATATGTGTATTTATCTATTTTTAAATAAAATCTATTTAAATTCCGCCCATTATCCTCATCTTTTTTTCCACGCGTTGCCCTCGTCTACACGAACACACAGAGTCCACTACTCTATCCCCTTTTTCCATTCTTCTCAGCCGGAGACACGCTGCGCGTCTCCGTCGTTTCCTGTCCAGCCCAGGATCCAGCGTTGCCTTCAGGATCTACCGGGAATATTGTGGATTAGAGATGACGAGGAATGGCATAGCTAAAAGGCAGACGAAAGGAGACACGATAAGCTCCTCTGTTTGGCCAATAAGCATGGTTTTATGCTTAATTCTTCAATATAAAGTTATCATTTGCCCCTAAATTAAAAATAAATAAATAAAAATGACAGGCTATACAGTTTTGCTTTTCTAGGGTCGGTCACTAAAGTATTATTATTTACAGATTGTAAAGGCAACATCAGCATTCAAGAGCTATTAAATAATAATAATAATAATAATAATAATAATAATAATAATAATAAAAAATAATTACGCTTTTCAGTGCGTCTGAAGAGAAATTCAGGTGAAACATCTAAAAGTCTGAGGCGGCCACAATGCACCGATTTAATTGTACCCACCTAAAGCCGCCACGACCACCACCATCAGACATAGGGGGCATGTTCCAGATTAGGGGATTATTTTTATCCATATGGATGTATTACATTCCCAATCCGTCCACCCTTCCAGCCTCTCAGTCATCTTTTGAGTTAAAATTCCTAATTCATGTGAATATTGTCAAACAAAATAAATAGTTACCATTGTGCCATTAACGCCTATTAATGCCTAGAAGCTATGCTTATCTGCATATACAAAAAGAAAAGCAACTTAATAACTATTTCCCATAACCTGTTACGCTGGAAGAAGATTGGGGTCGGATTTAAATGTTATGTGGCCATCTAGTGGACAAGAGAATACATTGCACCCAAATTACAGCTTCTGTGGATGTGCGGCTTTTTAAAAAAAATGAATCTCAGGTCTTGGTAATCCCTTTTAGGAAACAGTTACAATGTACTGACAAGAAACCTGTATGGCACAGCACATTCACACGTTTTTTCCCTCCTTAAAACAGTAACTGTGTCACTGACTGTGCCATACACAGACTGTGACTCATACAGTGTACAGACTTCTCCTAAGTGCCTTTTTCTCTGCCAGTCAGCCTTTCCTGTAATCACACTTTGGCTCTCACACGAACCACTTCAGTACCTGCCAGTGCATTTTAATTAAAAAAAAAAATCCTGTTCAGTAAATTTTCTCAGGTGAAACAAGGTCATCGCACCATTGAACGCTCCGCCTTCACAAGAGGAGCAGCACAAGTCTTATTAAAATCTGAACTGTAGTAGGATAATGTTAACACCCGTTCCATGTTATTGTTTAAAACACAAAACCTGAGTTTAGCTCGCTCTACACGACCAACAAGACTAAAGTTAAGCACGCTGATGGCATAAAAGGTCACAAACTGGGAAACAGCAGAAACTTCAGTGGAGGAGGCAGGTTTTTTTTCTTTTTTTCGCCACAGGATGTTTTCTGTCAAGAGAGGGTGTGTTTGTGAGCCTCAGTCACTGCTGCACTGTGTGGGAGTGTTTTTAGTCAGAAGCAGAGAGGATCGAAGGCATTGCAGTCAAAAGAACACGTGCGTGATGTTATCGGAGTAACGGATCAGATTTTTTTTTGTGCAGGTTCGCTTGGAGGAGCTCGGAGGTTTTAGGTGATGAGGGGAAGCCTTGGGGGCATCATTCTACTGGAGGCAAATTCCCGCTCTTGCTGCAGAAAATGAGGATTTCATGGATGTTCATGTGCCTTCTGGTTTGCAAGTCATCGTATGGTACTCAGGATCAAAGTGACTCCAACTGTGATTGGAGCGGTAAGCGGACTTTATTATGATTACACCATGAGCATTATTATTATTAATTATTGCAGGTTGATCTGTGCATACGTAGGGACAACAAAATTGCTTGTTTTCATTTGTAAACACTGAGGTTCAAACTCTGAGTACTGCAGTAGTACTTGAGTATTTAATGCCTTTAGATTGCTGAACTACATCAGTTGTGTAAGTACATATCCTGGCTTGAGATTTCAGCCGCTCTCGAGTTTGTTTTGTTTTGTGGTTAAGACACATAAAACACATAGGGGTTAAATTTAAAAACAACACACATTTATCCGTGTGGCGCCCGAGATCGTCCTTAAATCGACAAATGCCGTAGTTCAGAAAGCGTGTGTTTCAACATATATCCATGCAACAGATGGATACGTCACCAAAACTGCATGTGGTTCATGTGTTACAGTGCTAAATGTACGTCTGACTCAAGTCTGCCATTTGTATCACACATCTTGTTTTTCATGTGAAATGTGAGTTTGGCCGAAAGAGGTAAATGTGCTGATATCAAACAAATTCCATGCGGGGGAGGAGCTGCTCTGAAATGACTGGTTTCAAAGCCTGAATTTCAGTAAGGGGAATTAAATGCAAATGTCTGAATCTTTGCAGGAGCTCTGGCTCTATGAAGCCTCTGCCAAGCGTTTGGTGCTGGTTACTGGCGGTACTTTTCCAAGCCTTAGATGAAGTTAACTTTTGGAAAAAAAAAAGCAAACAAATGATTTTTTTTTAAAGTATAACATGCCACGTGTAATAGGCATTTATGATCACACAAATTCTCACAATTGTCTCTCCAGGATTGACGCTTCATGACTCTTCAAATGACAACGTGACTGTAACGTGCCCGTTGATACTGCCCAAGGATGAAGAAATTTCGTTTTACCTAATGAAAAATAAAACCATGATTTATAACCATACGTGCAAACAGAATTGCACTGGGATGAAGTGGGACGCTGTGGAACTGCACAAAAATGGATCACATTGGTTTTTCACAGTCAAATTAGGACACAGTATCAGAGAACTGTACAGATGCAACATCACAAGGACGTACCCTCCTCCTCTTACGAAAAAAGATGGCGATCCTGTGCTTGTAATAGGTAAAAGAGTCCTAAAAAAGGTTTTAAACAGTCTGTAATTCATAGTGCAGTACACTAAACACTTCCTGAATATGCTTCTTGCAGAATTCCCTCACCAGTGCCCGAAACCCCCATGCAATCCCACAGGAGACGCACCAAACCCATGCAAAGAATTTCTATGGATTTGGATAATGGTGATTGCAATTGTCAGTATCTATGGTGTAACAGTCACCATCATTGCACTGTTTAACTGGGTAAGATATCCTTGATCCACAAGGAAGAGAAAAAAATAGAGCTCAAAACAGTCGTTTGTAGCAAATTATCTTAATGTTTACTGAAGCCTGGCCAATACTGCAATTTTATGAGTGAAAATGTACTTTCTTTACATGTAAATATACACAACAGCAACGCCAAAACAAGGAAACATTGAGGTTTGCTAGTCTGCCACACACAAACACTGACGACCCATTTGAATTTGCTCCGATGCTACATGTGCTGCAGACAGTGCTGCAGGTGTTGCAGGGGATGAACTATCATGTAACACTATTTCTAAATGACTATTTCATAAGTGTTTGTTTTAAAGAGACAAAAACAAGTAGATTTTTTTGTGTCAGAGAAAAAAAATACATTGATTTTGATGTATCTACAACGGCAGATGCATGTGTGTTATATTCACCTAACACACAAAAGACTGGGAGGAGAACCAAATCCCTCGGTATTTGGGTCAGGAAAGATATCAATCATAAAATTCTGCCAAATCAAATACGCAGAGCTTTTCACTGTGGCAACGCCTTGTTAGGGCCGATACGGTCTGCTAACCTTGGCATATTTATTTAATGTTCAACATTTATCGTCTTTTATCAACTGTAAGAGAAACATTTTGTTGTGTTCTTGTTAGTTTTACACATTTCTATACAGCCAATAGACAAATCCTAACCCCTTTGTACATTTTAGAATCGACTACTTTTTGTCAGATTTTAGGAAAAAAGGCACAATCCTCCCCCCCTGCATAGTATGAAGAAGATTTTTTTTTCTTTAAAATGTTCAAATTGAAGGTGTTCTCCATTAACATGGTATGACATTCGTTTCCCTTTCTGTCTCTGAGACAGTTGCTCATCTCTCTTCACGTGTCTTGCAGCTCAAGTTGAAGAACACAGAAAACCAGAGTGACTACATGAACACAAAACCCAGAGCGCCCAGGGACCGCAAGAAGAAAAAAGGTCTTCAGAATATACAAAGACACTTCTAATGACTTCATCGGATCATTTTGCACAGCTTTAGTTTAGACCTAAACATTCAGGCTGTCCTCGCTGTAGCTTATTTTTGTCAAACACATAATTGTGAGGTTTGTTTTTTGTGTTTTCATATTTCGTTGTCAACACTGTAGTAAATCTGTACCTACACAGCAAAAGTAGCATTTTTCTTTAAAGCAATGGCTGTATTAAAACTAAAAAAACAACAACACACACACACTCTGGGTTTCTGGTTTTGCTCACTTCCTGTTTCAGTTACTAAGTCTGCCTGTCTCTTTTTCTCACACACACACACACACATACATGTAATTGGGAACCCCTATCTTTGTGGTCGAAACAGAAGGTGGTGTCTGATTGAGGGGACTTAACCACATTTGAAGCATAAATGAATGTGCTACAGTATGGACGCTCAATCTGTTAAAGAGAACTCACAAAACCACAGTATCAAGAATCTAAATGTCATGCGAGCTGTTATTAAAGTGTTTGACTTCTCTTTCACTTCAGCGAGCTCTTACATCTCTCTCAAAGAGCTGATATCGCCGGAGCTGATGAAAGCCAGTTACTTGAAACAATAACAACGTGCACAATTTCCTGCCTTCCTCGCTCTTAGTTTTTCCTTTTTTTTTACCCGTCGTGCACTCTGCAGATGTAGCAGCTTCAAAGGGACGCCACCTTTACCTTGCTCACCTTGCACTTTCTGTGCAGTCACTGCAGGCGCTCGCACCGGGTTTCACTGGTTTTATTCAGTAGCAGGGTTTTACGCAACAGCTACCGCAAGCATGAGCGAGATAGACATAGTTTCTGTTAGGCCTTGAAACAATTTTTAGGGCTTTAAGCAATGATTAAAAACGAATGCTGACTATAAAAGATTTTTTTTTACCTCCCACACACTCAATTCTCCTATGAAGAAGGGCACCCTTTAAAAAAAAAAACTGGAGGCGTAAGCACAGAAAAGTTCAGGTTTTCAGTAAAAACTTATCTGAAATCTGCAAAGTTACTTTCATGCAACCAGAGAATCACTTTTAACTCTTTTCAGCATCTTTTTAATTAAAAAAAAACAAAACAAAATGATGTCCTACTATGTGTGCACAGATGAAACAATCTACTAATGGACACAAAAGAGTTTTACTCTTAATTTTGAACGACCGTTCAAAGTGTGTATTTGCTCTTCACGTGTCCCTCATCTTTCTTTAGCTAAATGCATCCAAAGCTAAACAGTCATTTTAAAAAGTTTCATATATTTTCTCCTTCTTAAATACTACCACAAAACCTGTCTGTCATCATGAGGATTAGCCTCTTTCCTTCCATTTAACGCTGACATCTGGCTCTAAGATCGCAGGTGCTCCTTTTCATCAGGCTGTGTTTCGGGTCTGTGGTGTTGTGGAAAAATCCGTTCCCTGAGGAAATCTATCCTTGCTTCCTCGGATACAGACTGCAGGTCCTGCTCCGTTACCTGGAAAATAGGATTAGGATCATGTAAATCATCCACTCTGATACTTCTTCCAATACTTGCACTACAATCAAGAGAGAATAACCTACCATTAAAATCTACAGGGAGCAAATCTGAAGACATAATATTTGAGTTTCTCTTCTTAATTTTAGTAGTTTAAACATATGATACAAGTATAGGATATAAGAGACCTGAATTCTAATAAACAGGTAATGCAGTGCAGCCATACATTAGCAATGTTCTGCTTTTTAAACCACATATCCAAATCTAACGTATCCGTTAGATTTGGATATGTAAACACAGACATTAGTCATGAGCTGCAAAAAGGTTTAGAAGTGAAATAAGCAGAGATTGTGCAAAAATGTGAGTGCGACATTATTTTCTGAAGGTGCCAAAGTCTCACCAGGACAGAGTTATATCCCAGGATCTTCAGATGGCGAAGCTTCACAGCCAGCGGACCACGGGGATTGGACGTGCCGTAACAAAAACCAGATTGCGGTGCATACATTACTGCAATTCTGGGAAATAAAGAGAATGATTTGTAAGCTTTACCAAAAAGAAAAAAAAAAGGTCAAAATTTGAATAAAATTACTGGGAGACAAAAATCTGAAAACTGACAGATGGAGAAGATTGTGGGTTTATTGTCACTGATGAAAATCAATGTGTTCTTTCTGACTTTATCTGCTTTACTCAGCATGAATCTGATATTAGGATTTTACTTTTCATTGATGTTGACATCTATTTTTTCCTTTAATTACTTTACAGATGGTTTATTTAGTCAGTAAAGTCCAGACAAAAAATTTCAACGAAGCAGAATTTAAAAGAGCTGATTCATTTTTAATCAGTAGTTTGACTCAGTTCCAATAAATGAACGCGCCTGTGCTGTATGGAAATAAATAACAGATGGATAGTTCTGATTACGCTCTGATACTTTCAGTAACATCGATTATGTCAGCAGAAACACATAACCTTTACATTGTACCAAAAAACCTATATGCATTTCTTAGACTTCTACCTGTAAAACCCCTCATTATATACATTTTTATGTTTATTTCTATTTATTTATTTTTGGACAATATTGAGGTTGTCTGTCTTTTGACAAATTTATTTTTAGCTGTGCTGTTTTACTGGAAGAAGGTTTTGGCTGCAGCAACACAGTGGAAAAAAAGATGATAGAAAACTTATTCTGCACATTTTACTATAATATGAAGAATATTATAGTAATATAATATTCCCCCCCCCCCCCCTTTAGGGCTAAACAAAAATAGACATTAAAACATGCATCACCATAAAGAAAGTGGACATTAAAAAAAAAAAAAAAAAAAAAAAGCTCAGATGGGCATAAAAATATCAAAAACACAAAAAATGTCAATGCAAAGTTAAACTTCAAGTTTCAAACTTCAAGTTTTAATAAAAATATTAATATTAATCTACATGTATCCTACATGATTGAACACATGCAATTTTAGGAAAGTCTGTAGTCCATGTAAAAAATGTTGAATACAGTAGTTGCACACATTTTTCCAACAACGTGTCCAATTTAAGAAGGTGAAGTTTTCCACAACACATATTTTTCAGTTTCAGCTGCTTATTGCAAAGAAGTGCCTGAAAGCCAAGAATGGAAATATGTTTAAAAGAGGCGGTAAAGTATCGCCTGTAATACATAACGGTGTTCAAAGAGAGCAAAAAAGCATGCACTCCTGCTTGATGTGTTTGCTTTCAAAGGCTGCTTTTGCGTGCCTGAATGAGGTCTTTACATGGTTGTCTTAGTTTGAAAACGAGATTCATGGTGCTTTGCTGCAAGCTCAGTCAGATATTACCAATCACGCAATATAGTTACATCAGTGCCCGACACTGGAGGAACAGAAAAGTCCCAACATCCTCTTCAACTACCTTCATTTCAAAAAATGTTGCATAAGCACAATTAAATCAAGAACAATATGAGGAACTTAAACACGACTTTACGTGCGTTCGAGACATGCATGCAGTGATGCTGTCAGCAGCAAGCTCATGCTGATATCTTACCGCTCACTGCTCTCTGCTGGAGAACACCCTTCCCCTCCACCGCTGCGTGCTTCACACACAGAGGTTTGGTTTGGCGTAGGTTTGGTTACAGCAGCGTCTGGGAGACAGCAGACACAGACGTTTGCTGTCATCACAGTTTCAAAAGCAGGTTAAACCGAGAATATAGAGAAGCTGGTTGTGACAAAAAAGTCAGGGCTTTATGTCTGATGGAAAAAAAAAAACCCAACATGTCAGATACTGAAATTTTCAAATTGAATAGTTTTCTTAGTTTTGTTTTTTACATTTAAGAGAATTTTGAATTTGTGGATTCTGCCACACAGTTCTGTCCCAGACTTTGTAAATATGTTTCTCACTGTTTTGCTTCAAACACTTCTTTAATGACAACCTGCAAGAATTTGGGCCCTGAGGAGACCACATACTGTCGTTTTTAAGAGCCAGTGTTTTTCTGTCTTGCTTAATTTCATCTGCTCAAAGGTTTGGATCCTTTTTCTGTCAAATTTTACTCCAGTTCTTGTGTTTCACTGGCTTCCACTTACACACAGAAGTTAATTTAAGGCCTTCTGTTCGTCTATAAATGTCTCATTTATGAAATGAAAGCCTACCGAGGCTCTTAGATCAGCAGGAAATGCTTAGCTGGTGGTGCACCAACATCAAACTTGACATGATCTAATGGGTTTTTGCCATTATGCTGCCATCTACTGAAATCAGCTCCCATTTAAACTCAGGGTTTTATGACTTTCCTCGTTTCTTTCTGCCACTTACTCTGTAAAATCTGATTTAAAGTGACAGCAGTAATGACTCAAGAAGAAATGTCTTCTATCCTTGTTGCGAGCATTTTCAAGTTGCAATTCTTTTCTGTATGATCTCTCTCATTCTGAACATTTAGCTTTTTAAGAAACCATCATGGCTCAACATAACAATGAAAGATGGAAAAAACACAACAGAAATAAAAACAACAGAAGTTACAAATAAATAAGAAAAAAAGAACAGAGGTTGAACAAAACAAAATTTTAAAATAAAAACCCCACAATGAAAGTTGAATAAAAACAGAACAGAAGTTAGACAAAACAATAAAAAAAAAGTTGACTGAAGTAAAAAATAAAACAGTAAAAGACTAATAAAACACAGCATAAGCAAAAAAACACAACAGAAATCGAAAAGACATGGGGCAGGTCAAAATTTGTCTTAAAACAAAACTCTATTCTCTGACAAGATGTTAACATAGTTCACGGCTGAGCTCTGCGGTGGCCCTGAGAGGTCAAACATCCTTTAACCAAAACCTGAAAAACAATGTTGAACAAAACACAATGGAAATAGAAAAAAGCAAAAGTTCAATAACACATAACAGAAACTGAAACAAAAACAAGTTAAAAACACACACACACACACACACAACGGAAAGTGACAAGAGTACCCCCCCCCCCCCCCCCCCTAAAAGATAACAACAAAAAACACAAAAACAATGGATTTTGAATAAAACATAGTAGAAAAAAAAAATCATAAAACTGATTGGAAATAAGAAAACACTACAGAAATAGAAAAACAAACAACAGAATTAAGGAAAAAAAAATAACACAAGTCAAATACAAATAGGAAAAAACTACATAAATAAGAAAAAACGAGCAAATTTAAAAAATTGAGAATGTCAATTAGAAAAACACAACAAAAGTAGGAAAAAATATAACTGAAGTTGACAAAAACAATGAAAATAGAGGGAAGACCCCACAATTGAATTGTGGAAAGAAAATCCTAACGTAAGTAGAAAAATACAATGAAAGTTGAATAAAACAGAATAGAAATAAGAAATACAGAACAGAATTTAATGGAAGTAGAAAAACAAAACAAAACAATGAAAGCTTAATGAAACAGCAAAAGTATAAAAGGCACAACAGAAATAGAAAAAACAACACTATGGCAATAAAAAAGCAAGTTAAACAAAATGCAAGGGAAATGGAAATAAAAACAACATGTTGAACAGAACACAATAGTAACAGGATAAACACAATATAGATAGAATAAAAACAAACAGGTTGAAAAGAACACAATGGAAGTCTGAAGAATAGAATGAAAGTTAAAAAAATAACATAAATAGGAAAAAATCAAGAGAACTTGAATAAAAAAAACAATGAAAATAGCAAAAATGAAAATAAGTTGAATAAAACTAACAGAGGTTGAATAAGACCCAACGCAAGTAGAAAGAACAGAACAAAAGTTAAAAAGACACAATGGAAATATTGAAAAACAATAATGGAAGTTGAATAAAACCCAGTTGAAATGGAAAAAAACTACAGAAACAAGGAGAAAAAAGGAAAAACAAAAAACAATGAAACTTGAAAAAAGCGCAACAGAAATGGGCTGAACAGGAGAATGTTCAGGACAACAGCTTTAACAGCCTCCTTGGCTGAGCTGCAAGTTTCTTCTGGCTGGTGCATGAATACGTTTCTATGTAAAGTGCTCACAATGAGCTCTGTAGAATCATTTGCATTAATGGGTCATTTTGTCTGGAAAGACACATTGTTGCTTTAATTCAGAATCTAAATTTAAATGGGAACCAATTTATGTAGTGAACAGCAAACTGGGTACAAGCCATCACACTGGGCCTTCTTTTTTTATAATGGCCCTTTGAGCCCATCAGTTCCATTATATTCAAGAAAAAATTGATTTTTCTAAAGATGATATCTCTAAAAGTGACCATTTCATACAAAAACACTTTGAAAAATTGTGTCAAACACAAGGCAGAGAGGCCGGAAATGCTCTCTGCTTTGAATTCACAAAAACGTTCATAATTTTAGTTATCACATTTATTTATTACAATTCAAGCCCGATTTTCTTTACAGCAGTACTTTTTTTTTATTGTGTAAAACAGCTGACACGTATATTTGAAATTGCACTTCTTCTTTAGGGATTAAACATAGTTACACTTCATTCAAACAACAAAAGGGGAGTTTCACTGGTCTGGACTACTTAGGATCAAAGTGGGCTGCAAGTGGCCCACAATGTAAAATGAGTTTCACATCCCGCTCTAGAAAGATTAAACTGTATAGAAGAAAAATAAGCAAGTCTGCATTTAGATTAAACTGCCACTTTAGACTTACCTGTAATTTTTGTTTGTTTGTTTTATTTTTTTGCACCATCAAATTTCCATTTGCCTTTTTCGCAACATTTTAATACAGTATGTCAAATACTTTGAGTTTCCTTTATGGATACAATATGTTATAATAAGAAAACTGCCTTCACTTGAAAAGCTTTTCTATAGCAAGACAGTTCAAGTATCCAGTATGCTGCTGAAATGTTCATTTTTTAAATTCTTTTCTCAAATTTTTCTTACCTATGAAGTACAAATTCTCCACCATCACCCCCTCCTGTAGCATCATATGCACCTGATCCTCCAGCAGACTCTGCAAGTCCAGCAAGAGCCTCGGGTTGACCGATGGAGTGCTGGGGGTGGGGTCTCCCAGGACTGATGCAGGAACAGTTAGGGGCTGAGGAAGAGGAGGATGGTCAACACGCAGGCACACGTCCACCGTCTGAAACATTCTCTCCTGGCTCTTTGGAAACTTCGAACCTGAGGAGAAAAGGAGCAGGTGAAGACCACAAACCCAGGTGTAAGACAAGAGCAGTCAAAGTGAACTGTTTTACCTGCAAGCTTTTCCAGCACACTGCTCTGCAGAAGCTGCTCCAGTGGTGCGTAAGGGAAGTGGCCCAACAGACAGAGGCAGTAAACGGCCTTCAACAACTCAAACGCAGATATTTTGGGCAAATAGGAGATCAGGACTCGGCTCAGACTATCGAGAAACCTGCAGCAGCAAGAAACCCAACAAAGACAAGCAACAGTAATTCAGTTACAGACGAGGAAAATGTGTTTATTTTACAGTTCAAAAACCAGCAAACTAACAGCTGTGCCTGTTTTCAACTGTGATCAGCCTATTAGCGTTCTACTTCTGCTGCTGTCTGTGTTCGCTGATCGGCCTCGGCGTTGACAGATGTGGGATAAACATGCACACTGTTCTCCCTGAACCTCTACTCCATGTCTACAGCCACAGGGACACATTTAGATGAGACAAATGGTTTACGTACTGTTGTCTTCTGTCCTGCAGATCGTAGCTCAGAGAGGAGTACACCTTGAGGACACAGAGCAGGTCTTTAAGTGTTAGGACGTCAGGGTTGGCGATCACTTTGTCAGCATAAGCATCCATCAGAGCAGCAGGGCAGAAGATGAGGTTCTCGAACACAGACAGAAAGAGAAGCAGCTAAACAGAAAGAAAGAAGTGGAGCAGTAATAAATGTCGTGTGTGATGTTTTTAGTTCCTCCTCCTGAAACCTCGTATTTACTATTTGGACAAGAAGGCAGGTCAGAGGATAGTTGTCACCTGTTTGTTGGTCCAAATGTCCAGTGAGGAAGCGACATAGTCCGAAATGCTGGTGAGCAGATGAACGTCTCTGTAGCGGAGCTCCCTACAGGACTGCAGCAATTTAAATATTCTGTTGAAGGGGATACCATGGATGTTCTCTAACACAGAAGTCGGGAGTAGGAAAAGGAAAATCATTAAATTAAATTTAAGGCGCTTTTTTAATTAATCCACAATAAATATAATTCTTGTAATTTCTACAATCATCACCTATTTACAAGCTATTTCTGGTTATTAGCAGGTTCAAATGAAGACTGATTTGACATCACTGTTAATGAAAGTGAAGGTATATATTTTTCTATTTAAACATATTGACTTCAAGAATTTTGCCCATGTATTGGAAGTACTCGTGTTAAATTACAACACAGTGTCGAAAATCTGAAACGCCTCACAGTGTATGCTGTGTTTTGTTTAATAAGCATTTCCAAACACTGACTTTAATGGCCGAGAGTAGAAATTTATCTTATGATGTTTCTTTAAACCAGCAGGATGGTTTATCCATCATCGTCGTCTTCTGTATTGTAAAGTTGGTCCAGGCACTGGTGCAGGTTTCTTTCTCTCATATTTAAGCATTTTATTTTTAATTGGCCTACAGCAGTGTATCTCATTGTAGATCACGGCTCTTCTTCTCTCACATCAGCTCCTTTTAAAGTCCACCACAGCAGATAACCTGCCTCCGTCTCACTCTATCCCTACCATCCTCCTGTGTCACAACAACCCTCTGCGTGTCCTCCTTCACTGCATACATGTATCTTGCCAATGGTCTCCTGTCTGGCAGCTCCATCGTCAGCATCCTTTGTTTCTCCTCTGCACATGCCCAGATCATCTCAGTCTTGTCTATCTATCTTTGTCTCCAAACTGCTCAGCCTGAGCTGTCCCTCTGATGTGCTCATTTCTAACCCTGTCCATTCTGATCACTCCAAATGAAGATATTATCATTTTCAGGTCAGCTGTCTGTCTTTTTGTCAGAGACGCATCATAGCAGGTCTCACTGCTGTCTCATAAATCTTCCCTTTCAACCATTGCTGCTTTCTGACCACAAGTATTTAAACTCATCTATCTTCACTACCTCAGCTCCTTGCATTTTCACCTTTCCACCTGCCTCAGTCTCACTCAAACATGTATGAAAATTTGATTACAGGTAAATAAAGATTAAAAGCTAAGTTGAATAAAGACGACCTGTATTCACTTATCTGCCTGCTTTCCTAGGCGGTCAAATCTATTCTTTATCCTTCGTTCAGTTTTTCTTGTCCACCTTCTGTAGGCCAGTCGCCCTGTTTCCTGTGCTTTAATTGTTTGTTCTCTTCTGTCACTTCACCTTTCAGGCTCTCACTAATGTAACCTACACCCCATCCAAGCCCCCATCTGCTTCATTCCCACCACCAACAACATCTAGACGCTGGGGCAGGGTGACACTGTCTGGACATTATTTTCTTGTGGAGAAGGATTTACCCGTGATTTTTTTACTGCAGACATCCAGCAGTGGCTTAGAGAAGAAGCCCATTGTGGCCATAGTGGAAATCATGTATTGGGCGTTGGGCAGGCTGAAGTGGTCTGTCATAGATAAGGCCTTTTTCTGGAGGAAGCACAGACACGGAAAAGATTCAGCAACAGCAGTTTTTAAACATTAACTACTTTTGAACAATTGTCTGTTAATTCAGCTGTGCATTACACAGGTAAGCAAATATCATGCAAAAAGCACAGCTGAGGGCAGCTGCACACAAGGGCTCAGTCATAAATGTGGAGAATATTTAAAAACAGCGAGACAGAATGCCAAATGAGATCAAAACTAACCTCTAGTTTCCATTTGAGGTCCTTTGGGGCATCGTTTCCCAGCAGACGCATCATGGTCTGGAGAGCCATTACATTCTTTATGCCTGGAAGACGGGCCTCCACCACCAGCCTAAGACGCACAAAAAAAGAAAAATCAATGTAACACGTGACTTTATGATACAAGGCATCTTTGAGGCTAGACTTTTTTTTCTTCCCATGATCTCATACCTCATGCCCTCCTTGAGCGCACGAACATTGGCTCCATCCTCCATTTGCTCCAGGCTGGAGGCCAAGATGGACAGACTCTTCTCATCAAAGTCATTCAGTTTCTCCTGTTAGTGAACAAGCAGACACATTTGAGTGCACAGAAAAAACAAAAACATCACCAAGATGAAGAATAATTTGTGCATGTGGTCGTGGACCGTCTACCTGGCAGGTTCGGAGAAAAGTCTGGACCACTCGGCTACGTTGGGGAACGCCCAGGTTGACCATACTCAGGAGAGAGTAAGTCACGTCCTCGTCGCGAATGTGCACCAGAGTCTTCATGGCCCTCTGCAGCAGCTGGTCAAAAGCGGGATGCTCAAACATCAGCTGCAGCTCATAGCGGCGCTGCTCATCTGTCATCTTCTTAGTGGTGGCCCACATGTGGGTCAGGCAGTGGCTGACCTGTCGGGCTGTGGGCGAGTACTTGCCGGTGAGGTCTAACACGTCTGACGGGGAGCCGCAGCTCTCCAGGAGCTCCAAGAAAGGAGACTTCCTCTGTCTCTCAGCTGATGCTGTGTCAGCAGGTTGAGAGGGAAGACGCTCCCCATCTTCCAGATCATCTCCATGATTGGCTCCCTGTGAATAGAACCTCACTGAACTGACAGGACTCCTAGAAAGCCACGTCTGACTCTGTCTTGGGCTCCAAAGGTGGAAGAACTGTTTATCTGGAGAACACGAGTCCTTGATTGGCGCAGACAACAGGAAGTTGCGCTGTTGCCAAAGAGATCCGCGGCTGCAAAAGCGCAGGCCCCGTCTCATGACCTCCTCTGTCACCCATACAGACATGGTTCTTTAATAACACAGAGCGCTAGCAACTATTGAAAAAAATAAACAGAGACAGAGCCAAATAAATTAGAAATAATACCACTGCTCTTACAAATTAAATGGCTTGACACTTTACATTCATAGCCACAAATGCTCTTAAATTATGCGTGGCTACCAATGTTGCTTAATTACAAAGTCAACAAGGTCAATAAACTGCCAAGTTATGAAAACATTGACTAGCTGCTTTTAGCTAAGTGATGCTAACCTTAGACGCATACAAACACGTATAACGAAGCGACGCATTGTAGTTTCCAGACCGTGAAAAATCGGAGAGAAACGTAGTTCAGCAAAGAGATAAACAGCTACATGACACCACAGAGTTCATCAGTGCTAGGCCAGTCCATTGAAGTTTTCTCACACATGCTAGTAGGCGCCGTGTGCACCGCCATAATTCGTCCCCCCCCCCCCCCCAACATGTACTGTCACGATAGTAGAAAAACCCCCCGCAAATATACAAATTATTAATATATTTCTATTTTAAACGAGCGGAGTAGAAATATGTTTAACGGAAAATATAACACTTTTATATGTGTATTTATTTATTGTCATTGCATTTTGTGTGGCGGTATTCATATTTGTTTGACAAGCAAAAGGTCGCTGGTCCGATTCCATCTGAAGACACAAATCCCTTAGGACTTGCATCGGGAAGGTAATCCAAAGTAAAACTCAACCCGCTGTGGTGATCTCTAAGGACAAAGGAGTAACAAAAAGTGGCTTTGGTATTCTGGGGTTTGCCATACACGGACTCAAATAAGTGCAACGCCGTCCATCCGTCTCCTAGCAACAAACCTTTTTCACCTAGACGCACAGCATGGCAAAATTTGTACTCGCCGGTAGAGCTTTAATTTCATTTTAATCTAATATTTGCCAGTATTTCCGGTACATACACGTGCATTAATTTGTGCAATTTTACCTCGAACAGGAAAAACAGACTGCCCTTATTATGCCAAAGCAGAGCTTTTAGCAGACACCCTCCAGCAGTGTTTGCCAGACTTCAAGATCCATAAGATCTCCATCCTCCCAGATGAATGGAAGGTATCATATTTTCAGGCGATCGTTTTAGGCATATAAATTTAAGGACGTATTGTCACCTCAGCATGACCTCTCTCTGGGCAGGAATGGCTGGGGGCCACGTGTGAAAAAAATAACTGGAAACATGAGGGCTCCCCTTTGGTTTGGAGGGAACTAGTGGAGCAAGGGGGCAAAGGGATGCTCTTGGGGGGCTTCAATGACTTCCTAGAGCACTGCCAGGTAAGCAAAAAATAGATTTTCTCAGCTACAATAACGTAAACTTTTAAAACTGAAAATGTCATCAATTGAACAATGGTTGTGTAGGATTACTACGGCATCACGTCAGACATGACCACAAATGTGATGCTGAGTGTTGCAGCAGAGAATCTGGAGGCCAAAATGAATCTCATCAAAGAAGAGCAGCATCGGGCCAGTCTTATTCAACCACTTCATGTTTGGATAACTGGGTGGGTCTGTTGTAAAAGCTAAAGAGAAAACTCTATTTCCTCTTTTAGGAAACTTTTAAGGACTTTAGCGTGTCTTTATAGTGCTCTCAACCCAACATGCCAAGTCCTGATCCCCAGTCTGCTCTCCCCCGAGGTGTTTCCCAACGTTTCTGCAATCAGCCTCCGCCTGCTGGACCTGGAGGGAAACGAGGAGCAGTTACAGAGCCTGAGGTTGGAGATCGAGGAGCTGGCAATCAGCATGCTCCACCAGGTGCACTAAGACTTACTTATTTGTTTGGTCACATCGAGAGGAAAGCAAAACCATGTCATTAAATTTATTTACAGGTGACTACTGGCACAGATCTGGAGCGAGCCTTCAGGAAGGCGGATGTCATCCTCCTTCTAGATGACGGTGGGCACGATGGAGAAAATGAGGGTGAGGAAGTAAAGAAGAAGAAGGTAAAGGTGATCTCAGAGCGCTACAAAGAATACGGGCAACTGATCGATGCAACAGCCAAGGAGACGGTGAAGGTGATCGTGTCCGGCGACTCGTTTCTCAACCTGAGGTGCTCGCTTCTTGTGGACAGTGCACGCTCCATCGACAGCCACCAGTTTATCGCTGCTGCAGCTCAACTGGAAAACGAAGCCAAGGCTGTACTTGGGAAGAAGATGAGAATGAGGCCGTCAGGTATCTCGTGTGAATTGGTTGACTCATGTTCATGTTGCATTTTAGCACCAGCCCCTGAAATAAAAGACGAATCAATTCTTATGTCTTCTCCTTCTGCAGATATTACAGATGTAATAGTGTGGGGAAATATCAGCGGTACTTTCTACATTGACCTGCAGAGGGCAAAAGTTTTCAACCATGATGGGCCAATCACAGGACCAGCTTTCTTTTCCCAGCCACTTCTAAGCATTTTTCCTGACAGGTCTGTTACCACGGAAACATAAAGACCTTAATTTGTATTTTTTCAGTGCACTTTTAATTCTCCAGACTCCTTGTGAAGTGAGTCTGGAGTCATGAAGGTGGTTATTTCCTGGTGCCCTAGATTTACCGCATTGGTAAGCTCAACCCAGCTGGGGCTTTGGCAGGGTAAACAAATATAATATGATTAAGTCTGACACTGGCCAGCCACTGGCATGATTTCAGTCTGTGCAAATATTGATTGCACAATACATCTGTCCAGAAAGCTGCCTGCTCTGATGGGAAAAAACCCCATCCTGTGTTGGCACACAAGATAATCTTCTTCTCCTTTTCAGGAAATGGTTGGAAACAGACTTTCAGCACTTGGTACGCAGGCGGCGTCTAGCTGTGACTTCAAAGACAGGCCAAGTAGCCGCCACATCAGCTGCCAATGGGATCCTCACTGTCTTGAAAGCTTGGAATGGTGCTAGTGATCCAGATGTTCTGTCTTCGGGTGTAGCTTGCCCAGGTTGAGAATTGGTTTTCAGTGTGACAGAATGATTTTTAAATGCGATTCAGAGTCTCTGATTCAGTGTGATCTAGCTTGTTTCAAAATGTGATTGTTTTGGGGTTATTTTAGGTCATTACAGTCTCCCTGATGGCATTGTCTTCTCAGTTCCATTAACCTTCACACATGGCAAATGGTCAGTAGTGTCTGAGTTGACTGTTGAAAATGAGCTCAAGTACAGGCTTGAGCTCTCAGCAAGTGAACTGCAGCAGGTAAAGTTAAACCAATAATATTAGATGTAGCGCATTCTCGTTGCTTGAAATGTTGCTAACATTTTGACATAATTTAGATAATTTAAGAAAAATGTATTAATACTATCTTTTCTTTCTCAGGAAAAGCAGTTTGGATCAGACAGCGGCACAACTGAATAAAGCTGTTGTTTAAAGCAAGCATGCTCTGCTCATTTCCACGTCTATATTTTATATTTTTATCACGGGACTTTTCATCATTCAAATGTTTTTTTTAAATCCATGTTTACATTATCCTGGCCCTTGGTTTTTCTCTCTGAAACAAGCTGTTTTAGCTCATTTTCTTCAAATATTCTGGCAAATCAGTTAGCTAGTAAGCCCCGCCCACTTTGACCACCAAATAGGGAAATCTGTGTAAAGCTTACATCATCGTGGCACAACAGTAAGTGAATTCAGAGCAGTCTGAAACCAGACCTTTGGCTTCAAGCAACTCCTTTTACATATGCTTTGACTATGTTGTTTAATATGAATATGATTCTCCTGTAATCATAAAGCAAGCTCTTGCATATATACAGTACTGTGCAAAAGTCTTGAGCCAACCCAAATTTCTTTATAAAATATATATGTGTGTATTATTTATTTCCCCAAAGGGGCCAGAGTTTCTTCAGCACTAGTATTTTTGCACCAACAATGTGATTCCCAAAGGAATATTAGCCAAAAACATGGCATAACTTGAGGAAAATGTAAAATTTCTTTCAAATATTTGAGGAAACTCGATAAGTGAATGACAAAAGGAAGAAGTGACAGGCATAACAAATATCTACAGGCGATGAACAGTACCATAACCTTAAGAAATAGGAAAAATCAAGCAATGACCTGCAGAAATACATCTGGCTCTTCAGTCCAAAACATCTACTGTTCACTGAAGCCTCATCAGAAATGTCTCAGTGGAAGGCCGGCCTCATTAAGCCATTCTTAATAATGAGAAACAGGGGGAAAGGATGAGGTATGCCACATTACACAAGAACTGGACTGAAAATCAGTGGCAACAGGTCTGATAGAGTGATGAATCCAAATGTGGAATTATGGTAAAAATGATCAATAATATACAGTATACTTAAGGTCACAATGAGTGTTTACACTTATCTGTAAAACACAGCGGAGGTTCTGTCATGGTTTGGGCTGCATTTCGGCCAGTGGTGTTTGAAAGCTTGTTAGAAATTTTGGAATTATGAACGCAGAAAACTATCATGAGATTTTGTTCCACCATGCAATACCATCTGGAAAGTATCCGATTAGCGAAAACAGCTTCATTTTTCAGCGTGACAATGATCCCAAACTTGGATCGGCCTCCCCAGAGCCATGACGTCAACATTACTGAAGCAGGATGGGATCATCTTGGTGACAAATGGAAGTGCCTTGAATGTCCTCCATTGGAGAACTATTCCTGAAGACTAAAGAAATAACAAGAAAGCTGTCTAAGAGAGTTCAGCATGTGCAGAAGAATAAAGGTGGTCATACCAAATATTGACGTTCAAGCTTGTTATATACTGCATTTCCATTTATGTTTGCACAATACTGTAACACACTCTTAAAAACAGAATTTGAAGACCAGTTAATGATTAAAGGTAGTAATCCAGATACGTGTCTGTGGCGGAGGCGTGGCCCCGGGCGCAGCTGCAGGGGAGGAGTGGAGCGGAAGGCTCATCAGGGCGGCGCTGCGAGGCCGGTAAGAACAGCTGATGTTGTTTATGGACTGATGATGGTCTCCCTCCGCTGTGTTTATAGCAGAGGTGGGACCAAGTCATTGTTTTGCAAGTCTCAAGTAAGTCTCAAGTCTTTATCCTCAAGTCTCAAGTCAAGTCTCAAGTAATGTCAGGCAAGTCAGAGTCGAGTCTCAAGTCACTGGTGTAAAAGTCCGAGTCAAGTCACAAGTCTGAAACTTTGAATTTCAAGTCCTTTCGAGTCTTTAAAAAAAAAAAAAAGAAAAAATAATGTTGCAGTTATATGGTAAATGTAAATATTAGACCATGTAATTTTAAATCTGTGTTTTTCTCAACACATGACAAAATAGTGAACTTAGAAAATATACACAAATTGTGAAATTGCACCTCTTTAAAATGCAGCTCAATTAAACCTAGCTCCAAGAATAATTTTCACCGACAGTTCTGAGATAAGCTGCATGTTATTCTTGGATGCGGTTGTAGGACTGGCTTTAAAATCGCATGACAAAAATATCATACACATTAAAAAAAACTGTATCACCAACGTAGCCTGGACAACATTTGCTAGTTAGATGAAGTCAGCTATCTCATCGTAGCATATTTATATGCATATTTATAATTATACGGTTCTTGGAGTGAGTGCATACACTCATGAAGTTTAGTAACTTCAGGTCACTGCAACAAGCCCAGGTACAGTTTACCGACGGATGGGTGCAGGACCTTGAAATGCACCGTGTAGAACGAAAGACCATCGTACGTATCATAAGTTTACCAGTCTCACAAATTGTCTTCATAAATACACATTCCTTAACAGTTTATTAATAGGACCTTTGAGCTCAACGGTAATTAATTAGTAGTGGAAATAATTTCTGGTACGCGTTACAGAAATGTAGCAGTGACAACAATATTGTATGCTGTAATCGTACTGGGCAATTAGTGATACATAAAACCTGTTTTATCCTGTGAATAAAAGTATATGTTTTTGTCAATGTACCATAATAACAGAGGCGAAACGCAATATTGTGTCAGGACAATTCACTATTTATGCACAATAAATAAAGGAGCATAGCGCGACAATTTCTGTTCAGCGCCAGACTTGCTTGTAACCTATATCACCAATTATGTTAAGAAAAATGATGCATTAACTACAACAGCAGACTGACCTTTGTGTAAATGCTTGGAGCAGACTAACCTGTGAGCTGGAGTGTTCTGGGACGTTATATTTGGTCTTTGAATGGCTGCAATCCAGGCCATCCATCGCGTCTTTGTTACTTCGGAAACATGGCTTGAACAATTTCTCTTCAACGACGTAATCCGATAACAACCGATCTCTTTACCCGTCGGCTTCCCGTGGCTGTCATGCGACCGGCTATTGCAGTTAATAATACAACAGCTTCTTGACATTTTTGTGTTTCTTTTTATCGCTGTGTGACTGATTTCAATTGAAAGCCTGCGTGCGCTAGTACCTCTTGCCATGAGTTCCCAGAATCCTTTGCGGTTTACCCCTGAATGACGTCACATTTTCAATCTCTATATAATATGCATGTTAAATTTTATATTTGGGGTGAAATATCAAGTCTTTTCAAGTAAACCGGTTCAAGTCCAATTCAAGTCCCAAGTCATTGGTGTAAAAGTCCAAGTCAAGTCACAAGTCTTAGAACATTTTTTCAAGTCAAGTCTAAAGTCATAAAATTAATGACTCGAGTCTGACTCGAGTCCAAGTCATGTGACTCGAGTCCACACCTCTGGTTTATAGTGAGACGAGGAGGAGCGGCCAGGAGAGAGATCAGCTGGGCTCGTGAGCTGTCAGACTGTGTGACTGAGTCAGCTGTCAAAACAACAAACACTTGAATAAATGTGGAAGTTGGCTGTACCTACCTGTGTGTGCGTGTGTCTGTGCCTGGTGTATTCCACAGTGTCATTGCAACATATTAAGTTTGTTTCAGTTTGTTCTTTTATTTTCACATGTGCAGTTGCAGTTTTATATTACAGTCTGATCACATTAAACCTGTCCCGCTTTGTGAAACACGTCCAGAGGTTATATTTTTAGACATAAAAGATCAAACTGAGTACTTTATGGAAAAAGGAGAAATTAGAAAATATATTCCTTTTTTTAAATTTTTACAGTTCAGTAAGTTACTTTTTTTTTTTTTTTTAACGTTTAAGCAGGATTTTAAACATAAATCACAGTACTACCGTACACAAACTAGTCAGTTAATATCGTTCTCTAAAGCCGACGTCACCGCTCACCGTCCATCTCCACGTACAGATGGTTGGCCTTTTAAAAGTAAGGACACATCAAAACGTTTACTCTCCTCACTGATAATGAAATATTAAACAAGCTGAATTTAATGCACTCTTTAAACCTGAAACATTCAAACTGATTTTTTTTTTTTCTTCTTCACAAATTGTGCAGTACTTTGTCAGCCGACAAGGAGAACTTGAACAGGGTGCCGTTTTTACATGCAGAATGTACACTTTTTGCATTTCTACACTATGCACAAGGAGGCGCTGACTGAAAAAGAGGAGAAGGTTAGTACAAATGCAGTGCACTACGACAAGTTGGGGGAAACAGACACATTTTGCGCAATGGTATGTTCACTTTGTACAACCCAACCCTGAGACTTGGATGCTGAGTGGTTCACAAGAGCAAAATCGGCTTTTCCATACAGTCGAACAAGGTGCTAAATTTCTTGTTGATGATCTTTTTTTTTTTTTTTCCCATCTTGTTTTTGAATACAGATCCCAAACATTGGCCCAGGTACATGACGCAGAATGACAGTATTATTCCCTACAAGAACAGAAAAAAATTCTGCTCTAGTAAAACTGAAAAATCAACCTCAAATATTGATGTTAAATACATGCGTGATGCATGGCATGCATGAACTTGTCATGGCACAAAGGAGGTTATTTGGTAAATATACAGATCCCAGTAATCACTGTACAAACAGTACACGGGCATATCTAACAGGTCTGTAGATAAATAACAAATTCAATTACACGTGGATGTATGAAATTAAATCCTACTTACAAATGTAAATAAAAATGAGGCATTGATCACACAGAGGAAACTTGGGAACACTTCTCTTATCGTGTCACGTTAAAGAACTCGCATGTGGGTAAAGATCTACTAGCTGTCAACATCCAATGAAGTCAGAGAATCCGTTTTCAGGCAACGAGTGAAAAAACCAGCAACGACTGAATGGGAATTTCTAACTTTGAACCCTAAAGGTGTGGACGCGGATTGGTGTCGTTTTACTCGTCTAACTGTGGGAATGTGCAACTACGATTCAAACCTGGTGTTGTCGTTAAAACATTTACATACAATCTTTATATGGATAACCAAAGGGATAAAATAGACTCTTAAATTCCCCCTCTGCTTTAGTTATAAAGTTTCATCGACTGACCATTAAATTAAATAATTTATAGCATATATTAACAGTTAATCCAACATTCCAACTCTTCCTAACGCCACCTATATAGATAGACATCTGCCTCTGAATGAAAAAACAAGGTGGATGCTTTTAGCCGTGGTACAAAATAAAGGCATCACTGTTGTACTAAAGAGACTGAAATCAAACGGGTTCTTAAAAGAAAAAAAAAAAGTTTCTAAACTTTTAATTAAAGCCACAAACCTGCTTTTCATTGAATACACTCCTGTCAGGGGAGCACTCAGCATAACACAAAACCTCTTTACTATAAATGCAATATGAAATGGTGCATTTAATTGTAAAGTAAAGCTGTGTAATTATGAACGCTGCCCGATAGAAGCTAATGATGGTCCTGGTGTAGACACGACTCCCAAGACTTTAACAGACTCTTCTGACGTGAGGCTATAAAAGCAGAACGCACCGAGTATCTCAACCATCTGCCACACAATCACTGACCAACACTCTTTAACTCCAAACTCATTGATAAATGGGTTTTGTATAGCTGTATGCATGAATATAATGTTGTTTTAACATACAAATAAAAGCAAAACATTGGGGGAGGGGCGCAGCAGGGCAGCTATGACTGTGGTTGATGCTGAGGGGATGGAGGTGTGTCTGGAGTTTCTCCCGCCACCTGTCCTTCAGGGCTGATGTCCAACTCCTCATCCAGTTCACTTTGGTCCAAAAGCTCAAAGTCCTCTTCCTCGGTCGGAACTAGTGTGTCGTCGGGGAACTCCTCGCCGGTGCCACTTTCCGTTGTGATCGCCTCATCTGGTTCCTCATCAGGACCGAGCTCCTCTGCCGTGGTAACTGTAGTGTTAGCAGTGGTGTCGGCAGGTGTCTCCAGAGCGCCCGGTGGGGTTTCGCTGGGAAGAAACTCAGCCAGAGAGGGCTCCTCGCTGGGCTCGCTGGAACGCAGCAGGGCTGACAGAGTGTTCTGCACGACAGTGGAGATGGCAGTGCTCACTATCTCCTCGCTCAGGGCCTCCAAGGAACGTTGTGCACCCTGGGTGACTGCAGGCTCTGTCTTCTCTCCTCCCCCATCCACGCCCGCCACAGGCACCGCGCCCTCTTCGCCCCCAGGTGGTCGACCGTGTCCGTTGAAATGTGTGTTCACAAAATGGAGGGGGGATGCTAGGTGCTGGATAAGGAGGCTGGCGGGGCTCAATGGTTCCCCTTCGGACTGAGTGTCAGCCTGGGCTCCCTCTGCCTGGCCTGAACCTCGCAGAGGAAAGTGAAGCAGACTTTGCTCAATGGAGGGGAACTCCTCCACTGAGGGGAACTCAGGGAGATCCCGCAGGTACGACTCCTCTGGGTCACTTTGTAAACTCTGCTGGTCCAAATCTGCAGTAGGCAAGAGACAGTATAAAACCATAAATAAATGCAAGTCGTGCACATTTAATTTTCACAGTGATATCTTAACGATGAGAGGATGAGGTGACATTGCCCTTATGATAACAATCTGATGCACAGAAGCACGACAATCCAAAAGGAACACTCGCCCACATACTGTCATACTTTCTTTGAAAAGAGCAAAGGAAAGACACTCGGTCTGGCCAAGAGAGAGTTTTGTTGTTTTATTTCGCTAATTCTGTTGGTCTGCATCTCTAAAAATTTGATACTGGTGAATGACATTGCACAGAGCAGCACACACACCTCTGCACACACTCACTATCCAAATTTATTTCTTATATAGACCTCTTCAACTGCTTGTTGACCTAATTATCTAATCAGCCTGTCCAACAGTATCAACTCAATGAATTTAAGCGTACAGACATGACCAAGACAACCTCCTAGAGTTCAAACTGAGCAGAATGGGGAAAGAAGGTGATTTAAGTGACTTTGAACATGGCTGTTGGTGCCAGACGGGCTGGTCTATTTTAGAAACGGTTGATTTACTGGGATTTTCCCAAACAATCAGAGAGTGGGCTGAAAATGAAAAAAAAAAAATCCAGTGAGCGGCAGTTCTGAGTGAAAAAAGAAACTTGAGGACAGATTCCTTTGAGCTGATAAGGAGGCAACAGTAACTCAAATGACCTCTCGTTACAACTAAGATATGCAGAAGTGCATCTCTGAAAGCAAACATGTTTAGCCTTGAAGCAGATGGGATACAGCAGCAGAAGACCTCGTCAGGTGCCTCGGCAGGTTGACTGATATAGAAGATTAGAAAAATGTTCCCTAGTCAAATGAGTTTTGATTTCTAGTGCCACAAATAGAATGGTGGGGTCATAGTTCATGTGAAAGCATAGATCCCACATGCCTTTTATCAGTGGTTCAGGTCAAAGATGGTGGTGTAACGATAATATTTTATTAGCACGCTTTGTGCCCCTTAGTATCAACTGATCATCATTTAAACACCACATCCACATGTGAGTACTGTTGCTGACAATGTCCATCGCTGTGTGACGACACTGTACCCGTCTTCTGATGGCCATTTCCAGCACGATAACTCGCCATGCCACAAAGTTGAAATCATATCAGACTCAGTTCTTGAACATGACAGTTCACTGAACTCAAACAGCCTCCACAGTCACCGGATATCAAACCAACAGAGCACCTTTGGGATGCAGGGGAACGGGAGATTCAGATCATGGATGTAGCAGCTGTGTCGTGCTGTCAACTTGGATCATAAAAAAATATATATATAGCTTTAATCAAAGTTCAACATTGACACATGACAACTACCTTCAGAGACGTCGGTGAGTTGAGGAGTGGTGGCTCTGGACACCGAGAAGCCTCCACTCTCCAAGATGGATGCCTCTTCATCTGACAGCTCAGAGTCTGTGATGGCCATAGCCAGAGCCGTAGTTTTCACATCCACCTGACCAAAGAAAACAAAATAAATAAAATAATGACGCATTATTTTCCACATTTCAAAACCTGAAAAAGATAAGTATAACCAGACTCCTCTGGTTACTCCACATGCAACAAGTTTGAATTTATTACAAGGACTATAACCTTCATAGCTCGTAGAAGTAATCCAGATTATACTAGTTTGTTTATTTTATTACGTTTGCACCATGCCCTGCAAGTGTTCATTCACAGCATAGCGACTGAATACCTGACATGACACTGTCAGTTACTGAACTGAACCGTGTACTTTCTGCTGTTGCGCAAATGGAATGCAGTTGTACTGGAAAGATAATCCTTCAGGTCATTTGGCACAGCGCAGAGCTCCATTCCCATCAACACGTCACCACATTCATAAAGGTCGGTGCTGACTTCAGCACACTGTGCTGCTGCTGCAGCTTCCTCTGCTAGTCTTACACTTTAAAGCGGCACCCTTGCATATACGTACTCTCTGTGCATTGTGGGTTGTGTTGCAGGTGTGGGTCCTTACCGTTGGAGCAAAGCAGGACAGCTCCTCCTCGCTCTCGCTCTCCGTTTCAGCTCTGGGCTCGTCCCCCTCCTCTACCTCCTTCTTTATCTCTGTTTAAAACCCCCCACACACAAACACGTGTTTTCAACATGCCATGAAGGACACCACAACAACAACAACAACAAACCACTAAAGGAAGTGATTCAAAGATAGCGGTATGAGAATCAAGTAACCAAGGGAAACTGCGGCTTTACAATGGCTCCTTTTGTTTGTGTGTGCAGAGCCCCTGATGTTGGGTATCGCTGAGAGGACAAAGAAAGGTGAGCTACATCGATTCTTGCGCAACGACGCCGACTTCACTTGAAAGCACGTTGCGGCTGAAAGTGGCTCTCTCACTCACTCCTCTTGTCGTGTTTGCGGTGCTCCGTGTCTCCCTTCATGCTGTAGTCCAGTTTCATCAGGATCGGTTCCAGACCGGTGTACATCCTCTGGATCAGCTCATGGTACACCACCAGCGGCCACAACAGAACGCTCAGCGCTGAAAAGCAGCGTGGAGAATGAACATGGGTTTTTTTGTTGTTGTCGTTTTAATTACTGCACTGACTCCTATTATTACTCACTGCCAGACACCCTCTGTTATGGCTCACCTATAATATAGGAGATCATGATTCCTGGTACGTAATGTCCAACCACAGCCAGAACAAAACAGCCACTGCACATCATCACACAGAACTGGAAAAAAGAGAAAGCGAGAGATAGAATCAGAATCAGAAACTTTATTGTCATTGTCATGAGAACAACGAAATTAAGAATGGTCCCCGATCATTGCATCATCCCTAGCAATATCAAAATATAAATAAAACAATAAAATTCAATAAATAAAATAGATAGAATACTTAAAATACTAATAAGATATAACAGTAAAACATTCACATACATTCCCACACACATGCTTCAGGCCGTGCATAGATTAACACAAGAGTGGCGTGATGGACATTTTTTTGTAGTATTCAGATGTGTTATTGCAGTTGGATAACAGCTGTGTTTGAGTCTATTAGTCCTTGCTCTGATTGCCCTGTACCGTCTGCCTGAGGGCAACAGTTCGAACAGGGAGTGGCCAGGATGTGAGGTGTCTTTTATGATGTTTTGGGCCTTTTTAAAACAGTGGGCGTTGTGTAGAACTTCCAGTGTGGGGAGAGGGCAGCCAGTGATCTTTTGGGCGGTGTTAATGATCCCTTGGAGTGCTTTCCTCTGAGCCCCTGTGCAGCTAGTGTACCAGATGCATATGCAGTAAGTTAGAACACTCTCAATGGTGGCTCTGTAGAAGGACACCAGCAGTCTCTGTGTGATGTTATTCCTCCTGAGAATTCTCAGGAAGTACAGTCTCTGTTGGGCCTTTTTCAGCAGCTCGGAGGTGTTCACACTCCAGGAAAGGTTCTCCTCTATATTGACTCCCAGGAAGCGGAAGCTTGCCACCCTTTCTACACAGTCCCCATTTATGAATAGTGGTTGGATCTCTGCCTTTTTCCTTCTGAAGTCTATTATGAGTTCTTTGGTTTTTGAAGTGTTGAGGAAGAGGTTATTGGCCTTACACCATGACGTCAGCTGCTCCACCTCGTCTCTGTACGTAGACTCGTCTCCCTTGGAAATGAGCCCCACCACTGTGGTGTCATCTGCAAATTTCACAAAGATGTTGCTGTGGTGGCGAGGAGTGCAGTCGTGTGTGTAGAGAGAGTAGAGCAGTGGACTGAGCACACAGCCCTGGGGTGAGCCAGTGCTGAGACTCAGGGCTGAGGATGTGTGATGGCCAACTCTGACTCTCTGTCTACGGCCCGAGAGGAAGCTATTGATCCACATGCAGGTGCTGTATGGAAGCCCCAGGTCTTGTAGCTTGGCCACCAGATATCTTCAGTGTGTGCTGTATTTATGTCATAGAGAACACTTTACTATAGCCGTTTCTAAAAGTGGGATAGTTTATATCACTAGCATTACCAATCGGTTAGTGTGATGCTATTTATATAGTTGACTTTTCCCCCAAAACACCGCTGAAAGGAATAACAGCACTACTCATGAGTTTTATTTTTTTAAACCCATGATTAAAAGGTCCTGCATCCGACATGTACTTATGGAAATGCATCCAAACACTAGTAAAGCTGTGCAAAGGAATCAGGTGATTATTACAGTGCAGCTCAAAAACACTGGCTGTGTGTGTCACTTCACTCGCCTCACACAACACCCACAATCCTATTTACAATTCAGTCTTTATGATGGATATTAAGTTGTAACGACTGAAGATAATTCACTGTAATTAATGAGGTTATCGACTTTGTGCCACGTGTGCAAATACCTACAACTCAAAACTAAAGAGAAAGACTTCTGCAAACAGCTGGAAGCAACAGACTAACTTCACCACAGGGTAACGGTCTCATTTTCATTAGACACATCTCTCTGTTATCTGAGCTCTGTTATCAAAACATGTAAAGTTCTGGGTGAAATGTGGCCAAAGCCTAATATTGGAGATGTCATGTTCACTGCAGGGGGGAAAAAAAATCTGTTTACCACAAAGGACTGATTCTACGAGACAGGTTTGGGCAGAGTAGAATGATGAGAAAGAAACTGGAAGCTTTTTCAGTTATTTCTCCAAAAGGATCCAGTTTTTCAGTTAGTTGAGCAACTCGCTCAAGAAGGGAGAACAATCACAGTCTAATCTCGTGCGTGTCTATTAACTGACACAATGGCATTCTTTAAGAATTGTGCCGTGTTGAAAGTAATGTGTAAATGTGACTAGATTTACCTTGGAAGTCCGCCATTGTGAGTTTTCCAAAAAGTAACCAAGGTGCACTTTCAGACATATTCTAATTCTGTCATATGATCGAAAACACTTTAAAAGGACATTTAAGGAGTTGTTTAATGTGTTGTTAAGCCTACATTACTTGTTTGAGATTCCCAAAGTCCAATGTCCAAGTCATGTGTTCGTTTTTTTTCTTGCTGTAGTCTTGCACTACAATCAGACTCATTTAGCGAGAGGAAAACGGTGAAGGGGAGGAGTGGAGATGTGGACGTTACTTTTATTTTTAATGTACAAAAGCACAAGAACATGATAGTGAAGTGGGAACTGTCTCCAGGACAGAAACAATTGCATTATGCTGCTAATGCAACATTGTCTCTTTGCAAGACCTGCACATACAGCATGTTAACACAAAGCTAGCCAAGAACCCAGAGGGACGTTATAGCTGAGTATATGCAGACCTCAGCCCAGCAGCTAAAACCTGAACTTCATCAGGTAACAAAGGCAGCAGTCAGGCTTGCATCTGGACACATTTCTACAGCGGAATCATTGTGGCAGTTGCTTAAAAGTCTCTTTGGGCTGGTTTTCAACTTTTCTTTGTGTTGTTGGCTTTGTGTTTACACATAAAAACTAAAATATAAAGATTGTGTGTGTTTCCTTATTCGGACAGGGATCTGGGCTGATGTGATGAACTGTATCCTCACCTTTACATTGTAAGTTGCTGATTATGAGTGTGTGTTTAGGGGCGTTTTATGGAGTAACAAGAAAGTTAAAATAATGAGTAGTGTAATGAATTACTTTCTTTGAGGAATAATTAAGTAATATGCTGCATTACTAAAAGTAATAAGCAATTCCTAATACATTACTTTTGTTGTGTAACAACCCCAGCACTTCTCATGACCACGCTAAATTTGCCTCTCCTTATTGACAGTCTTAGCTTAGTTCATCTTAAACCTGAATATGAATCTCAATCCTTCAAGTAATGAGGCCAGCATATATACAAGTAGTCCCATTGAGCTTCAGACTCCACTAATCACTCAGATACTGAGCGGATATCCCTGACAAGGTCATCTCAGGGATACAGCTCTCAGAGGGCCCCACGCACCTATTGTTCAGAGATTTTTTCAGTTCAGGGTTTTCAGTCAGAAAGTTGGCTTGAAGGGTGGGTGGCTCTAAAGTAAGTAAAGTTTCAGTGCACAAACTGAGAGGAACTAAGAACTAAGTCCCACTGTAATACATTATACAAGTACTATTCTGAACTTTGTAAATAATCATGCAAAGCTCGTCTGTTAAAGTCTGAGAATAAAAATACAGAGCTGGAAAGATGGCTAGAAGAATTGGCTTTTTTCTTAAAAAGAAAGAAAGAAAGAAAAAAAAACACAACCTGACAACAATCGCATAAACATTTATACTTGGACTATTAGAGATTCACCCCAATAACATGTGTGCATATGCGTTTCCATGGTCACACCAAAGCACCGTACCTTGCCATGGTTCTGTCGTTTGTACTGCAGCATCTCCTGCAGATACATGCAACAGGTCAGATAACTCTCAGCCAGGTGGTGGCTGAGCTCGGGGATGCTGAGCAGACGCTGCTCCGCGCTCATTGTCTCACTATGATCAAACAAGAACACACACGCACACACGGGAAGAAAAAAAAATTCAACACCTGTGACGGACACAGATCTGTATTTGAACTTGTACTTATGTTAGCAAAGGTGCAGGTTAGGATTTCATGTTTGCGTAATGATGATGGAGGGAGACAGATGCACACAAGTGAACACAAACACAACACACTAAATGAGGCAGGGAGCCTGAAATTAATTATAATCACAGAGTGTTGTGTGACAAACGGGTCATAACATCCTACATGGACAGACTTTAATGGATGACTTTTACACTACATTAACACAGGAAAAATCACTGCTTAAGAAAACAAAATCAACTTATTACACTACAAACCTTTGTGCAGGATGAGCGTCTACATGTTGAACTGTAGAAGAGACACAAAAAACAAACAAAAAACAACCCACAATTAGCAAAGAATCTGTCGAAACATCTTTTTTTTCTCCTGCAACCCCAGTTCCACAAAAAGTTGGGCCGCTGTGTAAAATATAAACCGAATGCAGCGAGTTGCAAAAAGTTCCTCCAGCTGTTTCTTTTTAAGGACCGCTTCCTTTTAAAGCCTTTTCCTTCCCCTGTCCCAACAGTTGTGAGACGCGTCGCTGCCATCAAACTCAAAAGGAGCTCATATTTTTCCTAAACATGTTTCTACATTCTATTGTGAATAAAATTGGGCAGATTTGCAAATCACTGCATGCAGGTTTGGTTTGCACTTTCAAACAGCATCACAACTTTTTCAGATTTTAATGATTCTCACATTGAATATTAACAGAATTTTTTCAGCCTTGTAACATATTTTGTGGATGTTTGACTACTCAGTTAAAATAATACCAGAAATCACACGATGTGTGTGAGTGGAGGAACAACTTCAACTTGAATAGAATTTTAGCTTTGTCAGCAATACCTGACAGACAACATTACGCGAACTATTAGAGGAAGGCATCATTGTGATTACTTTGAGACCTTACCAGTAATGATGGGTAACTTGGGCTTCCATCTCTCCAGCAGCATGAGCCCCAGCAGGGACACGCTTATCAGAAACAGAGGCCGCAGGGAGGTGGAGGACAAGATCCTGCAGAAACACAAACACACTCATGTATATAAATTCAAATACGGGGAATCTATTAAAGCCCTATTGCTGTGGTTGAATATGAGCCAAGGGAAAGTAATCAGACAGGAAACTGACAGCTGGTCAACCAGGCCTGAGCCACTCATCTTTACGTCTTCTCTTGAATTGCGGTATTAACAGGTGTGACACCTCAAAATAACCTTTATCTATATAATATAATTCCTTATAGTTAGCAGGGAACATATGCCGTGCCGAAAAGGAAGTTTAAACTGGCTTGCACCCTTCGTTAGCATTAGGCTAAAGACGTGGGATTAGCTAACTTATCTTGACATTCACTCGTAATACCCTCGCTGACGTTAGCCAGATAGCTAACAATGCACTCCAAAGCAGCCTTATCAGTGTGAGAGACAAGCGTGATTAAACGCAGACTCGACGTTTACCAGAATAATGTGTTCAGTGTCAGGGCGACAAAGATGCTGTACAGCGGCCTCTCCCAGACCAGCAGCCTCTGCACCCACAGCAGCAGGAGTTCATACTGCGATAGCCAACCCTGAAGACGCTCCCGCAGGCGAACGAGCTCCGGGTTTCCGTCCCCGCACGCCTGCTCCGACGTCCCCGCAGGGAACAGGGCCTCCAGGCCGACCGAAGAGGAGGTAACCGAGGGGCGTCTTCTGGCCTCCTCTCCGCTCGCCATGTTTCCCCCACTTTGTTATGTTGTTTTGGAGATCACGGGGTATATGGAAAGATGAGGGTCAAGCAGGGCAGAGTGAAAACGATAAAGCTTCCGGTTAAAACTTTCAAAATAAAGTGGGTTGATAAAGAGCAGCGAGTACAGTCGCGTCTTTCTGTCAAGTTTATGTTAAAAGAAAAATTGACCTTGCTTCCGAGAAGACCGCCATAAGATATTCTAATAATAATAAAATGACTAAAATAAAGGTGATACTGAAACGTGCCGTGAAACTCTGATAGCTAAATTTAACTAAACGGAATAGAAAAATGCAAAACTGCAAAAATAAATTAAAAAAATACATAAATAAACGCCAACTTATACCTGAAGTTATACAGATGCATTTCCATTTCCTATAACAATTGCACAAACACTTGATTATGTTTTGTGTATGTGTGTGTGTGTGGGTGCAGACTGTGACCTGCGAGTGTATTTTATTTTGAAGGTAACTCCTCTTCCGATCCCAGTCCGTCGCAAAGACGGGTACACAGATGGGCGGACGGATCATACGGCCCGTCAACAGAAAAAATAGAGTCACGTGTTTCCTTGTTTACTGTGTAGAGAAGACGGGGTTAAAGAAAGCCAAAGAGTACCACCCCGTGGTTAGAGATACTGATTGTTATGCAACATTTTATACAATTTTAAACGATTAAATTTAACGTTTTTTTTTTTAATCAAGATTTCCTCACGCACGTGCTTATTTTCGTTTCATATTAGTTGTTTTTAGAAAACAGATTATTTGTATTTGCACATGACAGAATTCTTTTTTAAATAGCAACGCTTATAAAGATTAAACAGATTTAAAATTTCATTAAGAAAAAACCCAAAGGAAATTAGACTTGAGGAAAAAGAGCTTTTGATGCTCACAAAGCAGGAGATGGAGATACAAAGTTATCAGAGCTTTTTCAAGTATCAAAAACTGGAGTGACTTGCCACTGAAAATCTGTGAGATAAATTGAAGGCCAAATACTTGAGGTTTTTTTTTAGAGGCGAGGCACTGAAAAGACAACACAACAAGCTTAAATACAAATTTAATTGAGAAATGTTATCAAAATCAGTAAACATTTACTGATCAAATGCTGCTTTGTGTTGTGGAGCTGTGCAGATGCATTGAGGCATTAGGGTCCAGAAAGCATATAAACAGCAGTAGAGTTGGGGATTATTTCTTCCTGGTATGAGGGCTCATTTCAGTCACATGCCAATTTCTGTAAAACAAAAAAGAACATTTGTAATCACACTACTTAGAATTGATCTTGGGAGTATGTAGAAAATGAAACAAAGCATCAGTCAAACAGCACAAACACAAAAGAGGGTCATGAGCCAACCTGCCTGGGTGCACTGCCAAGACTCAAGCCTACACAGGTGCTAAAGGAGGGGAGGGGGGCCCTCTTTCCCCTGGTGCTAGGACAAGAGGGCATCAATACCTGCAGGGGTTAAGACCATTGCCTGCAGCAGGTCAGACAGAGAGATGATGCCTTTCACCACATCAGCCCTGTCCACCAGGACCAGCCGATGGACCTGGGATAAGCACAAAGGACTTTTCTTTTATTATCCTTTGACCTCATAATTTCACGATAAATCTTAAAGAGGCTGAAAAAAGTCTACCTCAGCTTTAACTATACGGTCTATAATGGTTTCCAAGGTTTCATATGGATAGCACTTAATAACTCCCTCAACGCAACATATCCGCTTTTCAACAGCCTCCTGCATCGTCATGTCCAGATTGTTGTAGGTCTTCTGGGCTGCTAGGTTCTGCAATGGATCAAAAACGGTATCTGGGAAAGTGTGTGTGTGAACAGTGCTTTGATATTTAAGGAAAATAAGTGGAGTGATAAATATAGTCACGTTAGATTTGTACTTACAATGACATCAAATCTTGAGTAGAGTGCCACCACTTTGCCTGGGAAAACAAATAGTTTGACAATGTAATAACCGGGTTACAAGTCTAACAGTCTTTATTGTTATAGTTTTTTTCTGTCATGTGTACACCGTTTCAGTGGTGGATACACATTAAAGCATGGCCAAAGTGTCAAATGAGGGGGGTGTCATGGTCCCTGGGTCTTGGATCCAGGGCTTTGTGTTCTTGGTGAGGATCACTTATGTTTTAATCGAGCTGTTTTGGATATTGGTATAGTCAATATTTTCCTTTGGAAATTATTATACCATCTGTTTAGTCTCTGTTTATCTTCTTGTTCTTCTAGGTTACGCAATGTTTTGTTATCGTGCTTTGTGCTCCCTTCCTGTTCCTCCGGCATGTCCCTGGGTCTGCCTTGTCACTCTGTGTTCCGTCTCCCTGGCTTTCTGATTTCCTCTTTTGTATTTCCATTTTGTTCCTTCTACCTTATCTCCATGTTTGTTTATCTTCTGTCTCTTTGTCAAGTTCCTATGGGTCTCTCTGTGTGTGCCCGCGTTTATTTTGATAGTGTTTTGTGTGCTTCATATTGTTTTAATTCCCCTGCTTTGTTATCCTGATTTGTTGCGGCTGTCTTCCCTGGTGTTTCCCCATCTTCCTAATTACCTGGTGAGTATTTAAGTCCTCGGTTTCCTGCTGGTCATTGTGTCCTCCCTTGCACACTTCCTTGAAGGTTTGTAGTGGTTGGTTTTGATCAGGATTATTTTGTACTCAGTTTAAGTTCTGCAGTAAAGCTGTTTCTTAGAGTAAACGTAGTTTCCAAGTCCTTCATTTGGGTCCAACACACAGTCAGCCTTGATAAGTGTATATACAAGTGATCACTGTGAGCCAAAAGCTCAGGCTTCAGACTGGCGTAAATTATTCTTTCCAGTAGGTTTTTCTTCACGGTATGACATCATATACAGTGGATGTCCCTCAGGACTTACCCATCTGCTGTTCAAGCTATTGTTTACAAGGGGCAGGCAATCAGAAGCATCAATCTATCTTTGGATTGTGGGAAGCACAGGGAAAGCATGCAAACTCCAAACAGAAATGCCTCTGGCTGACTGCTCACTTCAAACCTAAGACCTTCTGGCTGTGAGGCAGCAGTGGTAATGACAACGGCACCATCTCAATATAAGGCAGATAAGCATTATTGTGACCAGTGAATCGTGCAGAGCTACTCTTGTGGTTTTGTAGAATATATACATGGTGACAGCGACAGCTGAGTATAATGTACCTTGTTCATCCACCACTGGCAGCGCAGACACCCGCCTCTCCACAAATATAGAGAGGGCATCATAAAGCGATGCAGTTTGCTGGACAGTGGCGATGTTCCTGAAAGTTCCTATCCCAAGTTCCTGGATCGGCCTCTTTGTGAATGCAGGCTTGGGAGGTTTTTTCCCCTAAAAAAATCCAAACACCCATATTTGAAAAACAAAGTATCATGGTACTCAAGGCTACAAAAAACATCATAACTAAAGCTTTTGCTCACAAATATATGGAGGAACTTGAGGATTCTTTTGTGGGTCAGAATGTGCAGGACATTCCCAGACTCTGGATTGATTACGGGCAGCCTGTGGATTTTGTATCTGAGTAAGGAATAGATGGCTTCGAAGAGGCTGGATGGAGAAGAGATAAGAAGAGGAATGCCTGCCAACTGGAATTTGAAACAGAGGTGCCTCAGAGTGTTGTGTCCACTCACCTGGCCTCTGGAGAGATACTAATGAGGAAGTTATTGGAATACTGCAAATAAACATCTAAACAGAAGAGGAGAGAAACGGCTCAGATGAATTTCATAGACCTCTGGGCACAGATGATGCCATTCATTCCTGCTTGCATATTTACTTCGAAGGGAATCACCTCTCCATGTTTCTATCTTGTGGCTCTCAAGCTCATACATCTGAACCTTAAAAAAACAAAGACGACAGGCATTTTTATAGTTGCTAGCAAGAAAATAGGAACTTTTCTGTCATTTAATAGTTTATCTGTCACATGGGTATAGTATGAATGGCTGTGCGGGAGGTCTTTATCCGTAGGACAAGTTGTAAAATTTACGAAAGTTAAAAGTCAGAAATGTATGCCCTCTTTCACATGTTTCTAAAACGTCCAGTGGGCCAGATTGGAGTTTTTCCTGGGCTGACTGTAGCCCCCGAGTCCTTTGTTTAACTCTACAGTAGGGGCGTCCAACCTGAGTGGCTTCAAACTGTGGGAATTTAGTGCTCACCATGGGGGACTTGTAATAGCAGTGAAGGATGTTGATGAAATCTGTAATAGTCAGCATACCTGTGGCAGAGGAGGATTCACATTCCCATTATTACCAGTGAGTGAGCCCAGTCTACCATATCTGTCCCATTAATCCGTCATCTTACCCACAAATCTCTGCAGCTTGCTGTCCCATAGTGGTGCAGCCCTCAAGCCATTTGCCACCAGTGCATAAAAGGCTTTTTTCACCTTTTGGGGTTAAAGATTTTTCAGTCAGTGATGTTTTACAGGTAAATAACACTACTCTGTGACAATTCAATATGAAAGTCTAGATGTGCAACAGCTCATGGAAAAGCTTCAGGCTCACTTGTAGTGTGGTATCAAATATGACCAGTTTACAGCTGGTTGGAATGGCATCATAACAGCGGTGACTTTTCATGAATTTCATGTAGACTGTGGAATCAGCCTCTAGGAGAAAATACACCAGCTGGTCACAACACACTGTTTGAACAGGGTTCAGCAGTTATAGACGAGGACATATTCATGCGTGCACACACACAGCTACAAAATTAAGGAAAGTGCTAACAGCACAAAGCCAACAAATGCAAATACACATATGCACATTTCCATGCACAGATCCAAACCCAGACAACTGCCAGGCATTGTACCTTGACTCTGTATTTCCTGCTTCTTTTCTGGGAATGACACCTATAACATATATCACTGTCAACAAAATCCCCATGGCTACTCATTTCCTTGGTTTCAAAAATATTATCAACCTCCCAGACACCCCCAATCATATACATTTCACCTGTGAACGAGGCTCCATGACTCTGTCTTGTGTCCATGAAAAAGTGGTTTTCAAAGCAGGAAACTGAGACCGTTTGTTAGCCTTTTCTACAAAGCAGCTGGGTCTATATTAGGAGTTCTCAAATGGTATGTGTCAAGCCAGGAGTGTAGGGGAGGGGTAAGAGAAGCTTGGCATAGAGTCAGGGGGGAGGGACATCCCATATTCAACCAAAACCAGACATCTGTTTTCCCCCTCTGTAAAAATGCTCATCCAAAACGTTTATCCTGGCCCTTAAAAACATGGAATAGCTTTTCAACTGTTATGGGATCACTTAGTGCAATCCCATAAACCCTCATTTCTTCATATTTTGCCAGGAAAGTGTGATATACAAACATACTTATATATATATATATGGAAATACAGAATATAAGGCAAAAATAGTTTGTACAATTCTAAGAAGCTCGAAAGTCAATATTTGGTCAGTATTAGACTACCGTTTATTCAGTCTGAACTCTCTTAGGCAGCGTTCTTGTCATGTCTTTATGTAGTGTTCAGGAATAATTCACCAGGATTCTTGAAGGACATTCAAAACTCTTCTTTGATTGTTTCTGCCTTTTCTTCTGTTCTCTGTCAACATGATCCCACGCTACTTCAATAATGTTGAGGTCCGAGGTCTAGGTAGGCGAATTTATCCGTGTGTTTTCCTACCCAGGTACGCTTTTACTGCATTGGCAGTGTGTTTGTGATAAATGAACCCACTGCCAATCAGACACTTTTCAGATGGTATTGCACGGTGGATTAAAATATGTTCCATCAATTTTCACCACATATCCAACACCACTGGCTGTAATGCAGCCCCAAACCATGACAGAGTGTTCTGCACATGGCTATAGATACTAACTGTTATACCTCTTTCCTGACCTCCTCCATAAATACTGAGGATGAGTTGAACAAAAAATAAATAAATAATTGAAAAATCAAATTTGTTCCCCTTCACTTGTCAAGTTTCCTCAAATTTTTAAGGATACACTGCACCTCCTGCCAAGACATTTCAGGTAAGAGCTCTTTGGGAATTACCCCAAAATACCATTTAATACTAGGGGTGCAACGATACACAAAATTCACGGTTCGGTTCGGTTCGATACTTTGGTGTCACGGTTCGATATTTTTTCGATACAAAAAAAATGTTCATGCATTTTTAATTTGTCATTTATTAAAATTATAAATATATATTTTAACTCAAAAGTACAGTTTTTAAATTTAACCCTAACCCTTGTGCGTGTTTTTTATTTTGACAGCGAATGCGCACCTGCGGACCACTTATGTGCAGCCCTGGTTATTTAGCTCATATCGCAGCCACAGAAATTCTTTTGTCCATGAAACCATAAAGCTGCACTTTCTTTTTGCCTCATAGTCTGATTTGTCATAACTTCTCCGTTTTGTGGTAAGCTTTTCTTTGGCTGTCACTTCTTCACCCTAACCTGTCTTATTTGGCTCAGCAGAACTGAAATGCTTTTACACACTCACTCACATAAGCTCAGCGATTCTCTGCGCGATCAACCTCTCACATGTTTAAGCTTGCTGCGGGAGATTTCACTTGTCATGTTTGCATAGTAAGCTAACAATTAATAAGACGATGTCAGAGGAATTGGTGCACAAATTATCATCACTCACAGATCAGTGCTGTCGCTCTCTATACACAGTTCACACGATTGCAAAGTGAAAGCAAAAAAACAAGCGCAAATTCAAACGCGATTTCAATATGTCACATATTGACAGTGGCTCACCGATGCCAATGACATAATTACCCAGCTACATTTCTGAAAGAATGCAAAAGCATTGACATATATTTTTCCTACAATAGCCCGACGGGCAGGGAAGAGATAGATTTTGGTAGCCCGACTGAAAAGATCGCTAGCTCCAGGACGTCGGGCTAGCGATATTGCAAGCCCTGTATCTGATTGAGGAATCACTCATCTTTGGAAAAGAGAGTTTATTACAGAGAAATGGCTCTTTCCAAAATAAAAGCTATACTATCCGCTTCTTCTGGGCTATATTCTCAGCAGCATAAGGAGAATCATGTGCTAACAGCTGTCTAAATGACTCGGCTAAAGTTAGTAGCATGCTTGCTTTTTTTTGTCTGCTTCCACTTGTCTTTGCACTAGGATGATGTCGGCGTAAATGTGCAGTCATATTCGTTGTGTTCCCACTAGTGCTTTCAGGTTAATCTCGTTGAAATGACCTTAACGCCACAACACGGCAAATCTCCGTTAACGAGCTACCGCCGATCACTCCGTGCATGGGGCTAGACGGCCAACACGTTAACGAGCTAACTGCGCTAACACACTAGTTCACACCAATGTAATTGAGCATTGCATGGCACATCCAACATACTGTTTTACTTTAGTCCATGACTCGCTTACCTTCAGGGTCATACGTCACATGAAAACCAAAATAATTCCAAACGCCAGATCTGAATGAGGTTCAATTTGCCTGTTGCAAGTAGAGCTTAACTTCTGTCTCGCTAGCTTGCCCTGCGCTCTTCCTTCTGACTATGCTGTCTGTGTTGAGCGCTCAGTGGATCTGCGCTCGACAGTGCAGCCTAGGCGGAGTAGTCGAACACAGATTCACTGAGCGCTCAACACAGACAGCATCGTCAGAAGGAAAATTGATAAAAGAAATTACAAATGTTGTATTGTTCGATACATATGCATACCGAACCGAAAGCACTGTATCGAACGGTTCAATATCGATACGAATATCGTTGCACCCCTATTTAATATCTGTAAGAAGAAATGGGAATAAATAGTGTGTTTTTGCAGTAGGCTGCAAACAAAGTGACTCAAGTTGTCTGTTATGTCTAGATACAACATTTGTTAATTCCTTGAGTTTGGTGCCCTTATTTAATGCTTGGGACATTGGTCAGAAGTGGTTTAGTCTGTTTTCTCTCATTTAAAGGTTAAAAGTTCAAACATACAACAAACATACTGTTTCACATTTACTGAGATTCAGCGTGGCTTCATTGTATGTTGACACAGAATTATATACAAAGTATCTCAAACAAATGCTGTTGGGTCTAAACTCAGACCCCGCTGTATCCAGGACTTATTCCCATGAAAGAAAAGCAAGGCAACAGTGTTCGATCGATTTCTTGCGCAAGGGAGGCCTCTCGTCTGTGACCAGCACGTTGAAATGACCACGCTGGTGGCCTCCTCTCGCCGCCTTTTATTGACAAACTTCAAACAATAGTTTACAAAACACCTCCCCTTGCAACCCCCTTTGGTTACAAAGACAAGGCACTGTATGTAAGTGTGTGTGTGTGGGTGTTATGTGAGAATGTGTGTGTGTGTGTGTGTGTGTGTGTGTGTGTGTGTGTGTGTGTTTGATCAAAGGGTCATAAAACCTAAAAGCAGGAACAACATCCTTGGTCATAAAGAGGGTAGTCTTCCCCCACACCCAATGTATGGTTTACCAAAGATAACACAGTGAAACCATACAAAGGGTAGGAAGCTCTACCAAACATCAAACAGATCTTCAAGTTAGGATGTATCTACAATAAAACCTCCCCCAGCACAGAGTGGCTGGAGAGGTGGTCAGGATCAAAGGAATGGCTTTGATCCTACTGCTTAAACTAAGACTGTACAAATTTAAGAAACACAATGGCAACATTCAACAATTAGACTTAACATTTCCCTCCTTTTTGTCATTGCATACTTAAATTTCAACTTATGCACCCTTTGTTTAGACAGTGTCAGTGTAGATTTCATTCATGCACAGTAAACTACATCCTATACATAAGCAAATCAGTATCAACAGTTCAAAAACAGGAATTAATATTTTCAAAAGAAGATGCCACCAAGGACCAGACGGTAACCAAGCTATCCAGTCTTGTGGCGGATCTACTCCTGTCGTGCAATTCATTATGTATTTCTTCAAGTAAACAACTGAATGTCAAAGGTCAAACAAGAAGAATCATCATTCTCAAAAATCATATGTCACTACAATCCAACTGTATACAGACATAGGTATTTAAATGCATCAGTTGACTTTATTGTTTGTCCATGTGGCTCTCAGCTAACTTCAAAGCTGCAGCAAGTCAACACCCTTATTTATTGACTCCTATCAACCCCCAAATCTTTTCACTGTAGGCATCCTGTGGGGGTTAGAGTCAACTTGTGAATTATCTGCATTTACAACTCTTCTCCTGTCCTGTTGTCACCACAGAAAAAGCTTTGTAAAGGAAATTGGATCCAGCTGTTTTGATCTTCTTGGCTCAAAACCTCAAGTGTTCATGATGTAAATGTAGACAAAAGGCTTCTCTGTTTACATCCTTCTTGCAGAAGACAAAAGAATAAGTGATGTTACCATGTTCCATGGTTAATCTCCAACTTGGGCTAATCCATTGTCCTTCGTACACATAGGCAATTGGCCTGTTTCCAGTTCGTTTAACTGTATAATGTCCTGCAACAAGTCATATTCTTTGAGTCAGACGAGCAGGTCTGTCTCACCAGAGCAGTTCACCTTCCCAGCTACTGGTGAATCAACCTTCCATTCAGGTTATGAGGAATTGGAAAGTTGAAAAGTTGGCAGTGTTCCTGGATGTGTTGCTAAAGCAACCAAACAAACTGTCTCGCTCCAAGTGATGCTATCCGGTTGTGTTCTTAAACTGCCACCAGTAGTTGGTTGAAAACCCATGCGGGTACTGGGTGTGATTTGCTCTGTCCCAATGCGCTCCTGTCATCCCACTCAGGGTCCACAGGCACAAGAAGATGCACAGCACATTCCCAGCCATTCTGATGAGTACCTGTGGCTCAGTTGGTTTCTTCACCGGATTGAGACGAGGGGCCCTGGAGGCTTTCCCCCCCTTTGTTCCCGGTCTTCCTGCCACTTACTCCGAGCTGGCCTGGATGTGTGTCACCTTCTTGCAGTGCGCTTGATGTATCCAAGTGTTCCTTCCAGCAATCTTCACTGCTGTGGTCGTCGTCAGCAGCATCCGATATGGACCTTCCCACCATGGACTGGACCAGCACTTCCTCTCCATGGCCTTATCATCATCCAATCTCCAGACTTCAGGCTCTGCTCCTGCGAAGAAACAGAATCATCTGGCAGATCATTTGTTCTCATGACTACTTTACTTTTAAACATTTTCAAGCATCTAATCTGCTAATATGCTCTCTCTTCTGCTTTTCTATCATCACTACAGAAGACTGGAACTCTAAATGCTCTAACATGTGTAATCTCAAAGAGTCAGACCATTCTCTGTTGGAGTAATCCTCATGTACTTATTCTATACAGTCTAACCATGTCCTGCCTGTCTTCCTAAATCTTAACTTTACTGTCTGCAAAAGTTTTTTTTTTAAAGTATTTAATAATCCTAGAGTGAGTATAACGACTGCTCATCTCCCTCCTGTTTGAGACATGGCATAGCCAATGGCTCAAAATAGCAGCAGTCTTATACAAATTATTAGGCAGTACTGGTTTATCACACAGATAAAAAAATCATCCTGCAAGCTTGCTCCCTCTGTAAGTCACAACTATTGTCCTGCAGTAGGTGAGTGGGCCTGCATGTCTGCTAATGCTGTACTGATAAAAGGTTAACACCATGTTTAACTAAAGCTGCCTCTTTTGCGATCTTATCTGCAAAAAATTTCCCTAATGCAACCGGATCTTTCCCTCACATGTGTGCTGCACATTTACAAACGGCAATTCCACTGGTTAATAACGCTGCATCCAGCAGAATTTGCAAGAGTTTGGTGTGTTCTGCAGGTTTCCCTGTAGAGGTTGTCACACCTCGTCTCACTCACTGCACTACAAAGAAATGTACAGTAGCAAATGTATACTACCTATCAGTGTATATTGTCTCTCTACAGCTTTACACGCTTCCGTTAAAGCTAGCATCTCTGCTGCTCAAGCAAATATGAAACATGCGAGTTGTCCTACATAGATAACTCTCTCTCACTGTCAGCTACAGTAAAACGTGTTCTAGTCTGTCCCTCTGCTGTTGTAAAACTCAAATCATCAACAAACCAAACCTTTCCCTCAACGAGTGGCACATCTATTAAGTCATCCCTCAGCTTACACGTCTTCTCCTCGCGCTCTCTACACTCATGAGAAGTGCCCTCCTCCGTTGGCAAAAAGGGTTTGACAGATTCAGAATTCTGCACCACTTTATGGTAATATGTGTGGTTGTGAGAGTAACATTAACATTAAAGACAAGTGTCTTGTAGGTGACAGAAATGTAAGTTTAGTCTGCAATAGTAAACATCTACCTCGTGTGGAACTAACAATTGCAAAAGGTGAAATAAACTATTGAAACATTGTACAGCTTAAGCTGCTGCACATACTGATCTCACGCATGGAGGTAAAGCACGAGCAACTAGAGCTAATCTTTTAGGATAGTAAGTTACTGGCTTCACTTGTGGAAAAAGTGCTGTTAGTTATTTTACAGTCACCTGGCATTTGTGCTGTTCACAGAACCACAAGTCCATCGCTGGACCTCCTCTGCGCTGTCACTTTTTGGAGCTTGGCACGCTCCCTCAGGTTCCATTTTCCAACGCTGAAAGTCTCCTTGTGACAATCCTTTGGAAGCCCAGTAGCACAGCTCTCTGTGCTGAAGGTGATCTCCGATCCTCCTGAAGACTCCCTCCAGGCCTCAGCTTCCATCTTGTGGACGATCCTCTCAGTCTCTCCTTCTCATCATGGCACCTCACGACATCTACAAATTGAAAAAATGACACTCCTCTCGCCACACGGCTTTCGCCATGTGTCAACTCCCCAATGAGACATGTACAAGAGTGTTGCACAGTCTCCCTAAAACAATCTCCAGGGTTTGTCCCTTGGAGCAGCTTCACTCCAAGCTGTAACCCTGTGTAAGAACATTAATCAGCACTTAAATGTTCAGCTTGTTTAACTCCCAGCTCCTGTATCACAGAAGACAAAGTCTTAAATTTAAACAACTTCACATTTGCAACCAACTGTAGATCATAAGAGTAATAAAGTATTCAGCATCACAGAGACAAGTATCATTGCAGGTTTATTCTAAACTCATTAATCTCCTACGTTTTCCCATAATTTATTCCAAATTATTTAACATCTCAATGTTATTCCACATTGTAATCAGTGAACTTCACTTATAGGCCATCAAAGCCTCATCTGAACATGGATGCACCACTTGCATAGGTTTAATACTTGTAAATAAACAGCTAATCACACAAATCACTGCAACAATAATAGAAAACATTGTTTAATATTAATTCTGGACCCCACCTCTTGACGCATGGACACTTCTCATGCGTCAACTCACCAAACCTGGATCCCTGTCTTAAAAACTGGCTCCACCAGGAGCCTGCATACTCACCATCATGGCCTGGAAAACAAGATCTGGAAGTAAAATCAAACTTCACACTTATAAACAAGTATATCACAAGGGTAACAAGCATTCAGCATCAGCAAGACAAGTGTCATGTGCAGGTTTTCTCAAATCATTAAATCACTATTGTTACCATAATTCGCCTCAAACATGGATCATCCCATGTGCTCAGTTAACATTAATGTAATCGGTGACTTCTCTTAAGCAAAGTCACTCCACGCATATATTATTATGGGTCCAAAAGTGGCCAGCAAATGAGCCCATAATAAACTATTCCACAAATATCGTAATCTCTTATTTGTTTTACTCATGTCACTTGTCCACTTCTGCTGAATGCTACATGCACTCTTAAAGAAAACAAAACCTGTAATAAAGAAACAAACATCCACCAGTTGTTCTGCTAAAAACCACATCATCAAATCACATGAAAAACTGCAATGCTGTAAGAAAAAATGCAAATGTTAGCACTGCGCAGGTGTGTACACACTTTCTCACAGTAACTTCTGTGAGTACCACAAGCCCATGAATAACACACCTCTGATAGATTCACAAACATAAAAATGGCATTTAAAAGGTTAAACCATCACACAACCTCAGATGTTGCTATCATCTTTCTGCTCCTGTAACAGAGACACACACAGAGATACATCCACACCTTTGTCAAGTGGGGGTTGACTTCACACAATGGTGTTAAGTCAGTCAGTCAGTTCCCCATTTATTTTAAAATTCTTACTCATTCACTCAGTGATTCCTTCTTTTGCTAATTGTGGAAATTATCGTCGCATTCGTTTCCACGCTCAGCAAAACAACGTCATTTCAAAAAGAAAAATAATTTAGACTGGATTTCCTCGTTGAATCCTTTTGGACAGGAATTTGTTTCCTGATTGTCCCAAATAAGAGCCCATTTTAATTTTGGGGAAGCTCACTTTGCAACAGTTTTCTCGACGACGCTTCGATTCTAATCGTGCAGATCTGCTCAACAGAGATCATCAAACAAAACTTTCAGTGCACCATGAAAGTAACAAAATAAAAGAAAGGAAATAAAAGAAATCAAAGAAAATAAAGGAAAGATAGGCCTTGTTTAAATCATGACACGTGTTCTTCATGCCAGGGGGATAAATCGTAACAAAAGACAAATCAAACAGCCAGTTTAATCTCAAACATTCATCCAATCGGCCATACACACAACATACAGCATAACCCTGTTGTCTTAGCACATAATAAGTTTTAGTTCTCATGTAACTAAATGTGTGCCATGGTAAAACTTCTTCACACACCAGAAACTCACAATCAGCTCACTCAACTCACTCATTTAAGACCTCTCATCAGCATTCTGTTTTCTCCTCTATAATGCAACCATCTGTCCTCCTATAATATTCAGTCCACTAGTCTATGTATCACTTTCATCTTACTAGTGACTTGGACAAGATGACAAACAGAATCTCATGCTTAAGATGCTGTCTGGTCTCATGAGTATCATTGTATGTGTATATGCATGTAGGGTTAGTATGGTTAATGCATTTTCAGTATGTTTTTGTGTTCATCTCTCACCACACTTCCATTATTCTCATCACTGCTTAAAACAACACACATCTCTCTGTTTTTTTTCTTTAACTGTACTTTTCTCCAAAACAGAAAATAGCATTACAGCTGTTTCAGACTGAGAAACACCAAACACTCTTCGTGCTATCATTCATCCACACAACTATTTTATTTCTTTTTGTCCACTGGGCAGGTGACATGCAGAATCACGTCTGCCCCAGCTGGATACCTTTCACACACACCATGACGTCAGACACTCTCACACTCGCGGAATTGATCAGGAGAAAAACTTTCTTCATCTTCACACTCTGTTACAGAAACACCATATGTTTTGTTTTTTTTTTTTTTGTTTTTTTTTTGTGTTGTGTCAGGGATGGATATGTAGTTGTAACGTTTGTGTTCACTAACTTTACTTTCTGTTTCCTACCCTGCCAAGTCTGTCTTGGACTCAATGCTGCTCCTAATATGCCTTTAATCTCTCCTCCACTTCTGCCTCTGCTCTCTCACGCTCTTCTCTGACTCTACTTTCTGCTAACATTCTTGCTCTTCCTAATGCTTTTCTATGGTGTTGTTCTAGAGTAGTTGCAGTGGATTGAGCTGTAGTTTCATCCTCAGGTTTCACAACTACTTCTTGCAATATTGCTCTTTTAACATTCTGTGCTTCTCTCCTCTTCTGAGCCTGCTCCAGCCACAACTTAGCAACTGCTAACTGCAATTCCTTCCTCTGCTTCGCTTTACCTGTTTTACCTGCTACACTTACAGCTATTCTTTCTACCAGCATTTTACACTGAACTTCCACTAATGTCCCTTCAAATCCACATTTCTTATACCAACAACCTACATACTGCGTGCTGCCTGGTAAAACTTTCTGCATAAATTTTACATCTCCTTCTAAGGCAGACTTACACATTTTATTCTCCATTACAAGACAACAATCAGCCACACTCACGCAGACCACGTCTGGCCCGCACACACACAACATAGGCCTATCGCTTGCGTCTGCACGCACAGCTAGCGCTCTCTGTTGAAAACTCTCAAACGCCCCATATGGCGGAGAATTCAACCTTCGGACACTCTCCAACGCCCCAAATGGCGGAGATTCCGGACGCTGAACCTAGGTTCTCTCCACGCCCCAAACGGCGGAGAAGCCTGCGTCTCTCTCACGCGGCTAGCGCGCTCCCGGACTCACGTTTAACGCACAGCCCGTAGCCGCTCTCTATTGTTTTGGGTCCACGTGCGCTCTCGTGACCAGCGCTCCCCGGGACTCAAACGTTTCACGCAGAATCACGGTGACGCGTATCTAGGATCCCACATTCATTCACACGGTTATAGAGACGCTCTCTAAGGCCTTCTGTACTCACTGTTTGTTTACGTTCATGGGAAGAGTCTCTGGATCCCGTCAATCGTCATCCATCCCGAGGGGAGGTCAGGCGCAAACTTCCCGGCCTGGTGGCAAGCCAAAAACACCAGGGCTTTACGTCAATCATCCCAGACGTTGCGGTGGCGTCCTCTCCCTCTCCTCGGTGGATGCAATGTGTTAGGCTCCGGCTCCGAAGGACCAAAAAATGTTGGGTCTAAACTCAGACCCCGCTGTATCCAGGACTTATTCCCATGAAAGAAAAGCAAGGCAACAGTGTTCGATCGATTTCTTGCGCAAGGGAGGCCTCTCGTCTGTGACCAGCACGTTGAAATGACCACGCTGGTGGCCTCCTCTCGCCGCCTTTTATTGACAAACTTCAAACAATAGTTTACAAAACACCTCCCCTTGCAACCCCCTTTGGTTACAAAGACAAGGCACTGTATGTAAGTGTGTGTGTGTGGGTGTTATGTGAGAATGTGTGTGTGTGTGTGTGTGTGTGTGTGTGTGTGTGTGTGTGTGTGTGTGTGTGTTTGATCAAAGGGTCATAAAACCTAAAAGCAGGAACAACATCCTTGGTCATAAAGAGGGTAGTCTTCCCCCACACCCAATGTATGGTTTACCAAAGATAACACAGTGAAACCATACAAAGGGTAGGAAGCTCTACCAAACATCAAACAGATCTTCAAGTTAGGATGTATCTACAATAAAACCTCCCCCAGCACAGAGTGGCTGGAGAGGTGGTCAGGATCAAAGGAATGGCTTTGATCCTACTGCTTAAACTAAGACTGTACAAATTTAAGAAACACAATGGCAACATTCAACAATTAGACTTAACAAATGCGGTCTTTATTCTTTTTTTTGCTACACATTTTACATTATTTGCATTTTATAACATGTACAAAATTTAAGGGGTTCATGATCCAAAGTGTATCAAATTCAAAATTCAGATCAATTTGTTAAAGGTTCAATTACAAAGGAAATGTAGATTTGTAGCGGTGTAGATAAAAATAACCATTTCCCCTCTGGTGTTGAAAACATGACAATAATGCAGTAACAATGCAAGATGATGTTCTACATCAATGAAAATGGAGCCAAAAAGTGCAAATCTCCCGCAACAAAGGAAGGTTGACATTTTCCTTTAAGACATTACATGCAAACAAAAAAAAAGCTAGAGACTGCATGAGATCACAGGAACACATCCTTTACAAAGGTGTTCCACCTGGCTAAGACCCTGTTACAGGAAAGTGACGTAAGTATTATATTTTGTTGCCATATCACATCTGGTAAAACAGAAAAAAGACAAAAATCAGCCACCATAACCAGAATATGTGGAAACGGTGTGGCATGTGACAGTAACACAAAGACACGGTTTCAACTGTCTGGTCTCCTGTCCAACCATTTCTCTTCCATGATGTGGAACGTTCTCAAACCTAGAAGACAACCGGATTTTATAACTAGCTATCAGTGCCAACAGTATGTGTATGTGAATGACCAGTGTCTATTGCAATCCTCAAGCTGCATCAAAGAAAGGTATATGGCTACACGAAACGAATATGAATAAGAAAATTTAGCCTGGTTTAAGTCCCTTCTTCATTAAAAAAATAAAACAACTTACTATGAAACTTTCAACTTTCATATATGCTTGGTAACCACCACACACATTCATTAACCTGCCAAATGTGAACAGCTTAACGTGGACATGAAACACTACATATATAAAAGCTAATTTACACCATTGAGCCCTGCTCTCAAAAACTGACGTAGATTTAACTCTGTCTGTGAAACTGGCTTTAAAAAAAAAGTGCCCAAATTGAAAGTTTTTAGAATATGTTTAGCGCCATCTTGTGTGAGTACAGAACGTTGTGTCACTGTAGTTCATGTAAGCTAACTGGTAACAGAAACAGTAATTCAGGGGAAAATAAGGACACTTAAAATAAAAATCAGTTTAAGGGGATCACTTTTGTGCTGCCCCTGGCTGTAACAATGAGATTTATGTTAGAAATGAGGCTATACTTTCTACTTTAACTCTCCATCTCTTAAGATGTAAATGGCTCGTTGTTGTTTGGCTAGCTGCACCGAATGGGAAAATCCACCTGCTAGCTGTAAGGGCAGGTTTTTAAAGCTCTTTATAAACGAGAATAGTGTGGAGGAGAGCCTGTTTGAGTCAGCTGGAGGGTGTTTCAGCAGACCGACGACCGGAAGTCAGAAACTCTGATTTTTCCTCGTCTGGTCGTGTGTACCAAGCTGCACAATCAGCTGATGTGATCAGCGTTATTTTATGCATTTTTTAAAATCTTACAAGTGAGGAAAAGTAAGTGAAGGAGATTGTAATGTGGATGTAACCTGTGATATAAACTGTTTAACTGTGCTTGGGAAAAGACAGGACATTTTATTAGATAAAACAGCGCTGATCACATCTTGCAAACATCTGCTTTGTCAGCTGATTGCACAGCTTGGTGAGAAAAAGCTGTTGTGTTGGACTCCAGTTTGTCAGTCTGGTGATTCAAACAGGCTCTCCTCCACACTGTTCTCATTTATAAAATGCATCAGAAACCAAAACATAACGACTAACAGGTGGAGTTTCCTGTTTTGCGTGCAGCTAGCCAAACTACCTAAAACCACTTACTGCTTAAGAGACAGAGAGTGACAGTGGAGTCGATTTGTTAGCATGAAACTCATTGTTGCAGCCAGTGGCAGCACAAAAGTAACCCCCCAAACCGATTTTTAGTTTTAGTGACCCTGTTTTCCCCTGAGTTATTGGTTCAGTTATTAGTCAACTAACATAAACTAATGTAAGTCTTTTTTATTGCAACCAACCCGACGATATCACGGTCTATATTGACACAAGATGGCGCTAAACATGTTTTATAAACTTTAACTTCACTTAATTCGTAAATCCAGCTTAACAGACAGTATTACATCCATGTCAGTTGTTGAGAGCAGGACTCCATCATGTAAATTAGCCTTTACACATATAGTGGTTCATGTCCACTTTAAAAATTACCGCTGTGACACAGCAACTCGGAACACATTCAATTCAAAAGCCCTACAACAGCAAGCGACAGTGGCGAACTCTTAAAACAGAAGGGTGATAATGTGAATTTAGTTGCTGCAGAGAATTAAATGAACCAAACTTTACAACACTTGTGATTAATCAAGCATTGTGGTATTTGAATTGAATCAAATTTACCCTGCAGTATTTAACTATATAGAAATTTCCTCCCTGTGAACCTCTTGGAAAAGTGCCCAACTCCTCTCGTCTTTTCTCCTGTATTCTAGATCTGGAAATGTAAAAAAACAAAAACAAAAAAAAAAAACAAGCCTTGAAGCAGTAGATGAGTGACAAAAACAATGCTGGTTTCATTTCCAGAGTCCATTACTACAGGATGAAAAGCTCTGCCATTTCTAGCCAGGCATAAGCAGAGCTTGGACTTTGTCAACTGGCAGCATAGACTTTGGGTGGCAAGGTCGCAGCTGTACAGGAGGAAAAATATCTAGATGAGAGTCCACACTTGGCTTGGTAGCACCGAGGAGGCTGGAGGAGAACCACGACAAATGAGGCTGATGGTTTTCAAAGGGGCTGTGAGGGAGGACTGATGAGGTGTTTCGAAGCCCGCAAGCAAGAGGAGGGAGTGTTGCGAGACAGCCAGGACAGATGAAGGACACAGGAGACCAGGTCTGGGAGGCTTCCACATCAGGTTTCGTTTCAGGATGTATATGACCCATCGAGGCAAGCAGGGAACCCCAGAGACACAATACAGATGTTTGTGTGGAAGATAATGGAGGCCTTTGACTGTGGTGTTGCCTGCTTCCAGGTGAGCCAGTCTGACGGTTAACACTCTTGTTGGCCAGAACACAACAAGGGAGGCGGCGGGCTGAGGAAGAGGTTTCTGGACTCAGGTTGGAAGCCAAAAAGTGGGTCAGGCTGATCTCATCTGGTGGAAGAAGAGACTGGCCTCCTCTAGAGAGACTGAGCTGGTGAATCACAGCACTGGTGGCAATAAGGCCAGCCACACTGGTTAGATAGACCAGGCCAAGCATACAGGATACCTGAAAATGAATTGAGATGAAGTCTTATGATGAAACGCAGAACTGCATTAAGGAAAACCCATTATGTTTTCTTTATTTTCTGTCACATATACACTGCTACAATGAAGAACGCTGATATTTAATAGGCTCAAAGTTTAAATAATGAGGTCAACCTATGTATATTCACTATGAACCAAAAGAGACGGTACTCTTGGATGTCTACGATGGCAAAGAAAGATATTCGTCAGCTCAGGCACACAGCTCAACGAAGCCCCACCTACCTTTTCTTCAAACCATTTGTTTGAGAGGTGCAGCCAATCAGACAAAGAGTGGATTTAAGGGACAGCAAACTGATGGCTTATTTCAGACAAGAAATTGACTGAGTGCCCACATGATGGCCCATAAGAAGGTAAAAAATATCCAAATAGCTTTTGCCCCCTAAAGAGCAAGGGCTATACTAAAACTTTGATGTTTTATGATGTTTTTATTGTAATACGTCAGCCTGTTATGGGATCATTGTGACATCGCAGGGCATTGTATTGAAAAAATAAAAAGTGTGTTAAAGAGCTCTCTCCATGCCCTTTAACTTTGGGGGGAAAAAACAGCTCAGAGAAACCATAATGAGTAATGCGTTATATTAAAGTTGACCTTGGGGAAAAAAAAACAACCGGGACAGACAAACAAACAAACTGATCCTAATATGTACTTCCTTCCCTTCGAGGAAGAGAAAATATGGAACTGGAAATGGGCATAAAAGGTCTCCTTCAATACTTTGTGCACTTTGCTTGGTTGTAAAACTATAAAATGGATCAATTAAAAAAGCACTTAAATATAAAGGCTAAATATTAACGTTGTAAAAATATGTGTCCTCTTCCTACCTTAGTAAAGTGCTGGTAGATGGCTGTGAGGGCTTGACTCCATACAGAGTGCTCTAGCAGCACACAGAGGTCAGTGTAGCTGAACCAGCCGCGTTTCATCCCCTGCCGCTCTGCAATGCTGGAAATACACATCACAAACAGATATATTTGAAATGAAAGGCTTTAATCAATCCTGTTGTGTTTTGTAGGCTAAATGTAAATTCTTGTAAATGCTGGATTTTAGTGTTGAGTTACAACAAACCTGGTCTCCAGTTGACTTAGTAAATCAAAGAAGTCATTCGGGTCAGCGAAGAGGCTCCACTCCTTGAAGATATGACAGGAAGGTTTGGACACATCATTTGAAGCAAATGTTCGTGCAGGCACACCTTATTTACACACGCACACACAATCACTTACAATGGCGTTCAAGAAGTTCATCTCCAGGTTGTTGACAGTTTTGACATCCAACTTCCCAGCTGCTCCCCATTCATCATTGAACACCTCCTCTTCTTCACCTTCATCATACAGGTACTTGCTGGCAACCATCTAAAGCATGAATAAAAGTTTACAGTATTTCATGGCACTATCTCGACATTATGCTGGCTTAAAAAAATAATAAATCATAACAAAATCTCACTTAGAATGACATCTGAACCCTAAAAACATACCATGGAGATCAAGAAGAGGTCAGAGGAGGAGATCTTTTGGAGGTATTCAGGGTTTCTATGTCTAAGCCTTTCTATGTAAACAAGAGCCAGCATCATGGCACACGGAGAAATGCAGGCCTCCCTGAAACAAAAACAAATTGTTTTAGGGACATGATTTAGGGACAATCGCCCATTTCTAAAAGAATGAATAATATCTGTCTACCTTTACTTAGTACAGCACAAACCTGGCAACATGGGCAGCATACTTCTTCTGGAGCTTTCGTATTGGGCTTGGGGCAGACTTTTGGAAGATTTCGACGGCAATATCTGAAAGCAGAAAGTCAGAAAAAGTCAAAAAGAAAGCGGGCTCCAAGTGTGATTTCTATAACCCTCTTTTATCAGTGGTTCTGATCATTTAAAAAAAGACATTGTTTAATATACAAACTATGCTTTAAGCACCTGAAATAATATTAACAACAACATTAAACTGTCTTATAATAAGTCAGAAAGAAGAATTCATCCGGAACAGATTACTTCTAAAGCAGAGCCAAAAACTTTATATGTATAATAAATTTGGCTAAAGCTTTAAGTGACAGTAGACGCTTTGCTTACCTGTAACAGGGCAGGAAAGGGCATCTAAAGAAACATCATTGTCCAGGCCATAATATAATCGCTTTCTCACTCTTTCGGTCAATTTCTGGTGTCCAGGAAGAAACTATACGAAACACAAAATCCCAAATTAGGTATATTAGCTTGACTATTATGGAAACTGTTGGGTGAACTTAAGCTGCTAGGCGATATCAACAAAGAAAAATAAAACAATTAAAAATGATACAAAAAATTAAAAAAACAAGCTTAGCATATTTAAACCAATGCTAAAATGCTAACAGCAGAGAGTAGCTCTTGTTTACCATAACTGCTGCTAGGCTTGGGCTGGCCCGCAGCTCGTCGGCGGAAGTCTAAAATAACAGCTACCACTAGCATTATGCTATCAACGGACGCTTGCTTACCTTAAGGTTTTTAAGATTTACACATGGTAAGACTATTTGTACAGGTGAATACGTATCACACAGAAGAGTAAAGCATCTGTCTTCGCCTACTCGGCCAATATTTTGGGACAGGAGCTTCAAAGTTTACTCGCATAAGTCAGCTAACGCTAGCTAAAGCGCCTAGCCTTAGCTAGCGTGGTGTTAGCTCAACAACTTACCGTGAACTCTTGGAAATCCGAGAACTGAAATGTATTCTCGTTAAATAAAGCGTCGAAATCCATATCTACGACAGGTTAAACATTAGTCCGCCAAATAATGAGAAAAGGACAACTTGGCCTGGCTCCCTCCTGTTTGGTAAAGCTTGCAACGCCCTGACTGAGGGACACAGAAGGTGACAGCTGAAACCTCCAGCTGTTTCCCTCTCTTTCCGGGCACATACAGATGCTGGGACTCCAGGGGGCGCAGTCTGCCGCTGTTACGCGAAAGTTAAATGCAGGTCAAAAGTTTTTCTTCCATTTCGTCCTATTTTATTTCAATTTTTTGAGTATATATGGCCCATTTAACCCTTCGATGAAACCACAGCCTCAGAAACTTGAATTGTTGTTATTGTAACGGAGCAGAATTCACTGACATCAAGCCATCAGTTGCAAAAAATTCACATGGTATGGCATGACTTACCAAAGATATACAACTCAGTTAATTCATTATAACACACAGTCCAGCCCATAATAATAATTTCCTGAATCTATCAGTAATGTGATATACTACCACCTTAATATTAAAAAAAAAAAAAAATCTAAAATGGACAGGAAATTGTTTTAATTAAAAAACCAAAAAAGTGGAAAACATCATTTATTGCTCATGTGTACACAATGAAATGTAATATGAATATGAAATAGTTCCACAAAACTATAACTATGAACAACATACTTCGTGAGGTAGATACAAGACAGCACATTAACTTACTTAGAAGTGTATGGCTGTTCTTACTTAATAATTAAACATCTGTTACTGCATAGACATTTGATTGACATCTTAATTCAGATATTTTCACTTGTTAATTCAGCACAGGCACATATAAATAATGCTATTGCTATGTCATCATTAAAGAAAATAAAATATTTATTTTTAATCAGTGTCACAGGAAACACTGATGATAAGTGCCCGTTGTTTTATTTCCTTAATAAATGGAGATGTACATCAATGCATTACCAGCTCTTCTATCCTGCTTTATCTTCTGCCTAGCTGATGACCTAAAGCCTCAATGTGCAAATACGCTTTTCTAAAAGACTAGTGTCACTTTAAAGAACACAAATTCAGCAAACAAAAACTTAAAATAACAAAAAAAAACTAAATCCCTGATGGCATGCATGTAATCTATTCTTATCCACAAATCATTCACAAGGTTCCATTAGTATCTCAGTGCACTAAGATGTAGTGTCAAGGCTGAGTTCCCTTTCATATGCCTCAGGTCATATTATTGCTCCAGAGTCGAGGCAGAACTATATGATCACTGCAGTTTTTCATTAAAAATAAATAAAAATTAGTAAGGTGATTTTCATGAAACTGGCATCATAGAGCCATGAATAGAACAAAAAGTCTCAAACTGAGCTGAGCAGTCTGAAGCCTGTGCTTTTGGTCTCCTGTATACGTTAATCTCTGGCTGTCTTTACATGAGCATCCACAAATAGTATATCTATGAAAGAAAAAACGCAATAGGTCCTCTTTTAAAACTGTGAAAAAGAAAAAAGAAAATACGAAGTAAAGTAAAATAAAGTAAAATAAATGAAGGTAAGTATAAAAATAAATATGAGGAATGTCAAATAATTGGAGGTGATTTGTAGGGTTAGGAGGATTATACTAAAAAAACAAAACAAAAACGAAATAGAAAACAACCTCAAAGCTAGGCATGATTCAAGCTCCACTCCTGTTTAGCAGTTTGGTTTTTAAAATGTCAAATCATTTGTCCCTCACTTTGTAAAATCTATCAAAAATATTACTTCCACCTTGCTGAATGCTTAAATCAAACATAACCTTTTCACAATCACAACAAAGAATAAAAGTGCTAACAGTTTTTTTTCTTAAAGCAAATACATTCAGTGCCCGTGGTGTCCTGAGGACGTCGATGGTGGCTGCAGTTTCTCAGACTTGCGATCTTTGGTTTCGGTGTCTGATGATGAATCTGAGTCCTGAGCCTGTTGTTGCTTCATCCACATGTTTGCATATAAACCTCCTTTTTGTAGCAATTCCTCATGTCTGGGATGGAGAAAATGTTGTTATTTACTAACTGTTCAGTGAACACAGAGATGTGCTAATGCGAAACACAAAGATTACTCAGTACTCATTGTAAGTCCTGTGAAAAACTAAGTACGCCTTTACTGTTTCCACAGGAAATTAAGTCCACCATGAGAAAGATTGTATGTTACTGGATGTTGTTTACAGGAGTTTCATTCAAAACAATCAGGCACACTTACCGTCCACGCTCAGCAATCCGCCCTTCATTGACAACCAGGATCTGGTCTGCTGCGATGATGGTGGACAACCTATTACAGAGCAATAACGGACCCACAAGTCATCGGTGAAATAAATGAAGATGGATAAATTCACTTAAAAAAACCTGACAGTACATGAATTTATTTACCTGTGAGCTACAACCACTGTAGTGCGATTGGCACAGACTTTGGCCAGAGAGGCCTGGATGTTGCGTTCTGTCTGTGTGTCCAGGGCAGATGTGGCCTACAGAGAGATAATATTAGAAAACTGCAACTAACAGCAATGAGTTTACACTTGAGATGACAGTTCAGTCGCATACCTCATCCAGCAGGATGATTTGTGGTGCTTTGAGGATAGTTCTGGCGATAGCCACCCTCTGCTTCTCTCCTCCACTCAGCTTCAGTCCTCTTTCCCCCACCTGGGTATCATAACCTGCCTGACAAAAACACAGGAAGAGGCTGAAAAAACTTCTTGCAAAGTATTAAAATACAACAGTCACCTCAAAGGCACTTTATATTGTAAGCTAAAGACCAAACAATAACAGAGCGAAAACCCCAACAATAACATCAAATCCCCTACAAGCATGGACTTAACGACAGGGGGAAGAAAATATTCTTTTCAAAAGTAAGAAACTTCTGGCAGGATTGGCTGCAATCAGTTGGGGGTGAGGAGAGGGAGACAGAACAAAAGACACACTGTTAAAAGAGGTGAGTAAAGAAGAAGCATAAGAGGGGCCTGAAAGTTAAAGGCTCCGCCTCCCATTCTAATTTTAAATACTATAAGAACCACAAGTAGGCCCGGAGTCTGAGGACATGTGGTACTATAAGGACTTTCAGATAAGACAGGGCCTTATCTGAAAGCTTTGTTCAGAAATATGCATGTAAATGGTATAAACATAGATACATAGAAACACCCACAATGTTTTCAACAGTATGAAACAAATCTTTGAAGTCACAATGCTGAATAAACCAAGGGATTAATGTGCACATTACCATCAGGGAAGGTCATGATTTTGTCATGGATATCAGCAGCGAGTGCAGCCTCCTCCACCTCCTGGTCATTAGCAGTGGTGCGACCGTAGCGAATGTTATCTCGGATGGTGTCGTTGAACAGCACGGTATCCTGGGGAACCACGCCGATATGAGATCGCAGAGATGTTTGTTTCACCTGAGGAAAGATGATGAGAAAGTAATAAGCAGTTTAGACTCCGTGTATGTGTGTGTGTATATATATATAAGCATGCAGTTACAGTAATATTAAAGACAAGACTTTATGACTTCTGCTTATATTATTAATTTTACTGGTTGTTTGTTAATGTCTTGAATTTCCAAATATTTCTCACACAGTAGCTCTGGTGCCAAACCTCTTACCTTTGATATATCCTGGCCATCAATGCGAATGCAGCCTCCCTGAACATCATAGAAACGGAAAAGCAGTCGAATGATTGTGCTTTTCCCAGATCCCGACGGCCCAACCTGAAGGTATGTTAGTAATCCGTAATGTTAGCAACACCTTAACTGCTCAATGTAATGCTGGGAAGCAGGAAACATCTCGCCTCAGACTCACCAGTGCAACTGTCTGTCCTGGAAGAACTGTGAAGGACACATCCCTGAGAATCTCCATGCTGCAAAGCAGTAAAGAAATCTAAGAATGAGCCATGCAAGAACACACTGAGACTGAAGTTTTAATAAAAGAAATCAACGCAAAAATAAACCAACCCGTTTATGTAGCTGAAGTAAACGTTTTCAAACTCCACTTTCCCCAGTTTAAAGAGAAGGCTTCCTGCATTTACTTCATCCTTCACCTGCATCAGGCAACATATAAAGACCATAAAAAACTCAAAACACATAAAACCCCCCCACTGATATCACCGCTGCAAATATTTACCCATCTATAAACATACCTCTTGATCTTCTTCGAAAAGTTGGAACATGTTTTCCATGTCAATAAAGGAAGTCTGGATCATTCTGCAGGGAAAGAAGAGAGAAACCAACAGTTGGCAAAAGGAGTCAAACAGAGTGTGGTTAAATAGCTTACAGTATATAATGTGTTATCCTCCTTAAAAATACATAAAAAAGCAATATCTTTAAAACAGCAAACTATTTATAATCTAATGACTTATCTGTATTTTCTTACCTGTAGTATGTTCCAAACCAGTTGAGTGGAATGTACATTTGGATGATGTAGGTACCGAAGAGAACATAATCTCCAACCTGAGGTTAGAGTTGTTTTTATGGTCAAACTGAATTGGACAATTCCAACTAGCATTGTATTTCTTAATGTTCTGAGTATCTATTAAACATAAAGTTCATCCACTTTCTGAAATAAGCAAATCAGCTCTCTGCCCCGCCTTTTAAAACAACTTTCTTTTAATCGGCTGCCCCTCCCAAATGAGTGGATGGGGCTGTCTGAGATAACCATATTAGCGATATACTAAGGATTTACTTGCACAGATGATGATCCTAGTATTTGAAAGTTTGGGCATGTTCATTATCAGTGTCTACCAACCAAATGTGGACAAGCATAGTGTGTGCCATTATTACAAAGTCAATACCTGAAACTTGCCCTCTGTGACAAAGTATGCACAGAGCAAGGAGCCTGCTAGCAGTCCTAATCCAATGACGACATTCTGGGTTTGATTGAGCAAGGCCAGAGATGCCTGCGCCCTCCACTCTGAAGCCTACAAACAATCAGAAACATGAGTCAAGACTTCAAAATATAGACTTCCAATATACAGCTACTGGTATCTTTGCAAAAATGTCTTATTCTCTGATGCTAACAAAAGCCAAGAACCATTAAGTACACAACTCCAGAACTGAGACCACTAAATAAAACACTTTTGTCCAGATCAGACAACAAGTGTAAGTTTTGTTTTTGGTGAAATTATGCTGCTGCTTTTCTGATTTTTATCAGTATGTTCAAGGACCCCTGATGCCAGCATGTTACATGCAAAGGATTAAACTGCATATAAATTGTGGTAAGAGACAGGTATGGATATCAGGCTTTTGCACATGCATACAATCTCACAATGACTGGGATCCATAAAGAAAGGACCATGTGTATGCACAGCTTTATGAATATGACAAAAGGAAAGTCCATGTTTATCTGCTTTTGTGTAGACATGCACACACATACAGGCTGTTGTCTATGTACATTGAGCTTTATGGGCCCAGAATTTCCCAGTGAGCTAACAGGTTTGCTCTACTGGCGAAACAGCAGCAGAATATTATGGATTGTCCAAATATTGTCCCAGGAAAATCAAAGCAGTAAAATCACACAAAAAACACTGAATTCCAACATCCAGTTATTTCATTTTGTCTTTGTTTTGAAATCAAACCTGACATAAATACTCATATTTTCTGGGTTGGCCACCTGGTGTGAGGCAACCTACTACATTTGCTTCCACTCAACATCTTAATACTAAAAGCTATCTGAAAGGTAGCAATAACTAGAAAGACTGTAGCAGAGCAGGTTTGCTCTGACTCCTGTTAAAGTAAACAAAGACATTTTCTAGTGATACAGCTGAAGAAAGAACAGCAGGGGAAGGCGTGGCAAGCCTTGTAATGCTTTATCTGCCTGACCTGACTTACCTGATAATTTAAGATTGCACCCTCAAACCGGCCGACCTCATAGTTCTCTGCATTGTAGTATTTTACCTTTTCAACAGGAATAAAAAGCACAAACAGTGACGAACTGTAATTTAGGTGCATTTTAGGATGAAAGAATAAAAAAACAACAACAACAAAACTTTGTGAACCACAAACTTATTTAATGTACCGTCTCAAAGTTTAACAAGGAGTCCACAGCCTTGGCCTTGGCAGCGTTATCCATCCGATTCATTTCTCGTCTGTACTTGGTTCTCCATTCAGTGATGATGATAGTCATAGCTGGCAAACACATTAATGTGAAATTACTACACAGTCAAAGAGGATCTGAAAAATCTATCTCAGGCCATGCGGAACTACACAGAAGATTAGCACACTTGAAGGTTTTCATTATTAAACTGGGTCAAAGCAAAGCTAGTTGAGGTTCAAAAGGTTCAACAGGCATAACTTACTGAGGTAGAAGGTCATGCAGATGAAGATAATAAGGCCAAGCCAGGCATTGAAATAAGTGATGAAGTAGATGATGGCGATGATAATATCAGCAATGGTTGGAAAGATGCTGAACACTATGTAGCTGTGGAAAAACACCAATACCTGAGTTTAATTTTTCTTCAGATTCTAACATGAGAGAAGCATTTATGGATAAAAAAAAAACATTTATGTTGGGCATAAATGTTTTGGGCATTTATGTTGTAAACCTTGTTGGTTGGTATATTTTGTCAGCAGGTTCGTTTATGAGTTACTCATTTGTTTATAATTGTTATGATCCTGACCGTTACTATCTCACCTGACCAAGTTGTTAACGGAAGATGTGCCACGGTTGATACTTCTCAGTACTTCACCAGTTTTGCGGCTCAGATGCCAGCGCAGAGAGAGGGAGTGCAGGTGGCCAAACAGATTGACTTGAACCAGTCGATTGGTGTACTGCTGCACGCGGATCCAGACGAAAGTGCGTACGTTACTCAGAAATCCAGAGGAACCTGAGAAGAAGAGAAGATGACGGCATTGTACTGCAGTGATTTGAATCATATCTGCCTAACAGAGTACAGTTTGTTCACGTTAATGGGAAGTCTTCTTCACAAACCAAGGTTAATTATGGCGTTCCACAGGGTTATTTGCTACGACCGAATCTGTTTACATTATACTTGCTTCCCTTAGGCTATATTATTAGAAGACATAGCATACATTTTCACTGCTATGCAGATAACACCTGGATTTATCTATCCATGAAGCCTGATGACACACAAATTAGTTATGCTAAAGGAATTTCTAAAAGACAATTTTTTCTGTTTGTAAATTCAGATAAAACTGGCGTTATCATACTCTGCCTTAAAAAACTTTATGGTGTCTAACCACTGTGAGGAATCTTGGAATCATTTTTGTCCAGGATACTTCCCTCAATGCACATATTCAGCAAATATGTAGAACTGCGCCATTGCATTTGCACAACATCTCTAACCTTAGACACAACCTGTCTCAGAGTGATGCTGAAAAACTAGTTTGTGCATTTATTACTTCTAGGCTGGTTGTTCTTAAAACTCCCTGAAAAGCCTTCAGTTGATCCAAAATGCTGCAGCAAGACAAGTGACAGGAACTAGAAAGAGAGAGCAGATTTCTACCATAATAGCTTCTCTTAACTGGCTCCCTGTTAAATCAGGAATTCGATTTAAAACCCTTTTCCTTAAAAACAAGGTCTTGAATTATCAGGCCTCATTTGATCTTATCTTTAAGTCCTCACAGTACAGTATCAGTACAAAAGTGGAGCACTTCGCTCTGCCGGGTTACTTGTAATTCCTTGAATTTTTTAACCTTAACTCTACTTGATGTGACATGTGAGGCAGAAATTCATTGTGCAGCTCTCTACAATGTTCACTGTCTACACTGGGCATCCATGAGGTCCTACCTGCTCCTCCACCCTGCATGAGCTTGAGCAGGACATAAATACACACTGTAACAGCTAAAGTGTGCCAGCTGCTGCCATCAGTCAGTTCATCCACTGAAAACAGATGAGACAAAATGAGGCTTTCAAGCTGTGGTGAAAAGATTCAATGAATAAATAAAAAGCATTATGAGATTTTAATTTGACTGCAACAATGTCACTGCAGTACCATCAGTGTGAGTGACTGAACATTTGAGTCTATAGTGCATGATGATGAAGACACATCACTCACCAATATACTTGGAGTAAATAGGTACAAAGATATTAACAGCCCTCTCCACTCCCAGCAGCCCCAAACAGAAGAGGACCAGCAGCTGGAGAAACTTGTTGCCTTGCGGCCACATGTAAGGAACAAGCAGACGGACCTTCTTCCAAAATCCCTTCCAGGTGGACTGGTTCTCCTCTGATCTTCCCAACAGGCTCTGACCCAGAGAAAGATATGAAACCATTAAAACAGCGTTAATAGAGTATAAAAGCATAGTTGCTGATGTGTTTCAATATACAGTGGAAGTGCTGCAAGTGCCCTGTCACTACCTGTCTACTGTTTTCTACGTCACGCTCATCTTCATTTATCAGTAGCGTGTAAGGTCTCCTTGGCAACCCTGGAGCTTTGAGACCAATGAAGAAGAGCAGCCCAGTGCTAATGTAGCGCATCATCCACAGGAACAACTGCACCTGAAGTTTTCATAGATGTTTACACACACATCAGCATGGATACAAAACAGCGTTTAACACAATGGTAACACAATGCTAACTAGAAAAATTTGCATTTCCTGCGAAAATGCAGTGTGGATGCTTTAAAGCTGAAGCTGTATGCAAAAACTAGCTGAAAAAGCTGAAAAGTTGCAGAAATTGTAAAAACTTTGCAGAAGCAAAGGAACTTTGCTAAAATGGAATAACTTAGCAGAACTGCAACATCTTAGAGGAAACATAATACTTGGCAGAAATACAATAGCATAGCAGAACTTAGCAGAAATATTGTAACTTACCAGAAACATGATAACTTCTCAAAAATACAAGAATTTAGGAAAAATAGTATAAGATAACAGAAAGAATATATTTAGCCAAAAATACTTAAACATTACGGAAACACTATGATTTAGAAAAATAGTACAACATAGCAGAAATACTGTGATTTACCAGAGACACTGTGATGAACTATGAATATTGTCATTTTAAATTAATACTATGGTTTAGCACAAATACTATCATTTGACAGAAATACTATCATTTGGCAGAAATACTGTGTTTCAGCACAAATACTCTGGTTTAGCACAAAGGAGATTAAGGAGATATGACAATTCGAAAATGCCTCTCATTACAGAAATCAAGCGGTGATTTTGAACAAACTCTCCATTGACTTTCTATGGAGAGTTTTCCGACTTTCTGTTGGTCTGAGGAGATTTGCCAAAATTCTATAAATTCCACAACAATGATAGTGACATTTTCAGAAAGCCAGCAAAAATACCTACGTTTTGATGTATAATTTGTGGAAGTTGAGTGAAATTTGAGCAAGTAGCAAGAAGTTGTTCGGACATGAAGAGAAGACTGCGAAACCTTCAGTGGCAACAATAACAACGCATGTATTTTGTGAGAAATCACAATTTTGCAACTCAAAACTTTAAGAAGCATAAAAGTAAAACGGTAAAAGATTTGAAAAAGCTGATTTATACCTGAATAGCCCAATAATTTGAGAACATTTTAAAGTTTGAATGGTTGTTCTACGTGAAAATATGAGGAAGTAGTTAAGTTTCAAAAACAAGCTAATTTTAGCAGAATTGCAAAGTTTCCCATTCATTTCAAATTAAAGGAAAAAAGCTTAATATTTTAAAAAGTATAATAGTGAAAAATACCAAAAGACATAGCCGTTATTAGCAGAAATAGCAGAATAGTTTAAAATTTGAACGGTGAAAATCGGCTGAAAATTGTGGAAGTAAATCCACGGCGAAAAGTTTACGGAAACACCAAGAAGGAACTCAATAGTGCGGATGCTTAAAGCATCCACACAATAACACAGTAATGTGAATATGCTGAAGACTGTTAAGTGTTTTATTGAACAGTTACCACACATCTAGGTAGTTTACTATTATAATATCATTTACTATTAAAATAGCACTTTCATAATGTTGACTTTATGGGATGAAGGATGCAATACAATAACATTTTGCATTTGCTTAGGATCTGAAAGTCAACTGAGCAGTGACTCAGCAGAAAAGGCTCAGGCATGCTTATCTTCCATGGCACTTTGTTTTCTTTTGTTTGCTGAGCAGACACTTGATACATGAGCCTGACTGTACTACTCTGAGGAGTGGCGCTAAAAGCAGACTCATTTTTAATATATAACTAACCTTTGGCTCATAAAGACTATTTAATCACACACCGAAGAGCTTTATTAATATGCTGCAAACACACTCTGATCAACTTATCTTAACGCTAAATAAATAGAAATGGAGATTTGAAGGGATTCATTCTAAATTCATGAGAATGTACTTTGCAATTACACAGTAATCATCGTATATTTATAAATACATTATTTGTTTTCTACTAAATAGTATTAAATCACTGTACTGTTAACCCTAAACAGATAGGAATGGAGATAAACTGCATAATGCAAGGTAAATGCAAGTATCAGCATGAATATTTTGAAAGTAGTCTTCACTTCTTTGTTAGGTTCCTGGAACACAATGTTAAAAAAATATCTTATGTGAGTGTTCACCTGTTGTGGTTTGTTCTCCAGGCCCCACCACCACTGAGGACTGTACCAGGACACAAAAGCCAGGTTCTCAGCACAGAAAGCTACAGCCCAGAACAGCAGCAGGACGGCACTGTGTCCTCTTGTCCGATCCGACACCAGGACCCTGCACCTCTCCACCCTGAGTAGAGCCATAGCCCAGGCCCATCCCAGGATGGAAAAGCAGCCGTACAGCACCACATACCCTGGAAGTTCATCTGCATTCGTGGCTCTCCAAATCATTCCACCCAGAAACTGGATGATCAGAAAGACGTGGAGGACCTGCTGAAAACCATAGAGGCAGGAGCGAGGAATGAACTTGCGCTCCATTTGCGTGCCATACTTTTGGTAGCATATGCAGTGGATGGTGCCAAGGAGGAAGGAGAGGGAGAGCAGGATGGTGGGGACCAGTGTGAAGTAGAAGCAGGGGGCGATGCCTTCATCCACCCAGGTTATGGAGATGGAGGAATTTGCTTCACAGTAGCTCTGCACAAACACCATGGCTGCAGCTAGGAGAGAGAAATCATTTTAAAATCCTAGCAGCAAATCCTAACAAAGACATCCCGCCTGTACGAGGTGTTTTATAGTATACCTAGAAAGAGGAACTGCTTTGGCTCTTTTACATTAGGCACTGATTTATGCGATAGTAGTAAATAAATACCGACATACAGCTAAAATGTGTGATAAATACTGTAGGCAGATAAAGAACAAATAGTGTAAGCAATTATAATTATTACCTTATAAACTTTAAACTATCAGACTACATTTCAGAGGGTCTAGAGATGAAACCGGCTGTTGTTGTTAGTTTTTAACATTACCTTTCCCAGGCAGGCAGCTGTGAAGTCCAAACACTGTACACAGTCCACTTGTTAGTAACCGAGGCTACTCCAGGGAGACGAGCGAGTCCTCCGAGCTGTTATTAGCTTGCTTATCGTCTCTAACTGTAGTTCAAACGACATTTAGGAATGACACCCAGAGCACAATAACTCACAGCTATGTGTCTGTCATTACTACCACCAGCTGTGTGTTACACTGATGAAGCCGGTGTTCGGAGTCCTCCCAGTTCTTCTTCTTCTTGTCAAATTTTCCTGGCGAAACCGTGGAGTAACGCTACCAGCTGGCACGGAGTGTGAACACACACAGACACACCAAATAAAAAAACAAACACAAAACCCTTTTAAATCAAATTAGTTTGTCTTAAAAACAATGTATTAGAAATTGTACACGGACCGCTAGCTTTTAAATCAGGTCCAGTATCATTTTCATCTTAATTAGGATCAGTAGTTTCTTCTTCTCCACTGCCTGGAGCAAATTTAGCTTCACACCTTTGCCATTGCAGTGCACTGCAATTCATACATTAAAAAGCAAGAATAGTTAATACATTACTTTCAATTAGTGCACCTGTTTTAAGGTGGACCCTTGAGGTATCAAACCTGAGACAAAGGCTCAATACTGTTAGTTAAAGAACAATTTGCAGCCAAGGACATACGAGCAGAAACAAGGACACAGTCAGTCTTAAACACAACATCAAGCAACTGAGGCAGCATTATTCAGTGCAGACACTCGGAAAAAGAAATCACACTGCCACTGCAATCACCTGAACAAACGGCTAAGAAAGCTGCCTTTTTACATTAAAGCTTATACAAACCTTTATTTTAGTGTAAAGACTCGACAGAGACACAGAGGCATTCCAGTTCAAGAGTGCTGCTATAAAAGCACACAAAGCATCTATGAAATGCATGTCATTATTTTTCATTTACACTATCAGTTAATAAGGCAAATAAGTATTTGTGACATAGGTTACTATAAAAGCAGGCTGGGGAGAATCCACACTTGATATGAGTGTAACACTGCTTACTTATGTGAAATCATCATCAGTGAATGCTTGCAAAACAGAAACTACCTTGGTATTATAACAAACGGCTTGACATTGGCCACACATCCACACTTGCAGGTTTCTTTTTCCTCTCTCTTTTTGCTATCTTCACACCGATGTCTCTCTTTCTCGCCTGGCTCTTCTCTCAGTCTTTGTGCTGTCATCCAACAGGTCGGTGTAACACTGAAGCAGGGTTCAGTTATCTATATCACCTATCCACCCATATCAATTGCATTATTCAAGCTGAGTATCAGGCTTCTACTGCTGGCGGTTGACATAAGCAGTTCTTTTCACCTTTTTTCTTACCTTTTTAAATTCATTTTTATTATTATTTACGTCTTTTTGAAGAGATCTGGCCACGAAGGCAGCTGAAATAGCAACATATGCAACATCACAGGTTTATCAAGGTATTTTAAGTAGCCATAAAAGACTGGATTGATTATAATGTAGGTGCAAACTTTAGTCATGGAGATACTTGCAAAGCAGGTCATTTCTTTATTTTATATATAACCCTTAATAATAATAATAATTCATTTTACAAATATAAGCAAAGAAATTACATATAAAAGAGTTGTTGGCACAACATCATCTCCAATAGATAGTTTCCCTGAATATGTAGCATTAGAGGAAAATGAAAAATAATACAAAAATACGTTATTGTTCCGGCTATTAGTAAAGTTATTTTTAGGGGTGCTAAGATGAAATTTAGGGATGCTTGAGCACCTCTGAAAAGGGTCTAAACTCACCAATGTCCACCACAGACACAGTTTCCAGTATGGTGTCTTACTATTATAAATAAATTCAGTGTATCCAGGTCAGAGTTGTGAAATGATCATCTCCTGTCTCAGCAAATCTTCTCGAAACAAACAGTATTTTAGTCCAATTTACAGACACAGTTTGCTGCCATTACACAACAGGTCTAAAGTTTTACTGCTGGATGGCTTCAGGTTTCGGCACTTTAATATCCCATAAGTGAAACATGCACAGAATTAATTAACACCAGACCATCCCTATTACCAATAAATTAACGTGGTATTACACGACTTATCATAGATATAACAATTCAGATTGTAAACTCATTATGATGCAGTTTTGCATCCATGGACTAAGTAAAATAATAGTTTGTTAAATGCATCAGTGATGTGAGATACCGTCACATTAACATTTCTTCAAAGTCTAAACTGGACAGGATGTTGTTTTAATGTAAAGACAGAAAAAGGATGGAAATAATGCCATTTATTGCTCATGATTACATGATAAAACAGTATTTCCAAAACCTGTAACTATGAACAACACCTTTCGTGAGGTAGATATAAGACAGCAAATAACTTATTTAAAATTGTATGGCTGTACTTAGATCTATGGACGTTTAATTTCTAGACATTCTTTTTCATGCAGATATTTTGACTTGCTAACTGAGCACAAGCGCAGATCGATAACTTGGCCCCATTACATCCACATACCGAGTGGAAACCTCTGCCGTGAGAAATGTCTGTGGTCTTTCTGCCAATGGAAGGCTGGACTGTACAACTTCAGGCATGAATCAGTATGTCTAAAGATAACTGAATGATGAAAAACAATCAACAAACCCTGACACAACAATGCTATTATCAAAGAAAATGAAAAAAATATATATTTTTGTCAGTGTCACACAGAAAATGATGATGAATGCCCATTATTTTACTACCATAAACATGGAGATATATATTTATGCACTACCAGCTCCTCTCTCCTGCTCCAAGAATGTACAAATACATACAGCTCAAAATTCAGCTAACAAAACTTTAAATAACAAAACAAAATCCCTGATGACATTAACACCATTCTATTCTTAAGCATATAGTATTCAGCAGGATTCAGAATTAACAGTCTGAGCACACCAAGATACAGTGTCAAGACTGATTTCACTTTTCATGTGTCTCAGGTCATATTATTGCTCCACAGCAGAAGCAGAAATATACAACCCCCATAGCTTCTTTCTCATTAACAATAAAAACGAATAAGCTGGTTTTTCATGAAATTTGGTAGAGAGGTGGAGGAAAGACGGGAACCCCCCCACCACCACATTTTATTCAAAGGGGACCCATTATGCTTTTCTTGCACCTCCATATTTGTATTCTAAGACTCTAATAGCTCCAATAGTCCAACTCTTTAGTCTAACTTTCCTCTGCCCAGCAGGTGGAGCAGGTGGGTGGGGTTTCAGTGCTTACTGTGAGAGTTGTGTGACTGAGATAATTAGGGATTTCCCCTCTCTTCGACATCATAGAGAGTCACAACAAGAAAAAAAAAGTCTCAAATTGTGAATTTAAGCAGTCTGCAACCTGAACATCTGGCTCACAGGAATAATTATACATAAACTGATCTTTTTGGATCTTTGGCGGTCTTTAAATGAGCATCTGCACATGTAACAGTACATCTATGAGAGAAAAAGCACAGCAGGTCCCCATTATGTTTAGTTTGTGAGCACATAGTATCATCTGTCTCTTCTCCTGTGCCAATTCTTTTTAGTTTTAGATCTTTTGTTAACTCCTGGCATCAAAACCGTAGCTGGAATCACAACTATTGGATAAAGTCTAAAAGGTGTGAATACCTCTTCAGTTTCATTAGGCACCTTAGCCTGACCTGTCATTGCACATTCACTTTAGAAAATCTAGCAATAAATAACACTTTCACCTTGCTGAGTGTTCAAAACATTTAAAATCGCACATTGCCTTTTTACAACCATAACAAAGAATACAAAAAGATTTTTCTTAAAGCAAATACATTCAGTGCCCGTGGTGTCCTGAGGAGGTCGATGGTGGCTGTAGTTTCTCAGACTGGCGATCTTTGGTTTCAGTGTCTGATGATGAATCTGAGTCCTGAGCCTGTTGTTGCTTCAACCACATGTCTGCATACAAACCTCCTTTTTGTAGCAATTCCTCATGTCTAGGATGGAGAAAAGATTGATATTTATTTGTTTATTGGTTTGCTGGTCTGTAGCATTCAGGTGAGTGCTAACACAAGGCCACGGAGGAAGGACATCAGCAATCATCTTAAAGAAGCAGCTGCTGCTGCCAAGCAGTGTTTATAGGGATATTTCCAAACAACTTGAAAACCATAATTCTACAGTGGAAAACCTTCAAAACAGCTGCCCATTCATGCAAGGAGTGGACGTCGCAGTATATTCACTCTAACGTAAGACCGTGCAATGCTTAGAGAAACCACAAAAAGAGCTGCATCTCAGACTCTACAGGCATCCGTTAGCATGTTAAATGTTTATGTTAAAAGTTCATGTTAAAAATTCATGACATTGTGATTACGAAAAAAATCGCAATCGACAGATGAAAACAAAGTGGAGATATTTGGCCATAATGCACAGCACCACATTTTGCAAAAAACAATATTGGCAAAAGACCTCATAACAACTGTCAGCACTATAGCAGTGATGACTTGGGCTTGTTTTGCAGCCACATGACCTCAGTACCTTGGCCATGAATTACATGGTCATGGAAAACTTTTCTTTTTCCAGGGTAGAATGATGGACGGCATAAATTTTTAGTGACTTTAAATCACAACAATTGGGTGCACGTTTGAATTTAATTTGAATTTCCTCTAATCCACTCAGCAGCAAATTTATGGACTACCTCCAAATTCAACTTTGCGTTAAATGAACAGACAGGACACAATTTGATGTTCCAGCAGAACAATGATCCCAAGCACACATCGGTGTTTTTTTTAATGGATAAAGCAAGCAAACATTAAGCTTTTGAAATGGCCTTTCCAAAGTTCTGACCTTATAGACTATCAGGGCTCTAGACTAACTTTTTGCCACGGTTGCACCAGGCGCACCAGCACAAAAGTTAGGTGCGCCCACTGGTGCGACCAAGGTTTTTATTTAGTCGCACCATTGAAAAATTTGGTCGCATTTGCGACCCGAGGTCCCGATTCACAAGGTCCCGATTCAATTCGAGTCAATTTTGCCTCAGACAGTCAGAAATATTATAACTCTGATCATATGTGAGACTTCATCAGAGGTGTGAGCATCACAGCAGATGCCTTTGTGTCAAAGTAACTGAGAATAAAACACAGAAAAACATGAAGGAGATTTTCCTGGCAGATAACCTTAATTAGCCAAATTTTAAAAAATTTACATTTCTTCAGTATTGAACAGCAGAAATTAGGCTTTCTTGGCCGAGGACATTTAAGTAAAAAAAAACAAAACGCTGCAAACAATGGTCGACTGGTGGGCAATAAGCGAATGAATAATGCTGAAAACATGCTGATTCAGTGAATTTTGGTTGGAGAGAGACAAAACCCACAGCTCAGAATCTAGCGCAAAAAAGACGTAAACACAAAGCGCAGACCCGCCAACGCATCAGAATCAGTGAGCTGTCAGCGGTCAGCCCCAACGGCGTGTCCGTGTACGTGCCGTCGGGTGAGAAAGCCGAGAAAGAGAAATCTGATTCTGATGCGTCGGGTCCGCTCTGTGTTTATGTCTTTGTGTGGAATCTGTTTAGCTGCTCTCATTTACTGTTTCAGCTGTTTGGTGGTTGTTAAAATAGTTTTGAGAGCTTTAACCTGAGATTCTGGCGTTTCTGGCAAAATACATTTATATTTAAAAGTCTTATAAAAGTTTTTATATTAAAAAATTCAGGATTTAATGAATTGATATCGCTTTATTCAAGCTACTCACCTCCCTCTTCCACCTGCACTTTCAAACGTACACACAAAGGACTACGGGACAACTACAGGACCACGGTCAATCATAGAGGTCCCGCTCCTGACTATCTCTGATTGGGACACACGATAGGGGCATGATGTCTGTCAGTTGTCAACACGGAGACTTTCAGAGTTGCCGGGACTTTTTTTTTTTTTTTCTTTTTACTGGAACAGCTGGTCGCACCGGTGTGACAGGATTTTATTTAGTTGCACAATTGAAAAATTGGTCGCACTCTAGAGCCCTGACTATGCTTAAAAGTTGTAACAAAACTAAACAGTTTCAATGATATCGACCAATTCTGCCAAGAAGACAGTGAGCAAAAATCAAGCCAGAATAATGCCAGAAGCTTGTTGATGGCTAGCCCCAAATTATCATGAGATTAATGCTCATGATGACCCTCTGTAAACTTTTCACAGATTCCTATGAATGCTTTAGTTTTCACAACTGTATGCGTTATGGCAGGAGTTTCATTCAAAACAATCAGGCACACTTACCGTCCACCCTCAGCAATCCGCCCTTCATTGACAACCAGGATCTGGTCTGCTGCGATGATGGTGGACAACCTATTACAGAGCAATAACGGACCCACAAGTCATCGGTGAAATAAATGAAGATGGATAAATTCACTTAAAAAAACCTGACAGTACATGAATTTATTTACCTGTGAGCTACAACCACTGTAGTGCGATTGGCACAGACTTTGGCCAGAGAGGCCTGGATGTTGCGTTCTGTCTGTGTGTCCAGGGCAGATGTGGCCTACAGAGAGATAATATTAGAAAACTGCAACTAACAGCAATGAGTTTACACTTGAGATGACAGTTCAGTCGCATACCTCATCCAGCAGGATGATTTGTGGTGCTTTGAGGATAGTTCTGGCGATAGCCACCCTCTGCTTCTCTCCTCCACTCAGCTTCAGTCCTCTTTCCCCCACCTGGGTATCATAACCTGCCCGACAAAAACACAGGAAGAGGCTGAAAAAACTTCTTGCAATATAGAAGAGACTGCAGTTACACAGTGATCATCACTAACTACACTTTAGAACATTTTAAAAATATGGCTAACTTCAGAAATATACATTTAAAAGATATAAACTTAGATTCAATTTAAACACCCACGATTTTAGTAAAAGTATGGAAAACAAATCTTTGAAGTCACAATGCTGAATAAACCAAGGGATTAATGTGCACATTACCATCAGGGAAGGTCATGATTTTGTCATGGATATCAGCAGCGAGTGCAGCCTCCTCCACCTCCTGGTCATTAGCAGTGGTGCGACCGTAGCGAATGTTATCCCGGATGGTGTCGTTGAACAGCACGGTATCCTGGGGAACCACGCCGATATGAGATCGCAGAGATGTTTGTTTCACCTGAGGAAAGATGATGAGAAAGTAATAAGCAGTTTAGACTCCGTGTATGTGTGTGTGTATATATATATATATATATAAGCATGCAGTTACAGTAATATTAAAGACAAGACTTTATGACTTCTGCTTATATTATTAATTTTACTGGTTGTTTGTTAATGTCTTGAATTTCCAAATATTTCTCACACAGTAGCTCTGGTGCCAAACCTCTTACCTTTGATATATCCTGGCCATCAATGCGAATGCAGCCTCCCTGAACATCATAGAAACGGAAAAGCAGTCGAATGATTGTGCTTTTCCCAGATCCCGACGGCCCAACCTGAAGGTATGTTAGTAATCCGTAATGTTAGTAACACCTTAACTGCTCAATGTAATGCTGGGAAGCAGGAAACATCTCGCCTCAGACTCACCAGTGCAACTGTCTGTCCTGGAAGAACTGTGAAGGACACATCCCTGAGAATCTCCTTGCTGCAAAGCAGTAAAGAAATCTAAGAATGAGCCATGCAAGAACACACTGAGACTGAAGTTTAATAAAAGAAATCAACGCAAAAATAAACCAACCCGTTTGTGTAGCTGAAGTAAACGTTTTCAAACTCCACTTTCCCCAGTTTAAAGAGAAGGCTTCCTGCATTTACTTCATCCTTCACCTGCATCAGGCAACATATAAAGACCACAAAAAACTCAAAACACATAAAAACCCCCCACTGATATCACCGCTGCAAATATTTACCCATCTATAAACATACCTCTTGATCTTCTTCGAAAAGTTGGAACATGTTTTCCATGTCAATAAAGGAAGTCTGGATCATTCTGCAGGGAAAGAAGAGAGAAACCAACAGTTGGCAAAAGGAACAGGAGTCAAACAGAGTTTTGGTAAAAGCAATACATAATCTCTATATTTTTTTACCTGTAGTATGTCCCAAACCAGTTGAGTGGGGTGTACAGCTGGATGATGTAGGTACCGAAGAGAACATAATCTCCAACCTGAGGTTAGAGTTGCTTTTATGACACTTATAATAATATAATAACAACAATAATAACATAATTGCATAGTTTTGGAAATGTGGAGAGGCATAATGCAAACCATTATTACAAAGTCAATACCAGAAACGTTCCCTCTGTGACAAAGTATGCACAGAGCAAGGAACCAGCCAGCAGTCCTGCTCCAATGATGGCGTTCTGTGTTTGATTGAGTAAGGCCAGAGATGCCTGGGTTTTATACTCTGATTCCTACAACAGGAGAAGGAAGCAACAATTAAATATATGACTCCATTCCTGAGACCACTAAATTAAACATTTTTCTCTACCTCTGTGATCAATGTCTCAGTTTTAGTTTTGGTGAAATACAGGAACAAATATCTACATGCAAACCCAATAATAGTTGGTTAAATGTCTCTTAGCAAGTGATTTTGCTTATTTTGGAGCCATGATTTAGTGACATAACACCCAACGATGTCCAAGAATTTAGAGGTAGTCCTCAGCAGCAGAATATTATGGATTGTCTAAATATTGTCCCAGGAAAATCAAAGCAGCAAAATCACACAGAAAACACTGAATTCCAACATCCAGTTATTTCATTTTGTCTTTGTTTTGAAATCAAACCTGACATAAATTTGCTTCCACGCAGCATCTTAATGCTAAAAGCTATCTCAAAGGTAGCAATAACTAGAAAGACTGTAGGAGAGCAGGTTTATTCTGACTCCTGTTAAAGTAAACAAAGACCAGCTTAGGAAAAAAAACAGCAGGGGAAGGCGTGGCAAGCCGTGGAGTGCCAAAACCGGTTGATAAATGCACTTACCTGATATTTTAAGATTGCACCCTCAAACCGGCCGACCTCATAGTTCTCTGCATTGTAGTATTTTACCTATGGAACCAGAAAAAACTAATTGTATTTTAAAGTGCATTTTAAGATGAAAGAATAATAAAAAGAAAAGTAAACTTCTTTATGAACCACAAACTTATTTAATTTACCGTCTCAAAGTTTAACAAGGAGTCCACAGCCCTGGACTTGGCAGTGTTATCCATCTGATTCATTTCTCGTCTGTACTTGGTTCTCCATTCAGTGATGATGATCGTCAAGGCTGGCAAACATTTGAATAAGGAATTACTACACAGTCAAAGAGGATCTGAAATCTATCTTAGCCAATGTTGAAGTACAGAAATGTTTTTCACACTTGAAGTTTATTTTTCATTATTAAACTGGGTCAAAGTGAAGCTAGTTGAGGTTCAACATGCATAACTTACTGAGATACAGGGTCATGCAGATGAAGACAATAAGGCCAAACCAGGCATTGAAAAGAGCGCTGAAGTAGATGATGGCGATGATAATATCAGCAATGGTTGGAAAGATGCTGAACACTATGTAGCTGTGGAAAAACACCAATACCTGAGTTTAATTTTTCTTCAGATTCTAACATGAGAGAAGCATTTAAGGATAAAAACATTGCCTAACAGAATCATTATTTGAGTTATTACTAATTGTTAATAATTATTGTGATCCTGTTTGATGCCATCTTACCTGAGCAAGCTATTAATGGAAGCTGTGCCACGATCAATACTTCTCAGTACTTCACCAGTTTTGCGGCTCAGATGCCAGCGCAGAGAGAGGGAGTGCAGGTGGCCAAACAGATTGACTTGAACCAGTCGATTGGTGTACTGCTGCACGCGGATCCAGAAGAAAGAGCGCATGTTACTGACAAATCCAGAGGAACCTGAAAAGAAGAGAGGTTGGCGGTCAGAATAATGAAGCAGCCTTAATGCTAGTGTGGCATGTGAGGCTGATGCTCATTGTGCAGCTCTCTGTGGTACTACAATGTTCACTGGGCATCCGTGAAGTAAGTCCTACCTGCTCCTCCACCCTGCATGAACTTAAGCAGGACATAAATACACACTGTAACGGCTACAGTGTGCCAGCTGCTGCCATCAGTCAGTTCATTCACTGAAAAAAGGACACAGACATCAAGGAGAATGAGACAAAATGAGGCTTTCAAGCTGTGGTGAAAAAAAAAATCAATGAATAAATAAAAAGTATTATGAGATTTTAATCTGACTGCAACAATGTCAATGCAGTGCCATCAGTGTGAGTGACTGAACATTTGAGCCTATGGTGCATGATGACGAAGGCACATCACTCACCAATATTCTTGTAGTAAATGGGTACAAAGACGTTAATAGCCCTCTCCACTCCCAGCAGCCCCAAACAGAAGAGGACCAGCAGCTGGAGAAACTTGTTGCCTTGTGGCCACATGTAGGGAACAAGCAGACGGACCTTCTTCAAAAATCCCTTCCAGGTGGACTGGTTCTCCTCTGATCTTCCCAACAGGCTCTGACCCAGAGAAAGATATGAAACCATTAAAACAGCGTTAATAGAGTATATAAGCAAAGCTGCTCGTGTGTTTTAATATACAGTGGAAGTGCCCTGTCACTACCTGTCTACCGTTTTCTACGTCACGCTCATCTTCATTTATCAGTAGCATGTAAGGTCTCTTTGGCAACCCTGGAGCTTTGAGACCGATGAAGAAGAGCAGCCCAGTGCTAATGTAGCGCATCATCCACAGGAACAACTGCACCTGAAGTTTTCATAGATGTTTACACACACATCAGCATGGATACAAAACAGCGTTTAACACAGTGGTAACACAATGCTAATAACACAGTAATGTGAATATGCTGAAGACTGTTAAGTGTTTTATTGAACAGTTACCATATATCTAGGTAGTGTACTATTACAACATAATTTACTATTAAAATAGCACTTTCATAATGTTGACTTTATGGGATGAAGGATGCAATACAATAACATTTTGCAAAGCAAGTACAAGTAAAAGCACTTTAAGTTTAGGAAAAATCAACAACTACATTAAAAAACTTTGCAAAGGAGAAAAACTACAAGTCATGCTTGCAGTTATGTAGTCAAAAAACTTTCACTCAACTCAACTCCTCCCCATGTGGGAGGAGCAAGATCCTGTCTTCTGATTTGATTGGTTAAGAGTGCAGGGTTTAGGAACTGAAAGTCAGACAAGCAGTGACTTAGCAAAAAAGGTTGTAGCGTGCTTACTGCCAATTTGTTTTGCTTTGTTTACTGGGCGGAACCTTGATACATGAGTCAGATTACACTGCTCTGTGGAGTGGCTCCGAAGGCAGACTTATCTTTAACCTTTGGCTCATAAAGGTTTAAACACACACTGAAGTTTAAACAGTTAAAATGCTGTATACAGGAATGAACTCTACCTACAATCTAAGATCAACTAAATGGGTAGGAATGGGGATAAACTGCATAATGCAAGGTAAACACAAGTGTAAGCACACATATTTTGAAAATAGTCTTCACTTCTCTGTTAGGTTCCTGGAACACAATGGTTAAAAAAAATATCTTATGTGAGTGTTCACCTGTTGTGGTTTGTTCTCCAGGCCCCACCACCACTGAGGACTGTACCAGGAGACAAAAGCCAGGTTCTCAGCACAGAAAGCTACAGCCCAGAACAGCAGCAGGACGGCACTGTGTCCTCTTGTCCGATCCGACACCAGGACCCTGCGCCTCTCCACCCTGAGTAGAGCCATAGCCCAGGCCCATCCCAGGATGGAAAAGCAGCCGTACAGCACCACATACCCTGGAAGTTCATCTGCATTCGTGGCTCTCCAAATCATTCCACCCAGAAACTGGATGATCAGAAAGACGTGGAGGACCTGCTGAAAACCATAGAGGCAGGAGCGAGGAATGAACTTGCGCTCCATTTGCGTGCCATACTTTTGGTAGCATATGCAGTGGATGGTGCCAAGGAGGAAGGAGAGGGAGAGCAGGATGGTGGGGACCAGTGTGAAGTAGAAGCAGGGGGCGATGCCTTCATCCACCCAGGTTATGGAGATGAAGGAATTTGCTTCACAGTAGCTCTGCACAAACACCATGGCTGCAGCTAGGAGAGAGAAATCATTTTAAAATCCTAGCAGCAAATCCTAACAAAGACATCCCGCCTGTACGAGGTGTTTTATAGTATACCTAGAAAGAGGAACTGCTTTGGCTCTTTTACATTAGGCACTGATTTATGCGATAGTAGTAAAAAAAATCACCGCGGTACCTGTTACTGCGCTAAATATTGTAGGCAGAGAACTGCGCAAACACACGAGAAAACAAAGTGTGAAAGGTTAGCGCACCAGCTCAGTGGCACAAGAAGCTAATGTGGCTACAAGAAAAGGAAACTTATAACTATCAGACTACATTTCAGAGAGTCTAGAGATAAAAACCGGCTGTTGTTGTTAGTTTTTAACATTACCTTTCCCAGGCAGGCAGCTGTGAAGTCCAAACACTGTACACAGTCCACTTGTTAGTAACCGAGGCTACTCCAGGGAGACGAGCGAGTCCTCCGAGCTGTTATTAGCTTGCTTATCGTCTCTAACTGTAGTTCAAACGACCTTCAGTAATGACACCCAGAGCACAATAACTCACAGCTATGTGTCTGTCATTACTACCACCAGCTGTGTGTAGCCATACTTACAAAGCGGTTGTCCTTGTAATGTGTTCACAAGTTAAACAACCGCTACCATGACTCGACAGCATTACGTTACACAACAGCGCCTGCTCGCTCTACCTGAACCTCAGCGCCCCCCAGAGGACATCCACGGAACATGCAGACCAACAGGGGAACGACAGGCTTAACCTGTATCAAGTAGCTTAAAATGATATTTTGAGATATTCAAGTAATTAGCAAGTATTAAAAGGCTACAGCAAGGGTGTCAAACGTCACACTGGATTGCTCTGGAAAGTGTGAAGGGCATAAATTTTGCACTGTGCCCAGTATTTTCATAGGTTTCACACCTTTACCACTGATACAGTCTTCTCCTATGACCATTCATACTACATCAACATAATTAAGTTACAGATAAGCAAATAAATGCTAAAAAATGAAAGTGTTTTTTCACTGTGTAACGTGTCAATAATAATAATAATAATAATAATAATAATAATAATAATAATAATAATAATAATAATAATAATAATAATAGTTTAAAAAGGACATTTCCTTTTAATTAACTAAAACTTTCAGTTTTAATATTACAGGACAGTCTGGACAGTGAGCTACCAGAACTTTTTCTTTATTTTGATTGATTTTTTTTAAATACAATGTTGTTTTTTTAATTTACTACATCAGCATTTCTCAATCTTAAGTGTAGAAAAAAATGCTGAAATTGCACTTCCTTGTCTTATATCAAGACTATCTCTGGGATTAAATTAGTATTTAAACTTCTGTACAGTGACATAGGGGAATTTCTCTGGTCTGGCCCATTTAAGATTCAAGTGGACTGTATGTGGCTCATAACCACAATTTAGGATGAGTTTGATCCCTAAAGTTCTGTCTAAAAATGTGAAAATAAAATGAAAAACCTTTTTTCAGTACAGTTGTACTTCTTCGAAATGCACAACATGTATGTAATAAAGAAAGCTATTATACAATTTTTAACCAGAAAAAGGATGGCTGAGGGGATGAAAAAGAGGTAAATCTTATCAAATGGAGCCTTCAGAATGGGCACAAAGAGATGCTAGAGACAGGCAGAGGTTTAGTATTCTGCATGCTCCTCAATGTAAAATTGCAAAGACTTTGTATATCTTACTATCTACAGTGAACGATATCAGCAAAGCATTCAGAAAACAATCAGGAGAAATCTCTGTGTGCACAGGACAGGGTCAAAAATCAGTGTTGTATCTGTGATCTTTGGGCCCTCAGACAGCACTGCATTAAAAACAGGAATTCTGTCATGGAAATCGCTGCTGGGCTCAGGAACGCTCTGTTTGCAAACATCAAAAAATTCTCAGAAGACCATCGGAAGATATGATCCAGAAAGGGAGCCATCTACTCCAGCCTAATGCTCATTTAATATGGAGTGAGGCAAAGTGGAAATGTGTTCTGTGTCAGACAAATGTGATGTGAATTTCCTTTTAAAAAATATGGATGGAGAGGGACCATCCGGCTTGTTATCAGTGTCTCTGATGGTATGGGGGTGCATTAGTGTGCAACTGTTTGCCCTGGAAGAGCAGAACAAACACCTGCACTGTTCGTTCAGAGTCGCCTTGCCTTAAAACAATATCAAAATGCAAAAATGCTTCATTTTCCCTGTTAAAGGTGAGATTCCCCGCATGTACTTCATCTTGAATCCTTCACAAAGGAACAAATAAAAACATTGCTTGTCTGTTAACAATGCTCCTCTTGTTCTTCTTCAGAAAGTTTGAACATGTTTTCCATATCAATGACAGATGGCTCTGTATTCGAAAAAAAAAAATCACAGCACTTTAGTAAACACCAATACATCTGACAATCTGTGCTACTAACATTTTTTCTGTATTTTCAATTTCATTTTAAACAACAAAGATGACATTTTAAGACAGAATATGTTTTTTTTCTTCTTCTGTTATTTTTCTACCACATCGCATTATAGTCTTGTTGAATCTTTGTCCTGCACAGCTGCTGTACACTGCTTTTCAGTGTGTCACATGATGACTTTGCAGTAAACAATACAGTGAATGACATTTCCGCCTAAGTTTTTAAACAAGTCTAAGAATGGCTAACTTGTCTGCCTTTCTCATTTTGCACTTGGCACTGCCTTTTAATGGCACCACGTTGAGTCTGTTCGGCCTGTTCCTGAGTCTCTGCCTCAACACCAGCCCCAGGCCCCCGTCACAAAGACTGTTTCTAAATCAGCTGCAGTTTTATCTCTTCCTGAATCAAAGAATGTACTTCCTGCTCTACAAATTGTTTCTGAATCACAGCCTACAAACAAAGTCGGACAGGTTTGAGTCACCTGACCTTCCCTATCTTCCTGAATTTCACTGACACCTCCCATCTTCTTGAGTCAGAGTCTGCTGCCGTCCTTGTGGCTGTTACAGAAACTGCTCCTAAATAAGATTTCTTTTACAAAAGGCCCTTGGGTTGACTGACATGAAGACAGCTTCTTCGTCTGTTCATCATTTAGCTTCCAGCCTCCTTCACACATGCCATGATAGTCAATGCAACTGCCATTAACTCCCAGCACAAGGTGCTTCTGTCATTCACACTAATGTATTATCCTGTTCCAGGGCCATCTTAGCCATTATTGGAAGAGGTACCATGGCCACTGCCTTCTAGTACATCCCCAGTTTTACATCCCAGATACCAGCACAGAGAAAGGGTGTGCAGATGGGCTAACAGATTCACTTGAACCAGCCAGTTGGTGGAGTGATTTATCTTCTTAACTCTGCCTCAACTGCATGAATAATCACACGTTTGCCAAACTGTAGGGAACAATCAGAGGTACCTTCTCCCAAAAACCCTGCCAGGTAGACTAGTTCTCTTCTGATCTTCCCAACAGGCCCTGTCACAAACGTATTAGTGCTTAAAACTGCATTAGACAGAGTAAAGCAGCAATGAAAATACAATTAACTTGGCATCTGTCCACTGTTATCTGTCTGCTACATATCTCCCGCTCGTCTTCGTCTCCTTGGCAAGCCCGGAGCTTTGAGACCAGAAGAGCAGAAAAGCAGGCGCATTAGCTACAGGAACAACAGCACCTCAGGGGTTCAGAGACGTTCACGCACAGATCTGTATAGATACAGAACAGCAGTTAAACCGCGTGTTAACAGAGGACAGATGTTAATGCAATGCTCATAATGTGTGTGATGTGCAATATGGGACAGTAAAAGCATTATGAGCATGGGAAAAATCAAACAGTAGAAAAACAACAACTCATAAACTACAAGTCATGCTTAAAGTTATGTAACCTTCAGGTTTCACTTAAGGCTTGGAACTCAGTGTTCAGGGAAAAGGTCCTGTCCTCTGATTTGATTGGTTAACAGGGATTTAGGACCTGAAAGTCAGACAGAGCAATGACTCAGTAAAAAAGGCTCCAACGTGCTTATTTTGCATCACACTTTGATTTGCTTTGTTGGGCTGATACTTCATACATAAGACAGGTTGCACCAGCTTTGACGAGTGGCTCCACAGGGGACACTTTTATAAAGGCCTTTAATAAAGAACATTTGACCAATTAAGACCATTTAAACACACACTGACAGATTTCATTATTATGATGCATATAGGTGTGTACTTTCAGATCAATTTGACAAACAAACCTAGCTTACCTGATAATCTTAAAAGGCTAGGAGTGCTACTGTAGTTTGCATATTTTGACCAAATCCTTTTAGTAAAAGTCTTCACTCTATTTTTTGGGGATTTTTAAAAAATGAGCAAATAAGAGCATTCACCCCTGTTCACACTGGTCTCCGATTGATCACCACCATTGGACTGTACCAGGAGATACAAATCAAAAAACTTAGGAGGTGATGAGACACACCTGGAAATGAAAGAAATAAAATTACAAGACAGATTGCTCCAAAGATGCAAGCTCTTGCGTTCTTATATTATGCCAGGTTACATGTGCAGTGAGTAATGAAAGCAGTTGCAACATAATCTTATCATGTGACCTTGTTAGATAAATGTCTGCACTGAAAGGCAGCAACAAAGTAGAGAATCAGTAGGTAACCTTGTAAAAATAGTGAGTGTCTATGCTGCCATGCCATCCCTCTGAACCTGCCACAGAGGAAGAGCCTTGACCCAGACAAAACTATCATGAATCGTGTAGTCATAACCAGCAGTCATAACAAAGGCTTATGAGCTGCAACTGAAAAAAGCAACATTACAAGCAATATTTCTGTCACCACAATCCAAGAGGGATAAAAAATCGTTTCCCTCTAATGCATCCTTTTACAGTGTAGAGCAGGGATGGGAAACATAAGGCCCAGTCTTGGCCCGGCCTGACAAAGACTCCAATCTGGCCCACTGGACAGCTTTGAAAAATATGAAAGAGGGCATAAATTTTGGAAATTTGACTGTATTTTTACAAGCTTTACAGCTTTTTCTACTGATAAAGACCTCCCCCCATGACTATTCTTAATATGCCAACACAATTAAAACACAAGTAAAACAGTTAAGAAAAGTTTTTTCACTATCTAGAAATTTCAGGGTTTTTTCTTTCTTTTTTTTTAACATTTTAATGTACTTTTTACAGTGGCCCCACATAAAAAACAAAAACAAAAACATATTCTGTGAATTACAGGACAGCCTGGGCAATGGTACTCAAGGAGTCTTACTCATTTCTTTCTTACAAGTTAAGCCCGAATGTTGACACATTCATGACAAATCACGAGCAAGAGCCGAAGTTTTGTCTGTTGCTTACAGCTGTTTGCAGGAGTCTTTACACAGAGATCATCATATTTGCTGTATTAGACAGCAGCAGAAGTCTCCCCTGAGCCTTTCTAAAGTGAGAGCGTTCTTGGAGTTCATGCTCAGTGGTTCGTACATTATTGAAAACTATGACATGATTGGTCGACGTGAAAATGACACACTAAGTGAAAACAAATAAACAAACAAAACACCAAAATAGCAACAGTTTTTGATTTTTTCAGTATGTGACTTGGATAGGAGAGTAACCTTTATTAGAAACTCTGTTTCATGGTTTCCAGATGCTGAGCGTGTCTCACATTACAAAGATTTGAATGATTTCCTGCAATGTTACAGGGTGGTCAGTAGATGGCACTAAATACAAAGGTATAATCAGGAAGCTCGCATCATCAAGTGTTCAAAACTTCGATGATGATGCTCACATAGGGTGAAAAAACACTTTGTGGGAGATACTGGGTGACTGATGGCATTATGTCAGCATGTCTCTTCAGACTAAAAGAATATTGTGAAACTTTAATACTTTAAAAAGGAGCAACATCTTGTGGTGATGAGAGGGTCAAAGTAAAGAGTCTTTCTCCTCCAACCATATATTCAGAATTTAATAAAAAGTGGAGGAGTCCCTAAACATCCACCTGGCTCTTGTGACCTTCCTATGGGGATGAATAGAAGACTCTTAAGAATAAGGGCCTGTGTGTGTGTGTGTGTGTGTGTGTGTGTGTGTGTGTGTGTGTGTGTGTGTACCCCCATATGAATGCAGAAAAAAAGGATTTCCTGATGGACTCTGCAAAAGAAAGCAAAAAAGATGTGAAGTGATATTTTGGTTGGGGCTCACACTCACACACGCACACATGGAGCAGAGGATGAAAAAGGGGTAAATCTTATCATTTAGAACCTTCACAATGGGCATAAAGAGCTGCTAATCTGCTTCATCTCCCCGGTCCCTTTGTACGAGTGGAAATGGACCTTCTGTCCACCGGCAGCTTGTCACCCCGCTCTTTTGTCCTCCGGTGGATGTGATGGCCTGCCCATCACAAACCTCATCTCTCTCCCCCTTTTGTGGGGACCCGCGCATACAGCCCTCAGCTGGAGTCCTATAAGTCCTTTAGGTGTCTTTTCTTTTATTAAATCCTACCTTTTCTCTCATTCTCCTTTATTCTTCTTTGTTTGCCAGAGGCTGCCTGACACGTATGGATTGTAACAGGCGGGGATAAGACGGATGTGTATGCCAATCTAAATCCGTTGATTTAGTGAGAAGAGAATATTGGTGGTGTTAGGAGTGCTACAGCCGATCTCATTAGTACTAAGGGCGATCAATAAAGCTTTTGGGTCTGCTGAATGCAGCGTTCACTGAAGGACTGTGCTTTGTGAGTTTGTTCTTTGCCTTGTGCTCACTGGCAGATGACCTTTGCTACCTTTAATACTCACAAATCACCCGTGATCTATTGGGTGGCAGGACTGGCAACCAAGACAGCCTCTTCATATAGTGGATTTAGTCTGGCAAGCATCTACTTTGCTTTTCAGCAAGGTGCTTACTCCAAATTATATACTTACAGCACCTGATGACTATGAGCCTGTTTTTAAAGAGGCAAGCACTTCTGTCAGAACCAACACTCAGTTAAAAATCACATGCAAATATACAAATACAGGATATTTACAGGCCATTTACATGCAGAATTTCTCCCTGAAAAGACAAGCGTGCCAAGTTTTTTTTATTTTTTTGGTTAAAACATCTGGTCCAGAGGCTTCCTTGCTGACGCTAGTCTGCAGGGAAAAAAGGGAACTTTTCATTCATGAAGTTTTCAACCTGCTCCCTCACTGTGGTACTTGAGCAAACAGCCCCGCCTACAGTTTCTGTGCTGAGTTGTGGTTTGCTTGTGTCACGGATTCTTTGTCATTTTTTTTCTGATGCTTTATAAATGTAGCTCAAGCCTTTTACACAGATGACTAGCTTCCCAGCGCTTGGGTTGATGACCTCCAGAGGAAGCAATGTTCGAAAAAGAGCTTTCCACTTGGAAGGACCTGGACTGAGCTTGACATTGTGTCTCCGAGGTTGAGCTTGAACTATCTGACCCTTGCGGTCCACTGAGAGCAGTTCAGCCACCTTTTCTACAGTGAGGAGAACAGCGCAGAGGATAAGATCTGCTGTCAAACTGCTCTTGACAAACACAAAGGGACTCACTCCACTGCTACTGAACTGAACCCTAGCTACAGTCCTCTATTTAAGGCAAGGGTGGATAGGGTGGATGGGGAAGGGGGGGTGAAAGCCAGCGTGTGAGTGAGAAGTGGTGGAGAAGGACAGAGGAGAGACAGAGAGAGAGGCATTGTGTGAAAGATAACTCAGGTTAAAGGAGCAACAGTGAGCCAACAGTGTGGAGGATCTGTCAGAGACACAGTGACAAACAGGTTGAGGCAGAGATGCATCTTTAGAGAAGATGCACAATCCCAGAAGTAGTCTGTTTACACATTCCTGGTACAACGGAATGAAAAACTACAGCAGGATCTTGTTTCTCCACCCCCCTACACACAAACACATGGATATGCAAGATATGGATGGATATGCAAGCATATTTAGACGTGGTTTCTAAGCTGAAAATGATGTAAATGGCAATCTGTGATGCTGACAGGCACCTTTAAAAAAATCATCTTAGAGTCCTTTTACCACAAGGGGCAGTCCCAGATTGTGGCAACAGGGCAACACATGTAGCTTCCTTAATATGCAGATTATCAGTGCATTAATCAATGAAATGGCTTATCGTGTGTGTTATGCACTCAAACCTCAAGGCTGACATGCATTATGCATAAGATTTTATGACAAACAGTAGAATAAATATTATTGTGTAAGACTCACTGGAGACTATACTGTAGCCATAGTCAATGCTTTGTAGCAAGTAGCAGAATCAATCTAATGAACCCCTTTCCTGCAAGAAGCAATGGTCTGTTTCAGCTTTCTACTAACTATAATAATTATTTTAAAGATGAATTAAAGTGCAGCTGAAAATTGAAGACAAAATAAAAGTAAGATGCAAATACAAAAACACTAAACTAAACACCCCTCAAGTGGTAAACAAAGACACTGAACCATTTAATGGAGATTACATTTCCAAGGTGGTCCCAGTCTCCACAGCACAGATTGAACAGTCGTCTGCTTTCCCCTCCTTACAGTCACAGATTTCTGGGGGGGTTTCGACATTTTAGCTCTTTGATGAGTAAAACCAGCTCCTCGTGCGCTCCAATGGCCTGCTGCAAATGTCGTGAGGTTGATGTGTTTGACCTTCAGATAATGCAACTTCTGCCAAATCCGCAACACCACAGTGAACAGCAGAGGCTTTAACGTGACCGTGTCTGACTCCGAACGTCACGAGATGGTTGGTGAAGCAGAAAAAAAGGGGGAAAAAAAAAGGAAAACCCACATCTTCAATCTCAGTGACTGTGAAATAACTATGGCATGATCCTGGTTGGGTAGCCCTAAACACCCTCAGGTCAACTAATAAAAGAGGTTGGGCATTTATATCATATCATATTTAATAATTATATTAAATATATTAATATTATATTTGTCACATAACTGTCAGGGACTGGGTCTCTGACCCAATGTTTCGAGTTTAGTTTGCATTGTTAGATTACAATAATGTAAAGTTTTTGTGTTAGTATTTATTTAGGGTTTAGTTGAGTGTTATTCTACTAGTTAGTCTTGTCTTTTGTCTAGTTTGTCTTGTCCTCTATGTTGAATGTTTAAGTTATGTCGGTGTCTTCGTCTTCCTTATCTGTTCCCGTTTGCCTTGTGTGTTTCGCGCCTTCCCAGTCTGTCATGTGTTGTATGTCTGTGTGTTCCATTTCCCATTGTCAAGCTTGTGATGGCCAAACCCTTGGCCACACTCTAAAGGTGGTAACTATATTTTTATTTCTTCATTTGAAAACAGTAACACACTATAGTTTCCAGGAACTTTATTGATTGGTTTGGATACATTTCTTCTATTTGTAACATTGCACATTTAGTTTACTTATGTATTCATACCAGTTCATTACTTTGATTTTTGACTAACTTTTGTCTTTTATTTCTTACCCGCCATCATCCCTGGGAGTTGCTGGACAAAAGATGGAAGCCAGGGTTTGAAACCATTGAATGCAAAGAGGGATAATTGGACCGCACCACCACTTCCTGCTGAAGGGAGAATGTGTGTTTTCTTTAATTAAAAACAAAGTAGTTGTACTTAATAAAATATTTGAGTTTTGGGTTTAGTAGTTTTGATTTCCTTCTTTGGTGTTTAGTTTATTAACAAACCAGACTATACTGCATTGTTTGTTGTTTACAATTGTGTTTTGTTTAGTTACCCCTCGTGTGTCATAGTGGTCTGATCAGCCATTACATATACCCTTATGTGTCATTTCATGTGGAGGTCAGTTAAGGCAGCCAGCTGGTTTGTTAAGTTGCAGTTTTGCCTGACTTCAGTTTTGTTTCTTTGACCTCTTTTATAAGCTCAACATTTATGACCTTTGTAAATATAATTTTTGGGTTAAATAAATGAAAACCCTATTTGTGTAATAATTCCTGTGTGTAATAATGTGTAATGATTAAATTGAATTGAACTGGAGTGAATGGAAGAGAATTAAATAATGGATTTCATGTTTATGTTTATCTATGTTGTAACAGTGACGACTTGAGACATCTGTTTGGCACTATATGAAGAGAATTAAATAAAATTTAAATGAAAATGATATTAACTGTATTTATACATTTTATATTTTTGTATGAGACACTGTCAGTGTGCTGTTATATAACTCAGGTATTTTTAAGGCCTGACTGGTGGCATTGATGCCCATTGCTTTACTGTGCTGTTGGATGTGTATGTGGGCTATCCCTTGTACCTGACATTTGACTGGGCATCACTGTGTTGCTATGGCATGATCCTGGTAGTTGTTGTTAATAAAACAATAACAAATTCAAATTCAAACATTGCTGCATTCTTCTGTCACTGAGGATTCCAAACCTGCACTCAGTCTCCTCATTACTTTGGTACTGAACAGACAAACTTTGGAGCTCCTGCAAACTTTATTCACAAACTGCAACTATTTTACACAAATCTGCGACTGACAACAAGCACAGAGACTTCAAACAATCACTGAAGTAAGGACTGAAAGATTTACTTTTAAACAATAATGATTAAGACCTTTTTCATAAGGTTGTTTTCCCTTGATTGCCAGCTGTTACTGTTTTTATCTTCATATCTTTCATATTTGTCCACCTAAACAATGCTTTAATGATACAGTTTGAGAAGTTTGATATGAATTTATCCAACTGACTTGAAAATGAAACTGACAACTGTCCTGTAATCTTACACAGAGAAACCAAATCCTGCGTCTTTGCCTTGACAGACGCCTAAAATGGCTCGAGCTGTGGTAAGTTACCCTTCACTGTGTCTGTTTCTAAACATTCAATCGTGTGAATTTTTAAAGAAAAATCCAACAACAACAATAATAATATGTAACAGAGCAAAACGTCAGATGACTTGAATGTTCCTCTGCAACACAAGATCCCTTTGGCTCAAAGTCTGCCTCCTCCACAGGCAAAGGAGAAGCTCCCACACTCATCCAGTGGAGACCGTTGTGCTCTGGACAATGAAGTTCCCGCTTTCATGTTCAGACCTATCAGCGCACCTGCATGTGAGCTCCCAAGTCCACCACCTGCTGATGCCAGCTTTCATTCAAAGGACACAAACAAGATCATTCACCCAGATTTGAAAAATGATCGTTCATCCCTGGATGATGAAGTGGCGTTTTTCATGTGTCCTGCTGATGTTCCTCTGCCTCCGAGACCTCCACCCACTGCAGAGTTACGTCTCTGCAGAAAGCGCAGATATTCTGCTGTTTTTTCTGTGGAGGATGAAGAGGAACATTTGATGCCTAAACGCATGAGGCTGATGAGTTCTGATGTTCCAGTTTCTTCAAGTCCTCCACCTGCTGATGCCAGCTTTCATTCAAAGGACACAAACAAGATCATTCACCCAGATTTGAAAAATGATCGTTCATCCCTGGATGATGAAGTGGCGTTTTTCATGTGTCCTACTGATGTTCCTCTGCCTCCGAGACCTCCACCCACTGCAGAGTTACGTCTCTGCAGAAAGCGCAGATATTCTGCTGTTTTTTCTGTGGAGGATGAAGAGGAACATTTGATGCCTAAACGCATGAGGCTGATGAGTTCTGATGTTCCAGTTTCTTCAGTTCCTCCACCTGCTGATGCCAGCTTTCAGTCAAAGGACACAAACAAGATCATGCATCCAGATTTTAAATATGATTGTTCATCCCTGGATGATGATTTGGCCTTTTTAATGTCTCCTCTGCCTCTGACACCTCCACCCACTGCAGAGTTAGGTCTGGGCAGAAAGCGCAGATATTCAAGCGTTTTTTCTGTGGAGGATGAAGAGGAACCTTTGCCTCAGCCTAAACGCATGAGGCTGATGACTTGGGATGTCTCTAAGTCTCCAGCTGCTGAAAAGAAGTATGTTTTCTTTACGTGTCCTGAAGATAAGAGGTCTGAGTTACCTCTCAGCTCCCCCCAAGGCCATCCACCATCACCGGTCAATAATAATGACACTGACCAGTGTACCATTCTGCTGCCTCCTGAAATCCCAGTACCTCCAAGTCCTGCCCCTGTTGGAGTTCTAGAAACTGTTGATTTTCCTTGTGTTTAAATTTAAATAAGTGTTTGTAGTAATAAATAAATTTTTGAGCAAATACATCTTGAGATGATTCGGTTGCTTATGATGGTTATAATTATCCAAACAGTATTGTTCCTAAGAAGATCTTTACTTTTTCTACTTATTTTCTCCATGAACTATTTTGATGTCTATTTTGAAGATCCACTCATATCATGACAGTATGCTTATTCTCAGTAGAGTGTATAGCCACATCTGAAGAAAGAATAAATTAAAGTCACTCATTAACAACTTACCACATACGCCGGAGCTGAATTCAAGATGTAAGCAGATGTTTCACAGATATCTTGGTTGTCTTTCCATTTCCTACACTAACAGTATCCTGAGAATTGTCTTATACAGCTGATATAAAGGTGAAATTTGATGACTTAATCTAAGCATCATCAGCTTAAATGCAAATGAATCCACTGTACTTGAGGTAACCTAACACTGACCATGAACGCCACAATCACTGTGCGCCAGTCCAACACAGTGCTTTACTGTGAACTCACCACAGTACTGCAAACTAAAGTGTTTATCTTCCAGTCCAATCCAATCCATCTTTATTGAGAAAGCACTTTAAAAAACCCAGGACAAAACCAAAGTGCTGTACAGTAAATGAGTTAAGAACAATAGAATAAAACTTAACAGTAAGAAAAGAAAACACATAATACATAAAAAAAATTTAAACAGCCCTATATTTAAAAACAAGATAAAACAGCAAAAATAAACTAAAAAACTCAAACTAAAAACCAACATCTTACAAGGTGTCAAAGGTCAGGGTGAAGAGATGAGTTTTCAGGAGTGATTTAAGAACAGGCAGAGAAGAAGCCTGTCTAATCTCTAAAGGCAGATCGTGTCACAGTTTCAGAGATGCTACAGCAAAAGCACGATGTCCTCTAAGTTTGCGCTCAGTCCTGGGAACATTCAGGAACAGCTGATCAGCTGACCTGAGACAGCGGGTGGGTTTATAAGACTGTGGCAGCTCAGAGAGTTAAGATGCAGCTAGGTCATGGAGAGCTTTAAAGGCAAATAAAAGAATTTTTAAATGAATGCCAAAAGAAATGGGCAGCCAGTGAAGTGAAGCTAAATTAGGGGAGATGTGCTCAAACCTTCGAGTGCCAGTTAAAACACAAGCTGCAGCATTTTGCACCCTCTGTAAACGAGTAATGTATGAAGCACTGATCCCTATATAAAGTGCATTACAGTAATCCAGCCGAGTGCTAACAAAGGCGTGGATAACTGTCTCAAAGTGCTGCTGTGAAATAAATGTCTTTATTTTATCAGCTGCCTGAGCTGAAAGAAGCTTGATTTTACCACTGCCTTAATCTGACTGTCAAGCTTCAGGTCAGAGTTCATTTTGACCTCCAGGTTTGTCACAGCTGGTTTAACGTACTGTGCCAAGGTATCTAAATACACATTGGGGGTCTCAGTAGGGCTGCCAAGAGATTTGAACCCTGGTGGAGGAGACCTTCTCAATAAAAAAGTGTTTAAAAAAACGTTTACAGGCTGCAGTCAGTATGTGGTGCACTAAGAACAGAGTTAATGGTTTTAAATAAAACATGCAGGTTGTGACAGTTTGATGAAACAATGTCAGATAAGTGTTGTCTTTTGGTATCTTTTACAGTTTTTTGATATTGATGCCAACAGTCCTTTAGCATCTGGAATGACACTTGTAGCTTGTTTCCATTCACGCTCAGCTCGACAGCACTCGCGTCTGACAGCCTTCAGCCAGGGGTCAGATTTAGTTTTAGGCTGCCTGGTTCTTAACGGAGCCACAGTGTCCAAAGCAATCTGGTAGGTGGAATAAAACCATGAGCTCAGTTCCTCAGTCTGGCTGCACAAAAACTCCGGGATTTTACAGTTCTGCTTAAAAACTGTTAAAAACTGCTCAGCAGTGGACGGGTCAAAAATACGACAGCGGCGAGCAGCAGCACGGTTTAACTGAGGTACGGGCAAGAGGAACTTGAAGCATCACAGGACTTTCACAATATGAAAATAAATAACTTATTAAAACAGATCATATACACATCCAATAACTAAGTGAAAATGATTGTTTTTGTTTTTTTATTTGCTAATAAAAGTGTCAGTGCAGTCAACCATCGTTTTTGTCCTCGTGCATTAGTTTTGATTTAGTTATCAAGTAAAATTTAATAGTAATTTTTTTACTTTGATTTTTGGGATGTAGGATGATTGTGTCAGTGTGTTTCCACTTCCCCTTTTATTTTCTGTGTATTTAAGTCTGCTGTCTTCCTCTGGTCAGTGCTGGTGCGTCTGTTTTCCTCTGTTCACGTTATTCCCGGTTTCAGGTTATCTCCTGATTCTGTTTAGGTCCATGTTCATGTTCATGTTTTTTCATCAGAGTTTCTCGCATGCACCTCCTCGGATTCATGTTCATGTTTTTCCTGTCATAGTTGTCATAGTCATACCGAGTTATTCCCAGTGTAGGTTTTAGTTTTAGTTGTCGCCCCTGTTTGCTGGGCCTTGTTTTGTGTTCATGTTTTTTCAACCTAATAAATGATTTGCTTTTTGTTAAGATTCAGTTCCATCTCTCCCTTGTCTGCTTTTGGGTTCATACTGCAATCACATCAGCCACCGTGACAATAAACTTATTTTGATTTTTAACTTTCTTTATTTTTTCAAATTTATTATGTATATATAAACATTTTGCATCTTACAATATAAAGCCTGGATCCTGCACATATTGCACTTTGAACTTGAAGTGTGTTGTCTGTTTATTGGAGATTGTACTACTTGAATTCATTATCCTGGTGATATAACACATTAATTCTCCATTTGGAATCAATATAGTATATAATACAGTATCTGTCTATCCATCTATATAGCTATTGAATTGAACTGGAGTGAATGGAAGAGAATTAAATAATGGATTTCATGTTTATGTTTATCTATGTTGTAACAGTGACGACTTGAGACATCTGTTTGGCACTATATGAAGAGAATTAAATAAAATTTAAATGAAAATGATATTAACTGTATTTATACATTTTATATTTTTGTATGAGACACTGTCAGTGTGCTGTTATATAACTCAGGTATTTTTAAGGCCTGACTGGTGGCATTGGTGCCCATTGCTTTACTGTGCTGTTGGATGTGTATGTGGGCTATCCCTTGTACCTGACATTTGACTGGGCATCACTGTGTTGCTATGGCATGATCCTGGTAGTTGTTGTTAATAAAACAATAACAAATTCAAATTCAAACATTGCTGCATTCTTCTGTCACTGAGGATTCCAAACCTGCACTCAGTCTCCTCATTACTTTGGTACTGAACAGACAAACTTTGGAGCTCCTGCAAACTTTATTCACAAACTGCAACTATTTTACACAAATCTGCGACTGACAACAAGCACAGAGACTTCAAACAATCACTGAAGTAAGGACTGAAAGATTTACTTTTAAACAATAATGATTAAGACCTTTTTCGTAAGGTTGTTTTCCCTTGATTGCCAGCTGTTACTGTTTTTATCTTCATATCTTTCATATTTGTCCACCTAAACAATGCTTTAATGATACAGTTTGAGAAGTTTGATATGAATTTATCCAACTGACTTGAAAATGAAACTGACAACTGTCCTGTAATCTTACACAGAGAAACCAAATCCTGCGTCTTTGCCTTGACAGACGCCTAAAATGGCTCAAGCTGTGGTAAGTTACCCTTCACTGTGTCTGTTTCTAAACATTCAATCGTGTGAATTTTTAAAGAAAAATCCAACAACAACAATAATAATATGTAACAGAGCAAAATGTCAGATGACTTGAATGTTCCTCTGCAACACAAGATCCCTTTGGCTCAAAGTCTGCCTCCTCCACAGGCAAAGGAGAAGCTCCCACACTCATCCAGTGGAGACCGTTGTGCTCTGGACAATGAAGTTCCCGCTTTCATGTTCAGACCTATCAGCGCACCTGCATGTGAGCTCCCAAGTCCACCACCTGCTGATGCCAGCTTTCATTCAAAGGACACAAACAAGATCATGCATCCAGATTTGAAAAGTGATCGTTCATCCCTGGATGATGAAGTGGCGTTTTTCATGTGTCCTGCTGATGTTCCTCTGCCTCCGAGACCTCCACCCACTGCAGAGTTACGTCTCTGCAGAAAGCGCAGATATTCTGCTGTTTTTTCTGTGGAGGATGAAGAGGAACATTTGATGCCTAAACGCATGAGGCTGATGAGTTCTGATGTTCCAGTTTCTTCAAGTCCTCCACCTGCTGATGCCAGCTTTCATTCAAAGGACACAAACAAGATCATTCACCCAGATTTGAAAAATGATCGTTCATCCCTGGATGATGAAGTGGCGTATTTCATGTGTCCTGCTGATGTTCCTCTGCCTCCGAGACCTCCACCCACTGCAGAGTTACGTCTCTGCAGAAAGCGCAGACATTCTGCTGTTTTTTCTGTGGAGGATGAAGAGGAACATTTGATGCCTAAACGCATGAGGCTGATGAGTTCTGATGTTCCACTTTCTTCAAGTCCTCCACCTGCTGATGCCAGCTTTCATTCAAAGGACACAAACAAGATCATGCATCCAGATTTTAAATATGATTGTTCATCCCTGGATGATGATTTGGCCTTTTTAATGTGTCCTCTGCCTCTGACACCTCCACCCATTGCAGAGTTAGGTCTGGGCAGAAAGCGCAGATATTCAAGCGTTTTTTCTGTGGAGGATGAAGAGGAACCTTTGCCTCAGCCTAAACGCATGAGGCTGATGACTTGGGATGTCTCTAAGTCTCCAGCTGCTGAAAAGAAGTATGTTTTCTTTATGTGTCCTGAAGATAAGAGGTCTGAGTTACCTCTCAGCTCCCCCCAAGGCCATCCACCATCACCGGTCAATAATAATGACACTGACCAGTGTACCATTCTGCTGCCTCCTGAAATCCCAGTACCTCCAAGTCCTGCCCCTGTTGGAGTTCTAGAAACTGTTGATTTTCCTTGTGTTTAAATTTAAATAAGTGTTTGTAGTAATAAATAAATTTTTGAGCAAATACATCTTGAAATGATTCGGTTGCTTATGATGGTTATAATTATCCAAACAGTATTATTCCTAAGAAGATCTTTACTTTTTCTACTTATTTTCTCCATGAACTATTTTGATGTCTATTTTGAAGATCCACTCATATCATGACAGTATGCTTATTCTCAGTAGAGTGTATAGCCACATCTGAAGAAAGAATAAATTAAAGTCACTCATTAACAACTTACCACATACGCCGGAGCTGAATTCAAGATGTAAGCAGACGTTTCACAGATATCTTGGTTGTCTTTCCATTTCCTACACTAACAGTATCCTGAGAATTGTCTTATACAGCTGATATAAAGGTGAAATTTGATGACTTAATCTAAGCATCATCAGCTTAAATGCAAATGAATCCACTGTACTTGAGGTAACCTAACACTGACCATGAACGCCACAATCACTGTGCGCCAGTCCAACACAGTGCTTTACTGTGAACTCACCACAGTACTGCAAACTAAAGTGTTTATCTTCCAGTCCAATCCAATCCATCTTTACTGAGAAAGCACTTTAAAATACCCAACAATAGAATAAACTTAACAGTAAGAAAATAAAACACATAATACATAAAAAATTTAAACAGCCCTATATTTAAAAACAAGATAAAACAGCAAAAATAAACTAAAAAACTCAAACTAAAAACCAACATCTTACAAGGTGTCAAAGGTCAGGGTGAAGAGATGAGTTTTCAGGAGTGATTTAAGAACAGGCAGAGAAGAAGCCTGTCTAATCTCTAAAGGCAGATCGTGTCACAGTTTCAGAGATGCTACAGCAAAAGCACGATGTCCTCTAAGTTTGCGCTCAGTCCTGGGAACATTCAGGAACAGCTGACCTGAGACAGCGGGTGGGTTTATAAGACTGTGGCAGCTCAGAGAGTTAAGATGCAGCTAGGTCATGGAGAGCTTTAAAGGCAAATAAAAGAATTTTAAAATGAATGCCAAAAGAAATGGGCAGACAGTGAAGTGAAGCTAAAATAGGGGAGATGTGCTCAAACCTTCGAGTGCCAGTTAAAACACAAGCTGCCGCATTTTGCACCCTCCGTAAACGAGCAGTGGCGTGTCTAGAAATCTTTTGTTGGGGGGGCCAGGTAGGGGCACAGATTTGGAGAAGGGTGGCAGATGTAATTGTCAGATAATGTTAAAAACAATTCTACCAACCGTTAACCATAATTCAATAACCCTATAAACCTAATAAGCGAATGCGCTTTTAACTCTTATTAGAATGAGATTTTAACCACTACGGTGCAAAGTTTTTAGATACTGCGTTGATAAAGTACAAGAGATACAATCAGTCAGTGTTTATTCAGCAGTCAAGGACATCAATATTTGCATAGTATTTTTACTGACATGTAGTGCACATATGTTTTGGGCAAAAACATTTTTTAATATTAAAATACGAACATTTTAACATACAATTGGCAAATTAGCCAATGCCAATGCAAAACCAATGCCTATTAAAAAAAGAAGATAATCTTCTCACAAACTGGTGTTTGATTTTGAAACAGGAAAAAAGTGTGGAAACAAATGAAAAGACTAACATTTGAATAACACCTGAAAGCAAGTAAATACTTTCTATGCTGCCTTATGGTAAACTTTGGTAATATTGATGTATAAAGAACAACACTGGCTGATGATGAAATACAGTCAGCTGGCATGGTGACACTGCCAGTATTAACCTGCAGGGCTGGACTGGGACAAAAAATTGGGCATTTTCACTACAGACCAGCCCACCAGGTATTAAAGCCATAAAGCCTTTGAATGAAAACAAACGCTGTTGTGACAGTGATGTACACTGTCTTTTTGGTATATGTATGATCTCTATACATTTTACGTCAGATAAAAACTTTGTTCGCAAGATTCAGATAATTATTTAATAAAAGCTAAATATTTGAAATGAGAATAAGAAAGAAAAGTATTTCTTTGTGACCCCCTCTCCCTGTTAATGCCCTACCTGGCCCCTGGCAACACTTTGCTAGACCCGCCCCTGCACAGTTACCAGCTGTCAGCTACTTAGAAAAAGGATGCTGGTGTTATTTGTCTCTCAGAAACAGTTCATAACTTCCCTTCAACTCATTCATGTCACCTAAAAGGTAAACCTGTTTCTCCATCACTGTTCAGCTCTGATGATTCAGTAAGGACATCTCCTGGTTTCATCTTCATGTTTCCCTCTCACCACATATACAAACCGATATCATGACCAGCAGCTTTACAGCTGTGGCTCCAGCAAACATCAGCTGATACTAGAAATTAATATTAAATAAATTCTAACAACAGCTGATCAAGCTTAAACGTGCTGCTGTTGTTTAGCGTGACATCCGCTGGTTTCCAATGATCAGCTGATCGGCTTTTCTCTCTTGTTTATTTATCTCCCACTTTGCGCCAGAAACAGGAATCAGAATCAATAAAGTATTCTGATTCCTGTTTCTGGCGCAAAGTGGGAGATAAATAAACAAGAGAGAAAAGCCGATCAGCTGATCATTGATCAGTTTCATGATCAAAGTAGCAACAGAAGAGGGAGGGAGGGGGGGGGGGGGGATAAGAGAAGAGGCAGCTGTGCAGCGTAAAGACAGAATAACTCCAGCTTTTTGTCTTTTCCCATTCTAGCTAAAGTACGGGACAAACTGTGTCTCTTCTCAGCTCAATACAAAACGCATAATATTTTCTCTGAATGAGGGACCATTCCATTTTTTAAGGAGCCGTTGGCAACTCTACTAACTAACCTTATGAATAAAATAAAGTTCACTATCAGTAACATCATAGCAACCGAACAGCTGTATAGAAACTCCTTCATGCTAGCTCACGCAGTACGAGTTATTGTAACTGACTGTAAAAAGTCAGCACAACGAAAATAAACTCCACCTAAACTTGGTTTATATCTGACCCAGATAGACTGCAGGTCATAACTTCTTACCTGAAGTTCAGTTCACCGCCTCCGGCCTCTGCTCCTCGTGCCTTTCCGTCATCCACCTGCCAGCGTGTTGCATCTGCTGGCCTCCACCACTTGCTAATGTTACTGAATCTGTGGAAGCTCCGCAATAGCCACCACCAAACAATTGAGTTATTTTTACACATCTCCCAGCATCTGGCCAATCCACCACCTTTCAGTGTTTATACTGTTACGGGGAAAAAATGAAAAAAAAACCCATTGGCCCATAAAAACGAAAAATCACCATCGGCCCACCGGGCAAATGCCCAGTATGCCCGATGGCCAGTCCAACTATGTCCTCTGGGCTGGAGGGTGGCGGATTAAAAGCTTTGGTGCATTACCGTGAGGCGAAGGCCATCCATCACAGCTTTTTTGGGTTAGATAAATGAAAACTATGTTTTTGTAATAATTCCTGTGACTCCTCCTGCTTTTTCAACTCAGCCCATCACACGTTATTGTCTCTCCTTGTTTCATCTTTTATTATGAAAGGGTTGTGTTTCCATGTTCAGTGTGTTTCATTTTGCTTCCCCTGTGGTGTCAGGTTCATTTGTGTCAGCTGTGTTTCCACTTCCCCTTTTATTTTCTGTGTATTTAAGTCCGCTGTCTTCCTCTGGTCAGTGCTGGTGTGTCTGTTTTCCTCCGTTCACGTTATTCCGGGTTTCAGGTTATCTCCTGATTCTGTTTAGGTCCATGTTCATGTTCATGTTCATGTTTTTTCATCAGAGTTTCTCGCATGCACCTCCTCGGATTCATGTTCATGTTTTTCCTGTCATAGTTGTCATAGTCATACCGAGTTATTCCCAGTGTAGGTTTTAGTTTTAGTTGTCGCCCCTGTTTGCTGGGCCTTGTTTTGTGTTCATGTTTTTTCAACCTAATAAATGATTTGCTTTTTGTTAAGATTCAGTTCCATCTCTCCCTTGTCTGCTTTCGGGTTCATATTGCAATCACATCAGCCACCGTGACAATAAACTTATTTTGATTTTTAACTTTCTTTATTTTTTCAACAATATTATGTATATATAAACGTTTTGCATCTTACAATATAAAGCCTGGATCCTGCACATATTGCACTTTGAACTTGAAGTGTGTTGTCTGTTTATTGGAGACTGTACTACTTGAATTCATTATCCTGGTGATATAACACATTAATTCTCCATTTGGAATCAATATAGTATATAATACAGTATCTGTCTATCCATCTATATAGCTATTGAATTGAACTGGAGTGAATGGAAGAGAATTAAATAATGGATTTCATGTTTATGTTTATCTATGTTGTAACAGTGACGACTTGAGACATCTGTTTGGCACTATATGAAGAGAATTAAATAAAATTTAAATGAAAATGATATTAACTGTATTTATACATTTTATATTTTTGTATGAGACACTGTCAGTGTGCTGTTATATAACTCAGGTATTTTTAAGGCCTGACTGGTGGCATTGGTGCCCATTGCTTTACTGTGCTGTTGGATGTGTATGTGGGCTATCCCTTGTACCTGACATTTGACTGGGCATCACTGTGTTGCTATGGCATGATCCTGGTAGTTGTTGTTAATAAAACAATAACAAATTCAAATTCAAACATTGCTGCATTCTTCTGTCACTGAGGATTCCAAACCTGCACTCAGTCTCCTCATTACTTTGGTACTGAACAGACAAACTTTGGAGCTCCTGCAAACTTTATTCACAAACTGCAACTATTTTACACAAATCTGCGACTGACAACAAGCACAGAGACTTCAAACAATCACTGAAGTAAGGACTGAAAGATTTACTTTTAAACAATAATGATTAAGACCTTTTTCGTAAGGTTGTTTTCCCTTGATTGCCAGCTGTTACTGTTTTTATCTTCATATCTTTCATATTTGTCCACCTAAACAATGCTTTAATGATACAGTTTGAGAAGTTTGATATGAATTTATCCAACTGACTTGAAAATGAAACTGACAACTGTCCTGTAATCTTACACAGAGAAACCAAATCCTGCGTCTTTGCCTTGACAGACGCCTAAAATGGCTCGAGCTGTGGTAAGTTACCCTTCACTGTGTCTGTTTCTAAACATTAAATCGTGTGAATTTTTAAAGAAAAATCCAACAACAACAATAATAATATGTAACAGAGCAAAACGTCAGATGACTTGAATGTTCCTCTGCAACACAAGATCCCTTTGGCTCAAAGTCTGCTTCCTCCACAGGCAAAGGAGAAGCTCCCACACTCATCCAGTGGAGACCGTTGTGCTCTGGACAATGAAGTTCCCGCTTTCATGTTCAGACCTATCAGTGCACCTGCATGTGAGCTCCCAAGTCCACCACCTGCTGATGCCAGCTTTCATTCAAAGGACACAAACAAGATCATGCATCCAGATTTGAAAAGTGATCGTTCATCCCTGGATGATGAAGTGGCGTTTTTCATGTGTCCTGCTGATGTTCCTCTGCCTCCGAGACCTCCACCCACTGCAGAGTTACGTCTCTGCAGAAAGCGCAGATATTCTGCTGTTTTTTCTGTGGAGGATGAAGAGGAACATTTGATGCCTAAACGCATGAGGCTGATGAGTTCTGATGTTCCAGTTTCTTCAAGTCCACCACCTGCTGATGCCAGCTTTCATTCAAAGGACACAAACAAGATCATTCACCCAGATTTTAAAAATGATCGTTCATCCCTGGATGATGAAGTGGCGTATTTCATGTGTCCTACTGATGTTCCTCTGCCTCCGAGACCTCCACCCACTGCAGAGTTACGTCTCTGCAGAAAGCGCAGACATTCTGCTGTTTTTTCTGTGGAGGATGAAGAGGAACATTTGATGCCTAAACGCATGAGGCTGATGAGTTCTGATGTTCCACTTTCTTCAAGTCCTCCACCTGCTGATGCCAGCTTTCATTCAAAGGACACAAACAAGATCATGCATCCAGATTTTAAATATGATTGTTCATCCCTGGATGATGATTTGGCCTTTTTAATGTGTCCTCTGCCTCTGACACCTCCACCCACTGCAGAGTTAGGTCTGGGCAGAAAGCGCAGATATTCAAGCGTTTTTTCTGTGGAGGATGAAGAGGAACCTTTGCCTCAGCCTAAACGCATGAGGCTGATGACTTGGGATGTCTCTAAGTCTCCAGCTGCTGAAAAGAAGTATGTTTTCTTTACGTGTCCTGAAGATAAGAGGTCTGAGTTACCTCTCAGCTCCCCCCAAGGCCATCCACCATCACCGGTCAATAATAATGACACTGACCAGTGTACCATTCTGCTGCCTCCTGAAATCCCAGTACCTCCAAGTCCTGCCCCTGTTGGAGTTCTAGAAACTGTTGATTTTCCTTGTGTTTAAATTTAAATAAGTGTTTGTAGTAATAAATAAATTTTTGAGCAAATACATCTTGAAATGATTCGGTTGCTTATGATGGTTATAATTATCCAAACAGTATTGTTCCTAAGAAGATCTTTACTTTTTCTACTTATTTTCTCCATGAACTATTTTGATGTCTATTTTGAAGATCCACTCATATCATGACAGTATGCTTATTCTCAGTAGAGTGTATAGCCACATCTGAAGAAAGAATAAATTAAAGTCACTCATTAACAACTTACCACATACGCCGGAGCTGAATTCAAGATGTAAGCAGACGTTTCACAGATATCTTGGTTGTCTTTCCATTTCCTACACTAACAGTATCCTGAGAATTGTCTTATACAGCTGATATAAAGGTGAAATTTGATGACTTAATCTAAGCATCATCAGCTTAAATGCAAATGAATCCACTGTACTTGAGGTAACCTAACACTGACCATGAACGCCACAATCACTGTGCGCCAGTCCAACACAGTGCTTTACTGTGAACTCACCACAGTACTGCAAACTAAAGTGTTTATCTTCCAGTCCAATCCAATCCATCTTTACTGAGAAAGCACTTTAAAAAACCCAGGACAAAACCAAAGTGCTGTACAGTAAATGAGTTAAGAACAATAGAATAAAACATAACAGTAAAAAAATAAAACACATAATACATAAAAATTTTAAACAGCCCTATATTTAAAAACAAGATAAAACAGCAAAAATAAACTAAAAAACTCAAACTAAAAACCAACATCTTACAAGGTGTCAAAGGTCAGGGTGAAGAGATGAGTTTTCAGGAGTGATTTAAGAACAGGCAGAGAAGAAGCCTGTCTAATCTCTAAAGGCAGATCGTGTCACAGTTTCAGAGATGCTACAGCAAAAGCACGATGTCCTCTAAGTTTGCGCTCAGTCCTGGGAACATTCAGGAACAGCTGATCAGCTGACCTGAGACAGCGGGTGGGTTTATAAGACTGTGGCAGCTCAGAGAGTTAAGATGCAGCTAGGTCATGGAGAGCTTTAAAGGCAAATAAAAGAATTTTTAAATGAATGCCAAAAGAAATGGGCAGCCAGTGAAGTGAAGCTAAAATAGGGGAGATGTGCTCAAACCTTCGAGTGCCAGTTAAAACACAAGCTGCCGCATTTTGCACCCTCCGTAAACGAGCAGTGGCGTGTCTAGAAATCTGTTGTTGGGGGGGCCAGGTAGGGGCACAGATTTGGAGAAGGGTGGCAGATGTAATTGTCAGATAATGTTAAAAACAATTCTACCAACCGTTAACCATAATTCAATAACCCTATAAACCTAATAAGCGAATGCGCTTTTAACTCTTATTAGAATGAGATTTTAACCACTACGGTGCAAAGTTTTTAGATACTGCGTTGATAAAGTACAAGAGATACAATCAGTCAGTGTTTATTCAGCAGTCAAGGACATCAATATTTGCATAGTATTTTTACTGACATGTAGTGCACATATGTTTTGGGCAAAAACATTTTTGAATATTAAAATACGAACATTTTAACATACAATTGGCAAATTAGCCAATGCCAATGCAAAACCAATGCCTATTAAAAAAAGAAGATAATCTTCTCACAAACTGGTGTTTGATTTTGAAACAGGAAAAAAGTGTGGAAACAAATGAAAAGACTAACATTTGAATAACACCTGAAAGCAAGTAAATACTTTCTATGCTGCCTTATGGTAAACTTTGGTAATATTGATGTATAAAGAACAACACTGGCTGATGATGAAATACAGTCAGCTGGCATGGTGACACTGCCAGTATTAACCTGCAGGGCTGGACTGGGACAAAAAATTGGGCATTTTCACTACAGACCAGCCCACCAGGTATTAAAGCCATAAAGCCTTTGAATGAAAACAAACGCTGTTGTGACAGCGATGTACACTGTCTTTTTGGTATATGTATGATCTCTATACATTTTACGTCAGATAAAAACTTTGTTCGCAAGATTCAGATAATTATTTAATAAAAGCTAAATATTTGAAATGAGAATAAGAAAGAAAAGTATTTCTTTGTGACCCCCTCTCCCTGTTAATGCCCTACCTGGCCCCTGGCAACACTTTGCTAGACCCGTCCCTGCACAGTTACCAGCTGTCAGCTACTTAGAAAAAGGATGCTGGTGTTATTTGTCTCTCAGAAACAGTTCATAACTTCCCTTCAACTCATTCATGTCACCTAAAAGGTAAACCTGTTTCTCCATCACTGTTCAGCTCTGATGATTCAGTAAGGACATCTCCTGGTTTCATCTTCATGTTTCCCTCTCACCACATATACAAACCGATATCATGACCAGCAGCTTTACAGCTGTGGCTCCAGCAAACATCAGCTGATACTAGAAATTAATATTAAATAAATTCTAACAACAGCTGATCAAGCTTAAACGTGCTGCTGTTGTTTAGCGTGACATCCGCTGGTTTCCAATGATCAGCTGATCGGCTTTTCTCTCTTGTTTATTTATCTCCCACTTTGCGCCAGAAACAGGAATCAGAATCAATAAAGTATTCTGATTCCTGTTTCTGGCGCAAAGTGGGAGATAAATAAACAAGAGAGAAAAGCCGATCAGCTGATCATTGATCAGTTTCATGATCAAAGTAGCAACAGAAGAGGGAGGGGGGGGGGGGGATAAGAGAAGAGGCAGCTGTGCAGCGTAAAGACAGAATAACTCCAGCTTTTTGTCTTTTCCCATTCTAGCTAAAGTACGGGACAAACTGTGTCTCTTCTCAGCTCAATACAAAACGCATAATATTTTCTCTGAATGAGGGACCATTCCATTTTTTAAGGAGCCGTTGGCAACTCTACTAACTAACCTTATGAATAAAATAAAGTTCACTATCAGTAACATCATAGCAACCGAACAGCTGTATAGAAACTCCTTCATGCTAGCTCACGCAGTACGAGTTATTGTAACTGACTGTAAAAAGTCAGCACAACGAAAATAAACTCCACCTAAACTTGGTTTATATCTGACCCAGATAGACTGCAGGTCATAACTTCTTACCTGAAGTTCAGTTCACCGCCTCCGGCCTCTGCTCCTCGTGCCTTTCCGTCATCCACCTGCCAGCGTGTTGCATCTGCTGGCCTCCACCACTTGCTAATGTTACTGAATCTGTGGAAGCTCCGCAATAGCCACCACCAAACAATTGAGTTATTTTTACACATCTCCCAGCATCTGGCCAATCCACCACCTTTCAGTGTTTATACTGTTACGGGGAAAAAATGAAAAAAAACCCCATTGGCCCATAAAAACGAAAGATCACCATCGGCCCACCGGGCAAATGCCCAGTATGCCCGATGGCCAGTCCAACTATGTCCTCTGGGCTGGAGGGTGGCGGATTAAAAGCTTTGGTGCATTACCGTGAGGCGAAGGCCATCCATCACAGCTTTTTTGGGTTAGATAAATGAAAACTATGTTTTTGTAATAATTCCTGTGACTCCTCCTGCTTTTTCAACTCAGCCCATCACACGTCTATGTCTCTCCTTGTTTCGTCTTTTATTATGAAAGGGTTGTGTTTCCATGTTCAGTGTGTTTCATTTTGCTTCCCCTGTGGTGTCAGGTTCATTTGTGTCAGCTGTGTTTCCACTTCCCCTTTTATTTTCTGTGTATTTAAGTCCGCTGTCTTCCTCTGGTCAGTGCTGGTGTGTCTGTTTTCCTCCGTTCACGTTATTCCGGGTTTCAGGTTATCTCCTGATTCTGTTTAGGTCCATGTTCATGTTCATGTTTTTTCATCAGAGTTTCTCGCATGCACCTCCTCGGATTCATGTTCATGTTTTTCCTGTCATAGTTGTCATAGTCATACTGAGTTATTCCCAGTGTAGGTTTTAGTTTTAGTTGTCGCCCCTGTTTGCTGGGCCTTGTTTTGTGTTCATGTTTTTTCAACCTAATAAATGGTTTGCTTTTTGTTAAGATTCAGTTCCATCTCTCCCTTGTCTGCTTTCGGGTTCATACTGCAATCACATCAGCCACAGTGACAATAAACTTATTTTGATTTTTAACTTTCTTTATTTTTTCAACAATATTCTGTATATATAAACGTTTTGCATCTTACAATATAAAGCCTGGATCCTGCACATATTGCACTTTGAACTTGAAGTGTGTTGTCTGTTTATTGGAGATTGTACTACTTGAATTCATTATCCTGGTGATATAACACATTAATTCTCCATTTGGAATCAATATAGTATATAATACAGTATCTGTCTATCCATCTATATAGCTATTGAATTGAACTGGAGTGAATGGAAGAGAATTAAATAATGGATTTCATGTTTATGTTTATCTATGTTGTAACAGTGACGACTTGAGACATCTGTTTGGCACTATATGAAGAGAATTAAATAAAATTTAAATGAAAATGATATTAACTGTATTTATACATTTTATATTTTTGTATGAGACACTGTCAGTGTGCTGTTATATAACTCAGGTATTTTTAAGGCCTGACTGGTGGCATTGGTGCCCATTGCTTTACTGTGCTGTTGGATGTGTATGTGGGCTATCCCTTGTACCTGACATTTGACTGGGCATCACTGTGTTGCTATGGCATGATCCTGGTAGTTGTTGTTAATAAAACAATAACAAATTCAAATTCAAACATTGCTGCATTCTTCTGTCACTGAGGATTCCAAACCTGCACTCAGTCTCCTCATTACTTTGGTACTGAACAGACAAACTTTGGAGCTCCTGCAAACTTTATTCACAAACTGCAACTATTTTACACAAATCTGCGACTGACAACAAGCACAGAGACTTCAAACAATCACTGAAGTAAGGACTGAAAGATTTACTTTTAAACAATAATGATTAAGACCTTTTTCGTAAGGTTGTTTTCCCTTGATTGCCAGCTGTTACTGTTTTTATCTTCATATCTTTCATATTTGTCCACCTAAACAATGCTTTAATGATACAGTTTGAGAAGTTTGATATGAATTTATCCAACTGACTTGAAAATGAAACTGACAACTGTCCTGTAATCTTACACAGAGAAACCAAATCCTGCGTCTTTGCCTTGACAGACGCCTAAAATGGCTCAAGCTGTGGTAAGTTACCCTTCACTGTGTCTGTTTCTAAACATTCAATCGTGTGAATTTTTAAAGAAAAATCCAACAACAACAATAATAATATGTAACAGAGCAAAACGTCAGATGACTTGAATGTTCCTCTGCAACACAAGATCCCTTTGGCTCAAAGTCTGCCTCCTCCACAGGCAAAGGAGAAGCTCCCACACTCATCCAGTGGAGACCGTTGTGCTCTGGACAATGAAGTTCCCGCTTTCATGTTCAGACCTATCAGTGCACCTGCATGTGAGCTCCCAAGTCCACCACCTGCTGATGCCAGCTTTCATTCAAAGGACACAAACAAGATCATGCATCCAGATTTGAAAAGTGATCGTTCATCCCTGGATGATGAAGTGGCGTTTTTCATGTGTCCTGCTGATGTTCCTCTGCCTCCGAGACCTCCACCCACTGCAGAGTTACGTCTCTGCAGAAAGCGCAGATATTCTGCTGTTTTTTCTGTGGAGGATGAAGAGGAACATTTGATGCCTAAACGCATGAGGCTGATGAGTTCTGATGTTCCAGTTTCTTCAAGTCCACCACCTGCTGATGCCAGCTTTCATTCAAAGGACACAAACAAGATCATTCACCCAGATTTTAAAAATGATCGTTCATCCCTGGATGATGAAGTGGCGTATTTCATGTGTCCTACTGATGTTCCTCTGCCTCCGAGACCTCCACCCACTGCAGAGTTACGTCTCTGCAGAAAGCGCAGACATTCTGCTGTTTTTTCTGTGGAGGATGAAGAGGAACATTTGATGCCTAAACGCATGAGGCTGATGAGTTCTGATGTTCCACTTTCTTCAAGTCCTCCACCTGCTGATGCCAGCTTTCATTCAAAGGACACAAACAAGATCATGCATCCAGATTTTAAATATGATTGTTCATCCCTGGATGATGATTTGGCCTTTTTAATGTGTCCTCTGCCTCTGACACCTCCACCCACTGCAGAGTTAGGTCTGGGCAGAAAGCGCAGATATTCAAGCGTTTTTTCTGTGGAGGATGAAGAGGAACCTTTGCCTCAGCCTAAACGCATGAGGCTGATGACTTGGGATGTCTCTAAGTCTCCAGCTGCTGAAAAGAAGTATGTTTTCTTTACGTGTCCTGAAGATAAGAGGTCTGAGTTACCTCTCAGCTCCCCCCAAGGCCATCCACCATCACCGGTCAATAATAATGACACTGACCAGTGTACCATTCTGCTGCCTCCTGAAATCCCAGTACCTCCAAGTCCTGCCCCTGTTGGAGTTCTAGAAACTGTTGATTTTCCTTGTGTTTAAATTTAAATAAGTGTTTGTAGTAATAAATAAATTTTTGAGCAAATACATCTTGAAATGATTCGGTTGCTTATGATGGTTATAATTATCCAAACAGTATTGTTCCTAAGAAGATCTTTACTTTTTCTACTTATTTTCTCCATGAACTATTTTGATGTCTATTTTGAAGATCCACTCATATCATGACAGTATGCTTATTCTCAGTAGAGTGTATAGCCACATCTGAAGAAAGAATAAATTAAAGTCACTCATTAACAACTTACCACATACGCCGGAGCTGAATTCAAGATGTAAGCAGACGTTTCACAGATATCTTGGTTGTCTTTCCATTTCCTACACTAACAGTATCCTGAGAATTGTCTTATACAGCTGATATAAAGGTGAAATTTGATGACTTAATCTAAGCATCATCAGCTTAAATGCAAATGAATCCACTGTACTTGAGGTAACCTAACACTGACCATGAACGCCACAATCACTGTGCGCCAGTCCAACACAGTGCTTTACTGTGAACTCACCACAGTACTGCAAACTAAAGTGTTTATCTTCCAGTCCAATCCAATCCATCTTTACTGAGAAAGCACTTTAAAAAACCCAGGACAAAACCAAAGTGCTGTACAGTAAATGAGTTAAGAACAATAGAATAAAACATAACAGTAAAAAAATAAAACACATAATACATAAAAATTTTAAACAGCCCTATATTTAAAAACAAGATAAAACAGCAAAAATAAACTAAAAAACTCAAACTAAAAACCAACATCTTACAAGGTGTCAAAGGTCAGGGTGAAGAGATGAGTTTTCAGGAGTGATTTAAGAACAGGCAGAGAAGAAGCCTGTCTAATCTCTAAAGGCAGATCGTGTCACAGTTTCAGAGATGCTACAGCAAAAGCACGATGTCCTCTAAGTTTGCGCTCAGTCCTGGGAACATTCAGGAACAGCTGATCAGCTGACCTGAGACAGCGGGTGGGTTTATAAGACTGTGGCAGCTCAGAGAGTTAAGATGCAGCTAGGTCATGGAGAGCTTTAAAGGCAAATAAAAGAATTTTTAAATGAATGCCAAAAGAAATGGGCAGCCAGTGAAGTGAAGCTAAAATAGGGGAGATGTGCTCAAACCTTCGAGTGCCAGTTAAAACACAAGCTGCCGCATTTTGCACCCTCCGTAAACGAGCAGTGGCGTGTCTAGAAATCTGTTGTTGGGGGGGCCAGGTAGGGGCACAGATTTGGAGAAGGGTGGCAGATGTAATTGTCAGATAATGTTAAAAACAATTCTACCAACCGTTAACCATAATTCAATAACCCTATAAACCTAATAAGCGAATGCGCTTTTAACTCTTATTAGAATGAGATTTTAACCACTACGGTGCAAAGTTTTTAGATACTGCGTTGATAAAGTACAAGAGATACAATCAGTCAGTGTTTATTCAGCAGTCAAGGACATCAATATTTGCATAGTATTTTTACTGACATGTAGTGCACATATGTTTTGGGCAAAAACATTTTTGAATATTAAAATACGAACATTTTAACATACAATTGGCAAATTAGCCAATGCCAATGCAAAACCAATGCCTATTAAAAAAAGAAGATAATCTTCTCACAAACTGGTGTTTGATTTTGAAACAGGAAAAAAGTGTGGAAACAAATGAAAAGACTAACATTTGAATAACACCTGAAAGCAAGTAAATACTTTCTATGCTGCCTTATGGTAAACTTTGGTAATATTGATGTATAAAGAACAACACTGGCTGATGATGAAATACAGTCAGCTGGCATGGTGACACTGCCAGTATTAACCTGCAGGGCTGGACTGGGACAAAAAATTGGGCATTTTCACTACAGACCAGCCCACCAGGTATTAAAGCCATAAAGCCTTTGAATGAAAACAAACGCTGTTGTGACAGCGATGTACACTGTCTTTTTGGTATATGTATGATCTCTATACATTTTACGTCAGATAAAAACTTTGTTCGCAAGATTCAGATAATTATTTAATAAAAGCTAAATATTTGAAATGAGAATAAGAAAGAAAAGTATTTCTTTGTGACCCCCTCTCCCTGTTAATGCCCTACCTGGCCCCTGGCAACACTTTGCTAGACCCGTCCCTGCACAGTTACCAGCTGTCAGCTACTTAGAAAAAGGATGCTGGTGTTATTTGTCTCTCAGAAACAGTTCATAACTTCCCTTCAACTCATTCATGTCACCTAAAAGGTAAACCTGTTTCTCCATCACTGTTCAGCTCTGATGATTCAGTAAGGACATCTCCTGGTTTCATCTTCATGTTTCCCTCTCACCACATATACAAACCGATATCATGACCAGCAGCTTTACAGCTGTGGCTCCAGCAAACATCAGCTGATACTAGAAATTAATATTAAATAAATTCTAACAACAGCTGATCAAGCTTAAACGTGCTGCTGTTGTTTAGCGTGACATCCGCTGGTTTCCAATGATCAGCTGATCGGCTTTTCTCTCTTGTTTATTTATCTCCCACTTTGCGCCAGAAACAGGAATCAGAATCAATAAAGTATTCTGATTCCTGTTTCTGGCGCAAAGTGGGAGATAAATAAACAAGAGAGAAAAGCCGATCAGCTGATCATTGATCAGTTTCATGATCAAAGTAGCAACAGAAGAGGGAGGGGGGGGGGGGGGATAAGAGAAGAGGCAGCTGTGCAGCGTAAAGACAGAATAACTCCAGCTTTTTGTCTTTTCCCATTCTAGCTAAAGTACGGGACAAACTGTGTCTCTTCTCAGCTCAATACAAAACGCATAATATTTTCTCTGAATGAGGGACCATTCCATTTTTTAAGGAGCCGTTGGCAACTCTACTAACTAACCTTATGAATAAAATAAAGTTCACTATCAGTAACATCATAGCAACCGAACAGCTGTATAGAAACTCCTTCATGCTAGCTCACGCAGTACGAGTTATTGTAACTGACTGTAAAAAGTCAGCACAACGAAAATAAACTCCACCTAAACTTGGTTTATATCTGACCCAGATAGACTGCAGGTCATAACTTCTTACCTGAAGTTCAGTTCACCGCCTCCGGCCTCTGCTCCTCGTGCCTTTCCGTCATCCACCTGCCAGCGTGTTGCATCTGCTGGCCTCCACCACTTGCTAATGTTACTGAATCTGTGGAAGCTCCGCAATAGCCACCACCAAACAATTGAGTTATTTTTACACATCTCCCAGCATCTGGCCAATCCACCACCTTTCAGTGTTTATACTGTTACGGGGAAAAAATGAAAAAAAACCCCATTGGCCCATAAAAACGAAAAATCACCATCGGCCCACCGGGCAAATGCCCAGTATGCCCGATGGCCAGTCCAACTATGTCCTCTGGGCTGGAGGGTGGCGGATTAAAAGCTTTGGTGCATTACCGTGAGGCGAAGGCCATCCATCACAGCTTTTTTGGGTTAGATAAATGAAAACTATGTTTTTGTAATAATTCCTGTGACTCCTCCTGCTTTTTCAACTCAGCCCATCACACGTCTATGTCTCTCCTTGTTTCGTCTTTTATTATGAAAGGGTTGTGTTTCCATGTTCAGTGTGTTTCATTTTGCTTCCCCTGTGGTGTCAGGTTCATTTGTGTCAGCTGTGTTTCCACTTCCCCTTTTATTTTCTGTGTATTTAAGTCCGCTGTCTTCCTCTGGTCAGTGCTGGTGTGTCTGTTTTCCTCCGTTCACGTTATTCCGGGTTTCAGGTTATCTCCTGATTCTGTTTAGGTCCATGTTCATGTTCATGTTTTTTCATCAGAGTTTCTCGCATGCACCTCCTCGGATTCATGTTCATGTTTTTCCTGTCATAGTTGTCATAGTCATACTGAGTTATTCCCAGTGTAGGTTTTAGTTTTAGTTGTCGCCCCTGTTTGCTGGGCCTTGTTTTGTGTTCATGTTTTTTCAACCTAATAAATGGTTTGCTTTTTGTTAAGATTCAGTTCCATCTCTCCCTTGTCTGCTTTCGGGTTCATACTGCAATCACATCAGCCACAGTGACAATAAACTTATTTTGATTTTTAACTTTCTTTATTTTTTCAACAATATTATGTATATATAAACGTTTTGCATCTTACAATATAAAGCCTGGATCCTGCACATATTGCACTTTGAACTTGAAGTGTGTTGTCTGTTTATTGGAGATTGTACTACTTGAATTCATTATCCTGGTGATATAACACATTAATTCTCCATTTGGAATCAATATAGTATATAATACAGTATCTGTCTATCCATCTATATAGCTATTGAATTGAACTGGAGTGAATGGAAGAGAATTAAATAATGGATTTCATGTTTATGTTTATCTATGTTGTAACAGTGACGACTTGAGACATCTGTTTGGCACTATATGAAGAGAATTAAATAAAATTTAAATGAAAATGATATTAACTGTATTTATACATTTTATATTTTTGTATGAGACACTGTCAGTGTGCTGTTATATAACTCAGGTATTTTTAAGGCCTGACTGGTGGCATTGGTGCCCATTGCTTTACTGTGCTGTTGGATGTGTATGTGGGCTATCCCTTGTACCTGACATTTGACTGGGCATCACTGTGTTGCTATGGCATGATCCTGGTAGTTGTTGTTAATAAAACAATAACAAATTCAAATTCAAACATTGCTGCATTCTTCTGTCACTGAGGATTCCAAACCTGCACTCAGTCTCCTCATTACTTTGGTACTGAACAGACAAACTTTGGAGCTCCTGCAAACTTTATTCACAAACTGCAACTATTTTACACAAATCTGCGACTGACAACAAGCACAGAGACTTCAAACAATCACTGAAGTAAGGACTGAAAGATTTACTTTTAAACAATAATGATTAAGACCTTTTTCGTAAGGTTGTTTTCCCTTGATTGCCAGCTGTTACTGTTTTTATCTTCATATCTTTCATATTTGTCCACCTAAACAATGCTTTAATGATACAGTTTGAGAAGTTTGATATGAATTTATCCAACTGACTTGAAAATGAAACTGACAACTGTCCTGTAATCTTACACAGAGAAACCAAATCCTGCGTCTTTGCCTTGACAGACGCCTAAAATGGCTCGAGCTGTGGTAAGTTACCCTTCACTGTGTCTGTTTCTAAACATTCAATCGTGTGAATTTTTAAAGAAAAATCCAACAACAACAATAATAATATGTAACAGAGCAAAACGTCAGATGACTTGAATGTTCCTCTGCAACACAAGATCCCTTTGGCTCAAAGTCTGCCTCCTCCACAGGCAAAGGAGAAGCTCCCACACTCATCCAGTGGAGACCGTTGTGCTCTGGACAATGAAGTTCCCGCTTTCATGTTCAGACCTATCAGTGCACCTGCATGTGAGCTCCCAAGTCCACCACCTGCTGATGCCAGCTTTCATTCAAAGGACACAAACAAGATCATGCATCCAGATTTGAAAAGTGATCGTTCATCCCTGGATGATGAAGTGGCGTTTTTCATGTGTCCTGCTGATGTTCCTCTGCCTCCGAGACCTCCACCCACTGCAGAGTTACGTCTCTGCAGAAAGCGCAGATATTCTGCTGTTTTTTCTGTGGAGGATGAAGAGGAACATTTGATGCCTAAACGCATGAGGCTGATGAGTTCTGATGTTCCAGTTTCTTCAAGTCCACCACCTGCTGATGCCAGCTTTCATTCAAAGGACACAAACAAGATCATTCACCCAGATTTTAAAAATGATCGTTCATCCCTGGATGATGAAGTGGCGTATTTCATGTGTCCTACTGATGTTCCTCTGCCTCCGAGACCTCCACCCACTGCAGAGTTACGTCTCTGCAGAAAGCGCAGACATTCTGCTGTTTTTTCTGTGGAGGATGAAGAGGAACATTTGATGCCTAAACGCATGAGGCTGATGAGTTCTGATGTTCCAGTTTCTTCAAGTCCTCCACCTGCTGATGCCAGCTTTCATTCAAAGGACACAAACAAGATCATGCATCCAGATTTTAAATATGATTGTTCATCCCTGGATGATGATTTGGCCTTTTTAATGTGTCCTCTGCCTCTGACACCTCCACCCACTGCAGAGTTAGGTCTGGGCAGAAAGCGCAGATATTCAAGCGTTTTTTCTGTGGAGGATGAAGAGGAACCTTTGCCTCAGCCTAAACGCATGAGGCTGATGACTTGGGATGTCTCTAAGTCTCCAGCTGCTGAAAAGAAGTATGTTTTCTTTACGTGTCCTGAAGATAAGAGGTCTGAGTTACCTCTCAGCTCCCCCCAAGGCCATCCACCATCACCGGTCAATAATAATGACACTGACCAGTGTACCATTCTGCTGCCTCCTGAAATCCCAGTACCTCCAAGTCCTGGCCCTGTTGGAGTTCTAGAAACTGTTGATTTTCCTTGTGTTTAAATTTAAATAAGTGTTTGTAGTAATAAATAAATTTTTGAGCAAATACATCTTGAAATGATTCGGTTGCTTATGATGGTTATAATTATCCAAACAGTATTATTCCTAAGAAGATCTTTACTTTTTCTACTTATTTTCTCCATGAACTATTTTGATGTCTATTTTGAAGATCCACTCATATCATGACAGTATGCTTATTCTCAGTAGAGTGTATAGCCACATCTGAAGAAAGAATAAATTAAAGTCACTCATTAACAACTTACCACATACGCCGGAGCTGAATTCAAGATGTAAGCAGACGTTTCACAGATATCTTGGTTGTCTTTCCATTTCCTACACTAACAGTATCCTGAGAATTGTCTTATACAGCTGATATAAAGGTGAAATTTGATGACTTAATCTAAGCATCATCAGCTTAAATGCAAATGAATCCACTGTACTTGAGGTAACCTAACACTGACCATGAACGCCACAATCACTGTGCGCCAGTCCAACACAGTGCTTTACTGTGAACTCACCACAGTACTGCAAACTAAAGTGTTTATCTTCCAGTCCAATCCAATCCATCTTTATTGAGAAAGCACTTTAAAAAACCCAGGACAAGACCAAAGTGCTGTACAGTAAATGAGTTAAGAACAATAGAATAAAACATAACAGTAAAAAAATAAAACACATAATACATAAAAATTTTAAACAGCCCTATATTTAAAAACAAGATAAAACAGCAAAAATAAACTAAAAAACTCAAACTAAAAACCAACATCTTACAAGGTGTCAAAGGTCAGGGTGAAGAGATGAGTTTTCAGGAGTGATTTAAGAACAGGCAGAGAAGAAGCCTGTCTAATCTCTAAAGGCAGATCGTGTCACAGTTTCAGAGATGCTACAGCAAAAGCACGATGTCCTCTAAGTTTGCGCTCAGTCCTGGGAACATTCAGGAACAGCTGATCAGCTGACCTGAGACAGCGGGTGGGTTTATAAGACTGTGGCAGCTCAGAGAGTTAAGATGCAGCTAGGTCATGGAGAGCTTTAAAGGCAAATAAAAGAATTTTTAAATGAATGCCAAAAGAAATGGGCAGCCAGTGAAGTGAAGCTAAAATAGGGGAGATGTGCTCAAACCTTCGAGTGCCAGTTAAAACACAAGCTGCCGCATTTTGCACCCTCCGTAAACGAGCAGTGGCGTGTCTAGAAATCTGTTGTTGGGGGGGCCAGGTAGGGGCACAGATTTGGAGAAGGGTGGCAGATGTAATTGTCAGATAATGTTAAAAACAATTCTACCAACCGTTAACCATAATTCAATAACCCTATAAACCTAATAAGCGAATGCGCTTTTAACTCTTATTAGAATGAGATTTTAACCACTACGGTGCAAAGTTTTTAGATACTGCGTTGATAAAGTACAAGAGATACAATCAGTCAGTGTTTATTCAGCAGTCAAGGACATCAATATTTGCATAGTATTTTTACTGACATGTAGTGCACATATGTTTTGGGCAAAAACATTTTTGAATATTAAAATACGAACATTTTAACATACAATTGGCAAATTAGCCAATGCCAATGCAAAACCAATGCCTATTAAAAAAAGAAGATAATCTTCTCACAAACTGGTGTTTGATTTTGAAACAGGAAAAAAGTGTGGAAACAAATGAAAAGACTAACATTTGAATAACACCTGAAAGCAAGTAAATACTTTCTATGCTGCCTTATGGTAAACTTTGGTAATATTGATGTATAAAGAACAACACTGGCTGATGATGAAATACAGTCAGCTGGCATGGTGACACTGCCAGTATTAACCTGCAGGGCTGGACTGGGACAAAAAATTGGGCATTTTCACTACAGACCAGCCCACCAGGTATTAAAGCCATAAAGCCTTTGAATGAAAACAAACGCTGTTGTGACAGCGATGTACACTGTCTTTTTGGTATATGTATGATCTCTATACATTTTACGTCAGATAAAAACTTTGTTCGCAAGATTCAGATAATTATTTAATAAAAGCTAAATATTTGAAATGAGAATAAGAAAGAAAAGTATTTCTTTGTGACCCCCTCTCCCTGTTAATGCCCTACCTGGCCCCTGGCAACACTTTGCTAGACCCGTCCCTGCACAGTTACCAGCTGTCAGCTACTTAGAAAAAGGATGCTGGTGTTATTTGTCTCTCAGAAACAGTTCATAACTTCCCTTCAACTCATTCATGTCACCTAAAAGGTAAACCTGTTTCTCCATCACTGTTCAGCTCTGATGATTCAGTAAGGACATCTCCTGGTTTCATCTTCATGTTTCCCTCTCACCACATATACAAACCGATATCATGACCAGCAGCTTTACAGCTGTGGCTCCAGCAAACATCAGCTGATACTAGAAATTAATATTAAATAAATTCTAACAACAGCTGATCAAGCTTAAACGTGCTGCTGTTGTTTAGCGTGACATCCGCTGGTTTCCAATGATCAGCTGATCGGCTTTTCTCTCTTGTTTATTTATCTCCCACTTTGCGCCAGAAACAGGAATCAGAATCAATAAAGTATTCTGATTCCTGTTTCTGGCGCAAAGTGGGAGATAAATAAACAAGAGAGAAAAGCCGATCAGCTGATCATTGATCAGTTTCATGATCAAAGTAGCAACAGAAGAGGGAGGGGGGGGGGGGGGATAAGAGAAGAGGCAGCTGTGCAGCGTAAAGACAGAATAACTCCAGCTTTTTGTCTTTTCCCATTCTAGCTAAAGTACGGGACAAACTGTGTCTCTTCTCAGCTCAATACAAAACGCATAATATTTTCTCTGAATGAGGGACCATTCCATTTTTTAAGGAGCCGTTGGCAACTCTACTAACTAACCTTATGAATAAAATAAAGTTCACTATCAGTAACATCATAGCAACCGAACAGCTGTATAGAAACTCCTTCATGCTAGCTCACGCAGTACGAGTTATTGTAACTGACTGTAAAAAGTCAGCACAACGAAAATAAACTCCACCTAAACTTGGTTTATATCTGACCCAGATAGACTGCAGGTCATAACTTCTTACCTGAAGTTCAGTTCACCGCCTCCGGCCTCTGCTCCTCGTGCCTTTCCGTCATCCACCTGCCAGCGTGTTGCATCTGCTGGCCTCCACCACTTGCTAATGTTACTGAATCTGTGGAAGCTCCGCAATAGCCACCACCAAACAATTGAGTTATTTTTACACATCTCCCAGCATCTGGCCAATCCACCACCTTTCAGTGTTTATACTGTTACGGGGAAAAAATGAAAAAAAACCCCATTGGCCCATAAAAACGAAAGATCACCATCGGCCCACCGGGCAAATGCCCAGTATGCCCGATGGCCAGTCCAACTATGTCCTCTGGGCTGGAGGGTGGCGGATTAAAAGCTTTGGTGCATTACCGTGAGGCGAAGGCCATCCATCACAGCTTTTTTGGGTTAGATAAATGAAAACTATGTTTTTGTAATAATTCCTGTGACTCCTCCTGCTTTTTCAACTCAGCCCATCACACGTCTATGTCTCTCCTTGTTTCGTCTTTTATTATGAAAGGGTTGTGTTTCCATGTTCAGTGTGTTTCATTTTGCTTCCCCTGTGGTGTCAGGTTCATTTGTGTCAGCTGTGTTTCCACTTCCCCTTTTATTTTCTGTGTATTTAAGTCCGCTGTCTTCCTCTGGTCAGTGCTGGTGCGTCTGTTTTCCTCCATTCACGTTATTCCCGGTTTCAGGTTATCTCCTGATTCTGTTTAGGTCCATGTTCATGTTCATGTTTTTTCATCAGAGTTTCTCGCATGCACCTCCTCGGATTCATGTTCATGTTTTTCCTGTCATAGTTGTCATAGTCATACTGAGTTATTCCCAGTGTAGGTTTTAGTTTTAGTTGTCGCCCCTGTTTGCTGGGCCTTGTTTTGTGTTCATGTTTTTTCAACCTAATAAATGGTTTGCTTTTTGTTAAGATTCAGTTCCATCTCTCCCTTGTCTGCTTTCGGGTTCATATTGCAATCACATCAGCCACCGTGACAATAAACTTATTTTGATTTTTAACTTTCTTTATTTTTTCAACAATATTCTGTATATATAAACGTTTTGCATCTTACAATATAAAGCCTGGATCCTGCACATATTGCACTTTGAACTTGAAGTGTGTTGTCTGTTTATTGGAGATTGTACTACTTGAATTCATTATCCTGGTGATATAACACATTAATTCTCCATTTGGAATCAATATAGTATATAATACAGTATCTGTCTATCCATCTATATAGCTATTGAATTGAACTGGAGTGAATGGAAGAGAATTAAATAATGGATTTCATGTTTATGTTTATCTATGTTGTAACAGTGACGACTTGAGACATCTGTTTGGCACTATATGAAGAGAATTAAATAAAATTTAAATGAAAATGATATTAACTGTATTTATACATTTTATATTTTTGTATGAGACACTGTCAGTGTGCTGTTATATAACTCAGGTATTTTTAAGGCCTGACTGGTGGCATTGGTGCCCATTGCTTTACTGTGCTGTTGGATGTGTATGTGGGCTATCCCTTGTACCTGACATTTGACTGGGCATCACTGTGTTGCTATGGCATGATCCTGGTAGTTGTTGTTAATAAAACAATAACAAATTCAAATTCAAACATTGCTGCATTCTTCTGTCACTGAGGATTCCAAACCTGCACTCAGTCTCCTCATTACTTTGGTACTGAACAGACAAACTTTGGAGCTCCTGCAAACTTTATTCACAAACTGCAACTATTTTACACAAATCTGCGACTGACAACAAGCACAGAGACTTCAAACAATCACTGAAGTAAGGACTGAAAGATTTACTTTTAAACAATAATGATTAAGACCTTTTTCGTAAGGTTGTTTTCCCTTGATTGCCAGCTGTTACTGTTTTTATCTTCATATCTTTCATATTTGTCCACCTAAACAATGCTTTAATGATACAGTTTGAGAAGTTTGATATGAATTTATCCAACTGACTTGAAAATGAAACTGACAACTGTCCTGTAATCTTACACAGAGAAACCAAATCCTGCGTCTTTGCCTTGACAGACGCCTAAAATGGCTCGAGCTGTGGTAAGTTACCCTTCACTGTGTCTGTTTCTAAACATTCAATCGTGTGAATTTTTAAAGAAAAATCCAACAACAACAATAATAATATGTAACAGAGCAAAACGTCAGATGACTTGAATGTTCCTCTGCAACACAAGATCCCTTTGGCTCAAAGTCTGCCTCCTCCACAGGCAAAGGAGAAGCTCCCACACTCATCCGATGCAGACCGTTGTGCTCTGGACAATGAAGTTCCCGCTTTCATGTTCAGACCTATCAGCGCACCTGCATGTGAGCTCCCAAGTCCACCACCTGCTGATGCCAGCTTTCATTCAAAGGACACAAACAAGATCATGCATCCAGATTTGAAAAGTGATCGTTCATCCCTGGATGATGAAGTGGCGTTTTTCATGTGTCCTGCTGATGTTCCTCTGCCTCCGAGACCTCCACCCACTGCAGAGTTACGTCTCTGCAGAAAGCGCAGATATTCTGCTGTTTTTTCTGTGGAGGATGAAGAGGAACATTTGATGCCTAAACGCATGAGGCTGATGAATTCTGATGTTCCAGTTTCTTCAAGTCCTCCACCTGCTGATGCCAGCTTTCATTCAAAGGACACAAACAAGATCATTCACCCAGATTTGAAAAATGATCGTTCATCCCTGGATGATGATTTGGCCTTTTTAATGTGTCCTCTGCCTCTGACACCTCCACCCACTGCAGAGTTAGGTCTGGGCAGAAAGCGCAGATATTCAAGCGTTTTTTCTGTGGAGGATGAAGAGGAACCTTTGCCTCAGCCTAAACGCATGAGGCTGATGACTTGGGATGTCTCTAAGTCTCCAGCTGCTGAAAAGAAGTATGTTTTCTTTACGTGTCCTGAAGATAAGAGGTCTGAGTTACCTCTCAGCTCCCCCCAAGGCCATCCACCATCACCGGTCAATAATAATGACACTGACCAGTGTACCATTCTGCTGCCTCCTGAAATCCCAGTACCTCCAAGTCCTGCCCCTGTTGGAGTGCTAGAAACTGTTGATTTTCCTTGTCTTGATAATTAAATACGTGTTTGTAATAAATTTTTGAGCAAATACATGTTGAGATGATTCGGTTGCTTATGATGGTTATAATTATCCAAACAGTATTGTTCCTAAGAAGATCTTTACTTTTTCTACTTATTTTCTCCATGAACTATTTTGATGTCTATTTTGAAGATCCACTCATATCATGACAGTATGCTTATTCTCAGTAGAGTGTATAGCCACATCTGAAGAAAGAATAAATTAAAGTCACTCATTAACAACTTACCACATACGCCGGAGCTGAATTCAAGATGTAAGCAGACGTTTCACAGATATCTTGGTTGTCTTTCCATTTCCTACACTAACAGTATCCTGAGAATTGTCTTATACAGCTGATATAAAGGTGAAATTTGATGACTTAATCTAAGCATCATCAGCTTAAATGCAAATGAATCCACTGTACTTGAGGTAACCTAACACTGACCATGAACGCCACAATCACTGTGCGCCAGTCCAACACAGTGCTTTACTGTGAACTCACCACAGTACTGCAAACTAAAGTGTTTATCTTCCAGTCCAATCCAATCCATCTTTATTGAGAAAGCACTTTAAAATACCCAACAATAGAACAAAACTTAACAGTAAGAAAATAAAACACATAATACATAAAAAATTTAAACAGCCCTATATTTAAAAACAAGATAAAACAGCAAAAATAAACTAAAAAACTCAAACTAAAAACCAACATCTTACAAGGTGTCAAAGGTCAGGGTGAAGAGATGAGTTTTCAGGAGTGATTTAAGAACAGGCAGAGAAGAAGCCTGTCTAATCTCTAAAGGCAGATCGTGTCACAGTTTCAGAGATGCTACAGCAAAAGCACGATGTCCTCTAAGTTTGCGCTCAGTCCTGGGAACATTCAGGAACAGCTGATCAGCTGACCTGAGACAGCGGGTGGGTTTATAAGACTGTGGCAGCTCAGAGAGTTAAGATGCAGCTAGGTCATGGAGAGCTTTAAAGGCAAATAAAAGAATTTTAAAATGAATGCCAAAAGAAATGGGCAGCCAGTGAAGTGAAGCTAAATTAGGGGAGATGTGCTCAAACCTTCGAGTGCCAGTTAAAACACAAGCTGCAGCATTTTGCACCCTCTGTAAACGAGTAATGTATGAAGCACTGATCCCTATATAAAGTGCATTACAGTAATCCAGCCGAGTGCTAACAAAGGCGTGGATAACGGTCTCAAAGTGCTGCTGTGAAATAAATGTCTTTATTTTATCAGCTGCCTGAGCTGAAAGAAGCTTGATTTTACCACTGCCTTAATCTGGCTGTCAAGCTTCAGGTCAGAGTTCACTTTGACCTCCAGGTTTGTCACAGCTGGTTTAACGTACTGTGCCAAGGTATCTAAATACACATTGGGGGTCTCAGTAGGGCTACCAAGAGATTTGAGCCCTGGTGGAGGAGACCTTCTCAATAAAAAAGTGTTTAAAAAAACGTTTACAGGCTGCAGACGAGGCTGCAGTCAGTATGTGGTGCACTAAGAACAGAGTTAATGGTTTTAAATAAAACATGCAGGTTGTGACAGTTTGATGAAACAATGTCAGATAAGTGTTGTCTTTTGGTATCTTTTACAGGTTTTTGATATTGATGCCAACAGTCCTTTAGCATCTGGAATGACACTTGTAGCTTGTTTCCATTCACGCTCAGCTCGACAGCACTCGCGTCTGACAGCCTTCAGCCAGGGGTCAGATTTAGTTTTAGGCTGCCTGGTTCTTAATGGAGCCACAGTGTCCAAAGCAATCTGGTAGGTGGAATAAAACCATGAGCTCAGTTCCTCAGTCTGGCTGCACAAAAACTCCGGGATTTTACAGTTCTGCTTAAAAACTGTTAAAAACTGCTCAGCAGTGGACGGGTCAAAAATACGACAGCGGCGAGCAGCAGCGCGGTTTAACTGAGGTACGGGCAAGAGGAACTTGAAGCATCACAGGACTTTCACAATATGAAAATAAATAACTTATTAAAACAGATCATATACACATCCAATAACTAAGTGAAAATGATTGTTTTTGTTTTTTTATTTGCTAATAAAAGTGTTAGTGCAGTCAACCATCGTTTTTGTCCTCGTGCATTAGTTTTGATTTAGTTATCAAGTAAAATTTAATAGTAATTTTTTTACTTTGATTTTTGGGATGTAGGATGATTGTGTCAGTGTGTTTCCACTTCCCCTTTTATTTTCTGTGTATTTAAGTCTGCTGTCTTCCTCTGGTCAGTGCTGGTGCGTCTGTTTTCCTCTGTTCACGTTATTCCCGGTTTCAGGTTATCTCCTGATTCTGTTTAGGTCCATGTTCATGTTCATGTTTTTTCATCAGAGTTTCTCGCATGCACCTCCTCGGATTCATGTTCATGTTTTTCCTGTCATAGTTGTCATAGTCATACCGAGTTATTCCCAGTGTAGGTTTTAGTTTTAGTTGTCGCCCCTGTTTGCTGGGCCTTGTTTTGTGTTCATGTTTTTTCAACCTAATAAATGATTTGCTTTTTGTTAAGATTCAGTTCCATCTCTCCCTTGTCTGCTTTTGGGTTCATACTGCAATCACATCTGCCACCGTGACAATAAACTTATTTTGATTTTTAACTTTCTTTATTTTTTCAAATTTATTATGTATATATAAACATTTTGCATCTTACAATATAAAGCCTGGATCCTGCACATATTGCACTTTGAACTTGAACTGTGTTGTCTGTTTATTGGAGATTGTACTACTTGAATTCATTATCCTGGTGATATAACACATTAATTCTCCATTTGGAATCAATATAGTATATAATACAGTATCTGTCTATCCATCTATATAGCTATTGAATTGAACTGGAGTGAATGGAAGAGAATTAAATAATGGATTTCATGTTTATGTTTATCTATGTTGTAACAGTGACGACTTGAGACATCTGTTTGGCACTATATGAAGAGAATTAAATAAAATTTAAATGAAAATGATATTAACTGTATTTATACATTTTATATTTTTGTATGAGACACTGTCAGTGTGCTGTTATATAACTCAGGTATTTTTAAGGCCTGACTGGTGGCATTGGTGCCCATTGCTTTACTGTGCTGTTGGATGTGTATGTGGGCTATCCCTTGTACCTGACATTTGACTGGGCATCACTGTGTTGCTATGGCATGATCCTGGTAGTTGTTGTTAATAAAACAATAACAAATTCAAATTCAAACATTGCTGCATTCTTCTGTCACTGAGGATTCCAAACCTGCACTCAGTCTCCTCATTACTTTGGTACTGAACAGACAAACTTTGGAGCTCCTGCAAACTTTATTCACAAACTGCAACTATTTTACACAAATCTGCGACTGACAACAAGCACAGAGACTTCAAACAATCACTGAAGTAAGGACTGAAAGATTTACTTTTAAACAATAATGATTAAGACCTTTTTCGTAAGGTTGTTTTCCCTTGATTGCCAGCTGTTACTGTTTTTATCTTCATATCTTTCATATTTGTCCACCTAAACAATGCTTTAATGATACAGTTTGAGAAGTTTGATATGAATTTATCCAACTGACTTGAAAATGAAACTGACAACTGTCCTGTAATCTTACACAGAGAAACCAAATCCTGCGTCTTTGCCTTGACAGACGCCTAAAATGGCTCGAGCTGTGGTAAGTTACCCTTCACTGTGTCTGTTTCTAAACATTCAATCGTGTGAATTTTTAAAGAAAAATCCAACAACAACAATAATAATATGTAACAGAGCAAAACGTCAGATGACTTGAATGTTCCTCTGCAACACAAGATCCCTTTGGCTCAAAGTCTGCCTCCTCCACAGGCAAAGGAGAAGCTCCCACACTCATCCGATGCAGACCGTTGTGCTCTGGACAATGAAGTTCCCGCTTTCATGTTCAGACCTATCAGCGCACCTGCATGTGAGCTCCCAAGTCCACCACCTGCTGATGCCAGCTTTCATTCAAAGGACACAAACAAGATCATGCATCCAGATTTGAAAAGTGATCGTTCATCCCTGGATGATGAAGTGGCGTTTTTCATGTGTCCTGCTGATGTTCCTCTGCCTCCGAGACCTCCACCCACTGCAGAGTTACGTCTCTGCAGAAAGCGCAGACATTCTGCTGTTTTTTCTGTGGAGGATGAAGAGGAACATTTGATGCCTAAACGCATGAGGCTGATGAATTCTGATGTTCCAGTTTCTTCAAGTCCTCCACCTGCTGATGCCAGCTTTCATTCAAAGGACACAGACAAGATCATGCATCCAGATTTTAAATATGATTGTTCATCCCTGGATGATGATTTGGCCTTTTTAATGTCTCCTCTGCCTCTGACACCTCCACCCATTGCAGAGTTAGGTCTGGGCAGAAAGCGCAGATATTCAAGCGTTTTGTCTGTGGAGGATGAAGAGGAACCTTTGCCTCAGCCTAAACGCATGAGGCTGATGACTTGGGATGTCTCTAAGTCTCCAGCTGCTGAAAAGAAGTATGTTTTCTTTATGTGTCCTGAAGATAAGAGGTCTGAGTTACCTCTCAGCTCCCCCCAAGGCCATCCACCATCACCGGTCAATAATAATGACACTGACCAGTGTACCATTCTGCTGCCTCCTGAAATCCCAGTACCTCCAAGTCCTGCCCCTGTTGGAGTGCTAGAAACTGTTGATTTTCCTTGTCTTGATAATTAAATACGTGTTTGTAATAAATTTTTGAGCAAATACATGTTGAGATGATTCGGTTGCTTATGATGGTTATAATTATCCAAACAGTATTGTTCCTAAGAAGATCTTTACTTTTTCTACTTATTTTCTCCATGAACTATTTTGATGTCTATTTTGAAGATCCACTCATATCATGACAGTATGCTTATTCTCAGTAGAGTGTATAGCCACATCTGAAGAAAGAATAAATTAAAGTCACTCATTAACAACTTACCACATACGCCGGAGCTGAATTCAAGATGTAAGCAGACGTTTCACAGATATCTTGGTTGTCTTTCCATTTCCTACACTAACAGTATCCTGAGAATTGTCTTATACAGCTGATATAAAGGTGAAATTTGATGACTTAATCTAAGCATCATCAGCTTAAATGCAAATGAATCCACTGTACTTGAGGTAACCTAACACTGACCATGAACGCCACAATCACTGTGCGCCAGTCCAACACAGTGCTTTACTGTGAACTCACCACAGTACTGCAAACTAAAGTGTTTATCTTCCAGTCCAATCCAATCCATCTTTACTGAGAAAGCACTTTAAAAAACCCAGGACAAAACCAAAGTGCTGTACAGTAAATGAGTTAAGAACAATAGAATAAACTTAACAGTAAGAAAAGAAAACACATAATACATAAAAAAAATTTAAACAGCCCTATATTTAAAAACAAGATAAAACAGCAAAAATAAACTAAAAAACTCAAACTAAAAACCAACATCTTACAAGGTGTCAAAGGTCAGGGTGAAGAGATGAGTTTTCAGGAGTGATTTAAGAACAGGCAGAGAAGAAGCCTGTCTAATCTCTAAAGGCAGATCGTGTCACAGTTTCAGAGATGCTACAGCAAAAGCACGATGTCCTCTAAGTTTGCGCTCAGTCCTGGGAACATTCAGGAACAGCTGATCAGCTGACCTGAGACAGCGGGTGGGTTTATAAGACTGTGGCAGCTCAGAGAGTTAAGATGCAGCTAGGTCATGGAGAGCTTTAAAGGCAAATAAAAGAATTTTAAAATGAATGCCAAAAGAAATGGGCAGCCAGTGAAGTGAAGCTAAATTAGGGGAGATGTGCTCAAACCTTCGAGTGCCAGTTAAAACACAAGCTGCAGCATTTTGCACCCTCTGTAAACGAGTAATGTATGAAGCACTGATCCCTATATAAAGTGCATTACAGTAATCCAGCCGAGTGCTAACAAAGGCGTGGATAACTGTCTCAAAGTGCTGCTGTGAAATAAATGTCTTTATTTTATCAGCTGCCTGAGCTGAAAGAAGCTTGATTTTACCACTGCCTTAATCTGGCTGACAAGCTTCAGGTCAGAGTTCACTTTGACCTCCAGGTTTGTCACAGCTGGTTTAACGTACTGTGCCAAGGTATCTAAATACACATTGGGGGTCTCAGTAGGGCTACCAAGAGATTTGAGCCCTGGTGGAGGAGACCTTCTCAATAAAAAAGTGTTTAAAAAAACGTTTACAGGCTGCAGTCAGTATGTGGTGCACTAAGAACAGAGTTAATGGTTTTAAATAAAACATGCAGGTTGTGACAGTTTGATGAAATAATGTCAGATAAGTGTTGTCTTTTGGTATCTTTTACAGGTTTTTGATATTGATGCCAACAGTCCTTTAGCATCTGGAATGACACTTGTAGCTTGTTTCCATTCACGCTCAGCTCGACAGCACTCGCGTCTGACAGCCTTCAGCCAGGGGTCAGATTTAGTTTTAGGCTGCCTGGTTCTTAACGGAGCCACAGTGTCCAAAGCAATCTGGTAGGTGGAATAAAACCATGAGCTCAGTTCCTCAGTCTGGCTGCACAAAAACTCCGGGATTTTACAGTTCTGCTTAAAAACTGTTAAAAACTGCTCAGCAGTGGACGGGTCAAAAATACGACAGCGGCGAGCAGCAGCGCGGTTTAACTGAGGTACGGGCAAGAGGAACTTGAAGCATCACAGGACTTTCACAATATGAAAATAAATAACTTATTAAAACAGATCATATACACATCCAATAACTAAGTGAAAATGATTGTTTTTGTTTTTTTATTTGCTAATAAAAGTGTTAGTGCAGTCAACCATCGTTTTTGTCCTCGTGCATTAGTTTTGATTTAGTTATCAAGTAAAATTTAATAGTAATTTTTTTACTTTGATTTTTGGGATGTAGGATGATTGTGTCAGTGTGTTTCCACTTCCCCTTTTATTTTCTGTGTATTTAAGTCTGCTGTCTTCCTCTGGTCAGTGCTGGTGCGTCTGTTTTCCTCTGTTCACGTTATTCCCGGTTTCAGGTTATCTCCTGATTCTGTTTAGGTCCATGTTCATGTTCATGTTTTTTCATCAGAGTTTCTCGCATGCACCTCCTCGGATTCATGTTCATGTTTTTCCTGTCATAGTTGTCATAGTCATACTGAGTTATTCCCAGTGTAGGTTTTAGTTTTAGTTGTCGCCCCTGTTTGCTGGGCCTTGTTTTGTGTTCATGTTTTTTCAACCTAATAAATGATTTGCTTTTTGTTAAGATTCAGTTCCATCTCTCCCTTGTCTGCTTTTGGGTTCATACTGCAATCACATCAGCCACAGTGACAATAAACTTATTTTGATTTTTAACTTTCTTTATTTTTTCAAATTTATTATGTATATATAAACATTTTGCATCTTACAATATAAAGCCTGGATCCTGCACATATTGCACTTTGAACTTGAAGTGTGTTGTCTGTTTATTGGAGATTGTACTACTTGAATTCATTATCCTGGTGATATAACACATTAATTCTCCATTTGGAATCAATATAGTATATAATACAGTATCTGTCTATCCATCTATATAGCTATTGAATTGAACTGGAGTGAATGGAAGAGAATTAAATAATGGATTTCATGTTTATGTTTATCTATGTTGTAACAGTGACGACTTGAGACATCTGTTTGGCACTATATGAAGAGAATTAAATAAAATTTAAATGAAAATGATATTAACTGTATTTATACATTTTATATTTTTGTATGAGACACTGTCAGTGTGCTGTTATATAACTCAGGTATTTTTAAGGCCTGACTGGTGGCATTGGTGCCCATTGCTTTACTGTGCTGTTGGATGTGTATGTGGGCTATCCCTTGTACCTGACATTTGACTGGGCATCACTGTGTTGCTATGGCATGATCCTGGTAGTTGTTGTTAATAAAACAATAACAAATTCAAATTCAAACATTGCTGCATTCTTCTGTCACTGAGGATTCCAAACCTGCACTCAGTCTCCTCATTACTTTGGTACTGAACAGACAAACTTTGGAGCTCCTGCAAACTTTATTCACAAACTGCAACTATTTTACACAAATCTGCGACTGACAACAAGCACAGAGACTTCAAACAATCACTGAAGTAAGGACTGAAAGATTTACTTTTAAACAATAATGATTAAGACCTTTTTCGTAAGGTTGTTTTCCCTTGATTGCCAGCTGTTACTGTTTTTATCTTCATATCTTTCATATTTGTCCACCTAAACAATGCTTTAATGATACAGTTTGAGAAGTTTGATATGAATTTATCCAACTGACTTGAAAATGAAACTGACAACTGTCCTGTAATCTTACACAGAGAAACCAAATCCTGCGTCTTTGCCTTGACAGACGCCTAAAATGGCTCGAGCTGTGGTAAGTTACCCTTCACTGTGTCTGTTTCTAAACATTCAATCGTGTGAATTTTTAAAGAAAAATCCAACAACAACAATAATAATATGTAACAGAGCAAAACATCAGATGACTTGAATGTTCCTCTGCAACACAAGATCCCTTTGGCTCAAAGTCTGCCTCCTCCACAGGCAAAGGAGAAGCTCCCACACTCATCCAGTGGAGACCGTTGTGCTCTGGACAATGAAGTTCCCGCTTTCATGTTCAGACCTATCAGCGCACCTGCATGTGAGCTCCCAAGTCCACCACCTGCTGATGCCAGCTTTCATTCAAAGGACACAAACAAGATCATGCATCCAGATTTGAAAAGTGATCGTTCATCCCTGGATGATGAAGTGGCGTTTTTCATGTGTCCTGCTGATGTTCCTCTGCCTCCGAGACCTCCACCCACTGCAGAGTTACGTCTCTGCAGAAAGCGCAGATATTCTGCTGTTTTTTCTGTGGAGGATGAAGAGGAACATTTGATGCCTAAACGCATGAGGCTGATGAGTTCTGATGTTCCAGTTTCTTCAAGTCCTCCACCTGCTGATGCCAGCTTTCATTCAAAGGACACAAACAAGATCATTCACCCAGATTTGAAAAATGATCGTTCATCCCTGGATGATGAAGTGGCGTATTTCATGTGTCCTACTGATGTTCCTCTGCCTCCGAGACCTCCACCCACTGCAGAGTTACGTCTCTGCAGAAAGCGCAGATATTCTGCTGTTTTTTCTGTGGAGGATGAAGAGGAACATTTGATGCCTAAACGCATGAGGCTGATGAGTTCTGATGTTCCAGTTTCTTCAAGTCCTCCACCTGCTGATGCCAGCTTTCAGTCAAAGGACACAGACAAGATCATGCATCCAGATTTTAAATATGATTGTTCATCCCTGGATGATGATTTGGCCTTTTTAATGTGTCCTCTGCCTCTGACACCTCCACCCACTGCAGAGTTAGGTCTGGGCAGAAAGCGCAGATATTCAAGCGTTTTTTCTGTGGAGGATGAAGAGGAACCTTTGCCTCAGCCTAAACGCATGAGGCTGATGACTTGGGATGTCTCTAAGTCTCCAGCTGCTGAAAAGAAGTATGTTTTCTTTATGTGTCCTGAAGATAAGAGGTCTGAGTTACCTCTCAGCTCCCCCCAAGGCCATCCACCATCACCGGTCAATAATAATGACACTGACCAGTGTACCATTCTGCTGCCTCCTGAAATCCCAGTACCTCCAAGTCCTGCCCCTGTTGGAGTTCTAGAAACTGTTGATTTTCCTTGTGTTTAAATTTAAATAAGTGTTTGTAGTAATAAATAAATTTTTGAGCAAATACATGTTGAGATGATTCGGTTGCTTATGATGGTTATAATTATCCAAACAGTATTATTCCTAAGAAGATCTTTACTTTTTCTACTTATTTTCTCCATGAACTATTTTGATGTCTATTTTGAAGATCCACTCATATCATGACAGTATGCTTATTCTCAGTAGAGTGTATAGCCACATCTGAAGAAAGAATCAATTAAAGTCACTCATTAACAACTTACCACATACGCCGGAGCTGAATTCAAGATGTAAGCAGACGTTTCACAGATATCTTGGTTGTCTTTCCATTTCCTACACTAACAGTATCCTGAGAATTGTCTTATACAGCTGATATAAAGGTGAAATTTGAGGACTTAATCTAAGCATCATCAGCTTAAATGCAAATGAATCCACTGTACTTGAGGTAACCTAACACTGACCATGAACGCCACAATCACTGTGCGCCAGTCCAACACAGTGCTTTACTGTGAACTCACCACAGTACTGCAAACTAAAGTGTTTATCTTCCAGTCCAATCCAATCCATCTTTATTGAGAAAGCACTTTAAAAAACCCAGGACAAAACCAAAGTGCTGTACAGTAAATGAGTTAAGAACAATAGAATAAACTTAACAGTAAGAAAAGAAAACACATAATACATAAAAAAAATTTAAACAGCCCTATATTTAAAAACAAGATAAAACAGCAAAAATAAACTAAAAAACTCAAACTAAAAACCAACATCTTACAAGGTGTCAAAGGTCAGGGTGAAGAGATGAGTTTTCAGGAGTGATTTAAGAACAGGCAGAGAAGAAGCCTGTCTAATCTCTAAAGGCAGATCGTGTCACAGTTTCAGAGATGCTACAGCAAAAGCACGATGTCCTCTAAGTTTGCGCTCAGTCCTGGGAACATTCAGGAACAGCTGACCTGAGACAGCGGGTGGGTTTATAAGACTGTGGCAGCTCAGAGAGTTAAGATGCAGCTAGGTCATGGAGAGCTTTAAAGGCAAATAAAAGAATTTTTAAATGAATGCCAAAAGAAATGGGCAGCCAGTGAAGTGAAGCTAAAATAGGGGAGATGTGCTCAAACCTTCGAGTGCCAGTTAAAACACAAGCTGCCGCATTTTGCACCCTCCGTAAACGAGCAGTGGCGTGTCTAGAAATCTGTTGTTGGGGGGGCCAGGTAGGGGCACAGATTTGGAGAAGGGTGGCAGATGTAATTGTCAGATAATGTTAAAAACAATTCTACCAACTGTTAACCATAATTCAATAACCCTATAAACCTAATAAGCGAATGCGCTTTTAACTCTTATTAGAATGAGATTTTAACCACTACGGTGCAAAGTTTTTAGATACTGCGTTGATAAAGTACAAGAGATACAATCAGTCAGTGTTTATTCAGCAGTCAAGGACATCAATATTTGCATAGTATTTTTACTGACATGTAGTGCACATATGTTTTGGGCAAAAACATTTTTTAATATTAAAATACGAACATTTTAACATACAATTGGCAAATTAGCCAATGCCAATGCAAAACCAATGCCTATTAAAAAAAGAAGATAATCTTCTCACAAACTGGTGTTTGATTTTGAAACAGGAAAAAGTGTGGAAACAAATGAAAAGACTAACATTTGAATAACACCTGAAAGCAAGTAAATACTTTCTATGCTGCCTTATGGTAAACTTTGGTAATATTGATGTATAAAGAACAACACTGGCTGATGATGAAATACAGTCAGCTGGCATGGTGACACTGCCAGTATTAACCTGCAGGGCTGGACTGGGACAAAAAATTGGGCATTTTCACTACAGACCAGCCCACCAGGTATTAAAGCCATAAAGCCTTTGAATGAAAACAAACGCTGTTGTGACAGCGATGTACACTGTCTTTTTGGTATATGTATGATCTCTATACATTTTACGTCAGATAAAAACTTTGTTCGCAAGATTCAGATAATTATTTAATAAAAGCTAAATATTTGAAATGAGAATAAGAAAGAAAAGTATTTCTTTGTGACCCCCTCTCCCTGTTAATGCCCTACCTGGCCCCTGGCAACACTTTGCTAGACCCGTCCCTGCACAGTTACCAGCTGTCAGCTACTTAGAAAAAGGATGCTGGTGTTATTTGTCTCTCAGAAACAGTTCATAACTTCCCTTCAACTCATTCATGTCACCTAAAAGGTAAACCTGTTTCTCCATCACTGTTCAGCTCTGATGATTCAGTAAGGACATCTCCTGGTTTCATCTTCATGTTTCCCTCTCACCACATATACAAACCGATATCATGACCAGCAGCTTTACAGCTGTGGCTCCAGCAAACATCAGCTGATACTAGAAATTAATATTAAATAAATTCTAACAACAGCTGATCAAGCTTAAACGTGCTGCTGTTGTTTAGCGTGACATCCGCTGGTTTCCAATGATCAGCTGATCGGCTTTTCTCTCTTGTTTATTTATCTCCCACTTTGCGCCAGAAACAGGAATCAGAATCAATAAAGTATTCTGATTCCTGTTTCTGGCGCAAAGTGGGAGATAAATAAACAAGAGAGAAAAGCCGATCAGCTGATCATTGATCAGTTTCATGATCAAAGTAGCAACAGAAGAGGGAGGGAGGGGGGGGGGATAAGAGAAGAGGCAGCTGTGCAGCGTAAAGACAGAATAACTCCAGCTTTTTGTCTTTTCCCATTCTAGCTAAAGTACGGGACAAACTGTGTCTCTTCTCAGCTCAATACAAAACGCATAATATTTTCTCTGAATGAGGGACCATTCCATTTTTTAAGGAGCCGTTGGCAACTCTACTAACTAACCTTATGAATAAAATAAAGTTCACTATCAGTAACATCATAGCAACCGAACAGCTGTATAGAAACTCCTTCATGCTAGCTCACGCAGTACGAGTTATTGTAACTGACTGTAAAAAAGTCAGCACAACGAAAATAAACTCCACCTAAACTTGGTTTATATCTGACCCAGATAGACTGCAGGTCATAACTTCTTACCTGAAGTTCAGTTCACCGCCTCCGGCCTCTGCTCCTCGTGCCTTTCCGTCATCCACCTGCCAGCGTGTTGCATCTGCTGGCCTCCACCACTTGCTAATGTTACTGAATCTGTGGAAGCTCCGCAATAGCCACCACCAAACAATTGAGTTATTTTTACACATCTCCCAGCATCTGGCCAATCCACCACCTTTCAGTGTTTATACTGTTACGGGGAAAAAATGAAAAAAAACCCCATTGGCCCATAAAAACGAAAAATCACCATCGGCCCACCGGGCAAATGCCCAGTATGCCCGATGGCCAGTCCAACTATGTCCTCTGGGCTGGAGGGTGGCGGATTAAAAGCTTTGGTGCATTACCGTGAGGCGAAGGCCATCCATCACAGCTTTTTTGGGTTAGATAAATGAAAACTATGTTTTTGTAATAATTCCTGTGACTCCTCCTGCTTTTTCAACTCAGCCCATCACACGTCTATGTCTCTCCTTGTTTCGTCTTTTATTATGAAAGGGTTGTGTTTCCATGTTCAGTGTGTTTCATTTTGCTTCCCCTGTGGTGTCAGGTTCATTTGTGTCAGCTGTGTTTCCACTTCCCCTTTTATTTTCTGTGTATTTAAGTCCGCTGTCTTCCTCTGGTCAGTGCTGGTGTGTCTGTTTTCCTCCGTTCACGTTATTCCGGGTTTCAGGTTATCTCCTGATTCTGTTTAGGTCCATGTTCATGTTCATGTTTTTTCATCAGAGTTTCTCGCATGCACCTCCTCGGATTCATGTTCATGTTTTTCCTGTCATAGTTGTCATAGTCATACCGAGTTATTCCCAGTGTAGGTTTTAGTTTTAGTTGTCGCCCCTGTTTGCTGGGCCTTGTTTTGTGTTCATGTTTTTTCAACCTAATAAATGGTTTGCTTTTTGTTAAGATTCAGTTCCATCTCTCCCTTGTCTGCTTTCGGGTTCATATTGCAATCACATCAGCCACCGTGACAATAAACTTATTTTGATTTTTAACTTTCTTTATTTTTTCAACAATATTATGTATATATAAACGTTTTGCATCTTACAATATAAAGCCTGGATCCTGCACATATTGCACTTTGAACTTGAAGTGTGTTGTCTGTTTATTGGAGATTGTACTACTTGAATTCATTATCCTGGTGATATAACACATTAATTCTCCATTTGGAATCAATATAGTATATAATACAGTATCTGTCTATCCATCTATATAGCTATTGAATTGAACTGGAGTGAATGGAAGAGAATTAAATAATGGATTTCATGTTTATGTTTATCTATGTTGTAACAGTGACGACTTGAGACATCTGTTTGGCACTATATGAAGAGAATTAAATAAAATGTAAATAAAAATGATATTAACTGTATTTATACATTTTCTATTTTTGGATGAGACACTGTCAGTGTGCTGTTATATAAGTCAGGTATTTTTAAGGCCCAGTGGCGTGTCCAGCGGGGTGGCCTGTGCCCCCCCAGGCCACCCCCCCAACCAGACTGGCCACCCCAGGTGCCACCCCAAAGGCAAAACAATAAAATTCAATCAAATATCAAATGTCCGATTATGTTTTCACTGTGAAGTTCAGATATCCGAGTGTAAGTGAATGCAGCATCGGCTTCTGCGCTATGTGCATCACGTTAGCAAAGGTAGGAGAGCCAAGCACGAAAGACGGCACCGCAGGAAACAATTTTTCGGTGAAAGAAAATGAGGACAGAATAAATGTCTCGGTAAGTAATATTAAGTTTGTTGAGTTTAGTAAACTTCGGTGAAATTAGAATACCAAGGAAAAAATAACACTTATTATTGCAGCCGTCGAATATTTCAGGCAGTATGCTACTGAGGGGAGCTAACATAAGAGTTATGAGTTATAAGATATAATCTAAGTCGTAACATTGCTGTATGGAGCTGCAGATTTGGTTGCAGGTTAACATACCTGGACTGGCCATCGGGCATACCGGGCATATGCCTGGTGACTTTATTTTTTTTGTAAGGGCATGAACAATGAGAGGTGGTGGATTGGCCAGATGCAGGTCGATGTGTAAAAATAACTCAGTTGTTTGGTGGTGGCTATGGCGGGGCTTCCACAGAGGCCAGCAGGTGGATGAGGGAAGGGGAGGCAGGAGAAGAGACCCGAGGCAGCCACCAGTCCGAGTGTCAGGTGAACTGAACTTCAGGTAAGAAGTTATGACCTGCAGTCTATCTGGGTCAGATATAAACCAAGTTTAGGTGGAGTTTATTTTCGTTATGCTGACTTTTTACCGTCAGTTGCAATAACTCGTACTGCGTTCTAGCCAGCTTGAAGGAGTTTCTATACAGCTGTTCGGTTGCTATGATGTTACTGATAGTGAACTTTATTTTATTCATAAGGTTAGTTAGTAGAGTTGCCAACGGCTCCTTAAAAAATGGAATGGTCCCTCATTCAGAGAAAATATTACGGGTTTCGTATTGAGCTGAGAAGAGACGCAGTTTGTCCCGGACTTTAGCTAGAATGGGAAAAGACACAAAGCTGGAGTTATTCTGTCTTTACGCTGCACAGCTGCCTCTTCTCTTATCCCCCCCACCCTCCCTCTTCTGTTGCTACTTTAATCATGAAACTGATCAATGATCAGCTGATCGTCTCTCTTGTTTATTTATTGCCCACTTTGCGCCAGAAACAGGAAACCAGCGGATGTCGCGCTAAACAACAGCAGCACGTTTAAGCTTGATCAGCTGTTGTTAGAATTTATTTAATATTAATTTCTAGTATCAGCTGATGTTTGCTGGAGCCACAGCTGTAAAGCTGCTGGTCATGATGTCGGTTTGGTTATGTGGTGAGAGGGAAACATGAAGATGAAACCAGGAGATGTCCTTACTGAATCATCAGAGCTGAACAGTGATGGAGAAACAGGTTTACCTTTTAGGTGACAGGAATGAGTTGAAGGGAAGTGTGGAATACACCAGGCACAGACACACGCACACACAGGTATGTACTGCCAACTTCCACATTTATTGAAGCTTTGAGTGTTGAGTTTTGACAGCTGACTCAGTCGTACAGGCTCACGAGCCCAGCTGATCTCTCCTCTGGCCGCCCCTCCCCGTCTCGCTATAAAAACAGCGGAGGGAGACCATCATCAGTACATAAACACCATCAGCTGTTCTTACCGGCCTCGCAGCGCCGCCCTGTTGAGCCTTCTGCTGCACTCCTCCCCTGCAGCTGCGCCCGGGGCCACGCCTCCGCCACACACCCCCACCGCCCGTTCGAGGCCGGGGAGCCGTCCGGCCGAGCCAACTCCCCCCCGCGAGCGAGAGAGGAAATCGGCCACCGCCATCTGCGCCCCCGGCCTATGGATCACCTTGAACTTAAAGAGCTGCAACGCCAGATACCACCGGGTGATCCGGGCGTTGGCATCCTTCATGCGGTGGAGCCACTGCAGCGGGGCGTGGTCCGAACAGAGGGTGAATGAGCGTCCCAGGAGGTAATAGCGCAGGGAGCCGACCGCCCACCGGATGGCCAGGCACTCCTTCTCCACGGTGCTGTACCGGCGCTCGCGCTCCGCTAGCTTCCGGCTGATGTACAGGACAGGGCGGTCAGCCCCCCTCACCTGCTGGGACAAAACGGCTCCCAGCCCTCTGTCCGAGGCGTCAGTCTGCAGAACAAAAGGGAGGGAAAAGTTAGGAGTGTGAAGCAGCGGCTCCCCACAGAGAGCCTTTTTCACCTGCACAAACGCCGCCTGGCACGGCCCCGTCCACTGGACCAGATCCGGGGCACCCTTTCGAGTGAGATCGGTCAGGGGGCTGGTTAGCTGCGCAAACCCCGGCACAAAGCGACGATAGTAACCCGCCAACCCCAAGAACCGTCTCACCTCCTTTTTCGTCCTGGGGCGCGGGCAGGATGCGATAGCCGCCGTCTTCTCCACCTGTGGACGCACCTGCCCGCCCCCCAGGTGGTACCCCAGATACTGCACCTCCCTCCGTCCAACCGCGCACTTCTTCGGATTGGCCGTGAGCCCCGCCCCCCTCAGGGACTCCAGGACCGCGGCCACCCGCAGCACATGCTCCGCCCAGGTGTCGCTGTGGATGATCACGTCATCCAGGTAGGCGGCAGCATACGCTGCGTGCGGACGCAGTACCCGGTCCATGAGATGCTGGAAAGTGGCCGGGGCCCCGAACAGGCCGAACGGAAGTGTCACGAACTGGTACAAACCGTACGGAGTGGAGAAGGCCGTTTTCTCCCTGGCCTCGGCAGACAAGGGAATCTGCCAATAGCCCTTGGTTAAGTCCAGTGTCGTGAAAAAGCGGGCCGTGCCTAACCGGTCCAGGAGCTCGTCGACCCGAGGCATGGGGTAGGCATCAAAGCGTGACACTTCGTTCACCCTGCGATAGTCGACACAGAACCGTATAGACCCATCCTTCTTCGCCACCAGAACGATGGGGCTACACCAGGCGCTGTGCGACTCTTCTATTACTCCCATCCTCAGCATTTCCGCCAATTCCCTCTGCACGATTTTTCGCTTGTGCTCCGGGAGCCTGTAGGGCCGTGAACGCACCGTCACGCCAGGCTGCGTCACGAAATGGTGCTCGATGAGGGACGTCCGGCCGGGCAGGGGGGAGAACACGTCCGCAAAACGCTGTTGCAACGCGACAACATCCGCTCTCTGGGCCTGTGTGAGATGGTCATCACAAGGGAGGGAGGCGGGAATGATAGAATTTGGCACCTCAGGCCCCAACTCATCTCTCTCCTTCACCAAGCTCACCAGAGAAGCGGTTTCAACCTCTCGCCACAGTTTGAGGAGATTGAGGTGATAAATCTGCGTGGCTCCTCCCCTGTCCGACCGAGCAACCTCATAGTCCACGTCCCCGACTCGCCGTGTGACCACAAAGGGTCCTTGCCACTTGGCGAGCAACTTCGAGCTGGAAGTAGGGAGTAACACAAGCACTTTATCTCCCGGTGAGAATTGCCTGAGCCTAGCCCCTCTGTCATACAGGCGTTGCTGACGCTGCTGAGCCTGGAGCAAATTCTCCCGTGACAACCTCCCCAAAGTGTGGAGTTTTGCTCTCAGGTCCAACACGTACTGAATCTCATTTTTGGCGGGGCTCGGACCGTCCTCCCAGCTTTCTTTAATCAGGTCGAGCACCCCACGTGGCCTCCTGCCGAACAGCAGTTCAAAGGGAGAAAATCCCGTGGAGGCCTGGGGCACCTCCCGCACTGCGAATAACAGAGGGTCTAGCCAGTGATCCCAATTGCGTTCATCCTCGTTAATGAACTTCCGAATCATGGACTTTAAAGTCTTATTCAGCCGCTCCACCAGCCCGTCAGTCTGAGGGTGGTAGACGCTGGTCCGAATAGATTTAATGCCCAGTAATTCGTACAGTTCCCGTAGTGTACGAGACATAAACGACGTGCCCTGGTCAGTCAGTATCTCTTTCGGGATTCCGACTCGGGAGATGACCTGAAACAGTGCCTGCGCCACACTCTTTGCAGAGATGGTGCGCAGCGGAACTGCTTCCGGGTACCGCGTTGCGTAATCCACCAGGACTAACACAAAGCGGTAGCCGCGTGCACTCCGGTGAAACGGCCCGATGAGGTCCATGCCGATGCGCTCAAACGGGACCTCAATGAGGGGGAGAGGGCGCAGCGGCGCCTTCGGTATGGCCGGCTGGTTAACAAGTTGGCAGTCCGGGCAGGACGCGCACCAGCGGCGCACATCCGCTCGGATGCCCGGCCAATAAAATCGGGCCGTTATTCGCTCCAGAGTTTTCTCGTAGCCCATATGCCCTGCCATGGGGTTATAGTGGGCCGCCTGGAAAAGCGTTTCCCGGCGGCCCTGCGGCACCAACAACTGGGTGTGTGTTTCCTCGGTCTGAGTGTCACGACTCACTCGATATAACCGGTCGTTTAATAAGACGAAACGCGGGTAGGTCTGCGCGGCCTCAGGGCGCACCACGTGACCATCAATAGCCATCACTTGGTCAAAGGCTGAGCGTAGGGTGCCGTCACGAGACTGCTCCAGTGGGAAATCACCCATGGGGGACACTTCCGGGGCCGGCGGGACGTCCCGTGAGGGACCCGCCGGCTCCTCCCCCCCGGAGTCGGTGTCGGACGACCCCGCGTCACCGCTGAATGCCGCGCACACGCTACACCCCGCTTCCGGTCGTGATCGCACCCCCGCGTACTGCCCCAGTAGCTGATGAAACCCCGGCCAATTGGTACCCAGAATCAGGGGGTGCGACAGGCGCGGGCTAACCGCCGCCGTTACTCTATGCATTTTGCCCTTATACTTTAATAACAGCGGCACTATGGGATACCTGTGAACGTCACCATGCACACACCTCACCTCCACCCATTCTGCCTCCAGCAATGCCCCGGGGCGAACCAAGCTTTGGTGTACGAGGGTCTGCGTGCAGCCCGTGTCCACCAACGCCTGGCGTATACCCCCTCGAGTCCTTACCGGAATACTGTATGTCCCTCCTGGACCGGGGGAGGGTGCTGGGGCGCCAGCAACGCGGAACACCTGCCCCACTTCCATAAGCGGACAATCCCTCCTCAGGTGCCCCGGCTGCCCGCACTTCCAACACTCCGGCCCCGGCGTCTGTGCTGCTCTCCGTGGCTCGGGGGCGGCTCCACTTGGCTCGGCTCCCCTGGACGGCACCAACGCCGCGAAAGGGTTAGTGGGGCTCAGCGCCGGCAGCCGCTCGGCCTGCCCTGGTGCCGGCACACGGCGCCTCGGGGCCGGCACTGGGGCCTGTTTGTTCGGCCTCCGTCCGGCGTCCCCGGGTTCCCCTGCTCCAGCGGCAAGGTGGTCCTCCGCCAGCGTCACTGCTACCTCCAAGCTTGCGGGCCGGTGGCACCGGACCCATCTCGCCGTCTCCGCTGGCAACCCCTCCGTGAACTGCTCCAGCACCACCTTGTCCACCAGCTTCGTCTCGCCCTCCGATGCCCCCGGTTGCAGCCAGCGCACCGCCGCGTCGCGCAGCTGCCGGGCCCAGGCGAATGGTCGGTCCGTTGTAGCCAGCCGACAGGCCCGGAACCGCCGGCGATGGTCTTCGGCGGTGAGCCCCAGCCTGTCCACCACCGCCCGGCTCACGTCCGGGAAGCTGCTCCTCGACGCCGGAGGCAGACTCAGGGCCGCTGTTTGTGCCTCCCCAGACAGCAGGGGGAGCAGCCGCGGAGCCCACTCCTCCCGCGGCCATTGGCAAGCCTCCGCCGTGGCACGGAAGGTCTCCAAAAAAATTTGTGGGTCGTCCCCGTCCCCCATCCGGGGCACCGCCACCGACAGTGGCGAGGGCTTCGGCGTGGCAGCGGCCCCGACCAGCCGTTCCAGAATTTGCGTCTGTCGGTCCGTCTGCTCCTGCAGCGCGGCCAGGTGGGCACGCTGGTCGGCCGCCTGATCCCGGCTCATCGTCGCCATCTCCGCTAGCATCTGCGCCAAGAATTGCAGAGGCTGGGCGGGTGGCGCGGCCTGTGGGTCGGACATTCCCCCACCGGCACTTTCCTGGGTTTCGGCACCACTTGTGGAATACACCAGGCACAGACACACGCACACACAGGTATGTACTGCCAACTTCCACATTTATTGAAGCTTTGAGTGTTGAGTTTTGACAGCTGACTCAGTCGTACAGTCTGACAGCTCACGAGCCCAGCTGATCTCTCCTCTGGCCGCCCCTCCCCGTCTCACTATAAAAACAGCGGAGGGAGACCATCATCAGTACATAAACACCATCAGCTGTTCTTACCGGCCTCGCAGCGCCGCCCTGTTGAGCCTTCTGCTGCACTCCTCCCCTGCAGCTGCGCCCGGGGCCACGCCTCCGCCACAGGAAGTTATGAACTCTTTCTGAGAGACAAATAACACCAGGATCCTTTTTTTATGTAGCTGACAGCTGGTAACTGTGCAGGGACGGGTCTAGGAAAGTTTTGCCAGGGGGGCAGGTAGGGTATTAACAGGGAGAGGGGGGCACAAAGAAATACTTTTCTTTCTTATTCTCATTTCAAATATTTAGCTTTTATTAAATAATTATCTAAATCTTACAACCAAAGTTTTTATCTGACATAAATGTATAGAAACCATACATATACCAACAAGACAGTGTACATATGGAAAAGATATATATAAATTTTATAAAGTTTGTAAATGTCTTGTGTGAAACTTGTATGAAAAGCATACAAGAGTAAAAACAGATATAAGATCCCTTGAAAGATTATATAATGAATCTTGTATGTTTTGGATACTTACTAAAACAATATATGAAAGTAATGAGAAAGTGGCCACTTTCATGAGTAAATCATATACGTTTTTACTATTTCTTTTCCATATGGGACTGTCACAACAGCATTTGTTTTCATTCAAAGGCTTTATGGCTTTAATACCTGGTGGGCTGGTCTGTAGTCAAAATGCCCAATTTTTTGTCCCAGTCCAGCCCTGCAGGTTAATACTGGCAGTGTCACCATGCCAGCTGACTGTATTTCATCATCAGCCAGTGTTGTTCTTTATACATCAATATTACCAAAGTTTACCATAAGGCAGCATAGAAAGTATTTACTTGCTTTCAGGTGTTATTCAAATGTTAGTCTTTTCAGTTGTTTCCACACTTTTTCCTGTTTCAAAATCAAACTTCAGTTTGTGAGAAGATTATCTTCTTTTTTTAATAGGCATTGGTTTTGCATTGGCATTGGCTAATTTGTCAATTGTATGTTACAAATGTTCGTATTTTAATATTCAAAAATGTTTTTGCCCAAAACATATGTGCACTACATGTCAGTAAAAATACTATGCAAATATTGATGTCCTTGACTGCTGAATAAACACTGACTGATTGTATCTCTTGTACTTTATCAACGCAGTATCTAAAAACTTTGCACCGTAGTGGTTAAAATCTCATTCTAATAAGAGTTAAAAGCGCATTCGGTTATTAGGTTTATAGGGTTATTGAATTATGGTTAACGGTTGGTAGAATTTTTTTTAAACATTATCTGCCAATTACATCTGGCACCCTTCTCCAAATCTGTGCCCCTACCTGGCCCCCTAACAAAAATTTTCTAGACACGCCACTGTTAAGGCCTGACTGGTGGCATTGGTGCCCATTGCTTTACTGTGCTGTTGGATGTGTATGTGGGCTATCCCTTGTACCTGACATTTGACTGGGCATCACTGTGTTGCTATGGCATGATCCTGGTAGTTGTTGTTAATAAAACAATAACAAATTCAAATTCAAACATTGCTGCATTCTTCTGTCACTGAGGATTCCAAACCTGCACTCAGTCTCCTCATTACTTTGGTACTGAACAGACAAACCTTGGAGCTCCTGCAAACTTTATTCACAAACTGCAACTATTTTACACAAATCTGCGACTGACAACAAGCACAGAGACTTCAAACAATCACTGAAGTAAGGACTGAAAGATTTACTTTTAAACAATAATGATTAAGACCTTTTTCGTAAGGTTGTTTTCCCTTGATTGCCAGCTGTTACTGTTTTTATCTTCATATCTTTCATATTTGTCCACCTAAACAATGCTTTAATGATACAGTTTGAGAAGTTTGATATGAATTTATCCAACTGACTTGAAAATGAAACTGACAACTGTCCTGTAATCTTACACAGAGAAACCAAATCCTGCGTCTTTGCCTTGACAGACGCCTAAAATGGCTCGAGCTGTGGTAAGTTACCCTTCACTGTGTCTGTTTCTAAACATTCAATCGTGTGAATTTTTAAAGAAAAATCCAACAACAACAATAATAATATGTAACAGAGCAAAACGTCAGATGACTTGAATGTTCCTCTGCAACACAAGATCCCTTTGGCTCAAAGTCTGCCTCCTCCACAGGCAAAGGAGAAGCTCCCACACTCATCCAGTGGAGACCGTTGTGCTCTGGACAATGAAGTTCCCGCTTTCATGTTCAGACCTATCAGCGCACCTGCATGTGAGCTCCCAAGTCCACCACCTGCTGATGCCAGCTTTCATTCAAAGGACACAAACAAGATCATTCACCCAGATTTGAAAAATGATCGTTCATCCCTGGATGATGAAGTGGCGTTTTTCATGTGTCCTGCTGATGTTCCTCTGCCTCCGAGACCTCCACCCACTGCAGAGTTACGTCTCTGCAGAAAGCGCAGACATTCTGCTGTTTTTTCTGTGGAGGATGAAGAGGAACATTTGATGCCTAAACGCATGAGGCTGATGAGTTCTGATGTTCCAGTTTCTTCAAGTCCTCCACCTGCTGATGCCAGCTTTCATTCAAAGGACACAGACAAGATCATGCATCCAGATTTTAAATATGATTGTTCATCCCTGGATGATGATTTGGCCTTTTTAATGTCTCCTCTGCCTCTGACACCTCCACCCATTGCAGAGTTAGGTCTGGGCAGAAAGCGCAGATATTCAAGCGTTTTTTCTGTGGAGGATGAAGAGGAACCTTTGCCTCAGCCTAAACGCATGAGGCTGATGACTTGGGATGTCTCTAAGTCTCCAGCTGCTGAGAAGAAGTATGTTTTCTTTACGTGTCCTGAAGATAAGAGGTCTGAGTTACCTCTCAGCTCCCCCCAAGGCCATCCACCATCACCGGTCAATAATAATGACACTGACCAGTGTACCATTCTGCTGCCTCCTGAAATCCCAGTACCTCCAAGTCCTGCCCCTGTTGGAGTTCTAGAAACTGTTGATTTTCCTTGTCTTGATAATTAAATACGTGTTTGTAATAAATTTTTGAGCAAATACATGTTGAGATGATTCGGTTGCTTATGATGGTTATAATTATCCAAACAGTATTGTTCCTAAGAAGATCTTTACTTTTTCTACTTATTTTCTCCATGAACTATTTTGATGTCTATTTTGAAGATCCACTCATATCATGACAGTATGCTTATTCTCAGTAGAGTGTATAGCCACATCTGAAGAAAGAATAAATTAAAGTCACTCATTAACAACTTACCACATACGCCGGAGCTGAATTCAAGATGTAAGCAGACGTTTCACAGATATCTTGGTTGTCTTTCCATTTCCTACACTAACAGTATCCTGAGAATTGTCTTATACAGCTGATATAAAGGTGAAATTTGATGACTTAATCGAAGCATCATCAGCTTAAATGCAAATGAATCCACTGTACTTGAGGTAACCTAACACTGACCATGAACGCCACAATCACTGTGCGCCAGTCCAACACAGTGCTTTACTGTGAACTCACCACAGTACTGCAAACTAAAGTGTTTATCTTCCAGTCCAATCCAATCCATCTTTATTGAGAAAGCACTTTAAAATACCCAGGACAAGACCAAAGTGCTGTACAGTAAATGAGTTAAGAACAATAGAATAAACTTAACAGTAAGAAAATAAAACACATAATACATAAAAATTTAAACAGCCCTATATTTAAAAACAAGATAAAACAGCAAAAATAAACTAAAAAACTCAAACTAAAAACCAACATCTTACAAGGTGTCAAAGGTCAGGGTGAAGAGATGAGTTTTCAGGAGTGATTTAAGAACAGGCAGAGAAGAAGCCTGTCTAATCTCTAAAGGCAGATCGTGTCACAGTTTCAGAGATGCTACAGCAAAAGCACGATGTCCTCTAAGTTTGCGCTCAGTCCTGGGAACATTCAGGAACAGCTGATCAGCTGACCTGAGACAGCGGGTGGGTTTATAAGACTGTGGCAGCTCAGAGAGTTAAGATGCAGCTAGGTCATGGAGAGCTTTAAAGGCAAATAAAAGAATTTTAAAATGAATGCCAAAAGAAATGGGCAGCCAGTGAAGTGAAGCTAAATTAGGGGAGATGTGCTCAAACTTTCGAGTGCCAGTTAAAACACAAGCTGCAGCATTTTGCACCCTCTGTAAACGAGTAATGTATGAAGCACTGATCCCTATATAAAGTGCATTACAGTAATCCAGCCGAGTGCTAACAAAGGCGTGGATAACTGTCTCAAAGTGCTGCTGTGAAATAAATGTCTTTATTTTATCAGCTGCCTGAGCTGAAAGAAGCTTGATTTTACCACTGCCTTAATCTGGCTGACAAGCTTCAGGTCAGAGTTCACTTTGACCTCCAGGTTTGTCACAGCTGGTTTAACGTACTGTGCCAAGGTATCTAAATACACATTGGGGGTCTCAGTAGGGCTACCAAGAGATTTGAGCCCTGGTGGAGGAGACCTTCTCAATAAAAAAGTGTTTAAAAAAACGTTTACAGGCTGCAGTCAGTATGTGGTGCACTAAGAACAGAGTTAATGGTTTTAAATAAAACATGCAGGTTGTGACAGTTTGATGAAACAATGTCAGATAAGTGTTGTCTTTTGGCATCTTTTACAGTTTTTTGATATTGATGCCAACAGTCCTTTAGCATCTGGAATGACACTTGTAGCTTGTTTCCATTCACGCTCAGCTCGACAGCACTCGCGTCTGACAGCCTTCAGCCAGGGGTCAGATTTAGTTTTAGGCTGCCTGGTTCTTAACGGAGCCACAGTGTCCAAAGCAATCTGGTAGGTGGAATAAAACCATGAGCTCAGTTCCTCAGTCTGGCTGCACAAAAGCTCCGAGATTTTACAGTTCTGCTTAAAAACTGTTAAAAACTGCTCAGCAGTGGACGGGTCAAAAATACGACAGCGGCGAGCAGCAGCGCGGTTTAACTGAGGTACGGGCAAGAGGAACTTGAAGCATCACAGGACTTTCACAATATGAAAATAAATAACTTATTAAAACAGATCATATACACATCCAATAACTAAGTGAAAATGATTGTTTTTGTTTTTTTATTTGCTAATAAAAGTGTTAGTGCAGTCAACCATCGTTTTTGTCCTCGTGCATTAGTTTTGATTTAGTTATCAAGTAAAATTTAATAGTAATTTTTTTACTTTGATTTTTGGGATGTAGGATGATTGTGTCAGTGTGTTTCCACTTCCCCTTTTATTTTCTGTGTATTTAAGTCTGCTGTCTTCCTCTGGTCAGTGCTGGTGCGTCTGTTTTCTTCTGTTCACGTTATTCCCGGTTTCAGGTTATCTCCTGATTCTGTTTAGGTCCATGTTCATGTTCATGTTTTTTCATCAGAGTTTCTCGCATGCACCTCCTCGGATTCATGTTCATGTTTTTCCTGTCATAGTTGTCATAGTCATACTGAGTTATTCCCAGTGTAGGTTTTAGTTTTAGTTGTCGCCCCTGTTTGCTGGGCCTTGTTTTGTGTTCATGTTTTTTCAACCTAATAAATGATTTGCTTTTTGTTAAGATTCAGTTCCATCTCTCCCTTGTCTGCTTTTGGGTTCATACTGCAATCACATCAGCCACAGTGACAATAAACTTATTTTGATTTTTAACTTTCTTTATTTTTTCAAATTTATTATGTATATATAAACATTTTGCATCTTACAATATAAAGCCTGGATCCTGCACATATTGCACTTTGAACTTTAACTGTGTTGTCTGTTTATTGGAGATTGTACTACTTGAATTCATTATCCTGGTGATATAACACATTAATTCTCCATTTGGAATCAATATAGTATATAATACAGTATCTGTCTATCCATCTATATGGCTATTGAATTGAACTGGAGTGAATGGAAGAGAATTAAATAATGGATTTCATGTTTATGTTTATCTATGTTGTAACAGTGACGACTTGAGACATCTGTTTGGCACTATATGAAGAGAATTAAATAAAATTTAAATGAAAATGATATTAACTGTATTTATACATTTTATATTTTTGTATGAGACACTGTCAGTGTGCTGTTATATAACTCAGGTATTTTTAAGGCCTGACTGGTGGCATTGGTGCCCATTGCTTTACTGTGCTGTTGGATGTGTATGTGGGTTATCCCTTGTACCTGACATTTGACTGGGCATCACTGTGTTGCTATGGTATGATCCTGGTAGTTGTTGTTAATAAAACAATAACAAATTCAAATTCAAACATTGCTGCATTCTTCTGTCACTGAGGATTCCAAACCTGCACTCAGTCTCCTCATTACTTTGGTACTGAACAGACAAACTTTGGAGCTCCTGCAAACTTTATTCACAAACTGCAACTATTTTACACAAATCTGCGACTGACAACAAGCACAGAGACTTCAAACAATCACTGAAGTAAGGACTGAAAGATTTACTTTTAAACAATAATGATTAAGACCTTTTTCGTAAGGTTGTTTTCCCTTGATTGCCAGCTGTTACTGTTTTTATCTTCATATCTTTCATATTTGTCCACCTAAACAATGCTTTAATGATACAGTTTGAGAAGTTTGATATGAATTTATCCAACTGACTTGAAAATGAAACTGACAACTGTCCTGTAATCTTACACAGAGAAACCAAATCCTGCGTCTTTGCCTTGACAGACGCCTAAAATGGCTCGAGCTGTGGTAAGTTACCCTTCACTGTGTCTGTTTCTAAACATTAAATCGTGTGAATTTTTAAAGAAAAATCCAACAACAACAACAATAATATGTAACAGAGCAAAACGTCAGATGACTTGAATGTTCCTCTGCAACACAAGATCCCTTTGGCTCAAAGTCTGCTTCCTCCACAGGCAAAGGAGAAGCTCCCACACTCATCCAGTGGAGACCGTTGTGCTCTGGACAATGAAGTTCCCGCTTTCATGTTCAGACCTATCAGCGCACCTGCATGTGAGCTCCCAAGTCCACCACCTGCTGATGCCAGCTTTCATTCAAAGGACACAAACAAGATCATGCATCCAGATTTGAAAAGTGATCGTTCATCCCTGGATGATGAAGTGGCGTTTTTCATGTGTCCTGCTGATGTTCCTCTGCCTCCGAGACCTCCACCCACTGCAGAGTTACGTCTCTGCAGAAAGCGCAGATATTCTGCTGTTTTTTCTGTGGAGGATGAAGAGGAACATTTGATGCCTAAACGCATGAGGCTGATGAGTTCTGATGTTCCAGTTTCTTCAAGTCCTCCACCTGCTGATGCCAGCTTTCATTCAAAGGACACAAACAAGATCATTCACCCAGATTTGAAAAATGATCGTTCATCCCTGGATGATGAAGTGGCGTATTTCATGTGTCCTACTGATGTTCCTCTGCCTCCGAGACCTCCACCCACTGCAGAGTTACGTCTCTGCAGAAAGCGCAGACATTCTGCTGTTTTTTCTGTGGAGGATGAAGAGGAACATTTGATGCCTAAACACATGAGGCTGATGAGTTCTGATGTTCCAGTTTCTTCAAGTCCTCCACCTGCTGATGCCAGCTTTCATTCAAAGGACACAAACAAGATCATTCACCCAGATTTGAAAAATGATCGTTCATCCCTGGATGATGAAGTGGCGTATTTCATGTGTCCTACTGATGTTCCTCTGCCTCCGAGACCTCCACCCACTGCAGAGTTACGTCTCTGCAGAAAGCGCAGACATTCTGCTGTTTTTTCTGTGGAGGATGAAGAGGAACATTTGATGCCTAAACACATGAGGCTGATGAGTTCTGATGTTCCAGTTTCTTCAGTTCCTCCACCTGCTGATGCCAGCTTTCAGTCAAAGGACACAGACAAGATCATGCATCCAGATTTTAAATATGATTGTTCATCCCTGGATGATGATTTGGCCTTTTTAATGTGTCCTCTGCCTCTGACACCTCCACCCACTGCAGAGTTAGGTCTGGGCAGAAAGCGCAGATATTCAAGCGTTTTTTCTGTGGAGGATGAAGAGGAACCTTTGCCTCAGCCTAAACGCATGAGGCTGATGACTTGGGATGTCTCTAAGTCTCCAGCTGCTGAAAAGAAGTATGTTTTCTTTATGTGTCCTGAAGATAAGAGGTCTGAGTTACCTCTCAGCTCCCCCCAAGGCCATCCACCATCACCGGTCAATAATAATGACACTGACCAGTGTACCATTCTGCTGCCTCCTGAAATCCCAGTACCTCCAAGTCCTGCCCCTGTTGGAGTTCTAGAAACTGTTGATTTTCCTTGTGTTTAAATTTAAATAAGTGTTTGTAGTAATAAATAAATTTTTGAGCAAATACATGTTGAAATGATTCGGTTGCTTATGATGGTTATAATTATCCAAACAGTATTATTCCTAAGAAGATCTTTACTTTTTCTACTTATTTTCTCCATGAACTATTTTGATGTCTATTTTGAAGATCCACTCATATCATGACAGTATGCTTATTCTCAGTAGAGTGTATAGCCACATCTGAAGAAAGAATCAATTAAAGTCACTCATTAACAACTTACCACATACGCCGGAGCTGAATTCAAGATGTAAGCAGACGTTTCACAGATATCTTGGTTGTCTTTCCATTTCCTACACTAACAGTATCCTGAGAATTGTCTTATACAGCTGATATAAAGGTGAAATTTGATGACTTAATCTAAGCATCATCAGCTTAAATGCAAATGAATCCACTGTACTTGAGGTAACCTAACACTGACCATGAACGCCACAATCACTGTGCGCCAGTCCAACACAGTGCTTTACTGTGAACTCACCACAGTACTGCAAACTAAAGTGTTTATCTTCCAGTCCAATCCAATCCCTCTTTATTGAGAAAGCACTTTAAAAAACCCAGGACAAAACCAAAGTGCTGTACAGTAAATGAGTTAAGAACAATAGAATAAACTTAACAGTAAGAAAAGAAAACACATAATACATAAAAAAAATTTAAACAGCCCTATATTTAAAAACAAGATAAAACAGCAAAAATAAACTAAAAAACTCAAACTAAAAACCAACATCTTACAAGGTGTCAAAGGTCAGGGTGAAGAGATGAGTTTTCAGGAGTGATTTAAGAACAGGCAGAGAAGAAGCCTGTCTAATCTCTAAAGGCAGATCGTGTCACAGTTTCAGAGATGCTACAGCAAAAGCACGATGTCCTCTAAGTTTGCGCTCAGTCCTGGGAACATTCAGGAACAGCTGATCAGCTGACCTGAGACAGCGGGTGGGTTTATAAGACTGTGGCAGCTCAGAGAGTTAAGATGCAGCTAGGTCATGGAGAGCTTTAAAGGCAAATAAAAGAATTTTTAAATGAATGCCAAAAGAAATGGGCAGCCAGTGAAGTGAAGCTAAATTAGGGGAGATGTGCTCAAACCTTCGAGTGCCAGTTAAAACACAAGCTGCCGCATTTTGCACCCTCCGTAAACGAGCAGTGACGTGTCTAGAAATCTTTTGTTGGGGGGGCCAGGTAGGGGCACAGATTTGGAGAAGGGTGGCAGATGTAATTGTCAGATAATGTTAAAAACAATTCTACCAACCGTTAACCATAATTCAATAACCCTATAAACCTAATAAGCGAATGCGCTTTTAACTCTTATTAGAATGAGATTTTAACCACTACGGTGCAAAGTTTTTAGATACTGCGTTGATAAAGTACAAGAGATACAATCAGTCAGTGTTTATTCAGCAGTCAAGGACATCAATATTTGCATAGTATTTTTACTGACATGTAGTGCACATATGTTTTGGGCAAAAACATTTTTTAATATTAAAATACGAACATTTTAACATACAATTGGCAAATTAGCCAATGCCAATGCAAAACCAATGCCTATTAAAAAAAGAAGATAATCTTCTCACAAACTAGTGTTTGATTTTGAAACAGGAAAAAAGTGTGGAAACAAATGAAAAGACTAACATTTGAATAACACCTGAAAGCAAGTAAATACTTTCTATGCTGCCTTATGGTAAACTTTGGTAATATTGATGTATAAAGAACAACACTGGCTGATGATGAAATACAGTCAGCTGGCATGGTGACACTGCCAGTATTAACCTGCAGGGCTGGACTGGGAGAAAAAATTGGGCATTTTCACTACAGACCAGCCCACCAGGTATTAAAGCCATAAAGCCTTTGAATGAAAACAAACGCTGTTGTGACAGCGATGTACACTGTCTTTTTGGTATATGTATGATCTCTATACATTTTACGTCAGATAAAAACTTTGTTCGCAAGATTCAGATAATTATTTAATAAAAGCTAAATATTTGAAATGAGAATAAGAAAGAAAAGTATTTCTTTGTGACCCCCTCTCCCTGTTAATACCCTACCTGCCCCCCTGGCAACACTTTGCTAGACCCGTCCCTGCACAGTTACCAGCTGTCAGCTACTTAGAAAAAGGATGCTGGTGTTATTTGTCTCTCAGAAACAGTTCATAACTTCCCTTCAACTCATTCATGTCACCTAAAAGGTAAACCTGTTTCTCCATCACTGTTCAGCTCTGATGATTCAGTAAGGACATCTCCTGGTTTCATCTTCATGTTTCCCTCTCACCACATATACAAACCGATATCATGACCAGCAGCTTTACAGCTGTGGCTCCAGCAAACATCAGCTGATACTAGAAATTAATATTAAATAAATTCTAACAACAGCTGATCAAGCTTAAACGTGCTGCTGTTGTTTAGCGCGACATCCGCTGGTTTCCAATGATCAGCTGATCGGCTTTTCTCTCTTGTTTATTTATCTCCCACTTTGCGCCAGAAACAGGAATCAGAATCAATAAAGTATTCTGATTCCTGTTTCTGGCGCAAAGTGGGAGATAAATAAACAAGAGAGAAAAGCCGATCAGCTGATCATTGATCAGTTTCATGATCAAAGTAGCAACAGAAGAGGGAGGGAGGGGGGGGATAAGAGAAGAGGCAGCTGTGCAGCGTAAAGACAGAATAACTCCAGCTTTTTGTCTTTTCCCATTCTAGCTAAAGTACGGGACAAACTGCGTCTCTTCTCAGCTCAATACAAAACGCATAATATTTTCTCTGAATGAGGGACCATTCCATTTTTTTAAGGAGCCGTTGGCAACTCTACTAACTAACCTTATGAATAAAATAAAGTTCACTATCAGTAACATCATAGCAACCGAACAGCTGTATAGAAACTCCTTCATGCTAGCTCACGCAGTACGAGTTATTGTAACTGACTGTAAAAAGTCAGCACAACGAAAATAAACTCCACCTAAACTTGGTTTATATCTGACCCAGATAGACTGCAGGTCATAACTTCTTACCTGAAGTTCAGTTCACCGCCTCCGGCCTCTGCTCCTCGTGCCTTTCCGTCATCCACCTGCCAGCGTGTTGCATCTGCTGGCCTCCACCACTTGCTAATGTTACTGAATCTGTGGAAGCTCCGCAATAGCCACCACCAAACAATTGAGTTATTTTTACACATCTCCCAGCATCTGGCCAATCCACCACCTTTCAGTGTTTATACTGTTACGGGGAAAAAATGAAAAAAAAACCCATTGGCCCATAAAAACGAAAAATCACCATCGGCCCACCGGGCAAATGCCCAGTATGCCCGATGGCCAGTCCAACTATGTCCTCTGGGCTGGAGGGTGGCGGATTAAAAGCTTTGGTGCATTACCGTGAGGCGAAGGCCATCCATCACAGCTTTTTTGGGTTAGATAAATGAAAACTATGTTTTTGTAATAATTCCTGTGACTCCTCCTGCTTTTTCAACTCAGCCCATCACACGTCTATGTCTCTCCTTGTTTCGTCTTTTATTATGAAAGGGTTGTGTTTCCATGTTCAGTGTGTTTCATTTTGCTTCCCCTGTGGTGTCAGGTTCATTTGTGTCAGCTGTGTTTCCACTTCCCCTTTTATTTTCTGTGTATTTAAGTCCGCTGTCTTCCTCTGGTCAGTGCTGGTGCGTCTGTTTTCCTCCGTTCACGTTATTCCGGGTTTCAGGTTATCTCCTGATTCTGTTTAGGTCCATGTTCATGTTCATGTTCATGTTTTTTCATCAGAGTTTCTCGCATTCACCTCCTCGGATTCATGTTCATGTTTTTCCTGTCATAGTTGTCATAGTCATACTGAGTTATTCCCAGTGTAGGTTTTAGTTTTAGTTGTCGCCCCTGTTTGCTGGGCCTTGTTTTGTGTTCATGTTTTTTCAACCTAATAAATGATTTGCTTTTTGTTAAGATTCAGTTCCATCTCTCCCTTGTCTGCTTTCGGGTTCATACTGCAATCACATCAGCCACCGTGACAATAAACTTATTTTGATTTTTAACTTTCTTTATTTTTTCAACAATATTATGTATATATAAACGTTTTGCATCTTACAATATAAAGCCTGGATCCTGCACATATTGCACTTTGAACTTGAAGTGTGTTGTCTGTTTATTGGAGATTGTACTACTTGAATTCATTATCCTGGTGATATAACACATTAATTCTCCATTTGGAATCAATATAGTATATAATACAGTATCTGTCTATCCATCTATATAGCTATTGAATTGAACTGGAGTGAATGGAAGAGAATTAAATAATGGATTTCATGTTTATGTTTATCTATGTTGTAACAGTGACGACTTGAGACATCTGTTTGGCACTATATGAAGAGAATTAAATAAAATTTAAATAAAAATGATATTAACTGTATTTATACATTTTCTATTTTTGGATGAGACACTGTCAGTGTGCTGTTATATAAGTCAGGTATTTTTAAGGCCCAGTGGCGTGTCCAGCGGGGTGGCCTGTGCCCCCCCAGGCCACCCCCCCAACCAGACTGGCCACCCCAGGTGCCACCCCAAAGGCAAAACAATAAAATTCAATGAAATATCAAATGTCCGATTATGTTTTCACGGTGAAGTTCAGATATCCGAGTGTAAGTGAATGCAGCATCGGCTTCTGCGCTATGTGCATCACGTTAGCAAAGGTAGGAGAGCCAAGCACGAAAGACATCACCGCAGGAAACAATTTTTCGGTGAAAGAAAATGAGGACAGAATAAATGTCTCGGTAAGTAATATTAAGTTTGTTGAGTTTAGTAAACTTCGGTGAAATTAGAATACCAAGGAAAAAATAACACTTATTATTGCAGCCGTCGAATATTTCAGGCAGTATGCTACTGAGGGGAGCTAACATAAGAGTTATGAGTTATAAGATATAATCTAAGTCGTAACATTGCTGTATGGAGCTGCAGATTTGGTTGCAGGTTAACATACCTGGACTGGCCATCGGGCATACCGGGCATATGCCTGGTGACTTTATTTTTTTTGTAAGGGCATGAACAATGAGAGGTGGTGGATTGGCCAGATGCAGGTCGATGTGTAAAAATAACTCAGTTGTTTGGTGGTGGCTATGGCGGGGCTTCCACAGAGGCCAGCAGGTGGATGAGGGAAGGGGAGGCAGGAGAAGAGACCCGAGGCAGCCACCAGTCCGAGTGTCAGGTGAACTGAACTTCAGGTAAGAAGTTATGACCTGCAGTCTATCTGGGTCAGATATAAACCAAGTTTAGGTGGAGTTTATTTTCGTTGTGCTGACTTTTTACAGTCAGTTACAATAACTCGTACTGCGTGAGCTAGCATGAAGGAGTTTCTATACAGCTGTTCGGTTGCTATGATGTTACTGATAGTGAACTTTATTTTATTCATAAGGTTAGTTAGTAGAGTTGCCAACGGCTCCTTAAAAAATGGAATGGTCCCTCATTCAGAGAAAATATTACGGGTTTCGTATTGAGCTGAGAAGAGACGCAGTTTGTCCCGTACTTTAGCTAGAATGGGAAAAGACACAAAGCTGGAGTTATTCTGTCTTTATGCTGCACAGCTGCCTCTTCTCTTATCCCCCCCACCCTCCCTCTTCTGTTGCTACTTTAATCATGAAACTGATCAATGATCAGCTGATCGTCTCTCTTGTTTATTTATTGCCCACTTTGCGCCAGAAAGAGGAAACCAGCGGATGTCGCGCTAAACAACAGCAGCACGTTTAAGCTTGATCAGCTGTTGTTAGAATTTATTGAATATTAATTTCTAGTATCAGCTGATGTTTGCTGGAGCCACAGCTGTAAAGCTGCTGGTCATGATGTCGGTTTGGTTATGTGGTGAGAGGGAAACATGAAGATGAAACCAGGAGATGTCCTTACTGAATCATCAGAGCTGAACAGTGATGGAGAAACAGGTTTACCTTTTAGGTGACAGGAATGAGTTGAAGGGAAGTTATGAACTGTTTCTGAGAGACAAATAACACCAGCATCCTTTTTTTATGTAGCTGACAGCTGGTAACTGTGCAGGGACGGGTCTAGGAAAGTTTTGCCAGGGGGGCAGGTAGGGTATTAACAGGGAGAGGGGGGCACAAAGAAATACTTTTCTTTCTTATTCTCATTTCAAATATTTAGCTTTTATTAAATAATTATCTAAATCTTACAACCAAAGTTTTTATCTGACATAAATGTATAGAAACCATACATACATATACCAACAAGACAGTGTACATATGGAAAAGATATATATAAATTTTATAAAGTTTGTAAATGTCTTGTGTGAAACTTGTATGAAAAGCATACAAGAGTAAAAACAGATATAAGATCCCTTGAAAGATTATATAATGAATCTTGTATGTTTTGCATACTTACTAAAACAATATATGAAAGTAATGAGAAAGTGGCCACTTTCATGAGTAAATCATATACGTTTTTACTATTTCTTTTCCATATGGGACTGTCACAACAGCATTTGTTTTCATTCAAAGGCTTTATGGCTTTAATACCTGGTGGGCTGGTCTGTAGTCAAAATGCCCAATTTTCTGTCCCAGTCCAGCCCTGCAGGTTAATACTGGCAGTGTCACCATGCCAGCTGACTGTATTTCATCATCAGCCAGTGTTGTTCTTTATACATCAATATTACCAAAGTTTACCATAAGGCAGCATAGAAAGTATTTACTTGCTTTCAGGTGTTATTCAAATGTTAGTCTTTTCAGTTGTTTCCACACTTTTTCCTGTTTCAAAATCAAACTTCAGTTTGTGAGAAGATTATCTTCTTTTTTTAATAGGCATTGGTTTTGCATTGGCATTGGCTAATTTGTCAATTGTTTGTTACAAATGTTCGTATTTTAATATTCAAAAATGTTTTTGCCCAAAACATATGTGCACTACATGTCAGTAAAAATACTATGCAAATATTGATGTCCTTGACTGCTGAATAAACACTGACTGATTGTATCTCTTGTACTTTATCAACGCAGTATCTAAAAACTTTGCACCGTAGTGGTTAAAATCTCATTCTAATAAGAGTTAAAAGCGCATTTGGTTATTAGGTTTATAGGGTTATTGAATTATGGTTAACGGTTGGTAGAATTTTTTTTAAACATTATCTGCCAATTACATCTGGCACCCTTCTCCAAATCTGTGCCCCTACCTGGCCCCCTAACAAAAATTTTCTAGACACGCCACTGTTAAGGCCTGACTGGTGGCATTGGTGCCCATTGCTTTACTGTGCTGTTGGATGTGTATGTGGGCTATCCCTTGTACCTGACATTTGACTGGGCATCACTGTGTTGCTATGGCATGATCCTGGTAGTTGTTGTTAATAAAACAATAACAAATTCAAATTCAAACATTGCTGCATTCTTCTGTCACTGAGGATTCCAAACCTGCACTCAGTCTCCTCATTACTTTGGTACTGAACAGACAAACCTTGGAGCTCCTGCAAACTTTATTCACAAACTGCAACTATTTTACACAAATCTGCGACTGACAACAAGCACAGAGACTTCAAACAATCACTGAAGTAAGGACTGAAAGATTTACTTTTAAACAATAATGATTAAGACCTTTTTCATAAGGTTGTTTTCCCTTGATTGCCAGCTGTTACTGTTTTTATCTTCATATCTTTCATATTTGTCCACCTAAACAATGCTTTAATGATACAGTTTGAGAAGTTTGATATGAATTTATCCAACTGACTTGAAAATGAAACTGACAACTGTCCTGTAATCTTACACAGAGAAACCAAATCCTGCGTCTTTGCCTTGACAGACGCCTAAAATGGCTCGAGCTGTGGTAAGTTACCCTTCACTGTGTCTGTTTCTAAACATTCAATCGTGTGAATTTTTAAAGAAAAATCCAACAACAACAATAATAATATGTAACAGAGCAAAACGTCAGATGACTTGAATGTTCCTCTGCAACACAAGATCCCTTTGGCTCAAAGTCTGCCTCCTCCACAGGCAAAGGAGAAGCTCCCACACTCATCCAGTGGAGACCGTTGTGCTCTGGACAATGAAGTTCCCGCTTTCATGTTCAGACCTATCAGCGCACCTGCATGTGAGCTCCCAAGTCCACCACCTGCTGATGACAGCTTTCATTCAAAGGACACAAACAAGATCATTCACCCAGATTTGAAAAATGATCGTTCATCCCTGGATGATGAAGTGACGTTTTTCATGTGTCCTACTGATGTTCCTCTGCCTCCGAGACCTCCACCCACTGCAGAGTTACGTCTCTGCAGAAAGCGCAGATATTCTGCTGTTTTTTCTGTGGAGGATGAAGAGGAACATTTGATGCCTAAACGCATGAGGCTGATGAGTTCTGATGTTCCACTTTCTTCAAGTCCTCCACCTGCTGATGCCAGCTTTCAGTCAAAGGACACAGACAAGATCATGCATCCAGATTTTAAATATGATTGTTCATCCCTGGATGATGATTTGGCCTTTTTAATGTGTCCTCTGCCTCTGACACCTCCACCCATTGCAGAGTTAGGTCTGGGCAGAAAGCGTAGATATTCAAGCGTTTTTTCTGTGGAGGATGAAGAGGAACCTTTGCCTCAGCCTAAACGCATGAGGCTGATGACTTGGGATGTCTCTAAGTCTCCAGCTGCTGAAAAGAAGTATGTTTTCTTTATGTGTCCTGAAGATAAGAGGTCTGAGTTACCTCTCAGCTCCCCCCAAGGCCATCCACCATCACCGGTCAATAATAATGACACTGACCAGTGTACCATTCTGCTGCCTCCTGAAATCCCAGTACCTCCAAGTCCTGCCCCTGTTGGAGTTCTAGAAACTGTTGATTTTCCTTGTGTTTAAATTTAAATAAGTGTTTGTAGTAATAAATAAATTTTTGAGCAAATACATCTTGAAATGATTCGGTTGCTTATGATGGTTATAATTATCCAAACAGTATTGTTCCTAAGAAGATCTTTACTTTTTCTACTTATTTTCTCCATGAACTATTTTGATGTCTATTTTGAAGATCCACTCATATCATGACAGTATGCTTATTCTCAGTAGAGTGTATAGCCACATCTGAAGAAAGAATCAATTAAAGTCACTCATTAACAACTTACCACATACGCCGGAGCTGAATTCAAGATGTAAGCAGACGTTTCACAGATATCTTGGTTGTCTTTCCATTTCCTACACTAACAGTATCCTGAGAATTGTCTTATACAGCTGATATAAAGGTGAAATTTGATGACTTAATCTAAGCATCATCAGCTTAAATGCAAATGAATCCACTGTACTTGAGGTAACCTAACACTGACCATGAACGCCACAATCACTGTGCGCCAGTCCAACACAGTGCTTTACTGTGAACTCACCACAGTACTGCAAACTAAAGTGTTTATCTTCCAGTCCAATCCAATCCATCTTTATTGAGAAAGCACTTTAAAAAACCCAGGACAAGACCAAAGTGCTGTACAGTAAATGAGTTAAGAACAATAGAATAAACTTAACAGTAAGAAAAGAAAACACATAATACATAAAAAAAATGTAAACAGCCCTATATTTAAAAACAAGATAAAACAGCAAAAATAAACTAAAAAACTCAAACTAAAAACCAACATCTTACAAGGTGTCAAAGGTCAGGGTGAAGAGATGAGTTTTCAGGAGTGATTTAAGAACAGGCAGAGAAGAAGCCTGTCTAATCTCTAAAGGCAGATCGTGTCACAGTTTCAGAGATGCTACAGCAAAAGCACGATGTCCTCTAAGTTTGCGCTCAGTCCTGGGAACATTCAGGAACAGCTGATCAGCTGACCTGAGACAGCGGGTGGGTTTATAAGACTGTGGCAGCTCAGAGAGTTAAGATGCAGCTAGGTCATGGAGAGCTTTAAAGGCAAATAAAAGAATTTTAAAATGAATGCCAAAAGAAATGGGCAGCCAGTGAAGTGAAGCTAAATTAGGGGAGATGTGCTCAAACCTTCGAGTGCCAGTTAAAACACAAGCTGCAGCATTTTGCACCCTCTGTAAACGAGTAATGTATGAAGCACTGATCCCTATATAAAGTGCATTACAGTAATCCAGCCGAGTGCTAACAAAGGCGTGGATAACTGTCTCAAAGTGCTGCTGTGAAATAAATGTCTTTATTTTATCAGCTGCCTGAGCTGAAAGAAGCTTGATTTTACCACTGCCTTAATCTGACTGTCAAGCTTCAGGTCAGAGTTCACTTTGACCTCCAGGTTTGTCACAGCTGGTTTAACGTACTGTGCCAAGGTATCTAAATACACATTGGGGGTCTCAGTAGGGCTACCAAGAGATTTGAGCCCTGGTGGAGGAGACCTTCTCAATAAAAAAGTGTTTAAAAAAACGTTTACAGGCTGCAGTCAGTATGTGGTGCACTAAGAACAGAGTTAATGGTTTTAAATAAAACATGCAGGTTGCGACAGTTTGATGAAATAATGTCAGATAAGTGTTGTCTTTTGGTATCTTTTACAGTTTTTTGATATTGATGCCAACAGTCCTTTAGCATCTGGAATGACACTTGTAGCTTGTTTCCATTCACGCTCAGCTCGACAGCACTCGCGTCTGACAGCCTTCAGCCAGGGGTCAGATTTAGTTTTAGGCTGCCTGGTTCTTAACGGAGCCACAGTGTCCAAAGCAATCTGGTAGGTGGAATAAAACCATGAGCTCAGTTCCTCAGTCTGGCTGCACAAAAACTCCGGGATTTTACAGTTCTGCTTAAAAACTGTTAAAAACTGCTCAGCAGTGGACGGGTCAAAAATACGACAGCGGCGAGCAGCAGCGCGGTTTAACTGAGGTACGGGCAAGAGGAACTTGAAGCATCACAGGACTTTCACAATATGAAAATAAATAACTTATTAAAACAGATCATATACACATCCAATAACTAAGTGAAAATGATTGTTTTTGTTTTTTTATTTGCTAATAAAAGTGTCAGTGCAGTCAACCATCGTTTTTGTCCTCGTGCATTAGTTTTGATTTAGTTATCAAGTAAAATTTAATAGTAATTTTTTTACTTTGATTTTTGGGATGTAGGATGATTGTGTCAGTGTGTTTCCACTTCCCCTTTTATTTTCTGTGTATTTAAGTCTGCTGTCTTCCTCTGGTCAGTGCTGGTGCGTCTGTTTTCTTCTGTTCACGTTATTCCCGGTTTCAGGTTATCTCCTGATTCTGTTTAGGTCCATGTTCATGTTCATGTTTTTTCATCAGAGTTTCTCGCATGCACCTCCTCGGATTCATGTTCATGTTTTTCCTGTCATAGTTGTCATAGTCATACTGAGTTATTCCCAGTGTAGGTTTTAGTTTTAGTTGTCGCCCCTGTTTGCTGGGCCTTGTTTTGTGTTCATGTTTTTTCAACCTAATAAATGATTTGCTTTTTGTTAAGATTCAGTTCCATCTCTCCCTTGTCTGCTTTTGGGTTCATACTGCAATCACATCAGCCACCGTGACAATAAACTTATTTTGATTTTTAACTTTCTTTATTTTTTCAAATTTATTATGTATATATAAACATTTTGCATCTTACAATATAAAGCCTGGATCCTGCACATATTGCACTTTGAACTTGAAGTGTGTTGTCTGTTTATTGGAGATTGTACTACTTGAATTCATTATCCTGGTGATATAACACATTAATTCTCCATTTGGAATCAATATAGTATATAATACAGTATCTGTCTATCCATCTATATAGCTATTGAATTGAACTGGAGTGAATGGAAGAGAATTAAATAATGGATTTCATGTTTATGTTTATCTATGTTGTAACAGTGACGACTTGAGACATCTGTTTGGCACTATATGAAGAGAATTAAATAAAATTTAAATGAAAATGATATTAACTGTATTTATACATTTTATATTTTTGTATGAGACACTGTCAGTGTGCTGTTATATAACTCAGGTATTTTTAAGGCCTGACTGGTGGCATTGGTGCCCATTGCTTTACTGTGCTGTTGGATGTGTATGTGGGCTATCCCTTGTACCTGACATTTGACTGGGCATCACTGTGTTGCTATGGCATGATCCTGGTAGTTGTTGTTAATAAAACAATAACAAATTCAAATTCAAACATTGCTGCATTCTTCTGTCACTGAGGATTCCAAACCTGCACTCAGTCTCCTCATTACTTTGGTACTGAACAGACAAACTTTGGAGCTCCTGCAAACTTTATTCACAAACTGCAACTATTTTACACAAATCTGCGACTGACAACAAGCACAGAGACTTCAAACAATCACTGAAGTAAGGACTGAAAGATTTACTTTTAAACAATAATGATTAAGACCTTTTTCGTAAGGTTGTTTTCCCTTGATTGCCAGCTGTTACTGTTTTTATCTTCATATCTTTCATATTTGTCCACCTAAACAATGCTTTAATGATACAGTTTGAGAAGTTTGATATGAATTTATCCAACTGACTTGAAAATGAAACTGACAACTGTCCTGTAATCTTACACAGAGAAACCAAATCCTGCGTCTTTGCCTTGACAGACGCCTAAAATGGCTCGAGCTGTGGTAAGTTACCCTTCACTGTGTCTGTTTCTAAACATTCAATCGTGTGAATTTTTAAAGAAAAATCCAACAACAACAACAATAATATGTAACAGAGCAAAACGTCAGATGACTTGAATGTTCCTCTGCAACACAAGATCCCTTTGGCTCAAAGTCTGCCTCCTCCACAGGCAAAGGAGAAGCTCCCACACTCATCCAGTGGAGACCGTTGTGCTCTGGACAATGAAGTTCCCGCTTTCATGTTCAGACCTATCAGCGCACCTGCATGTGAGCTCCCAAGTCCACCACCTGCTGATGCCAGCTTTCATTCAAAGGACACAAACAAGATCATGCATCCAGATTTGAAAAGTGATCGTTCATCCCTGGATGATGAAGTGGCGTTTTTCATGTGTCCTGCTGATGTTCCTCTGCCTCCGAGACCTCCACCCACTGCAGAGTTACGTCTCTGCAGAAAGCGCAGATATTCTGCTGTTTTTTCTGTGGAGGATGAAGAGGAACATTTGATGCCTAAACGCATGAGGCTGATGAGTTCTGATGTTCCAGTTTCTTCAAGTCCTCCACCTGCTGATGCCAGCTTTCATTCAAAGGACACAAACAAGATCATTCACCCAGATTTGAAAAATGATCGTTCATCCCTGGATGATGAAGTGGCGTATTTCATGTGTCCTGCTGATGTTCCTCTGCCTCCGAGACCTCCACCCACTGCAGAGTTACGTCTCTGCAGAAAGCGCAGATATTCTGCTGTTTTTTCTGTGGAGGATGAAGAGGAACATTTGATGCCTAAACGCATGAGGCTGATGAGTTCTGATGTTCCACTTTCTTCAAGTCCTCCACCTGCTGATGCCAGCTTTCAGTCAAAGGACACAGACAAGATCATGCATCCAGATTTTAAATATGATTGTTCATCCCTGGATGATGATTTGGCCTTTTTAATGTGTCCTCTGCCTCTGACACCTCCACCCACTGCAGAGTTAGGTCTGGGCAGAAAGCGCAGATATTCAAGCGTTTTTTCTGTGGAGGATGAAGAGGAACCTTTGCCTCAGCCTAAACGCATGAGGCTGATGACTTGGGATGTCTCTAAGTCTCCAGCTGCTGAAAAGAAGTATGTTTTCTTTATGTGTCCTGAAGATAAGAGGTCTGAGTTACCTCTCAGCTCCCCCCAAGGCCATCCACCATCACCGGTCAATAATAATGACACTGACCAGTGTACCATTCTGCTGCCTCCTGAAATCCCAGTACCTCCAAGTCCTGCCCCTGTTGGAGTTCTAGAAACTGTTGATTTTCCTTGTGTTTAAATTTAAATAAGTGTTTGTAGTAATAAATAAATTTTTGAGCAAATACATCTTGAAATGATTCAGTTGCTTATGATGGTTATAATTATCCAAACAGTATTGTTCCTAAGAAGATCTTTACTTTTTCTACTTATTTTCTCCATGAACTATTTTGATGTCTATTTTGAAGATCCACTCATATCGTGACAGTATGCTTATTCTCAGTAGAGTGTATAGCCACATCTGAAGAAAGAATCAATTAAAGTCACTCATTAACAACTTACCACATACGCCGGAGCTGAATTCAAGATGTAAGCAGACGTTTCACAGATATCTTGGTTGTCTTTCCATTTCCTACACTAACAGTATCCTGAGAATTGTCTTATACAGCTGATATAAAGGTGAAATTTGATGACTTAATCGAAGCATCATCAGCTTAAATGCAAATGAATCCACTGTACTTGAGGTAACCTAACACTGACCATGAACGCCACAATCACTGTGCGCCAGTCCAACACAGTGCTTTACTGTGAACTCACCACAGTACTGCAAACTAAAGTGTTTATCTTCCAGTCCAATCCAATCCATCTTTATTGAGAAAGCACTTTAAAAAACCCAGGACAAAACCAAAGTGCTGTACAGTAAATGAGTTAAGAACAATAGAATAAACTTAACAGTAAGAAAATAAAACACATAATACATAAAAAAAATTTAAACAGCCCTATATTTAAAAACAAGATAAAACAGCAAAAATAAACTAAAAAACTCAAACTAAAAACCAACATCTTACAAGGTGTCAAAGGTCAGGGTGAAGAGATGAGTTTTCAGGAGTGATTTAAGAACAGGCAGAGAAGAAGCCTGTCTAATCTCTAAAGGCAGATCGTGTCACAGTTTCAGAGATGCTACAGCAAAAGCACGATGTCCTCTAAGTTTGCGCTCAGTCCTGGGAACATTCAGGAACAGCTGATCAGCTGACCTGAGACAGCGGGTGGGTTTATAAGACTGTGGCAGCTCAGAGAGTTAAGATGCAGCTAGGTCATGGAGAGCTTTAAAGGCAAATAAAAGAATTTTTAAATGAATGCCAAAAGAAATGGGCAGCCAGTGAAGTGAAGCTAAAATAGGGGAGATGTGCTCAAACCTTCGAGTGCCAGTTAAAACACAAGCTGCCGCATTTTGCACCCTCCGTAAACGAGCAGTGGCGTGTCTAGAAATCTTTTGTTGGGGGGGCCAGGTAGGGGCACAGATTTGGAGAAGGGTGGCAGATGTAATTGTCAGATAATGTTAAAAACAATTCTACCAACCGTTAACCATAATTCAATAACCCTATAAACCTAATAAGCGAATGCGCTTTTAACTCTTATTAGAATGAGATTTTAACCACTACGGTGCAAAGTTTTTAGATACTGCGTTGATAAAGTACAAGAGATACAATCAGTCAGTGTTTATTCAGCAGTCAAGGACATCAATATTTGCATAGTATTTTTACTGACATGTAGTGCACATATGTTTTGGGCAAAAACATTTTTTAATATTAAAATACCAACATTTTAACATACAATTGGCAAATTAGCCAATGCCAATGCAAAACCAATGCCTATTAAAAAAAGAAGATAATCTTCTCACAAACTGGTGTTTGATTTTGAAACAGGAAAAAAGTGTGGAAACAAATGAAAAGACTAACATTTGAATAACACCTGAAAGCAAGTAAATACTTTCTATGCTGCCTTATGGTAAACTTTGGTAATATTGATGTATAAAGAACAACACTGGCTGATGATGAAATACGGACGATCTGATTTCCTCGTGTCAGCATTGTTCCCACATCATCATAATTAATGTTGTTCCAGGTTCAACATTGCAAGTGACCAATCACCTTCTTGTGACGTCATTCCTTTGCGACTTCGAAATACCCGCCTTCGAGTATTTCGAAATACAAGTGAAGAAGCGAAAAACCGCCGCCTGTCCGCCGAATTTGAAGTCAATTTAGGATACTTTCCTTTAATAAACGGTAAGCATTATACATATGTTCCTCACTTGGCTTGCTGTTTGTTTGCTAGCGATAGGCTACTTGACGACAGCATTAGCTAACCAGTGTTCCCCAACTTTTTGGGTGTTTCGTGGCCCGGGGGTTGGGTCAGGCAAAATTGCAGTAGCTTCCCTGATCATTTTACAAACATAAGTGAAGAGAATCTGGACTAAAAGGCCTAGACTTATGGTTGTGTGCTGAATCTATGAATCAAACTATCACCTGGAAACATAATTAACTGGTCCATAGCTGTGAAACTGGACATGAGTTCTTGATTCTATGGAGATTAACAGTAATCCAGAAATTTACAAATTTGTCCTGGTACATCGCGTAAATGTTGTCCCAGGGACATCGCGTAAATGTTGTCCCTGGGACATTGTGTAAATGTTGTCCCTGGGACATCGTGTAGAAGTTGCCCTGGGACATCGTGTAAATGTTGTCCCTGGGACATCGTGTAAATGTTGTCCCTGGGACATCGTGTAATTGTTGTCCCTGGGACATCGTGTAGATGTTGTCCCTGGGACATCGTGTAAATATTGTCCCTGGGACATCGCGTAAATGTTGTCCCTGGGACATCGCGTAAATGTTGTCCCTGGGATATCGCGTAAATGTTGTCCCTGGGATATCGCGTAGATGTTGTCCCTGGGACATCGTGTAGATGTTGTCCCTGGGACATCGTGTAAATATTGTCCCTGGGACATCGCGTAAATGTTGTCCCTGGGACATCGCGTAAATGTTGTCCCTGGGATATCGCGTAAATGTTGTCCCTGGGACATCGTGTAGATGTTGTCCCTGGGACATCGTGTGATAGCTTGTAAATAATGGAATGAAAATTATTGATTGTTATTAACTTGTGAAAAAGAAGTGTAACAAATCCACATGTTATGTTCTTACACCCTTACAGAAACTGTGACTCCTTCACAATGTCAGGTAAATGTCAACTCATGTTGAATAATCAACCAATCAAGCCTTTTATTATCACATGCAATGTTATTGTACAATTTACTTAATGAATCGTGTTCCTTAGTTCTGTTTTTATTTATATGTATTTATTTATTTGTTTTATAAGGTAATAGATGGCCTAATCTATTTGCAGTGTGAGGTATGTTGAAAAGCTTGTTTGATCATAATGACATAGCATGTTTACGTTTTTTGTAATGTATTTGAAAACATAGGTGTATTTATGTTATTTTTATAGAATTTCCCTCACATTTATCCAATACCAAGCCAAATCACTGGAAAAATTTTGGATGGGTCCACAAGAGCACAAAGTGCATACTTTTTGAAGGTATGACTTGGACTGTGGTAACTATGTTCTTATCACAAAGGGTTTATAAGTTGCCACTATAAACAAACAGCATTTTCCAAAATTGAAGCCTTGTCAGAAGAACCTGAAAAATACCTTTCTGAAACCTTTTCTGTGTAAAGACTTGTTCAAAAGCAATGCACACAGATTAAAACATTTCTGTCTTGGCCAACTGATAAAGAACACCAAAAATTGAGTGGTGCGTGTTGAGTCTGTGGTCTTGATTTGTTTTGTACACACTATAGAAATTAATTAATGTAAACCAAAAATGACACTTTCTATATGTTTGTGTATCTGCAGAATTAATTACAAGTCTCACCTGACAAGATTTTGCAGTTTTGCAGTGTCATTCTTGACAGAAAAACATACTTGTCACATTATTTTTATTTCCAGAAAAACATCTTTCAGATGTATGAGAAATTGATTGGAGCCTGTCTGGAAAACGGCAGCCACTGGACCTTGTTTGTAAGTTGCACAGATTTTGCACTCTCTCTAGTGCATGATACTTTTCGGTGTCCCTCATTAGGAAAGCTCAAGGCCCAAGCCTACCATATCCATCTTTTTACAAAACAGTTTTGTGACATACCCAAGAGGACCATAGTCTATATGAATTCATTTGGCGAGTCGGAGGTCAGAAAAAGTGCGGTGTTGAAAAACTGGAGGTAATTAATTAACATATTTAACATAACATATTTAATTTAATTGAAATCATTACCGAACGTGGTTATTGATTTCTCTATATGCTTTTTATTTGTAATAACTGCGATCTCTCAGCTCATTTGCTTCAGCAAGAGGCTGCACTGGAGAGTGGACCTTGTCACATGTGAGCCACCCACATCAACAGGATGGGAACTCATGTGGAGTGCATGTCATAATGGTACTGAAAACTATAGCTTTAACCTATATAAGTAATGTTTACATTTTTGCCTAGTCAGTTTTTAAAGCCTTAGAGGCAGGATGGTAAAATCTCAATTTTTTTTGTAGATTGAACCATTTCAGCAGTAATGCTTTGCTTTGGTTGCTCTGTTTTTTTTTTTTTCTCGGGGGGGGGGGTTAAAAACAAACAAACATTTCTTTGTTAATCTAATTCTTCGTCAATTATTAGTTTGCCCAATCTCTCATTGACGGTAAAACACAAGTGGAGGAGTACAACACTGAAATCACAAAGCTCAGGTCCCGATTTTGCCACTACTTATTTTCCTCAATAGGTAAAGATAAAATTAGCTGCCTTCTTTTTCTCTAACATTGGAAAATGTAACTTGTACTTAAACAAATTATATTTTGCAGATCGAACTAGGAAGTGCAGTCAGTGCTGGTGTGTGATTGCAGCCAAAGACCGGGTACACTATGACATGTCCTTAGCCATATAGATTGTTTATTTAATGGACTTTGTTCATTTGTTTTTTGTTTGTTTATTTCTTCTTCTTCTTTTTTTTTTTTAAATTCACAGGTGCAGTGCCAGAAATGTGGTGCATACAAGCACATGCGTTGTTCAAAGTCTGTTTGTGGCATCTGTATCTTCTGTGAGAGTAAGTCACAATATAACTAAACAATGTCCAAAAATGTTTAAAGTGAAATTTTTTTTCGTAATTTTGCCTTTGCACACCAGGACTGTGTAATTAAAGTGGACGTTTCAAGATCCAGTTTTTACACAAAACTATTTTAGACATAACTGTGTCGTATTGTGGGGATTTCTCTTCACAATTAAATTGATATAGTGCTGTTTATATCATTCTTCTTTATGTAACAGCACAGTGCAGCACAGCAGAGGGAAAGGAGTTGTGCAGCATAGTGGGTGGCTATACAGGAGGAGCAATAGAAGTAGCCAGTGAAGAATGTCATCAGGGAAAGCATCAGGCAGCGAATGACAAAGGAAAAGTTCCTAAGGGAGAGAACATCTGCAGCAAATCGACAAGTAACAGTGAGATAGGAAGACTGACAGTCAGAGATGAAGGTACACAGACTGAAAGAGATGAAGGTACACAGACTGAAGACAACGAAAAAGAAGCAGAAGTATACGGCACAAGTCTGAGTACAGATAATGCTGCTGCTGATGATGTTGACAGGATCGATGCAGATACAGAATTCCAAACTGATTCAGAAGGAACTAGTACAGTTTACAGAGTGCATGGTCGCTTATCTGTACCAAGCTCAAAAAAGAAAACCTACACAATAACAGAAGACGAGATCAAGCGCAGAATCAACGCAGAGAACATGTCAGTTCATGTTTTCAGAGGTTTGATTGGGGTAGATATACATTTCGTGATTTTGATGTCACCTGAAATAAATCCGGGTTACTCGTATCAATGAAGTGACAATGTGGCTGGAAATTGTGCATTTGCTGCAACATATACACAATTACACCATGTAAACAAAAGCATTTAACTTTGTGCGCATGTGTGTGTCTCTCTCTGCTCTTTTGGTGTTTGCACTTTTTCTTTTTTAGGGCCGTAAAGCCAAACTGCCCGCAATGATTCTTGACAGGCCTAAGAAGGCCAAAACTAAAGTAACGGTGTTTAGTGTTCTGAGTGAAGAGGAGGCTGGGGAGCTAGCCCTCGGGTTTGCCGGAAGATTGGCCTGCGATGTCACAACAGACATGGTCTGTAAAGGCATCGACCATTCAAGTGCTGATATGACAAAGTAAGTTAGTAAAACAATATGAAAGTTGTATCTTTTTTGGTATTATTTGTCATTTCCCCGTATTTGGGTTATTGGTGTAACATTGTTAATCTTACTTTCTAATAACAGACAGACTCTTCTCAAAATCCAACACAATCTTAAACATGAGCTGACTGATTCCTCAACCTTCAGTTTGCTGACACACACCTTTGGCCCCGCTGCACTGGATTCTGTCATTTCATTCCTGTGTGAAAAACTTGATCTTGTCTCTTAAATAATGAAACCTTTTGTGACTTTTGTTTGTTCTGTAAATCAGAATCTTGAAAATTGTTCATTGTTGTTCTAAGTTTGTGTTAACTATTTGGCAAAAATGATTGGTTCCTAATCCAAACAGCATAATGACTGTTCTAACACATATCTTAAAAATGCTACAAAGAAAGAAAATTATCACATATGTTTCAATATGAATGTAATTGTGTCACACTCGGTTTGTAGTAGCTTTCCTGTTTTATTTTGAGTTTTGGTATGTTTACACTGTTATTTTTATTTCCCGTGTGTTCGTCTTCCCTTATTAGTTTTACTGTATTTAATTAGTCTGATTTAATAACTTATAATTATTTACTTTCCAGTGTTTATATATGCTCCTCGTTTGGATTATTGTTTGTTTGAGTTCTGCCTGTCTTTTCTATTAAAGATTTGGACTTTTGGACTATTAGTGGACCTCGTAGGTTTTTATTCTGTTCAATTGGTAATTGACTGGGTTTAATTTAGTGGCCTGGAAAACAGGCCGGAGGGGTCTGGTCATTTTAACCCCCTAAGACCCGAAATCTTCCATGGCATGCATTTTTAATTTCTCTTTGATATTTGGGCCGATTGGAACCTGATGAATGTAAAAAGAAAGAATTACCAGGTTTTGTTTTTTTTACCTAATTTTTGTTTCTGAGAAAAATGAGAGCCACATATGAGGACATTAATTTGAAATTTCGATAGAACAGTTGCAGTATAATGTCCTCATAACTGTATATCAGGCACTTGTTGATCAAGATTTAGTATTTTGGTCTAAATAACCCAAAATGTGATGTCCACATGTGTGGACGCCAGGCTGGAGTAAAGTGTTAGAGCTATTTATACCTATGTAAACTTTTATACACTGGTTTTTACCTGTCTTGTTTCAGAAAGGTTTAAAAGGGTAATGTCCACAGTTTATTTGTTTATTTATTTGTTTGAATTCAACATATTTTATTAAAGTAATTGAGCTTGAACACAGAAAAAACTGAATCAAATAATCATAAAATCAAATCACTTGCATATACTGAAGTCTAATCTACTCTGAGCTAATGCCGGTTTCCAACACTAATGATCGGGTGAAGGAGAGAGATGAGGGTGTGCACGGCCACTGGTGCTCTTATCCCTGTTCTTTGTGATACAATCCAACAGGAAAGCAGTCAAACCCTTGGACATTAGCCAAGTTAACGTTCACAAATATATACACACAGAGGAACTCTGAGCCCCAATGTCAGCATTAGCACAAACATGCCACTTCATACCAAATCTCAGTGTGAGGTCAGGTGTTAGTCTCATTCCATTATTCTGGCTATATTTTCTTACTCATTACTATTAAACTTATACTTAAGACTAACTATTAACAAAATCACACCCCAATAACTCTGTTATTACACTTTGTATTTAATCATAAAAAGGCTGGATGTTGAAACCTTTTACTTCTATTTTGTATGAGCCAGGATTCTCAACAGCTGATACTCTATGTCCAAAAAGTGACAGGTATCGTTTTATGGAGCAAAAAACTTAAGAGCGCATATTTTATAAATAATACCAACAATTACAAATGCAGACCTTTAATAGTAATAAGTAATCCTTTATTTATAATGCATAGCAATATAAAAATAGTAACATATGAAAATATTACAATGGGCACAGATGAATTTGTATCAAAAACAGCAACCAAGCCAAAGTAATGAATAACACACATAAATAACAACTGCTTGAGAGACCAAACAATTTCTTTTCATCTGTTCCTTGGCAGAAAGTTAGGACAGCTATTCAGCTTTAGGTTTCAATAAACAGAAGTAATGGATGCAGTCCCTTTGAAATGTCACACAAAAGTCTACTTATGCATATACTTAGCTTTAACTCTTCTCTTTTTTGTTTTGTATTCCAAAAGGTTTTCATTTTCTCCAGAGGATGTCTCTCTTTCAGTGGTTATCGACTGTTCACATTCATTTTCAGACTGTTGGAATGTCGATGCTGGCCGAACGTTTCTTGCTAGAATACAATGGCCTAATTTTGCGTGCATTCTCTGTCGTCTTTATTTCGTACTGGCATATACTTTTGCCTACTTGTTTTGTTTTTAAGACATTTGTATGCAGTTCATCTATCATTGGAGTAATACCCTCTGGAATGAATGCCCACTGTTTAACTGTGTCTAAAACAGCATTTAGTTTTCCAACTGCATCTTCTGTGCATTTTTTGTCTGTGCTTTCAACTACAGGAGTGTCATTCAAAGTTGATAGAGGACTTTTCAGAGAGTTTTTCATTTTTTTAAAATGGCTACAAGCCACCTTCAGGCAAGCACATGTGTTATAGTGAGAGAACGTACAACAAGTGCACTGAAGTGTTTCAGCCGATGCAAAAAAACACAGATTTCCAAACAAACTTGGCATTTTTATCACTTTCAAGTCCTCACAGTGTACAAAGTAATGCCTTTCTTTCACTGCAATTCTTGCCAAGGTAGAAATGTCTGTTTCCATGTTTGGATAGATGTCATTGTCAGCCTCTGCTAATTTTGCAAGTAACACTAGATGCTTGCAAAGAAGTCCTCGTAAGCCATATGTACAGTTGCAGTAGGACTCAACAGGGCAGACGTCATACACCATGTCTTCTCTTGACTCAGATGGGACTTGATATGCATTAACTCCATGGCTGTTCTTGACTGTAATTTTAAGAGCCCAACCACTTTCCATCAGTCTTGAAGCAGAGTCTGAAACTTGAGACAAGGGGTCAGCAAACCTGTTTTTCATGCGGCCCACATCTTGCAGGGTTTTTATGACTGAGAAGTAGTCGTCGGCCTTCCCTAGGAGCACTTCAATCAGATCATCCAGACGCCTATTCTTGTAGCCAGATAAAAACTGGTATTTCAGGCGGTGGAAAAATCTGAAAAACAGTTATTTGAAATGATTAGTAACTGTAATTGAAGGAATTTAAAGTTTTAATCAAGACTGTATTATTTTTTTAAAAATTGGAATACCTATTGCACACGTCTTTTATAAAGGAATGCTCTGTGCCGGTTTAGCTGATTTAGGCAAATCCACCTACTCTGTTTTTTGTTGTGATAACATAAAAAACGCTGCTAGAATTTAAAGGATTTGCCTAAAACCTGTTCTGGCAATGACATGACGAACCTACTCAGTTTAGCCTCTTGGATTAAAGCATAATATCTTTTTTTCAGCAATACAATTGAATGAGGTCAAAATAATAAATCATACCTTTCAATCACATTGTTTGTTTCAGAACGAGCGTGACTGAAGCGACGGCCGTAGTCACACCACATGTGGCCAATGCCTTCCCAGTGCTTCTGAAAATACTGGCACACCAAAGGGTATTGCTTAAATGTCTGGCAGAACTCTGCTGATGTGGCTTTAAAGTCGTCCTCCTAAGAGAATTGGATGCAACAGAATATATTTCAATCCATTTAACAGACCTATTGAAATCTTTAATATTATGTATTGAAGGCCTTTTCCTTTTATTGAATAACATTAAGAATTTTAAGTTATTAATAATATGTCGTGTTTTTGTATTAAGAAGCAATTATTTCTTCCCTTACAATGGCTAAGAAGGAACACTAAACCTATAAGCATATTTGGTTTCAGCATCTGTCTGTGAAAGAATCCCACTCACAAGTTCTACTGCACAGTGGGTGACACAATGATGTTCTGCACAGCTTAAGTACTTGTTTTGATAAGCAAGATAAGAAGCCAGTTTTAGAAATTGTTTCAAAAATCTATTTTGTATCTCTCTGTAACTTTTTTTAGCAACTGAAAGTTATTATGCTCTTAGTGTAATCAAGAAATCAAAATGTGAAATAGACAAATTACACTTACAGATGTGCAAGCTTTCAGCTTACAAAAGAAAGAAATGATTTCATTTCTCTTTTGGGTGTTAGAAAGCCCATGGACCCCGGACTCTGATTTTGAAAGCCATCGATTAACAGCCTGTGAATGTAAGAGAAAAAAAGTTAATCTGGAGAGAGAGACAGAGGAGCAGCTGTACAAAAAGCATAAAAGAAAGCTGACGTCCAAAAATAACTTTGTCACTCACTGGACAAGAGGACCTGTGCATTACAGAAATCAACCAGGCAAACATATTTTTAAATGTCAAAAAGAGCTTTGGGAAGCAGCCACCAGAAGATGAGTGCACTGTGGTCTTAAATGGATGGACATAGTCACTCAACATTTTATCCCTTTATATTCATTAACCTGAGTAGGTGAATATCACAATGAGGCAAATCATAACAACAGGACCCTGTTGTAAAAATGTGTTTCAGGTGCATCTTAGACAACGTGAAAAGAAAACAATGTGGTTTACCTGCAAGACATGGTACCAGCATAGAAGGATAGCTGACTCTGGAAAAACCTTCTGCAAAGCATTTATTTCCGCAAAGTCTTTGTCAACCATAAATGCTCTACAGAAAAAAAGAAAACACTAAATGAGATTAAACAGTATGAAAATGTTTTTGCTATCTCAAAGCACCACTTCAATGCCAAATTAAACATTTCAACTCACAAGTAGATATATAAAATACTGCATACAGCCTATAGGAATAACTTTAACAACTGGAAAGGAAAGTTTTTTGCAGCCCATGCTGCAGCTATAGCATTAGATTCTGGCATGTTATAACTTTTTTGAAAAGGAATTATTTCAAAATTAATAGCTGTCAATGTATTATTTACCTCGGGGAAGTTGGGAAATGCTCACAAACTATTCCAAGAACAGTTTCCAGGGTTTTCTGACTTTCGTTGCTGACAATAGCATAGGCCACAGGGGGCCTGTTCTTCGTACCGCGCTAAGTGAGTTAGCTGGATGAGATTGTTGACAATTTCGCGTGATCCTGGATCGTTCGGTTCCCCGAAGCCCATCCGGGACTTGCTGTCATAGCAACAGAGCCGTAAGCGTAAACCTGCTGGGGAGCAGGTTTACTTTATGTAAACAGGATTAGATCGCGGCCACGCAGGTATGTCCGCTTCATTTATACGAAAGCAACAGCGATATTCCACCACTGTTTCACCATAAATAAATAACATCAATGTAACTAAAGATAATGCAGCACTTGATCCTTTTATTGATTTCACACAGATACATACAGGTCATTCCCTAAAAAAGGGAAATGTACTATTAACATTCTATTACATGTATGTGATTATTACAGATGTAATTCATATTTCAGAGTAGTAATTGTAAATTACTTCGTGTAATCAAGATGAGAGACCACGGCTATAAAAGCGAAGGTGGATTTGGGAAGTCTGTCGCAGTCATATCCTGTCCGTTTACGCGAGCAACCCATTGCGGAAGGTGCAAGATTGATAAGGAGAGTCCTCAGAATTCAGCGTATATTGCGGGACAGACAGGATCCTTTAGCTCAGCGCGACAGTGTGCTCATAGAGAGATATCGATTTTCCCGTGAGGGTATTATTCACTTAACCAACTTGTTGACGAGAGGGTGCAGGACCACCACCTGTCTTTTTTTTTTTGCTCTGCCCTTTTCTTGGTTGCTGTTATGAACAAACAAACAGAGTATTCCAGGGTCTCTTTCCAAGAGACGACAAGCAATATAAGTGATAAATATTACCATTCTGTAGAATATTCTTATATTTCACTTTTACTTGTTCCCATGTTCTAGTGGGTCCTGTTGTGGCTCTAATGTGAAAGGGGATATAATATAACATATTATAATATAATATAATGTAATATAATATTGGATAATATGGTGTGATATGATAAATCTACCCTACCGCCTACTGGTGTTGGCCAGAGGGGCCGATGGCGCAATATGGCAGCCTGGCTTCTGTCAGTCTGCCCCAGGGCAGCTGTGGCTACAACCGTAGCTGCCTCCACCAGTGTGTGAATGTGAGAGTGAATGAATAGTGGCATTGTAAAGCGCTTTGGGTGCCTTGAAAAGCGCTATATAAATCCACTCCATTATTATTGTTATTATTATTATTATTAAATTACTTACGAGTTTGATTTGTCAGCAACTTTCTGCCAGCCCTCTCTCCTTGCTTTTGCAGCCTTTGCAGTGTTCCCTTGCGTTTTAATTAAACTCTGAAACTCCTGAAATCCCTCACTCAAGAGTTCTTGCTCTGCTGCCGAAAAATACCGAGCGCGCTCCTTCGACATTTTCGCCGACCAATCAAAGGGTTGCCGATCAATGTTTCTACTATCGATGCATAGCCCCTGTTGGGCCACCCAGTGATCTCACATTACTTCATCCAGCTATACTAATCGTCAACAACAGGTGTGTTCGGGGAACCGGAATAGCGAGCTCAGAGTTAGCGCGATGATTTGGTCTTGGATGTTTCATTTGATCTTGGATGTAGTAAGCGACGTACGAAGCACAGGGCCAGGGACTCCATGCCCATGATCATCTCTTACAACAAGTGTGAATAAGGGAAATGAATACTGGTTAACGCAGTGCGTGGTGTCAACAAATACTAACTGTTTTGCATAGTTCTCCATGTTTGATTTCATTACAGGTGTCTGCAAAATAATCATTAGTTCTTGGTCAGATGTGTATGGTTGATAGAAGAGAACATGTTCTTGATGTTTTCCATTAAGTAAGGTATGTACACATTGACTGTCTCCACAGTTAAAGTGCTTCTTCCTCATCATGCAGGTTCTAACACTGTCAATGTCACGTGGTGTGACAAAATGCTCTCTGTTGTGAAGATCTCTGTGTCCATGTTCTTTGGCCCATTTATGACATTCGGTTAGTATGATGGCTGGCTTAGTTCCAAGGGAAAGCAGTTCCTCAATCTTCCTCCTCAAATCACTGGAAATATTGTTGAAATGTGCGTCTTTTGGGTCCGAAGGATCATGCCCATCATGCTTATCATATGTACGCTGCACGATGACTGTGTGGTCTTTCCAACATTTGAGTACTTTAAATGAAACATAGGCCTTACAGCCCACTGCTCTGTAGCTGTTTCGACTTTTTTCCCCAGCTCTGATGCAGTTGAATTTGTAATAGTCTCTTTTCCTGTCTTTACCTGAGGCAACATTTAAACATTTATAATGTCCATGAAGGGTTAATGAGTTCAATTTTTCTAACACAACACTGAATGGGTCCTCCTGGCATTGTGACACATGCACACAAAGTTGTGTGTCTTTTCCAGTTCTTTTTTTTTCGTCATTCAGAACACTTCTTCTAATTATGTCGTCCATTTCTGGTGGAAAAATAGCGAAGGTTTAATTAGTCAATATTCATTAATTCATTTTAACTTGTTTTGGGGTTTTTTGCAATACAATGTAAATATTAAATATAATATTAAAAAAATATATATATAAAATAATATAAAACAAACAGGGGCTAAAAGAAGCTAAACTTTCATATGGTATGTCTCTGGCAACTTTAACATGATGTCCCAGGGACAACATTTACACAATGTCCCAGGGACAACATTTACGCGATGTCCCAGGGCAACTTCTACACGATGTCCCAGGGACAACATTTACACAATGTCCCAGGGACAACATTTACACGATGTCCCAGGGACAACATTTACACGATGTCCCAGGGCAACTTCTACACGATGTCCCAGGGACAACATTTACACAATGTCCCAGGGACAACATTTACGCGATGTCCCTGGGACAACATTTACGCGATGTACCAGGACAAATTTGTAAATTTCTGGATTACTGTTAATCTCCATAGAATCAAGAACTCATGTCCAGTTTCACAGCTATGGACCAGTTAATTATGTTTCCAGGTGATAGTTTGATTCATAGATTCAGCACACAACCATAAGTCTAGGCCTTTTAGTCCAGATTCTCTTCACTTATGTTTGTAAAATGATCAGGGAAGCTACTGCAATTTTGCCTGACCCAACCCCCGGGCCACGAAACACCCAAAAAGTTGGGGAACGCTGGTCTAGAGAACACTGGTTAGCTAATGCTGTCGTCAAGTAGCCTATCGCTAGCAAACAAACAGCAAGCCAAGTGAGGAACATATGTATAATGCTTACCGTTTATTAAAGGAAAGTATCCTAAATTGACTTCAAATTCGGCGGACAGGCGAATTGACTTCAAATTCGGCGGACAGGCGGCGGTTTTTCGCTTCTTCACTTGTATTTCGAAATAATCGAAGGCGGGTATTTCGAAGTCGCAAAGGAATTACGTCACAAGAAGGTGATTGGTCACTTGCAATGTTGAACCTGGAACAACATTAATTATGATGATGTGGGAACAATGCTGACACGAGGAAATCAGATCGTCCTTATTTTACCACTAGTTGACCTTTTAATGATGGAAGGCTTACCAGCCACATTTGAAACACTGTCCTCTGGATTAACACCATCATCAACACCAATATTTTAAATGCAAATGTTCGCAACCAGATAACCATTCACTCACTTCATAAATAAACTCATCATAACACATTGTTTTTGCTTTAAACCATGTTTCATGCTTTTCATTTTCATCATCTGGTAACACACAGATCAAAGTTTACATAGGTATAAATAGCTCTAACACTTTACTCCAGCCTGGCGTCCACACATGTGGACATCACATTTTGGGTTATTTAGACCAAAATACTAAATCTTGATCAACAAGTGCCTGATATACAGTTATGAGGACATTATACTGCAACTGTTCTATCGAAATTTCAAATTAATGTCCTCATATGTGGCTCTCATTTTTCTCAGAAACAAAAATTAGGTAAAAAAAACCAAAACCTGGTAATTCTTTCTTTTTACATTCATCGGGTTCCAATCGGCCCAAATATCAAAGAGAAATTAAAAATGCATGCCATGGAAGATTTCGGGTCTTAGGGGGTTAAAATGACCAGACCCCTCCGGCCTGTTTTCCAGGCCACTAAATTAAACCCAGTCAATTACCAATTGAACAGAATAAAAACCTACGAGGTCCACTAATAGTCCAAAAGTCCAAATCTTTAATAGAAAAGACAGGCAGAACTCAAACAAACAATAATCCAAACGAGGAGCATATATACACACTGGAAAGTAAATAATTATAAGTTATTAAATCAGACTAATTAAATACAGTAAAACTAATAAGGGAAGACGAACACACGGGAAATAAAAATAACAGTGTAAACATACCAAAACTCAAAATAAAACAGGAAAGCTACTACAAACCGAGTGTGACACAATTACATTCATATTGAAACATATGTGATAATTTTCTTTCTTTGTAGCATTTTTAAGATATGTGTTAGAACAGTCATTATGCTGTTTGGATTAGGAACCAATCATTTTTGCCAAATAGTTAACACAAACTTAGAACAACAATGAACAATTTTCAAGATTCTGATTTACAGAACAAACAAAAGTCACAAAAGGTTTCATTATTTAAGAGACAAGATCAAGTTTTTCACACAGGAATGAAATGACAGAATCCAGTGCAGCGGGGCCAAAGGTGTGTGTCAGCAAACTGAAGGTTGAGGAATCAGTCAGCTCATGTTTAAGATTGTGTTGGATTTTGAGAAGAGTCTGTCTGTTATTAGAAAGTAAGATTAACAATGTTACACCAATAACCCAAATACGGGGAAATGACAAATAATACCAAAAAAGATACAACTTTCATATTGTTTTACTAACTTACTTTGTCATATCAGCACTTGAATGGTCGATGCCTTTACAGACCATGTCTGTTGTGACATCGCAGGCCAATCTTCCGGCAAACCCGAGGGCTAGCTCCCCAGCCTCCTCTTCACTCAGAACACTAAACACCGTTACTTTAGTTTTGGCCTTCTTAGGCCTGTCAAGAATCATTGCGGGCAGTTTGGCTTTACGGCCCTAAAAAAGAAAAAGTGCAAACACCAAAAGAGCAGAGAGAGACACACACATGCGCACAAAGTTAAATGCTTTTGTTTACATGGTGTAATTGTGTATATGTTGCAGCAAATGCACAATTTCCAGCCACATTGTCACTTCATTGATACGAGTAACCCGGATTTATTTCAGGTGACATCAAAATCACGAAATGTATATCTACCCCAATCAAACCTCTGAAAACATGAACTGACATGTTCTCTGCGTTGATTCTGCGCTTGATCTCGTCTTCTGTTATTGTGTAGGTTTTCTTTTTTGAGCTTGGTACAGATAAGCGACCATGCACTCTGTAAACTGTACTAGTTCCTTCTGAATCAGTTTGGAATTCTGTATCTGCATCGATCCTGTCAACATCATCAGCAGCAGCATTATCTGTACTCAGACTTGTGCCGTATACTTCTGCTTCTTTTTCGTTGTCTTCAGTCTGTGTACCTTCATCTCTTTCAGTCTGTGTACCTTCATCTCTGACTGTCAGTCTTCCTATCTCACTGTTACTTGTCGATTTGCTGCAGATGTTCTCTCCCTTAGGAACTTTTCCTTTGTCATTCGCTGCCTGATGCTTTCCCTGATGACATTCTTCACTGGCTACTTCTATTGCTCCTCCTGTATAGCCACCCACTATGCTGCACAACTCCTTTCCCTCTGCTGTGCTGCACTGTGCTGTTACATAAAGAAGAATGATATAAACAGCACTATATCAATTTAATTGTGAAGAGAAATCCCCACAATACGACACAGTTATGTCTAAAATAGTTTTGTGTAAAAACTGGATCTTGAAACGTCCACTTTAATTACACAGTCCTGGTGTGCAAAGGCAAAATTACGAAAAAAAATTTCACTTTAAACATTTTTGGACATTGTTTAGTTATATTGTGACTTACTCTCACAGAAGATACAGATGCCACAAACAGACTTTGAACAACGCATGTGCTTGTATGCACCACATTTCTGGCACTGCACCTGTGAATTTAAAAAAAAAAAAGAAGAAGAAGAAATAAACAAACAAAAAACAAATGAACAAAGTCCATTAAATAAACAATCTATATGGCTAAGGACATGTCATAGTGTACCCGGTCTTTGGCTGCAATCACACACCAGCACTGACTGCACTTCCTAGTTCGATCTGCAAAATATAATTTGTTTAAGTACAAGTTACATTTTCCAATGTTAGAGAAAAAGAAGGCAGCTAATTTTATCTTTACCTATTGAGGAAAATAAGTAGTGGCAAAGTCGGGACCTGAGCTTTGTGATTTCAGTGTTGTACTCCTCCACTTGTGTTTTACCGTCAATGAGAGATTGGGCAAACTAATAATTGACGAAGAAGAAAAAAAAAAAAAAGAACAAAAAGAATTAGATTAACAAAGAAATGTTTGTTTGTTTTTAACCCCCCCCCCCCCCCCCCCCCCCCCGAGAAAAAAAAAAAAACAGAGCAACCAAAGCAAAGCATTACTGCTGAAATTGTTCAATCTACAAAAAAAATTGAGATTTTACCATCCTGCCTCTAAGGCTTTAAAAACTGACTAGGCAAAAATGTAAACATTACTTATATAGGTTAAAGCTATAGTTTTCAGTACCATTATGACATGCACTCCACATGAGTTCCCATCCTGTTGATGTGGGTGGCTCACATGTGACAAGGTCCACTCTCCAGCGCAGCCTCTTGCTGAAGCAAATGAGCTGAGAGATCGCAGTTATTACAAATAAAAAGCATATAGAGAAATCAATAACCACGTTCGGTAATGATTTCAATTAAATTAAATATGTTATGTTAAATATGTTAATTAATTACCTCCAGTTTTTCAACACCGCACTTTTTCTGACCTCCGACTCGCCAAATGAATTCATATAGACTATGGTCCTCTTGGGTATGTCACAAAACTGTTTTGTAAAAAGATGGATATGGTAGGCTTGGGCCTTGAGCTTTCCTAATGAGGGACACTGAAAAGTATCATGCACTAGAGAGAGTGCAAAATCTGTGCAACTTACAAACAAGGTCCAGTGGCTGCCGTTTTCCAGACAGGCTCCAATCAATTTCTCATACATCTGAAAGATGTTTTTCTGGAAATAAAAATAATGTGACAAGAATGTTTTTCTGTCAAGAATGACACTGCAAAACTGCAAAAGCTTGTCAGGTGAGACTTGTAATTAATTCTGCAGATACACAAACATATAGAAAGTGTCATTTTTGGTTTACATTAATTAATTTCTATAGTGTGTACAAAACAAATCAAGACCACAGACTCAACACGCACCACTCAATTTTTGGTGTTCTTTATCAGTTGGCCAAGACAGAAATGTTTTAATCTGTGTGCATTGCTTTTGAACAAGTCTTTACACAGAAAAGGTTTCAGAAAGGTATTTTTCAGGTTCTTCTGACAAGGCTTCAATTTTGGAAAATGCTGTTTGTTTATAGTGGCAACTTATAAACCCTTTGTGATAAGAACATAGTTACCACAGTCCAAGTCATACCTTCAAAAAGTATGCACTTTGTGCTCTTGTGGACCCATCCAAAATTTTTCCAGTGATTTGGCTTGGTATTGGATAAATGTGAGGGAAATTCTATAAAAATAACATAAATACACCTATGTTTTCAAATACATTACAAAAAACGTAAACATGCTATGTCATTATGATCAAACAAGCTTTTCAACATACCTCACACTGCAAATAGATTAGGCCATCTATTACCTTATAAAACAAATAAATAAATACATATAAATAAAAACAGAACTAAGGAATACAATTCATTAAGTAAATTGTACAATAAAGTGTATTTAAAGCAGAATTTAACATTAATTTTATGACAACATAAAAGGATTTTTATGTCAAGAGGTACCTCATCTGAAATGTTAGTCTGGTCAAACAGGGATTTCAAACTTGAAATACCAATAGAGTTTGGTCCAGCTACTCCCACAAGGTAATCTGTGAGAAAGCATATGCTGTAGTCAACAGATATCATTTTCTTTTTGCATGCTGCAACCATCATCCATTTCAGTCTTCTAGGAGCTTTGTCTGGTTGTAGTTCTTTTTTCTCCTCCTCATCTATTAATTAAATTGTTTTCTGACCTTCCTAACTGTTTCCGACCTGTCTTCCCAATGTGATGTTTAAGCAATATATGTATGGTCAGAAGGGGGTGAAATTTTCATTGCAGTTGTACGTGTAACATTGCATGTGATAATAAAAGGATTGATTGGTTGATTATTCAACATGAGTTGACATTTACCTGACATTGTGAAGGAGTCACAGTTTCTGTAAGGGTGTAAGAACATAACATGTGGATTTGTTACACTTCTTTTTCACAAGTTAATAACAATCAATAATTTTCATTCCATTATTTACAAGCTATCACACGATGTCCCAGGGACAACATCTACACGATGTCCCAGGGACAACATTTACACGATGTCCCAGGGACAACATCTACACGATGTCCCAGGGCAAATTCTACATGATGTCCCAGGGACAATATTTACACAATGTCCCAGGGACAACATTTACGCGATGTCCCAGGGACAACATCTACACGATGTCCCAGGGACAACATTTACACGATGTCCCAGGGACAACATCTACACGATGTCCCAGGGCAAATTCTACATGATGTCCCAGGGACAACATTTACACGATGTCCCAGGGACAACATCTACACGATGTCCCAGGGCAAATTCTACATGATGTCCCAGGGACAACATTTACACAATGTCCCAGGGACAACATTTACGCGATGTCCCAGGGACAACATCTACACGATGTCCCAGGGCAAATTCTACATGATGTCCCAGGGACAACATTTACACAATGTCCCAGGGACAACATTTACACGATGTCCCTGGGACAACATTTACGCGATGTACCAGGACAAATTTGTAAATTTCTGGATTACTGTTAATCTCCATAGAATCAAGAACTCATGTCCAGTTTCACAGCTATGGACCAGTTAATTATGTTTCCAGGTGATAGTTTGATTCATAGATTCAGCACACAACCATAAGTCTAGGCCTTTTAGTCCAGATTCTCTTCACTTATGTTTGTAAAATGATCAGGGAAGCTACTGCAATTTTGCCTGACCCAACCCCCGGGCCACGAAACACCCAAAAAGTTGGGGAACGCTGGTCTAGAGAACACTGGTTAGCTAATGCTGTCGTCAAGTAGCCTATCGCTAGCAAACAAACAGCAAGCCAAGTGAGGAACATATGTATAATGCTTACCGTTTATTAAAGGAAAGTATCCTAAATTGACTTCAAATTCGGCGGACAGGCGAATTGACTTCAAATTCGGCGGACAGGCGGCGGTTTTTCGCTTCTTCACTTGTATTTCGAAATAATCGAAGGCGGGTATTTCGAAGTCGCAAAGGAATTACGTCACAAGAAGGTGATTGGTCACTTGCAATGTTGAACCTGGAACAACATTAATTATGATGATGTGGGAACAATGCTGACACGAGGAAATCAGATCGTCCATGAAATACAGTCAGCTGGCATGGTGACACTGCCAGTATTAACCTGCAGGGCTGGACTGGGACAAAAAATTGGGCATTTTCACTACAGACCAGCCCACCAGGTATTAAAGCCATAAAGCCTTTGAATGAAAACAAACGCTGTTGTGACAGCGATGTACACTGTCTTTTTGGTATATGTATGATCTCTATACATTTTACGTCAGATAAAAACTTTGTTCGCAAGATTCAGATAATTATTTAATAAAAGCTAAATATTTGAAATGAGAATAAGAAAGAAAAGTATTTCTTTGTGCCCCCCTCTCCCTGTTAATGCCCTACCTGGCCCCCTGGCAACACTTTGCTAGACCCGTCCCTGCACAGTTACCAGCTGTCAGCTACTTAGAAAAAGGATGCTGGTGTTATTTGTCTCTCAGAAACAGTTCATAACTTCCCTTCAACTCATTCATGTCACCTAAAAGGTAAACCTGTTTCTCCATCACTGTTCAGCTCTGATGATTCAGTAAGGACATCTCCTGGTTTCATCTTCATGTTTCCCTCTCACCACATATACAAACCGATATCATGACCAGCAGCTTTACAGCTGTGGCTCCAGCAAACATCAGCTGATACTAGAAATTAATATTAAATAAATTCTAACAACAGCTGATCAAGCTTAAACGTGCTGCTGTTGTTTAGCGTGACATCCGCTGGTTTCCAATGATCAGCTGATCGGCTTTTCTCTCTTGTTTATTTATCTCCCACTTTGCGCCAGAAACAGGAATCAGAATCAATAAAGTATTCTGATTCCTGTTTATGGCGCAAAGTGGGAGATAAATAAACAAGAGAGAAAAGCCGATCAGCTGATCATTGATCAGTTTCATGATCAAAGTAGCAACAGAAGAGGGAGGGAGGGGGGGGGATAAGAGAAGAGGCAGCTGTGCAGCGTAAAGACAGAATAACTCCAGCTTTGTGTCTTTTCCCATTCTAGCTAAAGTCCGGGACAAACTGCGTCTCTTCTCAGCTCAATACAAAACGCATAATATTTTCTCTGAATGAGGGACCATTCCATTTTTTAAGGAGCCGTTGGCAACTCTACTAACTAACCTTATGAATAAAATAAAGTTCACTATCAGTAACATCATAGCAACCGAACAGCTGTATAGAAACTCCTTCATGCTAGCTCACGCAGTACGAGTTATTGTAACTGACTGTAAAAAGTCAGCACAACGAAAATAAACTCCACCTAAACTTGGTTTATATCTGACCCAGATAGACTGCAGGTCATAACTTCTTACCTGAAGTTCAGTTCACCGCCTCCGGCCTCTGCTCCTCGTGCCTTTCCGTCATCCACCTGCCAGCGTGTTGCATCTGCTGGCCTCCACCACTTGCTAATGTTACTGAATCTGTGGAAGCTCCGCAATAGCCACCACCAAACAATTGAGTTATTTTTACACATCTCCCAGCATCTGGCCAATCCACCACCTTTCAGTGTTTATACTGTTACGGGGAAAAAATGAAAAAAAAACCATTGGCCCATAAAAACGAAAAATCACCATCGGCCCACCGGGCAAATGCCCAGTATGCCCGATGGCCAGTCCAACTATGTCCTCTGGGCTGGAGGGTGGCGGATTAAAAGCTTTGGTGCATTACCGTGAGGCGAAGGCCATCCATCACAGCTTTTTTGGGTTAGATAAATGAAAACTATGTTTTTGTAATAATTCCTGTGACTCCTCCTGCTTTTTCAACTCAGCCCATCACACGTCTATGTCTCTCCTTGTTTCGTCTTTTATTATGAAAGGGTTGTGTTTCCATGTTCAGTGTGTTTCATTTTGCTTCCCCTGTGGTGTCAGGTTCATTTGTGTCAGCTGTGTTTCCACTTCCCCTTTTATTTTCTGTGTATTTAAGTCCGCTGTCTTCCTCTGGTCAGTGCTGGTGTGTCTGTTTTCCTCTGTTCACGTTATTCCGGGTTTCAGGTTATCTCCTGATTCTGTTTAGGTCCATGTTCATGTTCATGTTTTTTCATCAGAGTTTCTCGCATGCACCTCCTCGGATTCATGTTCATGTTTTTCCTGTCATAGTTGTCATAGTCATACTGAGTTATTCCCAGTGTAGGTTTTAGTTTTAGTTGTCGCCCCTGTTTGCTGGGCCTTGTTTTGTGTTCATGTTTTTTCAACCTAATAAATGATTTGCTTTTTGTTAAGATTCAGTTCCATCTCTCCCTTGTCTGCTTTTGGGTTCATACTGCAATCACATCAGCCACCGTGACAATAAACTTATTTTGATTTTTAACTTTCTTTATTTTTTCAAATTTATTATGTATATATAAACATTTTGCATCTTACAATATAAAGCCTGGATCCTGCACATATTGCACTTTGAACTTGAAGTGTGTTGTCTGTTTATTGGAGATTGTACTACTTGAATTCATTATCCTGGTGATATAACACATTAATTCTCCATTTGGAATCAATATAGTATATAATACAGTATCTGTCTATCCATCTATATAGCTATTGAATTGAACTGGAGTGAATGGAAGAGAATTAAATAATGGATTTCATGTTTATGTTTATCTATGTTGTAACAGTGACGACTTGAGACATCTGTTTGGCACTATATGAAGAGAATTAAATAAAATTTAAATGAAAATGATATTAACTGTATTTATACATTTTATATTTTTGTATGAGACACTGTCAGTGTGCTGTTATATAACTCAGGTATTTTTAAGGCCTGACTGGTGGCATTGGTGCCCATTGCTTTACTGTGCTGTTGGATGTGTATGTGGGCTATCCCTTGTACCTGACATTTGACTGGGCATCACTGTGTTGCTATGGCATGATCCTGGTAGTTGTTGTTAATAAAACAATAACAAATTCAAATTCAAACATTGCTGCATTCTTCTGTCACTGAGGATTCCAAACCTGCACTCAGTCTCCTCATTACTTTGGTACTGAACAGACAAACTTTGGAGCTCCTGCAAACTTTATTCACAAACTGCAACTATTTTACACAAATCTGCGACTGACAACAAGCACAGAGACTTCAAACAATCACTGAAGTAAGGACTGAAAGATTTACTTTTAAACAATAATGATTAAGACCTTTTTCGTAAGGTTGTTTTCCCTTGATTGCCAGCTGTTACTGTTTTTATCTTCATATCTTTCATATTTGTCCACCTAAACAATGCTTTAATGATACAGTTTGAGAAGTTTGATATGAATTTATCCAACTGACTTGAAAATGAAACTGACAACTGTCCTGTAATCTTACACAGAGAAACCAAATCCTGCGTCTTTGCCTTGACAGACGCCTAAAATGGCTCGAGCTGTGGTAAGTTACCCTTCACTGTGTCTGTTTCTAAACATTCAATCGTGTGAATTTTTAAAGAAAAATCCAACAACAACAATAATAATATGTAACAGAGCAAAACGTCAGATGACTTGAATGTTCCTCTGCAACACAAGATCCCTTTGGCTCAAAGTCTGCCTCCTCCACAGGCAAAGGAGAAGCTCCCACACTCATCCAGTGGAGACCGTTGTGCTCTGGACAATGAAGTTTCCGCTTTCATGTTCAGACCTATCAGCGCACCTGCATGTGAGCTCCCAAGTCCACCACCTGCTGATGCCAGCTTTCATTCAAAGGACACAAACAAGATCATGCATCCAGATTTGAAAAGTGATCGTTCATCCCTGGATGATGAAGTGGCGTTTTTCATGTGTCCTGCTGATGTTCCTCTGCCTCCGAGACCTCCACCCACTGCAGAGTTACGTCTCTGCAGAAAGCGCAGATATTCTGCTGTTTTTTCTGTGGAGGATGAAGAGGAACATTTGATGCCTAAACGCATGAGGCTGATGAGTTCTGATGTTCCAGTTTCTTCAAGTCCTCCACCTGCTGATGCCAGCTTTCATTCAAAGGACACAAACAAGATCATTCACCCAGATTTGAAAAATGATCGTTCATCCCTGGATGATGAAGTGGCGTATTTCATGTGTCCTACTGATGTTCCTCTGCCTCCGAGACCTCCACCCACTGCAGAGTTACGTCTCTGCAGAAAGCGCAGACATTCTGCTGTTTTTTCTGTGGAGGATGAAGAGGAACATTTGATGCCTAAACGCACGAGGCTGATGAGTTCTGATGTTCCACTTTCTTCAAGTCCTCCACCTGCTGATGCCAGCTTTCATTCAAAGGACACAAACAAGATCATGCATCCAGATTTTAAATATGATTGTTCATCCCTGGATGATGATTTGGCCTTTTTAATGTCTCCTCTGCCTCTGACACCTCCACCCATTGCAGAGTTAGGTCTGGGCAGAAAGCGCAGATATTCAAGCGTTTTTTCTGTGGAGGATGAAGAGGAACCTTTGCCTCAGCCTAAACGCATGAGGCTGATGACTTGGGATGTCTCTAAGTCTCCAGCTGCTGAAAAGAAGTATGTTTTCTTTATGTGTCCTGAAGATAAGAGGTCTGAGTTACCTCTCAGCTCCCCCCAAGGCCATCCACCATCACCGGTCAATAATAATGACACTGACCAGTGTACCATTCTGCTGCCTCCTGAAATCCCAGTACCTCCAAGTCCTGCCCCTGTTGGAGTTCTAGAAACTGTTGATTTTCCTTGTGTTTAAATTTAAATAAGTGTTTGTAGTAATAAATAAATTTTTGAGCAAATACATCTTGAAATGATTCGGTTGCTTATGATGGTTATAATTATCCAAACAGTATTATTCCTAATAAGATCTTTACTTTTTCTACTTATTTTCTCCATGAACTATTTTGATGTCTATTTTGAAGATCCACTCATATCATGACAGTATGCTTATTCTCAGTAGAGTGTATAGCCACATCTGAAGAAAGAATCAATTAAAGTCACTCATTAACAACTTACCACATACGCCGGAGCTGAATTCAAGATGTAAGCAGACGTTTCACAGATATCTTGGTTGTCTTTCCATTTCCTACACTAACAGTATCCTGAGAATTGTCTTATACAGCTGATATAAAGGTGAAATTTGATGACTTAATCTAAGCATCATCAGCTTAAATGCAAATGAATCCACTGTACTTGAGGTAACCTAACACTGACCATGAACACCACAATCACTGTGCGCCAGTCCAACACAGTGCTTTACTGTGAACTCACCACAGTACTGCAAACTAAAGTGTTTATCTTCCAGTCCAATCCAATCCATCTTTATTGAGAAAGCACTTTAAAAAACCCAGGACAAGACCAAAGTGCTGTACAGTAAATGAGTTAAGAACAATAGAATAAACTTAACAGTAAGAAAATAAAACACATAATACATAAAAAAAATTTAAACAGCCCTATATTTAAAAACAAGATAAAACAGCAAAAATAAACTAAAAAACTCAAACTAAAAACCAACATCTTACAAGGTGTCAAAGGTCAGGGTGAAGAGATGAGTTTTCAGGAGTGATTTAAGAACAGGCAGAGAAGAAGCCTGTCTAATCTCTAAAGGCAGATCGTGTCACAGTTTCAGAGATGCTACAGCAAAAGCACGATGTCCTCTAAGTTTGCGCTCAGTCCTGGGAACATTCAGGAACAGCTGATCAGCTGACCTGAGACAGCGGGTGGGTTTATAAGACTGTGGCAGCTCAGAGAGTTAAGATGCAGCTAGGTCATGGAGAGCTTTAAAGGCAAATAAAAGAATTTTTAAATGAATGCCAAAAGAAATGGGCAGCCAGTGAAGTGAAGCTAAAATAGGGGAGATGTGCTCAAACCTTCGAGTGCCAGTTAAAACACAAGCTGCCGCATTTTGCACCCTCCGTAAACGAGCAGTGGCGTGTCTAGAAATCTTTTGTTGGGGGGGCCAGGTAGGGGCACAGATTTGGAGAAGGGTGCCAGATGTAATTGTCAGATAATGTTAAAAACAATTCTACCAACCGTTAACCATAATTCAATAACCCTATAAACCTAATAAGCGAATGCGCTTTTAACTCTTATTAGAATGAGATTTTAACCACTACGGTGCAAAGTTTTTAGATACTGCGTTGATAAAGTACAAGAGATACAATCAGTCAGTGTTTATTCAGCAGTCAAGGACATCAATATTTGCATAGTATTTTTACTGACATGTAGTGCACATATGTTTTGGGCAAAAACATTTTTTAATATTAAAATACGAACATTTTAACATACAATTGGCAAATTAGCCAATGCCAATGCAAAACCAATGCCTATTAAAAAAAGAAGATAATCTTCTCACAAACTGGTGTTTGATTTTGAAACAGGAAAAAAGTGTGGAAACAAATGAAAAGACTAACATTTGAATAACACCTGAAAGCAAGTAAATACTTTCTATGCTGCCTTATGGTAAACTTTGGTAATATTGATGTATAAAGAACAACACTGGCTGATGATGAAATACAGTCAGCTGGCATGGTGACACTGCCAGTATTAACCTGCAGGGCTGGACTGGGACAAAAAATTGGGCATTTTCACTACAGACCAGCCCACCAGGTATTAAAGCCATAAAGCCTTTGAATGAAAACAAATGCTGTTGTGACAGCGATGTACACTGTCTTTTTGGTATATGTATGATCTCTATACATTTTACGTCAGATAAAAACTTTGTTCGCAAGATTCAGATAATTATTTAATAAAAGCTAAATATTTGAAATGAGAATAAGAAAGAAAAGTATTTCTTTGTGACCCCCTCTCCCTGTTAATGCCCTACCTGGCCCCTGGCAACACTTTGCTAGACCCGCCCCTGCACAGTTACCAGCTGTCAGCTACTTAGAAAAAGGATGCTGGTGTTATTTATCTCTCAGAAACAGTTCATAACTTCCCTTCAACTCATTCATGTCACCTAAAAGGTAAACCTGTTTCTCCATCACTGTTCAGCTCTGATGATTCAGTAAGGACATCTCCTGGTTTCATCTTCATGTTTCCCTCTCACCACATATACAAACCGATATCATGACCAGCAGCTTTACAGCTGTGGCTCCAGCAAGCATCAGCTGATACTAGAAATTAATATTAAATAAATTCTAACAACAGCTGATCAAGCTTAAACGTGCTGCTGTTGTTTAGCGTGACATCCGCTGGTTTCCAATGATCAGCTGATCGGCTTTTCTCTCTTGTTTATTTATCTCCCACTTTGCGCCAGAAACAGGAATCAGAATCAATAAAGTATTCTGATTCCTGTTTCTGGCGCAAAGTGGGAGATAAATAAACAAGAGAGAAAAGCCGATCAGCTGATCATTGATCAGTTTCATGATCAAAGTAGCAACAGAAGAGGGAGGGAGGGGGGGGGATAAGAGAAGAGGCAGCTGTGCAGCGTAAAGACAGAATAACTCCAGCTTTGTGTCTTTTCCCATTCTAGCTAAAGTACGGGACAAACTGTGTCTCTTCTCAGCTCAATACAAAACGCATAATATTTTCTCTGAATGAGGGACCATTCCATTTTTTAAGGAGCCGTTGGCAACTCTACTAACTAACCTTATGAATAAAATAAAGTTCACTATCAGTAACATCATAGCAACCGAACAGCTGTATAGAAACTCCTTCATGCTAGCTCACGCAGTACGAGTTATTGTAACTGACTGTAAAAAGTCAGCACAACGAAAATAAACTCCACCTAAACTTGGTTTATATCTGACCCAGATAGACTGCAGGTCATAACTTCTTACCTGAAGTTCAGTTCACCGCCTCCGGCCTCTGCTCCTCCTGCCTTTCCGTCATCCACCTGCCAGCGTGTTGCATCTGCTGGCCTCCACCACTTGCTAATGTTACTGAATCTGTGGAAGCTCCGCAATAGCCACCACCAAACAATTGAGTTATTTTTACACATCTCCCAGCATCTGGCCAATCCACCACCTTTCAGTGTTTATACTGTTACGGGGAAAAAATGAAAAAAAAACCCATTGGCCCATAAAAACGAAAAATCACCATCGGCCCACCGGGCAAATGCCCAGTATGCCCGATGGCCAGTCCAACTATGTCCTCTGGGCTGGAGGGTGGCGGATTAAAAGCTTTGGTGCATTACCGTGAGGCGAAGGCCATCCATCACAGCTTTTTTGGGTTAGATAAATGAAAACTATGTTTTTGTAATAATTCCTGTGACTCCTCCTGCTTTTTCAACTCAGCCCATCACACGTCTATGTCTCTCCTTGTTTCGTCTTTTATTATGAAAGGGTTGTGTTTCCATGTTCAGTGTGTTTCATTTTGCTTCCCCTGTGGTGTCAGGTTCATTTGTGTCAGCTGTGTTTCCACTTCCCCTTTTATTTTCTGTGTATTTAAGTCCGCTGTCTTCCTCTGGTCAGTGCTGGTGTGTCTGTTTTCCTCCGTTCACGTTATTCCGGGTTTCAGGTTATCTCCTGATTCTGTTTAGGTCCATGTTCATGTTCATGTTTTTTCATCAGAGTTTCTCGCATGCACCTCCTCGGATTCATGTTCATGTTTTTCCTGTCATAGTTGTCATAGTCATACTGAGTTATTCCCAGTGTAGGTTTTAGTTTTAGTTGTCGCCCCTGTTTGCTGGGCCTTGTTTTGTGTTCATGTTTTTTCAACCTAATAAATGGTTTGCTTTTTGTTAAGATTCAGTTCCATCTCTCCCTTGTCTGCTTTTGGGTTCATACTGCAATCACATCAGCCACAGTGACAATAAACTTATTTTGATTTTTAACTTTCTTTATTTTTTCAAATTTATTATCTATATATAAACATTTTGCATCTTACAATATAAAGCCTGGATCCTGCACATATTGCACTTTGAACTTGAAGTGTGTTGTCTGTTTATTGGAGATTGTACTACTTGAATTCATTATCCTGGTGATATAACACATTAATTCTCCATTTGGAATCAATATAGTATATAATACAGTATCTGTCTATCCATCTATATAGCTATTGAATTGAACTGGAGTGAATGGAAGAGAATTAAATAATGGATTTCATGTTTATGTTTATCTATGTTGTAACAGTGACGACTTGAGACATCTGTTTGGCACTATATGAAGAGAATTAAATAAAATTTAAATGAAAATGATATTAACTGTATTTATACATTTTATATTTTTGTATGAGACACTGTCAGTGTGCTGTTATATAACTCAGGTATTTTTAAGGCCTGACTGGTGGCATTGGTGCCCATTGCTTTACTGTGCTGTTGGATGTGTATGTGGGCTATCCCTTGTACCTGACATTTGACTGGGCATCACTGTGTTGCTATGGCATGATCCTGGTAGTTGTTGTTAATAAAACAATAACAAATTCAAATTCAAACATTGCTGCATTCTTCTGTCACTGAGGATTCCAAACCTGCACTCAGTCTCCTCATTACTTTGGTACTGAACAGACAAACTTTGGAGCTCCTGCAAACTTTATTCACAAACTGCAACTATTTTACACAAATCTGCGACTGACAACAAGCACAGAGACTTCAAACAATCACTGAAGTAAGGACTGAAAGATTTACTTTTAAACAATAATGATTAAGACCTTTTTCGTAAGGTTGTTTTCCCTTGATTGCCAGCTGTTACTGTTTTTATCTTCATATCTTTCATATTTGTCCACCTAAACAATGCTTTAATGATACAGTTTGAGAAGTTTGATATGAATTTATCCAACTGACTTGAAAATGAAACTGACAACTGTCCTGTAATCTTACACAGAGAAACCAAATCCTGCGTCTTTGCCTTGACAGACGCCTAAAATGGCTCGAGCTGTGGTAAGTTACCCTTCACTGTGTCTGTTTCTAAACATTCAATCGTGTGAATTTTTAAAGAAAAATCCAACAACAACAATAATAATATGTAACAGAGCAAAACGTCAGATGACTTGAATGTTCCTCTGCAACACAAGATCCCTTTGGCTCAAAGTCTGCCTCCTCCACAGGCAAAGGAGAAGCTCCCACACTCATCCGATGCAGACCGTTGTGCTCTGGACAATGAAGTTCCCGCTTTCATGTTCAGACCTATCAGCGCACCTGCATGTGAGCTCCCAAGTCCACCACCTGCTGATGCCAGCTTTCATTCAAAGGACACAAACAAGATCATTCACCCAGATTTGAAAAATGATCGTTCATCCCTGGATGATGAAGTGGCGTATTTCATGTGTCCTACTGATGTTCCTCTGCCTCCGAGACCTCCACCCACTGCAGAGTTACGTCTCTGCAGAAAGCGCAGATATTCTGCTGTTTTTTCTGTGGAGGATGAAGAGGAACATTTGATGCCTAAACGCATGAGGCTGATGAGTTCTGATGTTCCAGTTTCTTCAAGTCCTCCACCTGCTGATGCCAGCTTTCATTCAAAGGACACAAACAAGATCATTCACCCAGATTTGAAAAATGATCGTTCATCCCTGGATGATGAAGTGGCGTATTTCATGTGTCCTACTGATGTTCCTCTGCCTCCGAGACCTCCACCCACTGCAGAGTTACGTCTCTGCAGAAAGCGCAGACATTCTGCTGTTTTTTCTGTGGAGGATGAAGAGGAACATTTGATGCCTAAACGCATGAGGCTGATGAGTTCTGATGTTCCACTTTCTTCAAGTCCTCCACCTGCTGATGCCAGCTTTCATTCAAAGGACACAGACAAGATCATGCATCCAGATTTTAAATATGATTGTTCATCCCTGGATGATGATTTGGCCTTTTTAATGTCTCCTCTGCCTCTGACACCTCCACCCACTGCAGAGTTAGGTCTGGGCAGAAAGCGCAGATATTCAAGCGTTTTTTCTGTGGAGGATGAAGAGGAACCTTTGCCTCAGCCTAAACGCATGAGGCTGATGACTTGGGATGTCTCTAAGTCTCCAGCTGCTGAAAAGAAGTATGTTTTCTTTACGTGTCCTGAAGATAAGAGGTCTGAGTTACCTCTCAGCTCCCCCCAAGGCCATCCACCATCACCGGTCAATAATAATGACACTGACCAGTGTACCATTCTGCTGCCTCCTGAAATCCCAGTACCTCCAAGTCCTGCCCCTGTTGGAGTTCTAGAAACTGTTGATTTTCCTTGTGTTTAAATTTAAATAAGTGTTTGTAGTAATAAATAAATTTTTGAGCAAATACATGTTGAGATGATTCGGTTGCTTATGATGGTTATAATTATCCAAACAGTATTATTCCTAAGAAGATCTTTACTTTTTCTACTTATTTTCTCCATGAACTATTTTGATGTCTATTTTGAAGATCCACTCATATCATGACAGTATGCTTATTCTCAGTAGAGTGTATAGCCACATCTGAAGAAAGAATAAATTAAAGTCACTCATTAACAACTTACCACATACGCCGGAGCTGAATTCAAGATGTAAGCAGACGTTTCACAGATATCTTGGTTGTCTTTCCATTTCCTACACTAACAGTATCCTGAGAATTGGCTTATAGAGCTGATATAAAGGTGAAATTTGATGACTTAATCTAAGCATCATCAGCTTAAATGCAAATGAATCCACTGTACTTGAGGTAACCTAACACTGACCATGAACGCCACAATCACTGTGCGCCAGTCCAACACAGTGCTTTACTGTGAACTCACCACAGTACTGCAAACTAAAGTGTTTATCTTCCAGTCCAATCCAATCCATCTTTATTGAGAAAGCACTTTAAAAAACCCAGGACAAGACCAAAGTGCTGTACAGTAAATGAGTTAAGAACAATAGAATAAACTTAACAGTAAGAAAATAAAACACATAATACATAAAAAAAAATTTAAACAGCCCTATATTTAAAAACAAGATAAAACAGCAAAAATAAACTAAAAAACTCAAACTAAAAACCAACATCTTACAAGGTGTCAAAGGTCAGGGTGAAGAGATGAGTTTTCAGGAGTGATTTAAGAACAGGCAGAGAAGAAGCCTGTCTAATCTCTAAAGGCAGATCGTGTCACAGTTTCAGAGATGCTACAGCAAAAGCACGATGTCCTCTAAGTTTGCGCTCAATCCTGGGAACATTCAGGAACAGCTGATCAGCTGACCTGAGACAGCGGGTGGGTTTATAAGACTGTGGCAGCTCAGAGAGTTAAGATGCAGCTAGGTCATGGAGAGCTTTAAAGGCAAATAAAAGAATTTTTAAATGAATGCCAAAAGAAATGGGCAGCCAGTGAAGTGAAGCTAAATTAGGGGAGATGTGCTCAAACCTTCGAGTGCCAGTTAAAACACAAGCTGCAGCATTTTGCACCCTCTGTAAACGAGTAATGTATGAAGCACTGATCCCTATATAAAGTGCATTACAGTAATCCAGCCGAGTGCTAACAAAGGCGTGGATAACTGTCTCAAAGTGCTGCTGTGAAATAAATGTCTTTATTTTATCAGCTGCCTGAGCTGAAAGAAGCTTGATTTTACCACTGCCTTAATCTGGCTGACAAGCTTCAGGTCAGAGTTCACTTTGACCTCCAGGTTTGTCACAGCTGGTTTAACGTACTGTGCCAAGGTATCTAAATACACATTGGGGGTCTCAGTAGGGCTGCCAAGAGATTTGAACCCTGGTGGAGGAGACCTTCTCAATAAAAAAGTGTTTAAAAAAACGTTTACAGGCTGCAGACGAGGCTGCAGTCAGTATGTGGTGCACTAAGAACAGAGTTAATGGTTTTAAATAAAACATGCAGGTTGTGACAGTTTGACGAAACAATGTCAGATAAGTGTTGTCTTTTGGTATCTTTTACAGTTTTTTGATATTGATGCCAACAGTCCTTTAGCATCTGGAATGACACTTGTAGCTTGTTTCCATTCACGCTCAGCTCGACAGCACTCGCGTCTGACAGCCTTCAGCCAGGGGTCAGATTTAGTTTTAGGCTGCCTGGTTCTTAACGGAGCCACAGTGTCCAAAGCAATCTGGTAGGTGGAATAAAACCATGAGCTCAGTTCCTCAGTCTGGCTGCACAAAAACTCCGGGATTTTACAGTTCTGCTTAAAAACTGTTAAAAACTGCTCAGCAGTGGACGGGTCAAAAATACGACAGCGGCGAGCAGCAGCGCGGTTTAACTGAGGTACGGGCAAGAGGAACTTGAAGCATCACAGGACTTTCACAATATGAAAATAAATAACTTATTAAAACAGATCATATACACATCCAATAACTAAGTGAAAATGATTGTTTTTGTTTTTTTATTTGCTAATAAAAGTGTTAGTGCAGTCAACCATCGTTTTTGTCCTCGTGCATTAGTTTTGATTTAGTTATCAAGTAAAATTTAATAGTAATTTTTTTACTTTGATTTTTGGGATGTAGGATGATTGTGTCAGCTGTGTTTCCACTTCCCCTTTTATTTTCTGTGTATTTAAGTCTGCTGTCTTCCTCTGGTCAGTGCTGGTGCGTCTGTTTTCCTCTGTTCACGTTATTCCGGGTTTCAGGTTATCTCCTGATTCTGTTTAGGTCCATGTTCATGTTCATGTTTTTTCATCAGAGTTTCTCGCATGCACCTCCTCGGATTCATGTTCATGTTTTTCCTGTCATAGTTGTCATAGTCATACTGAGTTATTCCCAGTGTAGGTTTTAGTTTTAGTTGTCGCCCCTGTTTGCTGGGCCTTGTTTTGTGTTCATGTTTTTTCAACCTAATAAATGATTTGCTTTTTGTTAAGATTCAGTTCCATCTCTCCCTTGTCTGCTTTTGGGTTCATACTGCAATCACATCAGCCACAGTGACAATAAACTTATTTTGATTTTTAACTTTCTTTATTTTTTCAAATTTATTATGTATATATAAACATTTTGCATCTTACAATATAAAGCCTGGATCCTGCACATATTGCACTTTGAACTTGAAGTGTGTTGTCTGTTTATTGGAGATTGTACTACTTGAATTCATTATCCTGGTGATATAACACATTAATTCTCCATTTGGAATCAATATAGTATATAATACAGTATCTGTCTATCCATCTATATAGCTATTGAATTGAACTGGAGTGAATGGAAGAGAATTAAATAATGGATTTCATGTTTATGTTTATCTATGTTGTAACAGTGACGACTTGAGACATCTGTTTGGCACTATATGAAGAGAATTAAATAAAATTTAAATGAAAATGATATTAACTGTATTTATACATTTTATATTTTTGTATGAGACACTGTCAGTGTGCTGTTATATAACTCAGGTATTTTTAAGGCCTGACTGGTGGCATTGGTGCCCATTGCTTTACTGTGCTGTTGGATGTGTATGTGGGCTATCCCTTGTACCTGACATTTGACTGGGCATCACTGTGTTGCTATGGCATGATCCTGGTAGTTGTTGTTAATAAAACAATAACAAATTCAAATTCAAACATTGCTGCATTCTTCTGTCACTGAGGATTCCAAACCTGCACTCAGTCTCCTCATTACTTTGGTACTGAACAGACAAACTTTGGAGCTCCTGCAAACTTTATTCACAAACTGCAACTATTTTACACAAATCTGCGACTGACAACAAGCACAGAGACTTCAAACAATCACTGAAGTAAGGACTGAAAGATTTACTTTTAAACAATAATGATTAAGACCTTTTTCGTAAGGTTGTTTTCCCTTGATTGCCAGCTGTTACTGTTTTTATCTTCATATCTTTCATATTTGTCCACCTAAACAATGCTTTAATGATACAGTTTGAGAAGTTTGATATGAATTTATCCAACTGACTTGAAAATGAAACTGACAACTGTCCTGTAATCTTACACAGAGAAACCAAATCCTGCGTCTTTGCCTTGACAGACGCCTAAAATGGCTCGAGCTGTGGTAAGTTACCCTTCACTGTGTCTGTTTCTAAACATTCAATCGTGTGAATTTTTAAAGAAAAATCCAACAACAACAACAATAATATGTAACAGAGCAAAACGTCAGATGACTTGAATGTTCCTCTGCAACACAAGATCCCTTTGGCTCAAAGTCTGCCTCCTCCACAGGCAAAGGAGAAGCTCCCACACTCATCCAGTGGAGACCGTTGTGCTCTGGACAATGAAGTTCCCGCTTTCATGTTCAGACCTATCAGCGCACCTGCATGTGAGCTCCCAAGTCCACCACCTGCTGATGCCAGCTTTCATTCAAAGGACACAAACAAGATCATTCACCCAGATTTGAAAAATGATCGTTCATCCCTGGATGATGAAGTGGCGTTTTTCATGTGTCCTACTGATGTTCCTCTGCCTCCGAGACCTCCACCCACTGCAGAGTTACGTCTCTGCAGAAAGCGCAGATATTCTGCTGTTTTTTCTGTGGAGGATGAAGAGGAACATTTGATGCCTAAACGCATGAGGCTGATGAGTTCTGATGTTCCACTTTCTTCAAGTCCTCCACCTGCTGATGCCAGCTTTCATTCAAAGGACACAGACAAGATCATGCATCCAGATTTTAAATATGATTGTTCATCCCTGGATGATGATTTGGCCTTTTTAATGTGTCCTCTGCCTCTGACACCTCCACCCACTGCAGAGTTAGGTCTGGGCAGAAAGCGCAGATATTCAAGCGTTTTTTCTGTGGAGGATGAAGAGGAACCTTTGCCTCAGCCTAAACGCATGAGGCTGATGACTTGGGATGTCTCTAAGTCTCCAGCTGCTGAAAAGAAGTATGTTTTCTTTATGTGTCCTGAAGATAAGAGGTCTGAGTTACCTCTCAGCTCCCCCCAAGGCCATCCACCATCACCGGTCAATAATAATGACACTGACCAGTGTACCATTCTGCTGCCTCCTGAAATCCCAGTACCTCCAAGTCCTGCCCCTGTTGGAGTTCTAGAAACTGTTGATTTTCCTTGTGTTTAAATTTAAATAAGTGTTTGTAGTAATAAATAAATTTTTGAGCAAATACATGTTGAGATGATTCGGTTGCTTATGATGGTTATAATTATCCAAACAGTATTATTCCTAAGAAGATCTTTACTTTTTCTACTTATTTTCTCCATGAACTATTTTGATGTCTATTTTGAAGATCCACTCATATCATGACAGTATGCTTATTCTCAGTAGAGTGTATAGCCACATCTGAAGAAAGAATAAATTAAAGTCACTCATTAACAACTTACCACATACGCCGGAGCTGAATTCAAGATGTAAGCAGACGTTTCACAGATATCTTGGTTGTCTTTCCATTTCCTACACTAACAGTATCCTGAGAATTGTCTTATACAGCTGATATAAAGGTGAAATTTGATGACTTAATCGAAGCATCATCAGCTTAAATGCAAATGAATCCACTGTACTTGAGGTAACCTAACACTGACCATGAACGCCACAATCACTGTGCGCCAGTCCAACACAGTGCTTTACTGTGAACTCACCACAGTACTGCAAACTAAAGTGTTTATCTTCCAGTCCAATCCAATCCATCTTTATTGAGAAAGCACTTTAAAAAACCCAGGACAAAACCAAAGTGCTGTACAGTAAATGAGTTAAGAACAATAGAATAAACTTAACAGTAAGAAAATAAAACACATAATACATAAAAAAATTAAACAGCCCTATATTTAAAAACAAGATAAAACAGCAAAAATAAACTAAAAAACTCAAACTAAAAACCAACATCTTACAAGGTGTCAAAGGTCAGGGTGAAGAGATGAGTTTTCAGGAGTGATTTAAGAACAGGCAGAGAAGAAGCCTGTCTAATCTCTAAAGGCAGATCGTGTCACAGTTTCAGAGATGCTACAGCAAAAGCACGATGTCCTCTAAGTTTGCGCTCAGTCCTGGGAACATTCAGGAACAGCTGATCAGCTGACCTGAGACAGCGGGTGGGTTTATAAGACTGTGGCAGCTCAGAGAGTTAAGATGCAGCTAGGTCATGGAGAGCTTTAAAGGCAAATAAAAGAATTTTTAAATGAATGCCAAAAGAAATGGGCAGCCAGTGAAGTGAAGCTAAATTAGGGGAGATGTGCTCAAACCTTCGAGTGCCAGTTAAAACACAAGCTGCAGCATTTTGCACCCTCTGTAAACGAGTAATGTATGAAGCACTGATCCCTATATAAAGTGCATTACAGTAATCCAGCCGAGTGCTAACAAAGGCGTGGATAACTGTCTCAAAGTGCTGCTGTGAAATAAATGTCTTTATTTTATCAGCTGCCTGAGCTGAAAGAAGCTTGATTTTACCACTGCCTTAATCTGGCTGACAAGCTTCAGGTCAGAGTTCACTTTGACCTCCATGTTTGTCACAGCTGGTTTAACGTACTGTGCCAAGGTATCTAAATACACATTGGGGGTCTCAGTAGGGCTGCCAAGAGATTTGAGCCCTGGTGGAGGAGACCTCAATAAAAAAGTGTTTAAAAAAACGTTTACAGGCTGCAGACGAGGCTGCAGTCAGTATGTGGTGCACTAAGAACAGAGTTAATGGTTTTAAATAAAACATGCAGGTTGCGACAGTTTGACGAAACAATGTCAGATAAGTGTTGTCTTTTGGCATCTTTTACAGGTTTTTGATATTGATGCCAACAGTCCTTTAGCATCTGGAATGACACTTGTAGCTTGTTTCCATTCACGCTCAGCTCGACAGCACTTGTGTCTGACAGCCTTCAGCCAGGGGTCAGATTTAGTTTTAGGCTGCCTGGTTCTTAATGGAGCCACAGTGTCCAAAGCAATCTGGTAGGTGGAATAAAACCATGAGCTCAGTTCCTCAGTCTGGCTGCACAAAAACTCCGGGATTTTACAGTTCTGCTTAAAAACTGTTAAAAACTGCTCAGCAGTGGACGGGTCAAAAATACGACAGCGGCGAGCAGCAGCACGGTTTAACTGAGGTACGGGCAAGAGGAACTTGAAGCATCACAGGACTTTCACAATATGAAAATAAATAACTTATTAAAACAGATCATATACACATCCAATAACTAAGTGAAAATGATTGTTTTTGTTTTTTTATTTGCTAATAAAAGTGTTAGTGCAGTCAACCATCGTTTTTGTCCTCGTGCATTAGTTTTGATTTAGTTATCAAGTAAAATTTAATAGTAATTTTTTTACTTTGATTTTTGGGATGTAGGATGATTGTGTCAGTGTGTTTCCACTTCCCCTTTTATTTTCTGTGTATTTAAGTCTGCTGTCTTCCTCTGGTCAGTGCTGGTGCGTCTGTTTTCCTCTGTTCACGTTATTCCCGGTTTCAGGTTATCTCCTGATTCTGTTTAGGTCCATGTTCATGTTCATGTTTTTTCATCAGAGTTTCTCGCATGCACCTCCTCGGATTCATGTTCATGTTTTTCCTGTCATAGTTGTCATAGTCATACTGAGTTATTCCCAGTGTAGGTTTTAGTTTTAGTTGTCGCCCCTGTTTGCTGGGCCTTGTTTTGTGTTCATGTTTTTTCAACCTAATAAATGATTTGCTTTTTGTTAAGATTCAGTTCCATCTCTCCCTTGTCTGCTTTTGGGTTCATACTGCAATCACATCAGCCACAGTGACAATAAACTTATTTTGATTTTTAACTTTCTTTATTTTTTCAAATTTATTATGTATATATAAACATTTTGCATCTTACAATATAAAGCCTGGATCCTGCACATATTGCACTTTGAACTTGAAGTGTGTTGTCTGTTTATTGGAGATTGTACTACTTGAATTCATTATCCTGGTGATATAACACATTAATTCTCCATTTGGAATCAATATAGTATATAATACAGTATCTGTCTATCCATCTATATAGCTATTGAATTGAACTGGAGTGAATGGAAGAGAATTAAATAATGGATTTCATGTTTATGTTTATCTATGTTGTAACAGTGACGACTTGAGACATCTGTTTGGCACTATATGAAGAGAATTAAATAAAATTTAAATGAAAATGATATTAACTGTATTTATACATTTTATATTTTTGTATGAGACACTGTCAGTGTGCTGTTATATAACTCAGGTATTTTTAAGGCCTGACTGGTGGCATTGGTGCCCATTGCTTTACTGTGCTGTTGGATGTGTATGTGGGCTATCCCTTGTACCTGACATTTGACTGGGCATCACTGTGTTGCTATGGCATGATCCTGGTAGTTGTTGTTAATAAAACAATAACAAATTCAAATTCAAACATTGCTGCATTCTTCTGTCACTGAGGATTCCAAACCTGCACTCAGTCTCCTCATTACTTTGGTACTGAACAGACAAACTTTGGAGCTCCTGCAAACTTTATTCACAAACTGCAACTATTTTACACAAATCTGCGACTGACAACAAGCACAGAGACTTCAAACAATCACTGAAGTAAGGACTGAAAGATTTACTTTTAAACAATAATGATTAAGACCTTTTTCGTAAGGTTGTTTTCCCTTGATTGCCAGCTGTTACTGTTTTTATCTTCATATCTTTCATATTTGTCCACCTAAACAATGCTTTAATGATACAGTTTGAGAAGTTTGATATGAATTTATCCAACTGACTTGAAAATGAAACTGACAACTGTCCTGTAATCTTACACAGAGAAACCAAATCCTGCGTCTTTGCCTTGACAGACGCCTAAAATGGCTCGAGCTGTGGTAAGTTACCCTTCACTGTGTCTGTTTCTAAACATTCAATCGTGTGAATTTTTAAAGAAAAATCCAACAACAACAATAATAATATGTAACAGAGCAAAACGTCAGATGACTTGAATGTTCCTCTGCAACACAAGATCCCTTTGGCTCAAAGTCTGCTTCCTCCACAGGCAAAGGAGAAGCTCCCACACTCATCCAGTGCAGACCGTTGTGCTCTGGACAATGAAGTTCCCGCTTTCATGTTCAGACCTATCAGCGCACCTGCATGTGAGCTCCCAAGTCCACCACCTGCTGATGCCAGCTTTCATTCAAAGGACACAAACAAGATCATGCATCCAGATTTGAAAAGTGATCGTTCATCCCTGGATGATGAAGTGGCGTTTTTCATGTGTCCTGCTGATGTTCCTCTGCCTCCGAGACCTCCACCCACTGCAGAGTTACGTCTCTGCAGAAAGCGCAGATATTCTGCTGTTTTTTCTGTGGAGGATGAAGAGGAACATTTGATGCCTAAACGCATGAGGCTGATGAGTTCTGATGTTCCAGTTTCTTCAAGTCCTCCACCTGCTGATGACAGCTTTCATTCAAAGGACACAAACGAGATCATTCACCCAGATTTGAAAAATGATCGTTCATCCCTGGATGATGAAGTGGCGTTTTTCATGTGTCCTGCTGATGTTCCTCTGCCTCCGAGACCTCCACCCACTGCAGAGTTACGTCTCTGCAGAAAGCGCAGATATTCTGCTGTTTTTTCTGTGGAGGATGAAGAGGAACATTTGATGCCTAAACGCATGAGGCTGATGAGTTCTGATGTTCCAGTTTCTTCAAGTCCTCCACCTGCTGATGCCAGCTTTCATTCAAAGGAAACAAACAAGATCATGCATCCAGATTTTAAATATGATTGTTCATCCCTGGATGATGATTTGGCCTTTTTAATGTCTCCTCTGCCTCTGACACCTCCACCCATTGCAGAGTTAGGTCTGGGCAGAAAGCGCAGATATTCAAGCGTTTTTTCTGTGGAGGATGAAGAGGAACCTTTGCCTCAGCCTAAACGCATGAGGCTGATGACTTGGGATGTCTCTAAGTCTCCAGCTGCTGAAAAGAAGTATGTTTTCTTTATGTGTCCTGAAGATAAGAGGTCTGAGTTACCTCTCAGCTCCCCCCAAGGCCATCCACCATCACCGGTCAATAATAATGACACTGACCAGTGTACCATTCTGCTGCCTCCTGAAATCCCAGTACCTCCAAGTCCTGCCCCTGTTGGAGTTCTAGAAACTGTTGATTTTCCTTGTGTTTAAATTTAAATAAGTGTTTGTAGTAATAAATAAATTTTTGAGCAAATACATCTTGAAATGATTCAGTTGCTTATGATGGTTATAATTATCCAAACAGTATTGTTCCTAAGAAGATCTTTACTTTTTCTACTTATTTTCTCCATGAACTATTTTGATGTCTATTTTGAAGATCCACTCATATCGTGACAGTATGCTTATTCTCAGTAGAGTGTATAGCCACATCTGAAGAAAGAATCAATTAAAGTCACTCATTAACAACTTACCACATACGCCGGAGCTGAATTCAAGATGTAAGCAGACGTTTCACAGATATCTTGGTTGTCTTTCCATTTCCTACACTAACAGTATCCTGAGAATTGTCTTATACAGCTGATATAAAGGTGAAATTTGAGGACTTAATCTAAGCATCATCAGCTTAAATGCAAATGAATCCACTGTACTTGAGGTAACCTAACACTGACCATGAACGCCACAATCACTGTGCGCCAGTCCAACACAGTGCTTTACTGTGAACTCACCACAGTACTGCAAACTAAAGTGTTTATCTTCCAGTCCAATCCAATCCATCTTTATTGAGAAAGCACTTTAAAAAACCCAGGACAAGACCAAAGTGCTGTACAGTAAATGAGTTAAGAACAATAGAATAAACTTAACAGTAAGAAAATAAAACACATAATACATAAAAAATTTTTAAACAGCCCTATATTTAAAAACAAGATAAAACAGCAAAAATAAACTAAAAAACTCAAACTAAAAACCAACATCTTACAAGGTGTCAAAGGTCAGGGTGAAGAGATGAGTTTTCAGGAGTGATTTAAGAACAGGCAGAGAAGAAGCCTGTCTAATCTCTAAAGGCAGATCGTGTCACAGTTTCAGAGATGCTACAGCAAAAGCACGATGTCCTCTAAGTTTGCGCTCAGTCCTGGGAACATTCAGGAACAGCTGATCAGCTGACCTGAGACAGCGGGTGGGTTTATAAGACTGTGGCAGCTCAGAGAGTTAAGATGCAGCTAGGTCATGGAGAGCTTTAAAGGCAAATAAAAGAATTTTAAAATGAATGCCAAAAGAAATGGGCAGCCAGTGAAGTGAAGCTAAATTAGGGGAGATGTGCTCAAACCTTCGAGTGCCAGTTAAAACACAAGCTGCAGCATTTTGCACCCTCTGTAAACGAGTAATGTATGAAGCACTGATCCCTATATAAAGTGCATTACAGTAATCCAGCCGAGTGCTAACAAAGGCGTGGATAACTGTCTCAAAGTGCTGCTGTGAAATAAATGTCTTTATTTTATCAGCTGCCTGAGCTGAAAGAAGCTTGATTTTACCACTGCCTTAATCTGACTGTCAAGCTTCAGGTCAGAGTTCACTTTGACCTCCAGGTTTGTCACAGCTGGTTTAACGTACTGTGCCAAGGTATCTAAATACACATTGGGGGTCTCAGTAGGGCTACCAAGAGATTTGAGCCCTGGTGGAGGAGACCTTCTCAATAAAAAAGTGTTTAAAAAAACGTTTACAGGCTGCAGACGAGGCTGCAGTCAGTATGTGGTGCACTAAGAACAGAGTTAATGGTTTTAAATAAAACATGCAGGTTGCGACAGTTTGATGAAACAATGTCAGATAAGTGTTGTCTTTTGGTATCTTTTACAGTTTTTTGATATTGATGCCAACAGTCCTTTAGCATCTGGAATGACACTTGTAGCTTGTTTCCATTCACGCTCAGCTCGACAGCACTCGCGTCTGACAGCCTTCAGCCAGGGGTCAGATTTAGTTTTAGGCTGCCTGGTTCTTAATGGAGCCACAGTGTCCAAAGCAATCTGGTAGGTGGAATAAAACCATGAGCTCAGTTCCTCAGTCTGGCTGCACAAAAGCTCCGGGATTTTACAGTTCTGCTTAAAAACTGTTAAAAACTGCTCAGCAGTGGACGGGTCAAAAATACGACAGCGGCGAGCAGCAGCGCGGTTTAACTGAGGTACGGGCAAGAGGAACTTGAAGCATCACAGGACTTTCACAATATGAAAATAAATAACTTATTAAAACAGATCATATACACATCCAATAACTAAGTGAAAATGATTGTTTTTGTTTTTTTATTTGCTAATAAATGTGTCAGTGCAGTCAACCATCGTTTTTGTCCTCGTGCATTAGTTTTGATTTAGTTATCAAGTAAAATTTAATAGTAATTTTTTTACTTTGATTTTTGGGATGTAGGATGATCATTTTCATTTCTGTCTAACGCTGTGACATCTTCTTGTTCCAGCATGATTTCTTTCTCATTGACATTTGATGGGTTTTCAAGGTGTTCCATTAACATTACATCTTATTTATTATAATTGTATATGTGCGTGACTTGGAGCATGAACCAGAAATATGCAAGCCTCGTGGAGGTTTTTTTGTCTCTAAATGATCGAAATTAAAAATCTCGGTATCATCGGGACCTCATCCATCTAGTCGAGGAGCTGACCGCGGTCTAGACTACACTAAGCGGCAGCAGTGTACTCCTAGTATGTACAATGCACCACTATGAGACATAAATGCACACTTAGTGTGATGTATTCTTAACAACTTTGAATAATGGAGTATGAAGTGAGAGGCATTTAATGAACTGGAAGTGCTTCTCTGAGCCCTCACACGCCCAAGACAGATTAGGAAGAGAGGGGAACCACCTTGCTGCATGAGTAGCTACGCGGTCAGGTTGACTTCCACATGGTTTGCTGGGGACGCTGCCAGGGAGGAGAATGTCAATTTTAAAAGAGCGTCTCATTCCTCTGGGCTGGAGGGTGGCGGATAAAGCTTTGGTGCATTACCGTGAGGCGAAGGCCATCCATCACAGCTTTGTGTGTATGTGTGTGTGTGTGTGTGTGCACAGTATCTGCATGTGCTGACTGCATGCAGGTAGTGCTGCACTCCTCTAGGCTGTTGTAGTGTGGTTATAGGAGTGGATGAGGGAGGGGAGTGCTGGGCCTGGTGGATAGATGCGGATCCAGAGCATCTGGAGACAAGGACTCTCACTGGTGTTGAGTGGGGGCAGGTTATTTATTCAGCTGGGGGTTGTGGGAATACTTGAAGCATCTTCCCGCTGATGAAGAACTGTTGCTTTCAGTTACATTGCAACGTGGTGGAACATATTTGGTGTCAGAGGCTGCTTTGTCTTGCACCACACATAGCTATAATAACGCAGAAAGAGACCTGCACACATGCTTATACCATACATTTACACACAGAACATATAATTTAATATTCATGAGTAGCTGGGGTTTCTCAACAGATTCAAGACTCAGCAGTAGACAAGACGGTGCAACACTTTGTCTCCCACTTGAAAATACCAAGTTAAAAAATATATATATTTTGGACATAAATGGCTGTGAAAGCAGCTCAGAGCTAAATTTATATGCGCATAATTTGCAGAACCTTTTGTATTTTCGCTTCTGTTGGAGGTGATCCACTCAATACAGAAGCACACAAGTGCAGAGGCGCTTCTCCTTCTTGGCAAGGTGCTGCGAGAGAGAGAGAGAGATACTGTAGTTTGACCTGCTGAACTTGTGCTGCTTAGCATACCATGCTCTCTGGGGCTAACATACAATACCCATGCAAATTCTGTTCCCGCACAGCCCCACGCCCCCTCTTGTTTCCATAACAACCGAAGGTGCGGGAGAAAGGCCTCGGCCTGGGTGGGAGGACACCTGGGGGACTAAAACCTGTGCGTGTGCGCGTCCACAGCTCCAACAAGCAGGTCTGTACATGCAAAAAAATGAAAGAACATAAACTAAACGCAACGCGTGCAGGTGGAGTTGTGCACGCCCACCCACTCATCCAGCTACTCTTGTTGTTATCCCTTCCCCAGGTGGGTTAGAATTGGAGGCAGGTGGCGCATGCTCCCCAGTCCCCATCCTCTAAGGTGTTATTACTGTTACAAATAATCCCATGATGACGCCAAGTCCAAACTGTATCAAAAATAAAGTGGGGATATTGATTTGATTTCTGCAGCGTTTGGATTTGCCTGCTATTTGTTGTTCTTTCCTCTGTATATATGAACACTGCAGCGCTGGTTCATTGTGTGTGGCCTTGGTCATGGGAGGAAGGCCTTTTTTTGTGCAGCTTGCTTATTCTACTACAATGTGTTTACTTGACTTGATACTCCCAGTGGCCTGATGGTTGTTATGTCTCAAAGGGCTCCAAACTGCACTTTGAGGGGGAGTGATAAGCAAATCGAGCCGGCCTCTTTCCTCCCTCTTTTATTTGGTTACATGCAGAACAATTGTTCCATTTGTGTAAACTGTTTTTTTCTGCTTTTTCTCTTCCCTCTCGAAGTCACCGCACGAATATTTGCGAGCACGAAAGCTTGTGTGGGAGCGTGGCGGTTTGAAGCCGGTGCAAATGTGAGATTCGCTCCGTGATGTAATAATTCAGGTGAAAAACAATGCAGAGAGGAATGCAGCGAGCTAAATCTCTCCCGTGGATCTGCCGCCGTGGCATCATTCAGGGAGAGCCCGTGCGACGCGCGTGCTGGTATGAGGGAGGGTGTTTGTGAGGGGAGATAGGAGAAAGAGAAAGAGAGAGGGGGATAGCTAAGCTTGGTGGTGTGAATGATGTTTAACTGGAGCTCAGCAGAGTTGAATGAGGCTGTAAATCTGCTCTCCTCCTGGGTGCAGTTTTTCTAGAGCGCTATGGTACAGAGCTATCACAGAGAGACGGATGTCACCACATTACAGTCCTACACACACACACACACACACACACACACGCACACTTTTTTCCTCACCTCCTACAAGGCATAAAATATAACCCATACCATCAACAGCAGCCCACTCAGAGGATTGAGGGCATACACAGAGCACAGAGCTCCATCCCACATTAACCAAACAGTGAGAGCTCTCCCTCTCGAGGCTTCACATCGACACCGGCCTCGCTGGCACATAATCTTTCTCTGCCACATCGCTTTTCCTCACAGCTTACACTGTCTATGATGAAATCGTAAAGAAGGAAAACAACAGTCGCTGAGTGACAGCTGCAATTTCATGCCATAATGGAAATCAGTGTATTGGATAGATAAGATGAAGGATGGGAATAGTTGTTGTAAGGTCAGTGTTTTTGTTGCTTTTTTCTCCCTGTTGAGAGAAATGTATCTATTATATGTCCAAGTGTATTATTTACAGCATGACTGTGGCCATGGAGTTATCACTGAAGGGGGACTGAATGTGGAAAGGCATTAATGCAAACATCTGACAAATAAAACATAATGAAGATATTAAAGTTAGTTGAATGTGAGCACTACTGGGTACATGTGAGCATAATTAGGTTTACATAACTTAACAATCATGGCTTCTGATAGATTTGGGAATTTTTTTTGTTTTTTCTGTGCTTTTTGTGACTGGTTTGACTGAAGTTAAGATTTTCCACTAATATGGAATCTTGAATGAGCCTAAATTTAGGAAAAATAAACTGATCTGCGAGGATTTTCACACACAACCATCTCCAGAGTTTACCATCTGAAAACGAGAAAATAGCCAGTGAGCGGCAGTTCTCTGGGAGAAACTGCTGTGTTGATGTCAGAGGGCAGAGTTGACATCAATGGTCAGGCTGCTTCAAACTGATTGAAAGGTAACAGTAGCTCAAATAACCACCTGTTACAACCAAGGTATGCAGAAAATGCGCAGTGCATCAAATCTTAAAGCAGATGGGCAACAGCAACAGAAGACCACAGCGGGTGCCGCTCCTGTCAGCTAAGAACAGGAAACTGGTGCTTGAGTTCACACTGGCTCAGGTCTTGAGTTCTGTGCAACAATCTGATAGTAGGACCTGAATTTGCTGTAAACAACATGAATGCATGCATCCTGCTTTGTATCAATGGTTCAGACTGCTGCTGGTGATGTAACGGGGTGGAGGATACATTCTTGGCACGCATTGGCCCCCTTAGTACCAACTGAGCATTGTTTAAATGTGGCAGCTTACCACATTGTTGCTGACCATGTTCATCCCTTTATGACCACAGGGCACCCACCTTCTGATGGCTGCTTCAACAGAACAACACCCCATTTCAAAAACCTAAAATCCCCTCGAACTGGTTTCCTTAACTTCATATGTCCACAGTGACCAGTTCTCAAACTAACAGAACTCCTTATGGATGTGGTGGAACGGGAAATTCACATGATGGATATTCAGCCGAGAAATCTGCAGCAACTGTGTGATGCTGTCATGTAAATATGGATCAATCTGAGGAAAGTTTCCTCCTTGTTGAATCTATGCAACACATAATTTTGGTTCTGATGGGAAAAAAAGCTCCAACCATGACCAGCAAGGCGCACCTAATAAAGTGGCTGTATGCTTCTTTTTGTTAAACATATGAAACACGCAGTAAGGCATTTGACAAATATTAGACCCGCCCCCAGCAGTCAAGCATGAGCTTCTGCTGGTGTATGGGAGCACCATTTGGACAAACCACATGCAGCACACCGTGATACTATAAACAGTGATAACAATAATGACACGTTGTTACGGTTATGATTACATTTGCTAATGATTATTTTGAACAACGCAGCAAAATATGAGGGGCTGAGAGGTGATCATATTATCTATATATGGCTATGTTAGTAGGATGTGGCCCCTGGGAGATTTATAGTAAATGTGGAAGTTTTAAATATTTCAAATATTTTATCGCAAATACCAAACGGGAGCATTTACAGAACAAAACTTTGATGCTTTTACAGTTTACCTTTTTATTTACTGCATATCTGCCCACATCACACCATCGTCATCAAAGGAAAAGTGTGGTGGGTGTTCCCGACACAGCTGCTTGGTAAACACACGTTACTTACTAATTTGATTCAGGTGAGGAGATTTAAGTGCAGAGCCGGGGAGACTTGGGCGGTTGTTTTTTCGACGGGTAAAATCGTCAATTATTTTGGAACAGATTGGTCTCAAAGTGCAATTGAACTTGATTATTGGCTCAATGGAAAATGTAATGAAAAAGCCCTGATTTGAAAGGAAAGTTATGAGAAGGCTATTTCAATTACTCTAGAAAGCCTAAACTGGGATACCAGCACCCCGCACCAAACACACTCAACAGGCTCAGACACTCTGACGTTTTCTTTATTTCTTTATTTTCTTTCTTCTTTTTTTCCCTTTTTTAATGACAGTGAGCGCGAATCGTGATGAGCACAGCTGTTTATTTGCCTTTTCCCCCTGAAATCCGCTCCAGCTGCATTCTTTAAAGCGTCATGCCTTTGTCACTGTTAATTGATTACCACTTCTCATGAAATACAACTTTGTTTTTTTCAATTCTATTATTGACACGCTTGTTCAAATAATTACAGTCTTAACTGCTCAGCTTTGTTGAAATCATTTGACAGATACAGAGTGAAGAAACAGTCTACGGTGCCAGCATCGAACAGATTATTACAGATGCTTTTAAGATTATCCAAAGGAAGAAAAAAACCCCACTCAAATCCTGACAGCCTGTCAGGGATGATTGCTCAACTAACTGCTTTCCTTTTTGTGACTGACAGATACGTTTTAGCTGTTTTTTTCCCCTCTCGGGTTCAAGAGTTCACAGCGATTAAGGTTTCACAGAACTTACTTGAACTGTTTTAAGAGCTAAGTTAAAACTTAAACCATCATCATCATCCTGCAGTTTTCGAGTATCAATGGTGATCACTCTTCTATTCAAAAGTCATTTTGGTTGGACCAACCAACTAAAGTAAGTTATTGGTTGCTATAATTGATAGAAAATTTGCCAGACCTCTGGGGTCTGAATTGATAGTAAGGCTGACCCCAATACAAAAATAGAACTTTTATCTAATTCAACATAATATCAATCATATCAAAGATCTCCTTGGGCAAAGTGAACTTACTCATTTAAATCTATTTGAGCCAGACAATAGGTCTACAGACTCAAAGTTCCACTGATTTCATTTAATAAATTGGGCCAAGCATCTTCCATACACTGTATATAAGAGATGGAGGTATTTCTGAACTCTTCATTTTGTAGCCTCCACTTTTACAGCTGGCGCCAACTTGTTATTTTGGACACAGAAGTGACCACATTTAAATTCAGTCCAATTTAATTAAAATTTATTTATATAGCACCAAATCACAGGAACAGTCACCTCAAGGCCACAATCACACGATCTCCTGTGAGCACCCACTTGGTGACAGTGGGAAGGAAAAACTCCCTTTTAACAGGAAGAAACCTCCAGCAGAACCAGGGGCAGGGAGGGGCAGCTATCTGCTGTGACCATCTGGTTATTAGAAGAAGGATGCAAGTTATCAAGTAGCTAGCTAACACCAACTTTGAGGCTTCTTAATACAAAATCCACACAATCAATGTGTGGGGTCCATCTTTTATTTACAGTTCATAGGTGAAACCTAGGTTACGGTTTTTGGTCTAAGTGACCAAAGTAGCCTACCTCACTCAAAGAGCTAATAATGTAAAACTCTAAGGGTTAATACCCTCTCTACAGCTGTTATGAAGAGGAACATCAGGAATAGAGATCAAAGTATTTCATGTACCAGTCAGTAAACGTGTATTTCATCTGTGAAGCTGGTTATGGTAACATTAGAGTCCATAGGGCATCAACTTGCCTTTGGAGTCACCCTCACGTGGCCATTTGCGAGTCTTATTTTTCAGCCCTGGAACTTTCTGCTTGTTTTAAGCATTTGATCAAACAAAACAGTGGTTAAAACAGCAAATAACATTTCTCCTCAAGGAATAATCCCACTGGCATCTGATGTCAAGCACTTGAAGTGCAACACCTTCAATCAAGCTCAACCAACAACACTCCAGACAGATGGTTAGGGCTGACTGCGAGAGGCCTCCCACCATGCCCGATAACAAGTTTCCCTGGCTATATAGGGCAACTGTGAGTGTAAACACACCAGCCTCAAGTGGAGAGGACAGGTGGCCTGCCACACAGGACCGCTGGTCATGTTGCGAGTCCACAACAGAAGTTCAGTTATGTGGAAATGCCTGAGTGTCTTAATAGTGCGATACAGTGCCAGTGGCTCAGATCTGATGATGGGGGCTATAGCAGAGCTGTGATACTTCTGGGAAATCAAATCTGAACCAAAATGTTGCTGCTGAGCAAAGGCGGCTCGAGGCATTAGCTTTAGTCTAGTGGGAGGAACATACAAGCGAAAACAAAACCTAAAACCAGACCATCAGTGATGCGTTCCCTTGTCAAGAGGCCTCAAAATTGCCTCAAATGACACTCGATATCTTTTTTTTTTATCAAGTTAATTTCCTCCTTTCTGCCTCACAATGATAGGACTGCTGGCCTAGTTTGGACCTCTGAAAGGAGCCTTTTCCACCCCAATCATTTCCTCCATGTATTTGTTTTCGGAAGCAGCATCCTCTGGAGGCGGGCAGATGATGATGTCACAGAGGAAGGAAAATGATGGTTTGCCTGCTGTTTGTACAAGACTTTGGCATTTGTTGTCACTGGGTCTGGCATCACTGGCAGGCACACTGCCACCGAACCCCCCCACTCCCCCACCCCCACTCGGCCTAGCCTTCATCCACCCTCCCCGCAATGACCCATATAGGTGCTTTGAATTGCTTGGCAGGCTCAGGAAGATTTATCTGGGCCCCCCTCCCAGAAAGACCACTGGGATTTAAGCATGTGGTGGTGGTTCGAGTGCAGCTAAACATGTAAGCAGGTTGTCAATTTTGACTCGTGTACGTTTGTGCGTTTGTGTCTGTGCATCGCTGCTGCAGTTTGTGACAGCTCTTTGGATGCAGTTGAAGGAGATATGCTGTCTAGTCTCCAGGTGTTCTTTTTCAGACACTCACTGAAGGAGTTGTGTGTTTTTTTGATGTGTGAATTACTTTTGGTGAGGTACATTCTGTTCTCTTAATATCCTGGATGAGTAAATCGAAAGCTGTTTAATAGGATAACTGCATTTAAAACCCCAAAAAGCTGATTTAAACAGGCCTCGTAAAGTTGAGCCATCATGAGAATCTTTTATCAGGCAACGTAAAGAGAACAATAATTAAGTTAGAAGACCAAAGAAAGTTTCCTCCCCGACTGTGATGACTAATACTCTGACTTCTCTTTTCCACCCTTCTTGCATAATCCCCCAGATTAATTAGCTGTGTGTTCGAGTCACTTCCTGTAGCGCGACCCTCAAATAGGCTCCCTTCTCTCAATCTGGCCTATCCACGTATAGGGCGCCAGAGCGTTTTCCCTTTGAAGACCGCTCGGGCTTCAGAGGCAACAAAACTCTCTGATCTGGCGGCTAAAGGAAAGGGCTCCTGCAGCGTGCCGTTACAGGCTGATAAAAACTTAGAAAGAAAAAAAGAACAACATTTGGGTAACACACACACACACACTCAGAGGGGGGGAAAAATTAAGAATAATTTGGTAGTGAAAACAAGAGGCAGCATGGAACAATGACAATCTGGCTCCTTTGGTAATTTCCTGTCGGCATTCATTCGTGTGATGTGGTCGTGACTGTTCTGCCGGGATCAATCAAACCTGTGAGCAGATGGCATCGCACTCCTCCAGCGGACTGGGGATTGTCTGTGAGGATGTTTTTTCGTAGTTTTTTTTCTTTCAGAGATGGTAATTGGCCCGCTATGTCACGGACCGGAGCATCCTAACAGCCGCTGCCATTGCCACCATGCAGCAACAACACCTTTCATTATGCTTAGCACAGCTCATAATGTCCTACCCATGCTGCAGGCTGCATTTCTTTTAAAACTCCAGCTTGTATTAAGCACGGCTGTAATTAATAAGGTGCGACTGCAATGAGCTCGGATGAGGGAAAAACACATTTCAGGAGCAGCATTTTCATTTATCCAAGTTTGCCCCGCCCCCTGTATAAAATTTGGACCACTTTGGCTCCCTTACCACACGCACCCACGAGGCCTAGACAAGTCAAACATATCTCCTTCTGGATCGGAAACTGCGTTTGCTAACAGGGCTTGCATTTAGGTGAAGAAAGCTTATGTAGATAAATGGAACCGTGTGTGGGAGCCTCAGCAAGCTGTATAAAAGAGAAACAAAGTAATTGCATGTGTACTGTATGAGTCTGTGTGTGTGTGCGCGCGCGCGTGTGTGGCTGAGACACCGGGCACTTCAAAGCTTTGATGTTGGAGCTCCTAAATGAGGGCCACCAGAGGTCCAGACTAATGGGACATCATGGGGAGATTAGAGGCCAAGTGTAGCAGGCTGACAACACAGTATTATGTGTGTGTGTTTGTGTGTGGCAGAAATAGAGAGCAAGAACACGAGTTTGTGTGTGTTGCTCCTTGCGTGTACTCCTTTTGCAATTAAAAGTGAAAGTTTTGGCTCCAAGTCTGAGAGGGAGTTTGCAGGAAGTAATTGGACAGGAAGCATCAAGTTGTGGCCACGAGCATTCCGGTGCTCATGCCAAGATTTCGACAAAAAAATGTAAAAACGCGTCAGAGTTAAAGAAATCATCAGTTTATTCGTTATGGTATAAATCCTTTATTAAATAATCATAACAATAATTATAATAACAATCATAAAAAGAGCATTTCTGTACAAAGACCCCTTTAAAACAACAACAACAGCAGTCCTAGCAGTGCGAAGGGTTAGGGGTGTATGTGTTTGTGTGTGTGTTTGTCGGGGGGGGGTCCTGTCTTTCTGTGTGTTTCATTTGGTCCCCCCGGGCTGAAGGGGGCGCTGTGACTGTCGCTGGCAGTCTCAACTTACTGTATCCGATACTGGCTCCAAAGGCAAGCTGGATCCCCGAGGCTCCAAGGCACTTTGAAAAGAGTCAGTGGGGGTCCAGAGATGTGGGCCTCAGAGGAGAGAGAGAAAGAGACAGCGAGTAAGGGTGGATGGGATGTGATGCTGAGTGCGAAAGTGTGAGAAGCCATCGTTCCCTTTAATTTCTAGATTCTGCCATACTCTCGGTGTGCGCGCATGTCCAAAGTTTCTCGAGTTTTTCAGAGAGGAAAGACGTGTATTTGTGTTCTGTATATACATCCGTATATACAAGGGAAGTGCGTGGATGTTTGTGTCCGTGGACGGGGAATTTTAAAGGCCTTCACTCCCTTCTTCTCATGGCTTACAAGTCCAATCCAAGCATGTGCGACAAGACCTTTTTAAACTGTTTAAAAAAAAAATGCTGCAACAGTAAAAATTAACACACGCACAAAAAAATTAATCACAAAATAGGCCACGACTAGCCAGTAAGTTGAGGTGGGACGGGGGTTCCGGTGTTGGTGTGTGTCGGTGGGGGAGGTGGGTGGCGGGAAAAAAGAGGGGATAGGTCCTTTAAATCATGGCTTTTGAGGTCCACGTGTAAAAGAGAGCGAGAGAGATCCTCCTCTCTGGTCTCGATGTCTCCTCAACGTTCCTTTTTTCAACATTTCCACCAACAGTTTGCTTTTAAGGCGTTGTTGTGTGTCCGGGCACACAGTCAGTCAGTCGATTGAGAAGAGCTGTGTCTGACTGCATTTGTTTTTGATTCCATTTGCTTTTTTTTTGTCTTGTACTCGTGAAAGAGAGAACATCGCCCCTACGAGGGAGAGGCAGGGGATTTTTTTTTTAGTGCGCTGTCAGTCATAGTCTCTTATAGTCTCTCTTTCCTTCTCTTTCTACAGTGCTTCACACTCTTACCAGCAATCCATAGGTTGCACCAACCAAAGCTCCTTGACCTTTTACCATTAACCGCAATGTAAACGTGACCTTCTCTTTGACAGGAACCGGCAACAACAGTCTCCGACAACTAAATCTAACAAGAACATCTCTGCCAGTAAAATAATGTGTTAAAAAGCCCCCCTCCCCCCTCCCCACACACACACACACACACACACACACACACACACACACACACACACACACACACACACACACACACACACACACACTTCCTTTGCTTCATTAAAAAACAAAAAACAAAACATATCTGCCAGACTGGGTAACAGGCCAGAACTAAAACATTAAAACAGAAAGTGATTGAGCAGTGAGACAAACTCGAGGGGCGTCGGTGACTAAATAGACCACAGACTGTCAGGAACTAAGAGGATAACTGAGGCTGATACGTAGAGAACAAAGGAGCCAACGGTCCACACCAAGGAGCTAACTTCTAGGCCACTGTGTTCACACGTGATCCAAAAAACAAAAGAAAAAAAGACGCTTTCTAAGCACGTTCCTAACCTACCACCTTTCCAACACGATGTGTCTGCCTCACTGTTTGTGTAGTTTACAGTATCCACTTTCAAAACTAGACCTCATACAAATCTATGATGCATCTATAAACGTTTCTCTGTTGGTGGACCAAGAATCTGTACTTGATATGTGTAGATATTTACTTTTTAGGCCCAGAACGGAACAGTCCATCAGTTTTTTACTCAGTGGTTCATTTTGCCATAGAACTACCAATACTGGACTGTGCAATGCTTTCCGAAACAGGAAAACAAGTTCTCGTTTGAGCTCGAAAGTGGCTTTCTTGTTGCCTGTGCATCCTGGGATCTGCGCTGCTGAGGAATAAAGTGAACTGAAGCAAAATGAAGAAGATAGCGGGAGGTTTTCACAGGGTGACTGTCATCCCTCTCTTTCTTTCCATCTTCCTTTTCCTTTTCGAATCGCCTTTTCTTTCTCACGCCTCGGTGCAGCAGCGCTGTTGGTTGAGTTTGACCTTGTGCTTGAGGCCGTCGTAGAGTTCGAAGTTGTAGTTCTCCAGGGTGGTGGAGGAGCGGGACGACAGGCCGCTGTAGGAGCAGGTGCAGTACAGCAGGAGGCCGGCGCACACCGCTCCGAGCAGGACGCCCAGAGAGCTCATGACGATGATTGTGACCAGTATGGGGTCAAGGGTGTACAGCCACGAGTTGTCCTTTTCTGAGACACGCGTGACTGGAGGCTCGGATGACGGTGATGGCGTGTTCCTCTCTGGGAACTGTAAACCTGTGACAAAAACGGGAGGTTAGTATGATGACAGGCAAGGAGTGGTTGTATAAACCTGTTATTGCTACAGTTAATGATGATATACATGACATGGGGAGGTGGGTTGCAAAGTGGCTTGGAAAAATCAACGTAAATACGAGATTTTACAATTACAGGTAAACTGCTGTTAATGAGATCAAGTGATCTGTCAGGAGTGCAGGTAAACTTGACTTCTTGACCCTACCTGATCTTTTGCGATGTTTTTGACTTACTAAAGAGAAAAGATTGTATCAAACATCACTAAAGTCATGAATTGTTGTGAGTAGAAGACTCGTTTACAAACAGAAACTAAAGTCCGAACAGAGGTAATTCAATTCAATTTTCATTTATGTAGTGCCATTTAATATCAAAACAACAGTTGCCTCAAGGCACGTTATATTGTAAGGTATGGACCCTACAAAAATTCAGAGAAAACCTCTAGAATTGGACGACCCCCTATGAGCAAGCAATTGGCAACAGTGGGAAGGAAAAACTCCCTTTTAACAGGAAGAAACCTCCATCAGAACCAGGTATAGCCATCTGCCACAAGGGAGATAACTTACAGAAATGTTCTTTATAATTTATAAAAGTACTTTATAGAAATGACAAAAAGGTACTGGTGTGAGCTCCGGTGTCTTACCTCCACCTAGCGGGCCACCGTAAATTCGTCCATCGCCACCTGGTCCCTTAACTATCAGACAGAAGCACAGGACACACCGACTTTAAACACCAATCCGATTTACGCATAATTCTAGCTGTAATTACAACAAATAAACAAAAACATGCCTCTGCATTTGCCTCTGCAAGGTTTCCTTTAAATGCTCGCCAAGTGCCTAACTCGAGTTCAGTGTCTTTTTACACAATCACCAGAAATAACAGCAACCCTTTGCATACCGTTAACTGCTTTATATTTGCTGCTAATTTTGATATTACACATTTATACTCATACACACACTTATAAATAGAAAAATACGACTTTATTAATAATAAAGATCATTAAGATACATTCCTGTCAAACACACAGTCATCACATGGTATATCGATGGTGTAAGACTGCTCATTCAGTGTGAATAACAATGCAAACATGTCATCAAATCATTAACAATTCCCGTCATTATCGCTGCTGAAATCATCATTACTGTTCGACCGGTGCATTAGATCATCAAAGAAGAGAAAAATAATGGAGACAAAATGTCAGCAGTTGCTCGTGACAGTGCTTTGTGTGAAAGTAACAGGTCTGCCAGGTGGTGTGAACTGAAAATTGACGTGGATGTGAGTGTCTGAATTGTGGCAAGCCCTCCCTCCCAGCACTTTATTCGAGCCCAATAGCCTGAGAGTACTTCTACTTTAGGTGGGTTTTCTTTTAACTTTGTGCACATTTGTGTCCGCACATGTGAGTGTGTGTTTGGGCTCGCTTGCTCTTGGCGAGCAGTCAGGAGTGGGAGTAGCTGCTTGGCAAGGCACACGTCTAGATCTGCTGGTCTCTGATGGCCACCGGCATTATTAATACTGTTTCCAGGGCAACTGGTAGTTGGCAGGGGATTGGGCGATCGAGGTGCGGTTGATGGGAGGGAAAAGTGCTTACCGCAGACCTAATAAATGCTATCTGTCCATTAACTAATTACGACTATTAGGGGCTTGGAAGCATAATGGTGTTGAGATGGCTCGAGTAGGGTGTCCGGTCCCTCCTCCCCCCAAGTTGATTTAAAAGCACATGGGCAAAGTGTGCCAGAAAAAAGTGCAGCTTCTAAATTGTGACAACAAATTGAGGTGCATTTCTGCTGAGCTGCGGGCTTGTAGGTGATGGATTTTTGCAGCAGTGACAAACCAGGGAAAGCACGCCCCGTTAAGCTACAGAGTGAAGACCTCAATTTCATTCAATCCAGGGTGTTAAATTGAGCTCGTGTCAGATCTCATCACCTCTGTACCAACTGATGAGAGAGAAATTGCCGCTAGTGTGTCTATCTCGGTGACAATTACACGATAAAAATGGGTTTTTAGAGCCCATATGTGTTAAATATTAGCGAGAAGTGCATTAGCTGTGTCTTATTTTATGTCACCGGCCAATAATGGCACTAAAAAGGGAAAAAAAAAACCCAACCCTGAATGGCTGAAACTCTCTGCTCTGGTTTTTGTAATATCTCGGATTCCTCTCAAGGATGAACACATAAGGCAAAAACACTTCGCTTATGGCTTCCAGCTGGTCCGGCGGCATTGTGGGATTTGTAGGAGCGTAAATCAAGGATCGAAGCGGCGATGGCAGACAGATGTGTCTATTTACAACCCTAAAAACAACAAGCACATATTCACACTGGAAAACACGACAAGGCTCGGCTCAGGCACGGCTTTCATCTGGGCGGCTCAAAGACACGGAGAACAACTGGAGTGGGTGGTATGAAGCATGAATGGGAGTGGTACAACGTGCTTTATTACACAAGAGATTCAAGATGAAACACTGAAACACTGAAGACAGCCGCATCCATCACTGACTGATGCCTTTATCGAGAGAAAGATGAGACGTTCAATCAAACGGAGCTGGTTAACTCCGTTTGCGATGCAGGACTTTTTAAGTATGATGGATTTGCATTCCTTTGTTTTGTATTTTTGTGAGGTTTTTTTTTGTAAATGTGCACATGCTTTGTTGAAAAGGACAATGGACCCCCCCCCCCCCCCCCCCCCTCCACACATCCCATTTCTGTTCTTTTACAAACACCCTCGCTATTGGCACAACTCATATTGCAACTATCCTGTGGTTGTGTTATTACAGAGATACCAAGAGCTTCATTTTCTGGGCCTTGCCAGATCATTTCCACAGCTAGCACAGTTTTCTCCCCCCCCCTCCCTCCCCCCGTCTCTCCCTCTCTCAGCACTGCAGGGTTCCTCGTGTCTCTGGGGTCTTGTTTTAGCCTCGTGGTTTGGCAGCTCTGGCTGGCTCCTTGCAGCGGAACCAGCTCAAAATCCCCTCCCCGTCCTCTTCCCCCTCGCATGCCTGTGTGTGTGTCCACGTTGGGGTCATTCCAGAAGGACCGTTGGGGTTATGAGGAGCCAGACGGTACTCAATGGTCCGAATCAAGCTGTTCAGACAAATAACTTACTCAGTCTTCAGTTCTCTCATCAGGAGCAGCATAGTGTGAAATGTCAACAGCAAAACTCCTTAATGGAACAGGGAAGGAAAAACAGCAACCGAAGCTACATCCATTAGAGAGCGTGCATGTGTGAGAGAGAGAGGCCACAGTGTTTCCTTTGCCAAAAAAAAAAAAAAAATATCACTCAGCAATTTAGGACAATGTCTTTGTCGTCATCATCACCGCTGGGGGCTGTAAACTAAAGCAAGTGAGGGTTCGTCGATCTTGCTGCGCCACGACTCTCACTGCCATCGCCGGTCGGCGTCGTCCTCTGACGAATACAGTGCAGCTTATAAGCGCTTCGCTTTTAGCAGAGGGTACGGTGTCGGTCCCGGCTGTCCAACCTCACCGTCAGGACCGGCTCCACCCCGGGGGTGGCCATACTGGAGGACCAGTTAGAGTACTGGAAGCACTGCGAAGAGCTGTGATAGGCCACAGACAGTTGGCTCTTCTTGGTGGCCAGGTGTTGTCGACAGCAACAGAGTGCTCTGACCAAGATGGCCGCTGCCAGGAGAAGGAGGGCACCCCCGGCAGCCATAATGTAATACCAGTGGATGGGCAAGGGAGGCACAGGAACGCCTCCCCCTGGTGGAGAGATACAGAATAATTGGCCAGCGGGAAAAGAGAGGAGTGGCACTTGTTTTTCACTTTTTAACACTGAATTCGTCTGATTCTATCCCTGTTCGTGCACCTCGTGTGAGCATGCACAAGCATGCCAGTTGCAAAAAGAAAGAAAGAAAGACATCTCCAAGGCCAGAAAAGAAAGAAAGAAATGCATCCATCTCTGTCACGTAGCTTGGGTTGCAATTGGAGGACAAGTTTTCACACCAAGATCGTCAAGAGATTTGGTTTGAAATCGCTCCAATAGTTGGATCCAATCAAGTGCAATGCAAGCGATTTATTTCTTTTATTTCTTTATTTATTTTTTTTAAACAAAGCTCCAGTGAGATTTCTTGGTGTGAAACGAAAGCCAAAATAATTAGTCATAAAAGCACGCACACACATTGACTTAAGGAGCTTCCTCTTCCTGTTTCACACTGGCACAGGAAGTCACAAACAGCTCCTTGATATCATCTCAGAACCATGCAAGGATCAGCGGGAACATCACACGGGTATCCAGCGTTCCAGAGCTCGCACTCTCTCTCTCACTCTCTGAGCTCATATTGGACCGGGATTTGTTATTTAGCTGGCTCGAGTTGTCAGATTTTGTTTTGAGTACATAATTTATCCTGTTCTCTGTTCTTGGTTTTTCATTTTCCTTTTTTGTGTGTTTTTTGTCTGTCATGCATCAGCATCCTGGCCAGTCCTCTCCTTCTCAAGCCAAAGAGCTGTCTCCTCGGAGACCATCTCCACAGATCCTCTACTCTTCTGCTGCTCCTGGATTGAGTTCCCCCTCCCCCACCCAATTCTCAAATTTTTGGTAAGAACCAGCTAACCGGCTTCCAAGAGGCCTCTACTCCTCTATCCAAGTCTACTAAAACAAACCCTTGTAGACAGAGTGGAAAAACTAAAAAAAAAAAAGAAGAAGAAGCCCACATGCTCTTTCCAAAGCTGATGTGGAGAAGCTGTATGTAGGATGTCACACTGAACTAAAGGGAAAATGAAGCGGGGCTGAATACATCCTGATTTTTGGACCGTGTCACATAATTACAGGGGGAAATGGTGCGTGCTCCTGCTACTTCACACTGCACACACTCATTAGGCAGAGCTGACTTAGGGAGAGGAGACAGAGACACCCATGCTCGATGCTGCTCAGTCACTCTATCTGATTGCTTTCCACTGGGGACGCTGTTGTGTGTGTGATGATATTAATGTGTGTGTTTGTCAAGGGTTAGACACCGTGTGCTATATGTGTGCGCGTGTGTGAAGTCAGAGGAGTAGAAAAGCCGAAGAAATGCACACACATCACATTCGCACTGAAGCCTCCTAGCTCTTATCTTATTGGAAGACATTATGAGATGCCAAAACACTAACATCAATCTCATAGGGTCTCCTAGGATGCTCTAAATATTTTTCATGAGGCAGACAGTTATTTAAAACCCTTCAGGCTGTGTCAGGAAGCCTAGAACAGAGAATATGTAGCCCTTTTCAAATATGACTCCTTATGCCGTGCCGGATTCGGCTTCCTTCGCACGTACAGTCTTTCCTTTTGAGACCAATCCTTTGTTTCTGCTAAAACTGACAAGGTAAAACAATGAGCTACTGAAGCAATCTATCCTGTAACTTCACTAAAATTTGATCAAAATTAATTTGGTGTTTGGTGAATATTTGCCATTAGTACTCATTTTGAGACGTCTACATGCTGCCGGTGACGTGGCGAATCAGCTTTAAAAAGTCTGGAATCACAAAGCTGTGGCAGACTCGGCTTCTGTGCTGTCAGTGTAAAAGAGTGATTTAGACTAATTGGTTTTTCTTTTAGTGGTTCAGACCAAGCAAAAAAAGAAACCCAGGCTAGTGCATACCGACGGGCAGGAAGCAAGACCACAGGAGAAGTGACTTCACACCAAAGTCAGACTCACCTGGATTTTCGGGAGGAAAAGCCGCGAAGGGTTCTGTGAGGATAGAGAGGCGGGCGGGAGACAGGAGCAGAGAGAGAGGGGGGAGAGAGCGAGACAGCTGTTAGATAACTTTAAATATAAGAGAAAAAGTCAGCCAAATGTCACGCAAATGTCACAAGACTATCAAACTCCTCCTGAGGAAATTTTAAGTTAATTCCTCAGATAACGCACATGAATTATGGCATTTACAGTGATTCTCTGCTAGAACGCTGTTTCAAACAGAGTATATTGTGGTTGCCAGGAATTTGAGACGGGAGTGTATAGTGTATAGGCTATGGGCGTATGTGTGTGTCTGCATTTGCAAAGTTCACACATTTCAAGTTGTTTATCTGCAGCGTCCAGTAAAACTGGAGCGGGCTGTGAATGCACAGAGCAGAACCTTCACTTTGATTGCCTGGAATGCAAACACAGAGAAATGATGTGTGTGTGTGTCTCAGTGTGTGGTACATGGTGTGTGTGTGTGTGTGTGTGTGTGTGTGTGTGTGTGTGTGTGTGTGTGTGTGTGTGTGTGTGTGTGACTGGGGGTGGGGGTTGAGAAAGAGAGAATGGGAGTAAAGGAGCAGGGGGTCCAACTTGGGAACTGGCGCCTTTTGGCGGGAACGCCGACGTACTGAAAAACTCAACTGTGTTTGGTGATAAGCAACATCCCAGCATGCTCTGGGAGTGGCAAAGGAGGAGAGGGAAGGGAGGAAGGAGGAAACACAGCAGCAGGGAAGCAGGAGGGGGGCTGGGCTATCATCTTTGCCTTCCAAGCTGCTGTGCTGCTTAGACTCTCTCAGGACTCGCATGACACACACAGACATATAAAAATGACTCAACACAAACACACAGAAAAACACTGGCCATACACATAGACACACACACACTTTCCCTCTGTTACACTCTGCCACCCCACCCCCGCCGCCATGTTCCCACTGTGGTCCGGCTCCAAAGCACACTGGACGTCAGTCAGAAGTGATGACGGCAGGTTTTTGGCTCCGAACCGCCGGCTTGGTCTCTGATCTGTTTAACACCCTCTCCGAAGCCCCTGCTCAGGCTAGATTAGGGAGGCTACACTGGAGCTCGGCTCGTGCGAGGCACCCAGAAACTTACTTGGGAAACAGCCTGTCTAGTAATTCCCTTTGATGGCTCGGGAAAATCTCTGTTTACAAATACGACAGAGGAGGGAGCGCAGGAGAGATAGAGGGAGAAAGAGAAGAGAAATCTAATGAAACATAGATTAGCATCGCCGGGGCCCACGGGGCGTTTATGGCCTAGTTTTCCTATTCTTCGTTTCTTTTCTTTCTTTCTTTTTTCGTGGAGGAGTAAACGCTGTCCCTCCCTCTTCTTCCTGCTTTCATCTCTGTGTTCGGTGGGCTCTTTGGAGGAGAGGCTGTCTCTGAAACTGGGATGGGAGGGCGAGTGAAGGATTGGTGTGTGGTGGTGCTGGTGTTTCTCACTTCATGTGTGTCACTGCTCAAGGACCTTACGACTGAAAGTCGAGGTGGTAGTAGGGAGCAGTAGACTGATAGGAGGGTGAGATAATGTGTCATGAGTGTGTGTGTGTTTATCTGTAAAGATTTTTGGCAAGAAGAAGCAAAAATAAAGAAACAAAGCATATGTGCGACTTACGTGTACACTCCGTCAGTGGGGTGCTCGAGCTGATGTGGATGTTGTCTATCCAGATGTGCCCTCTGGTGCCGTGCACAAAGTAACCCTCCATCACAACCTACCACAGCCGAAAAAAAGGAAGGATGAAGAGGAAGAGGAGGAGGGAAAAGTTGAAGGAAAAAGAAGTGAGAGGAAGAGGAAGACGGATGACAGGATGGGGGGTGGAGGCACATTGAAAATGGGGACAGCAGCAGGAGGAGGAGAAATAGGATAAAAACTTAATACGGTGCCTGCGATTTCAAAGTTGCACTCAACACTTGCAATCATCCTCCCTGCTCTGCAACCATCTCCCACTTACTTTTTTATGAGAACATTAACTGCTTGTGATGTCTCTGACAAATGCACAGCCAACTTCCAAACAGTCCCACAGCCAGAGGGACACTACAGCGTACTTTATTTCAAATGTGGCCTAAAGTGACACAGAGCTTAAAACTGATACTGTCATATGCTCTGCTACAAGTACAAGTGCGTACTTTAACTTTAGAAGAAGCGTCACATGGGCAGCTGAACTACAAGAAGCAAGGGGAAGACACACAGTCATGGCCCTTTTATACTTGGAGTGTTGTGCTACTGGCGTGTACACCTGTAGCTGAGAACAATACTGCAGCGGCTACCATGGCGAGCATGAATGGAAGCAGCTGTGTGATAAAAAATAATAGCAATGCATGATGTGGCCAACAGGCCGGGTATACTGGGAACTGAACCGTCCTCAAGACAGACTTAAAACTCTGGAATAGCTTTAGAGCACATGGGTCACATGCTAAACCTGGTAAGCTAAGTCAGTACCCAAGTAAGTAAACTTTATTTAGATTTAGGAAAAACTCTTAACAGTAAAACAACAATTAGCAGCTAAGCAGTACAAAAAAACCTACCACCAAAAGAAATGGGTGCGATCGCTAACGGTCGAAAAATTTTTTTTAAATTGTATGCTAGCTAAAAATATTAAGTACAGTAGAAATTGTTGTCTAAGTTATGGCTAATCTGTTGAAACGGTTTGTGAAAACCTTAGCTAAAACTTGTTAGCTAAAACACCTGCAATAGAGCTGAAATAGCTAGCAAAGTTACTGTTAGCTAAACATGATGATTAAGTATGATGGGGAACTGTAACTAGAGTAGCAGATAAAAGTTGTGGATAAATGTTTGAACACTTAAGCTAAAAATCTTGGGTAAACAGCTGAAGCTGAAGTCTTAACATGGCTGAATGAAATGGCTAAGAGCCTGCCTGAAAGTTTAAAATAAGTTCAAGTTAACAGATTTTGACATGTAGGTGGTGGTGAGCGCATATAATGTAGCTTTGGGGGTGTTTAAGATTGAAAATATTAACAGCCTACTCTAATAAAACTACAACAGAAATGTTTTCCCTTCCTGGGTAGCATGTAATTAAAATGTCTAACTCAAGATTACAAAGCCTGATTCGTATATAACTCAATAATACTGGTAAGAAGCTTGATTCTTTCATCTCCCATTTGCCTTCTTTTTAAGTATTTATTTTATGAGCACACAGAGTTTAACCACTACCTGGACGCTTTTAGGAGATCGAGGTAGTATGGTCCGACCCTCCTTCCAGACGGGGCCCTGATCGTCTGTTAGTGTCCACAGGACCGTCTCTTCAAAGTGGGCGTCCTGTACCAGGACCCTAAGGTGGCCCTGGGCCTCCCCCGATATCTGGTAAGAGAAGACTAGACACAGGGGCCCAGTGTCGGCGGTCAACACGGGGCTCAAGAGCCGAGCTCGCTGCTGCTCAGTCTTTAGGCTTGCGTCTATGTACAGATAGCTGTTGAGCTCTGGAAGGGAAAGAGATATGAGAAAAGATAGAGCATGAATTTTTCTAACTCGGACCAAAATGGGATATAAAAGTTGCCACATGCACATTCCTGTTCACAGCAATTTCACAGCAAAAATGTGAAACTAAGCCCTTTCTGCATTCTCTCCACATTACCGAAAGTGAGCAGGGTTTTGTTTTAACCTTGAGTTCGCTGGTTACTGCAGTCAAATGAAAATGAAAAAAATAAATAAACAGAAGTCTGATTTAATGGATTTTCATTCAGGCCTCGAGGCAATAAAAATAGAAAATGAATGGTTGTGTAGACTTTTGATATTCACTGTAAATGGATGCTGCTGCAGTTAGTCTGTGCGGCAAACACGGAGCACATACACAAGGGAATCGTGTGTGCGTACAGTGAGAAAATTATCGTCGTTAATCATGACTTAGACACATATATAGACATGCACACATGTACATAATGGCTTTTCACACGGTTAGACATTTCCAACATGACTGTTCAAAAAAAAAAAAAACCCGAGACACTAATCACCAGTTGCTAACAGGAATGGGATCACCACAGCACAATAGTCATACCAAACAATAGGGATGTGACAAATATAAACACAGAGAAGAATAGGTCCACTGAGAGCGTCGTTCATACACCGAGTGCTAGCAGAACTCCAGCCAAGACCCTTGAGGCGTTTTTTTCTTCATTCCCTTTCAGGTAAATGACTTAACCAACGGAAAAGTCCAACAGAAATGCATCCCCCTCCACTTGTTTACACCAGAGGATGTTTAGTTTGCAAATTGGAAAGCGACACGAATTCCATTGTGAGAGACCGCATGTATGAGTGACTGCCTGTGTGAACGAGAAGCACAGATTGCATTGTGCATGCCCGCGTACGTGTGAGAGAGCGGCTCGGTGAGGTGTCTGCTGAGGAATTTCTTAAGTGGGCCCGGTGGGAAAGAGTCCAATATCAACAATCTGCAGATTAAATCACCTGCTTTATCAAGAACAACTGTGTGTGTGTCTGTTGGTGCCTGTGTGTATATGTGTTCCAGCAATTAAGCGCCTTTCTGTTTTATAGGCGAGAGAAAAACTACCACAAGAGTAAGAAGTTTCAATCGGCGTGCAGTAGCATCCACTGCCACCGCACTCAGGTTCGCTGAGTGACTAAGTGAGTGAGCCTTTTTTTGCTCCGTGTGTCCAGCAGATCACACTGGAAGTATCTGGGGGGGATAAATCTTCTTCCTAGTTGACAGCTCCCCTCTGCCCGCCATGTGTCGCAGTCGCCTGTGTGTGACACCTAAGACAGCGTGTGACAGTGTGTCCCTTGGCCCTCTGCAGCTTTGAATGAATGTGTATGTGTCACTGTAGGAAATATATATATATATATATATGCATACAACTGGAGAGGATGTGAAATCAGGTCTCCATGAGGCGTTTTATGACTTATTTCAATGTGCGCACCAAAGCTTCCTCCATTCTCATCGCCTCGCATTGAAGTGGAGTCTGTTGCCCCCCCCCCGTCCATTGTTGTGCCTCTTGTTCAGCAGACGCCTCATAATCGAGGCTGCCACGCCGGACACAGCAAAAAGAGAGCATTATTAATCTATTTCACAGAGGTCTGCTGCTGGCATGAGGAAAACAATGATTCAGTCTACAAAGCCCAGTTTATCACACTGGTACTAGCATGATAAACTAGGAAGTCTGATTTAGTATTAGAGTAGATGGTGGCTATTTCTAGGATTGTGTGTTATTACTGTTACTATGACTGGTGTCAGGTGTGAGGTCAAGAGGTGATGAGTTTGTGGTTTCTGGGAGAGGTGAGGGAATTCTGTAGAGGATTACAACAGTGATTTGATAGGGGCGAAATAAAGATCCTGCAGGCTGGCTGGGATATCGTGACCTTTGACCCCCGTGGGAAAATCAAAGGCTCGGGCGGCGTGTCAAAATGGCTGGAAATGATACTTCAGGCATGAAAGCCACCACGGCCTGTCTAATGAAAGAAGCCGCTTTGAAGCCCCCCCCGTCATAGATTTTTTATGACCTGAAGAGGTCACGCTTCAAGAACATTTCCTCCTTTTTGCCACGAGATCTGCTGTCCTCCTGAACATGACCGAGGTGACATCACTGAAGCAGGTTGGGTGTGTGTGTGTGTGTGTGTGTGTAGGGGGAGGGAGACTGGACCTCTTGTTTAATTTTCTCCAGCTGCAGAAATGCTAAATCTTTCATGGAGACTTGCTCGAGACCAATGAATTTTAAAACAATCTTGGGATAACGATCCCTTACCCTGAAAAATTATAAATAGTGCAAAAAAAAGAAACCCAGCAGGAAACCTCTTCTGTACCTTTTAACAACCTGCCAAATGCTGGACTTTTGATCTGTGGGTATGCGTAAGAGGAAAATGAATAATTATTTCTTCAAGGAATGCCTAAGTAAATGGAAGTCTACACAGCATCATGTGGGACGTGCCTGAGGTAATTGCGGGGCAGTAAAGGACGACTGGGGATAACCACTCGTCTTTGGAATCTCCTGCTCTGAACTTAATTGGAGCCGCTCGGTCTTAACCCCTTCCTGCCGACACTTCATTCTGACACGCAGAGGTGAGCCTCTGCATGTCACATGCGAGGCTGTGTGCGCTTTCCGTGGAGGCTGTTCTCCCTCTGATTCCCTCAGTTCATTTTCATTCTCATTCACTCGGAAAGAGCGGCGTGGCTGGCGCACGGCGTCGCTGACAAATTAGACTGGTTTCAATTTAAGGAATTATTTTAATCAAATTGAAAAAGGGGGGACTCAATGAAGATTCAGAAGGAGAATGACTCCATTTAATTATAGAAAATGCAGTCTTGTCTAGACCCGAGGAAGTTGATGGAATAAACGGCATGCTTGTGCAATTTCTGCACCCAAGTAGAAGTCTGCTTGCAGCTGCATACATAAAAGCTGATACCCCACAATAAAAAAAAAAGGAAAAAAGAAAAGAAAATGGGGTTCCCGTAGTGAACCTGAGCTGCTAACTGCACTGTTCTGTAAATCCATCCGGACATAACTTCAGATCTATTAAATGCATGCTGTGCAGAGGAAAAACACTGAGGGAGTCGGACCAAATATTCACATTTCTGTTAAGGAGACTCACCGTTGCTGTGCAGGGACCAGAGCAGCGGGGCGTTGGGGTCGTGTGTCCACCCACACAGGCCGTGGTCGAACTCACACACGGCGTCTGATGGGGGAGAGGTGGCCGCTGTAGAGGTGGAGAGCAGCCAGGGAGAAAAAGGCAGCGTAAGAGCGAGAGCCAAAGGGCAGATAGGCGTGAGAAATCAAAGTCATTTCAGATACAGGAGCATTTGCAGCTGATCTACATAATGTCATGCAGCGCTTTCTCAGGCCTTTCATCTTTCTTATTACAGCTTCCTAATGACGCTATTAATCCAGCATTTCTTTGGCTCTTTCATATTAAACACCTGTCTCACCTGTAGTCGTGACAGGGACCGTGGTGGTTTCGACGTCAGCTGGCAGCGTGGGTGTGGTGGTGCCTGCTGGGGTTGAGGTTTCTGCAGGAACAAACATAATGAAACTTGGGTCAAAGGTGGCCCCTTAAAGCCAACTTCAGACAATGTATTACTGTAAAGAGGGCAGCAAAATGAACTGCTGTTTGTTAAAGACATTATTTATGTGGCGATATGTCCTTTGGGAGCTGCACATTAGGGAGGGCCAGGAAATACAAACGGGAAAGAGGAAATGATAAACTCACAAAGGCAAAAAAAACAACAAGACGGAAATGAAGTCTTTAATAATAACTCTCCATTGTGCCTCCATAGATCATAGACTATGCAAAAGATAAAGGTAGTCTCCGGGTGTAAAAAGTGAAAGCCATTCAGGTCATGGAGTCTTCTTGACAATCAGCAGGGGGTCAGAAGGAATGAGATTATATAGACGGCTATGGGAAAATGACCCCTCTTCTCACTTGATTTAATACAGCAGAGAGGAGTTTTTGCCCTCATTCACTACTTTTATATCTTCTTCATTAGAACATGATGCTCATTTTGCAAATCATGGTCTTATTTAAGAGTAAAATACACAATAAAGAAGAGCATCTTTTATGGGGTAGCTATCAGAACCACCCCTTACATCATCATATATAATGATAGTAGCATATGTATGTATGATTCCTATTTCCTCCTAGACGAACGGAAAAATCTTGATAAAACTTTGACATGCCACTGAGAGTGCCGGCACCTATGTGGTTTATACAAATACTTTATTCAAATGTCACAATTCAAAGTTCAATCTGCAATCAATGTGCGCATGTTTGTTGACATTACTTGTGCCTATATTATGTTTATTTAGTTTGTGGATGTTCATTATGCTTTTTACCGGTGCAGCCGAGCGAGTTCTTGATATAAGCTGCTATAAAAAGTCTAGAAAACAGCACAGAAGAGCAGACAACAAGAATGCGGGATAAGAAGACGTAGTTTGGGTCGTCGCAGTAACTAAGAAAGTAAGTAAGGTTTTTTTCTTTTTAATTTAGTGTGTTTCGTAGCTAGGGTGATGAAAAAATTGCTCAAAGGCTTCAAAAATGGGCGAAAGCAAAGTAAGCTAGCGACAGTTATTAGCACAAAGAACAGAAACAGTGAACTTGGCTCATTAGAAACACAAAATAACAAGTTTGTTTGATCCAAGCAAACAAAAAAGAGTCGCTCAGATGAAGCAGGAAAATTTGACTTCTTGTTTTATGAATGTTGATTTTTGTTACGCTAAAACAGCTAATGTCTCCGTTAGCATGCACCTTTATGCAGGACAATGCAGTAACGCTGCTGCTTGAGTTAACGACCTAATCGTTATTTTATCATAACTCAGCACAAAGAACGTGCCTACAAATCGTACGTGGTACTGAAACCGCCTCACTGTACTAATTCATGTCTCCTGTCAGAGGAAGGCACAGAAAACCCAAGAGAGCCCTTGTCATGTTGTGTCTGGGAGCTCAGGCGTCAGTATGTATGGTAGATACATACTGGCTCGGATATGCAGACGCACAAATGAACAGGCACACATGTCCACATGTTAATACACACACACAAAACAGGCTGGCGCTAAGGCTGATGGATGGCTCTGTCTAACAAACTCCCCTCGACCTCGGACGGGATGATCGCACTCTGGGACCACTCTCTCGCTGTCAAGAAGGGTCTAAAAGCGCGCACACACAAACACACACATTCCATCACCCACTCTGCTGTCTGTGTGAACTGTTGTGCGTGTTTGTCTGTGTGCATTCGAGGGCCTTCTTCACTCCATAACTCAAGCGCGCTTGGAAGGAGGGAGAACAAACACAAAGTGAAATGTATGATTTTCGGTCCTCCATTAACGTCAACTAAATCTCGCATATATCAAAAAGAAAGACAAACAACACACAGAGGCATAAATAATCCAGCAGTTTGCTCATTAAAAGATGTCAAATGCACAAACACACACACACATGTTGAGCAGGCTGCAGCTAGAATGTGAAGTGGTAGGAAGAAAAAATAAAAGCGTAGTTATTAAGAGCAGATGGGCTGACCCTGGTGAGCTGTGGGAATTTACGCAGGAGTTTGGGTCAGCCAAAGATCCAGATGTATAATAAAAAAATAAAAATGCAGGTGTTTTCCCACATTTACATTTAGTCAGCCAACTTGTTTTTCTTTCTGTTTGTCTCTTTTCTTCAAATAGATTCAGACATTTGACGACGGTGACTCCTAAAAAAGTGCACTCTCAAACCCATTATATTTCATTTTCCTCTGCCTTTTTCTTATTTAGTCCATCTAAACAACTCCAAGACTTGGATGCTTGATGATCGTGTGTGAGACGGGAGGTTGAACAGACACACACGAGTATCTAAGAAGGAAAAAGCGTGACATGGATTAAGCATGTCTAACGCCTGTTAGTGGCAGTACTAGAGGCCTCCTGCTGTTAAGGTTCCTCCTTCTGTGAGGCTACCATTATCATTTAAAGGCTGCGAAAAAAGCAATGAGGGCAACAAACACACTGTGATACGCAATTGATCTGCTTAAAAGAACTTCCCGCGGAAACGAGCGCAGCGGCGCCACAGCTGGAGAAATGGCAGAGATGAAAAGGCTGGCCACAGCTGGCGACTGCTTCTGACATTAACCCAGCGTTAATGTCACGTCCTTTATGCCAGCTATTAACTACCTAATGAAACTCTTATCGCTGCCGGTCCACTGGGAAGCAAAAGCATGGAAAGCAACTCTACCCTTCTACCTCTCTTCCACCCATCCGACTTTCAAATGGGCCACCACGTCTTGTTCAGCGTCTCCTCTTTATTCCTCCTCTTGTGTTCGCTCTTCTCGCCGTCTTTTGCTTTTTGTGTGTGTGTGTTTGCCTTTTTATTCCATTCTGACCTTTTGGGTCCTCTAGTTAAGTCTCAGGAGCGGGCGTTAAAATAAACCATCTACACATTACCTGAGCGCGCGCTGCAGCTAAACACACACAAGCAGAGAGCGCGCAGTCGAGTCCATTAAGATTCTGCCCAGCTCCTGAGTACTCTATGCTTTCAAAGGTCAGGCCTTGTCACAGTGTAAATGTGCTGACCTTTCCAGGGTGTGACAGGAGTGTTTTGGGGGGCGATGGGAATGGCACTGACTTGCGCGCTGTTTGCAGGGTGTGTATGTTTGTGCGAGGCGAGGGGGAGGTAATGTGTGTTAACGTATGTGACCTGCCTACCATGCCCCGAGTCCTGTCCTTGATGCGTGCGAGGACGGTGTCGCGAGAGCTGGGTTTGTTGCACAGCAGAGAGGGAGCCTTGAAATGCAGGAACAGTCCCTCTGCAGCAGAGTGTTGTCTTACATAATGTGTCTGCTGCTGCAGGTGATGATGCAAGTCATCATCATGCACGGGATGAGATACCAACACTTAGAACCGGGGGCCCTAGGCGGCTGGAAGGGGGTGGGGCAGTGCTGACATAGATAATCGAGATGCACGCTCACATATGCGAATGCACATGCTCACAGACAAATTCTTCTGCGGGCTTGCTTTTCAGTGCACACGCAGTCGCCAAACACACACACACACACGGTCGTGAGGGCCAACCCACCCTGTAAAAAAAGACATTGCTCACTTCCAAAGAGTCTGACTCAGCAATATGTCAGAGAAGAGGAAAAAAATCTTCAATTATGTAGAAAGCTTTTCTGTAAATCTTTCCCTGGCAGTACTGAGTGCACACACACGCGCGCACACACACACATACACTCAAACACACACAGAGTGATGGATGCATGCACGCAGATATACATACACCCCAAAAGAACACAATGGGGTAGACAAGTAGCCATTATTTGATATTTTGCCGGGTGGGGTTAAGTGCTCAGATCAGGGATCATCCTCACACACACAGACGCACCATCACTTCAAAGATTGCATTAATTTCCTGGAGAGTTGCCCTAATCGCTACTTGCGGGACTTGCTAAATCAAGCCTTCACCTTAAAAACTTAATCATTTAAGTTAAGGGTTATTGCTTTTTTCTCCCCCAAACGGGAGGCGGGTTCCCTTATGACATGAATAATGCAAGAGCACAAACAACAAAGAAGCCAAAATTCCAGAGGCTGGGATGCTGTGAAAACACTGGGATAATGCGCTTACTCCAAAGGCGGAATGATATAGGACCGAACTGAGAAAAATGGTTCAGAGCGATCATCATTTGAAAGCTAGCTCTACTGTGTTTACTCGAATTATGGAGGGAGGACAGACAGCTTGAGGTGTGTGTGCGTGAGCATGTGCGAGCTCTACTTTTCAGTGCTCCCAAGACTGAAATGAGCCTACCTGGATTTTTTTCCCCTCTAAAATTTCATCCCTGAGCTCATAAATTTTTCATTCTGGGAGTACGTACACTAAAAAAAAAAAAAGTCACTGTAGAGGATCTGTGTGCAAGTCAGTTGTGTGGCAACAGTGGGGGGGGGGGAGCAGGAAACTGAAGGAGTCAGGACCAACAGCAGCGAGCGTGGAAAAGAGGTGCGAGTGATGAGTAACAGAGGGGAGGAGACGAAAAGAGAGGAGGCATGGAAACGAAGAAAGAAAAAAAAGAACAAAAACATTTTTAGACCCACGCACTGGGCCTCGGGGTGGGAACGAAACAACTGCAACCATGTGGAGGAATAAGGAGAGAGAGCTCTTATTGTGCTTTAGTGCGCTGGGGTTGATTTGGGGATAAATTTCATCCTCTTACTTTAAATCACAATAAGGTGAAAAGTAAACCGAGAACATCGCTGAAGACTGGAGAGAACGACTGAAAAATCAGAGGGGACGGAGAAGCGAATGATTTACGGGATGTCAGCGGTAGTCCGTCATCCCTGCTGAGTTCTGGTGGTCTGTGAACAATGTGTGACCCTTAACAATAGTACTGTGTGTCACGTTTCCCCCGAACTCTCCACTCCATCTTCAGAAAGTCAACTCTGTCAAGCGGTAAAGCCTAAAATACTTTTTCATTTTGTTCCCATTTTTTAAGTTGGTGTTTAGTGTTCATTGGTTTCTGTGCTCTGCTTTCCACATGTCAATCATCAGGCAGCAGCTAATGTAAAACACATTGTTTCCTGTGCTCTGGAGGAGCTCCAGGGGAGGATAAAATGACCAGGGACCAGGTGTTTAGAGCAGCAAGCTTTAAGCAGCAATCATAAACTGCATGGAACTTCCCTCTGTTCATTTTTTTTTAAAACTGTACATAATGATGGATTGAAAATATGGGTGCTGCATCTTTGCACAACGAGGCACATGCAAACAGACCTGTGCACATTTACATTTATATTGTAGACTCTGTGGTTACTTTGTTAGCTGGATGTGCAGTAGAGGTGATAATGACAATCGCTCTTCAACTGTGCTCTTCATCAGGTCTTGTGGGAGCGCACAAAAGCACATAAATCGTCCTAATGAAAGCGTAGCTTGACATGCTTGTGTAATAAAGTACGTGTCTAGAGAACATGCATGAACACTTTGCTCGTTTCCTGTGGCGCGTGGGGTAAACGTGTGTCAAAACATGCATATGTACTCATGTTTAAGCGCTGTTGTAAATGTTGAGCTATACTGCCCAGTCGTCCTTTTGAGGCACAGAGGGAGTGGTAAACAGTGAAGGTCCATATGTGCATGAGTGCTGATGATAGCGCGTATGATCCGACAGCACTTTCACATCTGGATAACAGACCACGCTGGAGAGTGAACTGATAAATACTCTCTCTCTCTGGGGATGCATTCATTTAAACCAAGCTCTGTCCACTGCCTGCCGCTCACGGTGCTTGTGGATACTTAAAGACAACCTAACACAAAGCCCGGTGTAATAATATCAGAAATAAATCAGAAATAATTACTTTTCAAGGGTGCTATCAGTTTCCCTTTCTCAGCTCACACGGGGTGTCTCTTTTCACCTCTGGCATCCTCTAATGACTCTCATGCATATCTAATGTGAGGCTCGCTTTTCTAGTGAGCCACCTTCCTCAAGGTCCATTCACTTCTGGTTAGAGTTCATTACAGCGCAGGGCAAATAATTCAGCCTGGAATACTGTAGGCAGCAAATTATCATATATGTATATAAAATGATCCTGTGTCAAACAGATCACGGCCGAGCGTCCTACCTGGAAGGTCACAGCCCAGAATCTCCACTCTCATCCCAATGCCTGCCGGAGACCACCGCTCTGGATAGAGTCGGATATACTGGGCCACTGTCTCCTCGAAATGCCGGAGCTCTGGGGTGTCATAGTGTGTGTTCCCCTCAAAGATCTGCACAAAAAAACCAACACTGCAGTGGTTACTGAACTGGTAAAAAAAACACACAAGAGCATCGCTCTTCATCTGCCCGCCTCCCCTGACCCACCTTTGGTAAGCTAGTCTTGCTGTCCATGATGAAATTCCAATCTTTCCCATTCAGGCTGTGTGCCACTTTGTACTTCCTGACAAATGCCCGGTTATCTGTGGCCGCTCCACTTCCTGCGTCTCCTCCCCTCGCTCCCTGGGTGATGACTCCGCGCACTGTCTTGGCTAAACCCAGGTCCACCTGTGGAGTTTAGATTTATAATTTAATTCAATTCAATTCAGTTTTATTCATATAGTACCAAATCACAACAACAGACACCTCAATGTGTTTTATATTGTGCGATAAAGACAGTTATAGAAAGAAAACCCAACAATCACACTATGAGAAAGCACTTGGCAACAATGGAAAGGAAAAACTCCGGGCAGCCATTTTTTTTTTGGGGGGGGGGGGGGGGGGGGGGGGGGGGGGGACTCATAATAGTTATGTTTTTATGGCAGCTGTGCTCTGTGACTGCGTTTTAACTTAACTAGAAGGTAAAGGTGTATGCTAACATCATTGCTTTAAAGTAATGCACAATAAATGCAAAGTCTACCTGCAGCCACTCCTCTCCAGCCAGTGGCTGCGCAGGAGCAGGGAACCAGCCGGAGCGGCTGGCCACGAGACGGGTGCTCCCGGGATTCCACACCACGTCCCTGCTGGATGAGGTTGAGATCTGGGCATCGGGGAGCAGGCCGGACATCAGCCCCTGCAGGTCTGAACACGGAGCATCTGGAGGGGAAAGGCAGAGAGGGTTAGAGACTTCTTTAGTTTCCTTGGAAGAAGAGACCACCTAACGCTGTGCTGGTACACATTTTCCCACCGGGGAGCTGTTAGGCTTTGCCGCAGGATCACACTGCTGGCCACTGAGCATTAAGAGTTTAGACTGGAACAAACAGGAAAAGATGAGGTGAGAGACAAGAGAATGGAGGGAAGAGAAAAAAAAGATGTGTAACAAAGCGCCACCGCTTCATGTTCAATATGCAATTAGGCTGCCATTAGTGAGATAAAAGCATATGTTAAGTCTGCTGCTGAATGGGCACACTTGTCTGCTTTGCATGCACGCTTCTCACATCTAACAAAAAAATACCCCGAGCGCCATATAATGCTGTTCGGAGCATTGTTTCTTTATATTCTGTACAATAGCTCATCTGCTCATTATGCGACACACATTTTATGTACATTCGCCGACTGAGAGACATTCGCCGACTCCTCTTTATGTACACGTCAAAGTGCTCGGAAATGAAACTCATTCCGATACGGATGGGTGAGTAGAAGTGAAAATAAAATAATATAAAACTTGCTGAGGGAGTATGTGTGAGAGAGAAATGAGGATTAAGGGGATAAAAATAAGGTATGATACAAGGAGCGGGGAGACAGAGAAGTAGAGAGTGGAAAGAAAGAGTGGTGACGGGGGTGAAAATAAAAGCAGAGAAGGAGACTTGGAGCGGGAGATGACGGCTTGGGGAGGCTGGGAAAAGGAGAGAGAAACGCAGAGATGAGTCGCCTGCAGAGACAAACAGTGGGAGAGGGGGAAGGACGGAGGTAGGCGGAGTGAGAGACGAGCGGCGCTGGATGAGCGCGGAGGGCGTCGAGAGAGACGGAGGGGAAGAGATGTGGGGAGATGTTAGTAGTGCTGACGGTTTAAGAGAACACAGATCAAAGTTTCATGCTGTTATGTCACCGCAAATGCAGGAGATGTAAATAATGAATAAAAAGCGCAGGAGACGGAAAACGTGTGACTGTGCGTACGTGTGGGAAGGGTCTGTGTATATTCCAAGAGGTGTGCCTGCTTTTTTTTGAGGTCACGCGCTATATTTAGAAAGCGCCTGTGTGCTGAAGCACCTGTACTGTAAGAGCTAATAGTTATTCCAATAGCAGCTGTTGAGGCTGAGGCGAATCACAGTTTCTGATGTAAGAGTGAACGGGGAGCCATGAATGATTGATCGGTACTCGTTTCTCAATCTAGAGGAGCTCACGGAGCAAAGACGGCACATCAAAAAAAAAAAAGTCTCCAAAACCATGAGAGGAAAAATGGGATGTGGTGGTGGTGGGGGGTGGCAGCGTTGAGGGAGTCAGAGACAGAAAAGCGAGCAGAGGGGAAAAAGAAGTGGGAGAGCACTGAAAGAGGAAAATGACACTGGTGGTGCCTCTGGAAGAAAGAATAGAAGCAGAAGCTTTCTTTAATTAGCCCGAGGGTTGCCATGTTTAAACCACAGCAAGAGGGATTGTGGGAGAGAGTATAAATACACATTTATGTCTGAATGCGTGTGTGTGTTTGATCCGGCCCTTTAAGGTTTAGGAAGTTAAATGTCGTTAAAGCTGATGGGTTTTTCTTTCTTTTCTTTTTTTTAGAACAAGTTAGATTTTAAAACAGTGCTTTGTGTTGGTTGAACCGAGAGGATAGAGCTGGTGCATGATTACTGATTTAAACCCACGAAAAGTTCTGTTCAAGCCATGAATGCAAAGCGGGATGATTCTGGCAACTTGACTGCTTCATGACACGCACACACGCCAACGAACGCACCTGTAATCTGGCATCCGTAGAGCTCGAAACGAAGGGCGATGCCGTTCTTCCAGGTCTGTGGTCGGATCCGAACGAACCGGGCCAAGACCGGCTGCGGGACGCGGTTGAGAACCACTTCGGCCGGATCTGTGTTAGCGTGGAAAATCTGGACAGCAAAGGCAAACAGAGGACAAGCAAAAAAGGTTGGTTACCATCAGGAGGAGATGTGCTGTAACTTAGCTGTGCTGTCTTATTTCTCTTTCTCAGTTAGACACACACACTCTTGTTTGAACACCCACCCACAGTGCACAGTTTCGCTTGGCTTCACACACACACACACACACAGTGGCAGGCCGGACAAAGCAGAGACAACCCAAACACGGATCCAGTGTCACCAGCCCAGCTGTCGATGTGTTTTAGGGTCGAAGGTTCAGCACCGGGAGGCTGGGAAAGCCCATCGAAGGATGAGATTTCCTCAAACACACACACACACCCTATCGACATCTATCGACTTCCACACACCTCTGCACTGGTGGTCATAGGAAGCTGTGGGAGAGTTGACCTGACACGACAGAACATGATTAGCCGCCGGAGGCAGGAAGTCTGTCCAGGTGGGCAGGATGCGAGTGAAATTCACTTCCTGACGCTTCCACAGCATCAACATTCACTTCTCCCTGAACCGCTCCTTTCCTCCCGTAAGGCAGCGGGGTGGGGCAGCGAGGGTGGAGGGGTCAGAGGGCAAATGTAACCGCGGTGGTCAAGTTACTTCCTGTTGTGGGCAGAAAAGTGTGCAATCGCCTGTGATGCTCGAGAGAATCGGATGGGAACACTCAATTGTGACTTCCTCCTCTTTCCTTCCCCGCATCCTCTTCCCTCCACTCTCGAGCCCACATCGCTCTGAATCCCTTCATCTCAAAAACCTCCATTTTCTACATAAATCTCCTCGTCCAGACCGCGCTGTTGATGTCTCCTCACACCTCCCGTATGCCTTTCTTCCTCTTGCTGGCGGCTACTCACTGTAACCGCACACCCAGACGCAGGAAACCACAGGAGCCCACACAAACACGGTCACATCCCACGCACCCAGATAAGCAGGGTGAGCGTCTTTTAACTGAGTGACTGTTAAGTGTCACTCACTCTCTGTTTGCGGTTGACCGTGCCAGCTGATAGGAACGCCGCATCACAGCTGCCGCACACAATGGAGAGATGGGAAGACAACTGCTACAAGCGGCTGAATTAAAGATTAAAAGGCATCATGCCTAAAAAAAAGGTCCCTACACGAGTTTTCTTTTACTTTAATTGAGATCAAACCTCAGCACTCTACCACAGCCTTAAAAATTTGATTTTTTTAATATATTTTTTTAAAATCATTAAAGTCTGCTTTCTGTTTGACCCATTTACAAAATTCCCCTAACTCTAAAAAATGATATTCCAGAAATTCCATAACCGATGGGAATACGAGTGATATCATTTCTAAAATCCTTCTCGGGGGGTTTTATTTGATTTTGGGCATGGCCTGATTAAATCAAGTGGAGCTCACACTGATAATACAAAGCGCTGTGAGTGTTTGAACAGATAAGCGGGCCTATCGCTGCTCTATCTGCTGCTGGATCGAGGATAGACAGCTGTTATGTTTACCTAAGAGGCAAAACAGGGGATGTGGTTATGGGGGTTATGTAAACACCAGTGCGCGTCCACGATGGAGGGCAGGCCTTGCAATACAACCGCCCCATCATTCCCACTCCCAGATGCCGGGTATGTGAGACAAAGAGCAGCACGTGAGGCAGTAAAAACGAAAATGACTGCGGGGGAAAGGAAGCGCGTCCTCAGAAGGATGGTTAATGACAGAAAAAGCGAGGGTGTGCGGGAGAAGGGAGCGGCAGACAGAAAAAGGTTGAATGGAGGGCAGAGGACATAACTTAGGAATATGAAGGGAGTGGTGACGAGCAGGGAGGAAAAGAACAACGAGCAGATCGACTGTAACAGGAAATACTCCATCCAAGCATTTATCACATAATAAGCCAAAATGAGAAAATTCAGTGGAATTTCCTCATTTGGGAAGAAGCTGGAAATGCAAAAACAAGCAAAAAAAAAACACAAAAAAACCTAACGAACACTATTTTTTGTGTAAAGTTCCAACTTTGGCACAAAGTTTACTTTAATAAATGCCACGTAAATAAAACAGCAGTGCGTTTCGGTCAATAGAAGTGGGTAGACTGAGGAATGACTGTAAAATATCTGTGGGCTTCAGCTTCCCAGAAATGTTTCAAAATGCCCAACGTTGCTAAAAGGCCATCAGTCAATGCACTGCAACACTGCCAGCTGCTTTTCTTTCCTACTCATCTTTGGATAAAACCTGGGAATGTGGCCAACATTACTGACACAAAAAGAATAATTTTCTCAGTACGAATCATCTCCAGAGGCTCTTTTTATTTTCCTTTTAAAAAGCAAATTATTATGGATGTGAGTGGAGAGAGAGCAAACTTAGAAGAAAGACAGCACAGAAAGACAAGGGCAGTGAAGAGTTGCCGGTTTGGTCTTTAGTGTCCTCGGTTCTCACGACTTCCTCCACTCTATTGTCAGGATACCTGAGTGGTCTCCCACTCCTCACCCATTACTTCTAAGGTTAAAGGTCAACGGCCATGGGAAGCAGATGGTTGTTCATTGACTAACTCGTTGGTAACCTGGTTACTTTTTCGCCAACTTGAAATAAAGGAAGTTGTAGCAACAGGAAGGGCGGTCAGTGTGGTTGGTGTCTGGGCCACCTCCAATCTGCCTAACAACTGGAATTTTGGGGTTTTATTTTTTAATGTGTGTGTCTATACGGGTCCCTCCCCTCACGTGAGCGTGCTTTCGAGGTGGGCTGAATAATTGATGCTGTCATGTTGTGTCTCCAAGTGAGCCGAGAGTCATTAAAATATAACGAAGACCCCATTACGCGCTCACATAGCAACATGTGACGGTCAGGCCTCTTTTTCGCGGACATCGGCAGAACCCAGGCACCACGGGTGTTTAACTATTGATGACTTTTGCAGAGAACCAGGTCACCGCGATGGGCGTGTTTGTATTATAGTAAACATCCTCCTGACATTTCTAAGCAAACAGAGCACAGAAATGTAATGTGCAATCTTAAAGCAGGCAGAGGTTTGCTGGATCTTGTTAGAGCGCTTGTTCCTGGAAAGTGAGGTGCGGATGGATGTACACATCATAGCTTGATTCATTTACCATCCATTCTGCGCTGTTTTGGCACACATCTCCTTCCTCTGTCAGTGTTTTTCTGCAACATGATGGCACCAGGGGGAGATGTGGCAAGCTCTCTGCACAAGCCATTATTTGTTTTCCAGCCATTTTTTTTCTTTCTTCACTCCCATGTTGTTCTCCTGATCCAAGCCTCTTTCTCCGTCCATTACACTTTTCATCCCCCCTGGCTCTCTTCCCCTGTTTCTCACTATGAAGATGTTGACAGTAGAAACTGGTTCCAGCTGGCCGCTCTCTACAACTAGCTCTAAGAGAGGCTGAGGCGAGTGTGTGCGCGCGTGCAAAGGTTGACGTCGTGACCCTAACACCACCTCTGGTCAAAGCCTCCTGCTTGGTGCCGATGTAACCGATTGTGTCTCGCTGTGTGTCGGCGCACGCACACGCTGTTTTTAATACGCATCAGCATGTAGAATAAGCGGAAAACAAAGCCTGTGTGTTTGTGCCCGAGCTAGTGCTGTGGGATACTACAAATGTGGGCATTGATCGCATACCAAGTGAATACAGGGCCAGTATTAGCGATACCACCTGATCGATCGATATGTCCACCGCTAGCCTGAGAGCTACAAAGGTAATAAAAGGCTATTCTATTCTCTTCTACTCTACAGTGTGATGGAGGTGCAGGAAGAAAAGCTGAAGGCTGACTTTTCACCCCCTCTCCTCCATGTTACTATGTGTGTGTCAGTGTTAGACTGATTTAGCACATACAGTGCCTTTCAGCAGCACAAAGCTTGCTTAGCACTGGGACGCCTGGGATTTTCTTCACAGACAGGTGACAGCGTGTGTTTTAAATGTTAATTAGTTTGGGCGCGGGAGCGTGCGCATCTATTTAAACAAAACAAAACAGAAGAAAAAAGTCGTTGCGAAGCTCGCGTCTACGTGTAAGTGTGCGAAATATGCAATTCCTGAGTGTCTTCGCATCTCATCAAGTAATGAGGCGCATATGTGAGAAATGTGACTTAGAATTAACAAGTCACATGGGTGTCGAATTGAAAATGCGATGGCATGCAGAATATTTGGGAAAAAAATTAATAAAATTGACAGAAACGCCCACACCTGGTGGTGTGATTGAGGTGATTAATGTGCAGCGCTGGTGTGTTTTACACCTTTCTGCATCACTCTAATTTCCCACATTACTTTCCCTTTTCTTCTTAGGAGCATTCAGCCCTTCATCCTTTGTTAACACATCAAAAAAGCGACGCATCGTGTCAGAGAGCTGTCTTCCATTAGCAAACACGGGGAGGTAAGAACCACCAAGCTGGCCCTTTCTTTCACGGGTGATTCATACGTGATGCACAGGCACACTCGTGCCTCAACCTTACGCACACGCACACACACTAATGACACGTCTACACGCTCCTGTCCAAAGCTGCACGAGCTTCAAGCTCACTGCTAAATGACAATTAGAAGAACCAAATCCCAGTCATTACAGGACCCCTGACGAGAACTGAGCTTCAACCACTTAAGGGCTCTTTGGGGGGCTTAGGACAGGCTAACCGGGAGTTTGTAAAACACCAGTGGTGGATTAGCAGTCACGGAAAGATTCAACTGCAGCCTTTGGAGAACAGAAGGGAACCTGTCTGACGAGGGTCACGAAGAGTAAAGCGAATTCTTTGGCTTCACCATCACGAAGTCCGAGGTAAAAACCGTGGCTGCAAACTCTCCTAGACGGCTCTCTCTGTGGTCGGCAAATACACAAAGAGCAGGTTTTATGTAACGCAATCTGAGATGCCTCTTTATTATACATAAGAGGAGGGAGAGTGTGCAATAAATCCTTGTAGAGTTTGAATTTAGAGCCCTATCATGCATGCAGTAAATGCTGTAGCTGTCATATTTCTTTATCATCAGAAGCAGATGGTATGCTTAATCAATTCTGCATTTTATGTAGATTAAGTAGTGTCCAATTAGAAAAAGCAGCAGGCATTATTCCCTGACTTTGCTTCCTCAGACTTTTGTTTGTCAGGTTTTCACCATTTTCTTTAGAAAACGTACATTTTTCAGATTTTGTTCTATCTTTCACAGATCTTCAATCCTCCTACCGCCTTTACGGTTTTCTAAAAGCTAACAAAACGCTGTTTTCAAAGCAGCGTAGCGCCACTAATATCTCTCTCCCGAATGCAAAATGCATGCCTAAGCATCTGTCTGATTCCGTGTCTCAAAGTGTCCGAGCAGTTTTTGCTCAGACGGATTACCGGACTCAGATTACACGCCGCAGACAGGCACACATCATATACGTATGCGCTCACACGCACAGATCTCCAGACAGGGAGATCAGCCAGAGGTTATTTAAAGAAAGGGAGGGGGTCCTCTCAATTGTGTGTGTGTGTTTTTCCGGGGGTTCTAATAAATTGCACAGATGTTGACTTTTGTGTCAAATCCACATTTTGTTTAATAATCTCTACATCAAATACCCCCCACTGGCCCCACCCAAACCAATCACTGGCACACACAGAAGGATGAGGGGGGGTGGGGAATCCCAGTCTGTGCGGGTAGTGTGGATTAACCCCTCTTTACACACACGCCCACTCTTGCCACTCTCTATTTTTTTGTTTGAAATCCACAGTGACCTTAAACCAGATGTGAGGGACAAGGTTTAAATGCCCTGGAAACAGGCTGTCTGCAGGTCACGGCATGGCAACAACCTGCCATTGTGTGTATATAAGTAACAACGAGCAGGCAATCAAATGCAGATTTAACGAGGCTCGATCGAAGCACTAAATGGGAGCGATTTTGGAGAGTAATGCTGCGAATCTCTCAAGGCGCAAATTTGCTCAGTCCACACCTGGCCGGCCTCCAGAGGGTTTCACAACCCCCAGGTGTGTGTGTGTGTGAGTTAGGCTGAGAAAGATGATAAATAGCGGTTCCAGATAAGGGCACACAGAGGACTCCATTGTTCTTGTTTGTCAGGTTCCCCTCCTCTCTCTATCTCTTCCTCCCTCCCGTTCCCTTTCTCTCCAACTCATGACTGAGGTCATGACTCGGGTTCATAAACAGTCTTAGAAGGGGAAAGACTCCTTCAGGAATTTAGCGTCCGCTGATGCCATTGATATGGCTCTCGAGCGAACACAACAACCTTAGTTGTTTGAGAACATCTCGGAGGTGTAAATGCGGCGTTCAGCGTGGATGCTCGGCTTCACTTTAAAGCGAGCTTGCCCGTTGGACCATTTCAGGCTTCGTTTTTACTTATAAACACGTTTAATGCTCTACCTTGTGGTTCTTGCCATGGCGGTACACCATCCAGTCCTCTCCGTTGGTGCTGACCTCCAGCTTGAAGGTTGTGACGTAGTAGGACTTCTGCGTTTCCTTGGATATGGCGCCCTGTGTGGCAATACCGGTCAAAACCTTGAGGAAATGAAGATCCACCTGGAAAAAAGGGGGAAAATGTATAAAACTTGTTTTCATGAACTGAAATAAAATAGAATAGCGGCAGAGAAAGCTCCGTAGACTGCAGGATGGATGTGCTCCGGGCTGATGCAGATAGCCGAGCAGCTGCAAGTCTATTGCTCACACAGCAGCAGCAGCAGATTGTGGCCTTCTACTGAAGAAGCCTAGGTGGTATCTATGAGTGTGTGTGTGTGTGTGTGTGTGTCTGTACATTGTGATGTGTGTAAGGGGAGGAATGGTTGGAGGCAAAGATCAATGGCGCAGTGTTCGGATGCATTCCTGAAGAGCACCTTCATCAATCACGGCCTTCTTGCCGCTCTCCTCCGCGCTCTGCCTATGCACGCGTTTGAGACAGGAAAGATTGAGAGTGTGGAAGCACTTCCTTATCATCGGTTCACAGTTCCTCCATTCCCTTTATGTGTGAGCACCTCTGTGTGTCCCCCACTGTACGTGAGAGCCTTCTTCGCCGAGCCTTCTTCCGCAAGTATCACCGAGACAAATTTACTGTCACCAGCGAGTTAACGCGTCGCTGATTCAGATATCAGTGTCGACCCGCTCTAGACTTTGTGCCTTAAATCAAATATTCGCCTTCAGATTTCTACCAGAGCAAACCAACTGCATTTAAAAGTTTCTTAAACACCCGGGCCCTCGAGACAGCTCAAATGCGCGGTTATTTATATTTGGTGGCACGGCTCTGTTCTGGAACCTCTCTGCCCCTTCCACGTACATTCAAGGCAAAGAAAGAAGCAGCACGACTTCTTTCTGGGGTACGAAACAACTGCAGGTGGGCTAAAGCGACTTAAATAGTTGACATTTGCCGACTGAATGCATGAAAGGGTACCAGCTGATCCGTCAGCTGCTGCGAGCTGCCGCTGACATCGACTGATCTCGACAGCGTAGGCCTGCTTGAACCTCGCGGAGTGATACCTGTATGTATTCCTTGTTGCTGTCCTCTGCCGGCGTCCAAGCGTTGTCGTCGTTGTTGAGGCGAGCCTGGCGCGGCAGCCAGCGATTGTCGTAAAAGGACGTCGAGGCCGTGATTTGGTCGTCGCTGATCTTCCCCGACTCCATGCCCAGCGCCATGCTGCAGTGAAATGCTGACGGGAGAAGAGGGAGCAACGTCAGCTATGTTTGCATTGAATATAACTGAATATAACGGTTTAGCAGACATGAAAGAAAAGGCATGAGGGGCACAGAGCTCGAAAAAACAAGAGGCGTGAAGTTAAACTCAGGCAGACACAAAGAGAAAAGACAATGAGAGGCAGAAAGCAGCCCAACAGGTGAGTGAAGTTAAATTGAGGTTGAGTTAATTTATATTCTAAAAGAAAATAGTATGAGCCCGCTTCTGAGAAATCATGCTCTCTTAGGAGAGCGCAAAATAGGCTGAGAGGGGCGAGGGAGCGCTCCGAGATTGAAATAGCATTAAAGCAGGCACGGCTGAAGAGATCGAGAGGGTAAGAGGAGAGGAGGAAAAAGAAAAAAGATGAAGAGAGAAAGACGAGTGTCAGCAGAGATGACAGAGACGAAAGCGGTGAAAGAGAGAAAATCGAGTTGGGAATAAAAGCAGGTAAGCAAACCTACACTCTGTACACACAAATGCACGCACACGTGCGCTCTTAAAGTGATGGTGCACTCACAGTCGGAGACTTCTTTTTGTGTCATGTTGTAGCGGGCGGAGAAGCCGTCTTTGGCGACAGCCATGTCGGTGTGGAAGGAGAGGGACAGCAGGCCGGAGGACGATTGGATCTCTGGGGGGATCTTTGTCCCGCAGTACCGGCCAATCAGAGGAGCCACTGCACACACACGAAATTCATGTTTATACAGTCATATTGCAAAGAAATGATTTTAAAAGAAACATTCGTGCTGTTATTTTGAAAAACTCAACATTTACTGCTTTTTCTGTATGATGCTACATTCAAGGAAGGAAGAAAAATCAGAAAAAGCACGCACATGTGATAATTCCTATAAGATTAAAAAAAAGGAAATCCAGCACTGCAAAGACAGGTTTCCAGTGGTCATGCTGCTTCGGTAAGTGTTGTCTAATGACTCACAGCATGCCTCTCCTCCATCTCCCCTTCCTCCATTCATTCCTCTCTCCCTTAACTCTCCTGTCCATCCCTCCATCTGCCATGTGTGTGTCTCAGCCAGAACCCAGCAGGAGAGGGAATGGAATCCCTTGCTTTAATGCAAGCTGCACTGGGATCAGCTGCAGACAAGCACTCACACACGCATAGACACACACATGCGCGCACGCACTCACAAACATTAAGGATTACAACGGTCTCCAGACACAAAAATTCTTCACCCTTCCGCCTCGTCTCCCGTCCCTCTTTCACGCCCAAGGAAACTCAGGCTCACTGGAACTGGGTTACACTTTAATTTGCTCCTAATTCTCAACTTTGAATGGTATAAATTGTTTTCAGCTATCAAAGCTCCTAAATTCAAGGCTATAATTGGAATTTTAAATCCACTTGGATCCCTTCTTAGCGACTGAAAATGGAATAATTAGAGCAAATCCTTGGTTCCCCCCCCCCCCACCCTGCTTCATATTTTCAAAAAGAAAAGGAAAAAAAGAGAGAAGAAAAGGAACTCGGCAAAGCGAGAGGTGAGAAATGAACCACTCACCACTACTAATGTGGCTTTCATCAGCTACAGAGCAACTAGCATTACCCTATGGCGGTCACTATCAAAGCCCCTTGATAACATCCTCAAATGTTTTTCTCCCCCAAACCCCTCCCATTCCCACTTTCTGATCTCGGCTCTTTGCATACAAGCAGATACTCATCGTGGCCGTCACTCTCGCTCACCCTGGGGAGGAAGGAAGTGCTAGGTGATAAGGATGGAGGACAGGGAGGAAAGTACGAGGGGGGTTAGGAACGGGTTGTTATTATGGAGAGGGAAGAGAACCATGGGAACAGATTGGTCCTCAGGGGTGTCCAGTCCCCCCCCTCCCATGTAATGGGATGGACTGTACGGTAAGAGCTTACATCAAAGAGAGGGATGCCTGCACAGGAAATTGAAGGCTGCTATGCAGATTTCAGTGTAGGAATGTGCATGTGGAAATGTGGCTGTCCACGCACGTTAAAAGGTGAGGACAGGGTGTCTTTCCAGTGTGTCTACGCTCACGCTGAGATATTCCGACATCTGTTTGTGTGTGTCTGTGTGTGTCTGTGCGCTCACCTTGTGGCAGACCGTCCCACACGTCCAGCCAGTCGTACTTGCAGTCACCCTCTCCGACCAGCAGGGGGTCGTTCTCGAGATCGAAGGTCAGGAAGGTGAGCGTGATGTCCATGTGGGGCGGGGCAATGATCATGTAGGAGCATTCCAGATTGTGAGGGTATTTATCCGGGAACCCCGGGGACTCGATCATGCCGGTAGGGCTGGTGAAATTGCGGAAGCAGAATTCCGAGCCTAAGCAGACACACAAGGATAAGAGGATATTTAGAGTCGGGAGTGAAAAACAAAAACAAAAACCCATAATGGTCGCGTTACGAGCAGGAGCAATCGATCACGTGGCGGTATCTCATCTGACTTGCAGAAGGTGTTTCAGAAACTCATTCGTCACTGACAGCCCCGCTGGGATTTTACAGTAGCTGCGGTGGTGAAAGGACACGAACGTGCACGACTCGTGGCTGTAGATGGAGGAGGGAAAAAACCCAACAGAGCGAGCAAATGCTCAACTGGGCATTTCTAATTTTGCATCACGCAACGCAAGCAGGCTTAGAGCTCTTTTTTTGTGCATGCTCCCCTTAAATTCATACCACCTCTGTGCTCTCAAACAATGACAGTGCACTGCAAAACCCAGCCTTTACCTGAGCCCTTAAAAAATTCCACCTTTAAAGACGGAACCCTGCTTTAGAGCATATATTTAAAATTTTACCCTTTTTTGGGTCTCATTTGCACTCTGTGTGTGCGCGTGTCTTTCACTTTCTCTCGCACACCTCGCTCATGCATACCACAAAAGTTGTGTAATGGTTCTAAGTGGGCCCTTTGCGGCGGCTCCTCATTAGCTATGCAGATTTATGCGCCCTGGGCGGCTCACCTTGAGCGGCAGCAGCTGTGTGGCTCAGATCATCTACCCATCAGCCACTGCTCCGCGGTCCACTGGGCAGCCTGAGTCACGGCCGAGTGTTTATGGACCGGCACATCAATGAGGCGGGAGAGAGCTGACAATCCAGCACACACACACGCACACACACACACGGCAAATAGACAGGTCTTCACACAAATGTCACACGCGCTGCCTCATTCATAAGCTGTGTTTATTTTCCGAGCCTGAGTTCGCTCACCCTTTAAATAGTTCTATCTTTACAATGCAGGCTCCGTTCAGTCGTACATCTTTATGCATTTCTATTTTCATGCTCACCGGACACACACACATCCTCATGTGGCAACGCTGCAAAGATACGTGGGACAAATCGCAGCTCTTCCTCTAGAACTAAAGCGCACTTAAACTGGACATTGTGTGTTTTTTTTCTTTTTGCTACTTCTCTCCTGCTGAAATGACTCGTTGAAGGTAAATTCATTTAAAGACGCATTTAACTTCAGTTTCCTTTCCCAGACAAATGCGCCTGGTCGGTCACTACCAGCAAGGAAAAACAAGCCTAAGCTAGAAGCATTTTTCCCATCGTTGACTCCACTGGAAAGCTGGGAGGTCAGGTTGAAGAGGCTCACGGGAGGAGGCATCTGGTGGATTTCAAACCTGGGAAAGCGGCGCCGCATCCAGGCAAGCACTGCACTGTCTCAGGGAGCTGCCAGGGCTGCGTTTGATAACCAGATTCATATTCGTAGAGGCGGCGTTTAGGAGCACAGACGCGTTAGTGGAACATTCCTTCGGCAGCATTCCTCGGAGGCACCGGTTCTTATTATCAGGCGGCCCTATGAAAAGCTGAGGGGTCGACTGTGCTGCTCTGACCCCCCCCTCCCGGTGTCTACACTTGGTAATGGCAGAGAGCTGACCCTAATCAGCATAGAGACAGAGGGAGGAAAACCCAGGAGACGTATACCATATCTCTATTTGTATCCCCATTTTGTGAGAGATTCTTTATACCCCGTTTTCTCTCATTTCCTGCCAAAGCCTCACATTTTTAAAAAAAGTGCTTACATATATAGCTGAGTGCAATGATGCATATATCTTCCTATTGATTTACCTGGCACCAATACATTCATGTCACAGTTGACAGTTGAGATGTTGACAAAAAAAAAATGTATGAATCTTCCCCCCCACGCGTTAAAAGCAGGCATTCAACCCCTTGTGTCGACTCCCACACACACCGTTACATCAAAACACCCGTGGATCAGTTGCCTGGCTGCCTGTACGCACACACAAACACACACACAGAAGTAGGGATGCTGAAATGTGAGGGTAATTTACAGCCAAGATCTCCCCATCCCTTCAACCACTGACCTCAGCTCTGTGTGTTAAGTGTACAGTTATAATGTAGGAGTAAGCAGCATCAATCTCCATGTATCTGTAATGCGATCATAACGACAGCAAATGAACTGCGCAGTACGCATGAGTCACATCTCCTGCGAATGCTCCTCTTTGCATGTACGTTTTTGCTCACACGACCCGTTTCTTGCTGCCTGTTTTCCCTCAGTGTGTGCGTGCTTGAAGGTGTGTGTCTGCATGTGTGAGACCCAGTAACACACTGGCCTTGTTTCTCACTGGGTCACAGTGCAAAGCAAGTCTGCGGAGTCCTGCTGGTGAAATCTTCAATCTGAGCGCAGCTTGACTCCACCGCCCATCCAAACACGCCGTGTCTGTTACTCGAGGAGCTGTCGCCCTCGCGCGACGTCACGTGCCGATGCTCTGCCGAGTGTGCGCATATGCACCTTCTCTTTGCGTCACTGCTCATTAGCTCACAGTGTATGAACACGCCAAAAACAAGTCCCCCTCGCCCCTTTCTACCTCCCTCTGTCACCCCCTCATGTCTTAAAAACACACACACATGCCTGCGCACACACACGTGCCTGTCTGGTGCTTGCATCGCACCATGAGCTGCCATTTGGCGAGAGCTGTCTTCTGGCAAGGAGCGGGAGGTCATAGTGTGAGTGAGTGAGAGTGTGTGTCAGTGTGATTGGAGGTGGGGTGGGGGTAAGAGGGCGAGTTGCTGGGTAGAAACCACTCGATTCTTGCACATGAGTGCCTGATGTAGTAGCGGCAGCTCCACACGTTGTGTCAGGGCAACCCCTTTCCTCTCCTCCTCCACCCAGCGACGCGCCGGGCCTGTGTTCATTCACTCTTTCAACCCTCTGTCTCGCCTGGCGTCGACATACAACTCTAGCTGAGGGCTCACCTCTGCGTCTGCCGCACATCAAAACCTGCCTCACCCTCCTCTCTCTCACCTGCCTGTCTCCGCCTGACATACAGCTCACTCCTCGTATACAGTCGCGAGCAGATCTCTCGTGTAACCTCCCCACGCTTGAGTTCGGCTCACGGTTTCCATTGAAGAAAATCTCTCCCGAGGCATCTGGGGAAGGGCGGTGTACGTGCATGCCTGTGTAGATGTGTAGCGGAAGGGGCACGCTACACAAGGGTGTGGGGGGAAGTGTTGAAAACCCACAACAACAAAAACAACAACAACAACAACACTGTGAACAACTGGAAGACCCAAGAAAAGGAGAAACAGCATTCTTGGCATGCTGTGGTTTGACACTTTTATATATCCGGAGAGACAATTCGAGAGGAATGTTTCTTCTTAGACTGATGCCTCTGTTGTGTTGTTGTTGTTAAATGAATTACCATTATCAATTGTTTTTCATCTTCAGCACACACACACATACAAAAAAATGCAGATGCCAAAAAAAGCCCTCCTGCTGTTTGTGATCAAAGCCGTTCACGCGGTTGCTGATAATGTCTTGTTATTTCATTCCGGGTACGCGTTTTTCCTCATCGCTGATCAGTCTTAAGCGCTCTTGTTTTTTTTTTGTGCTCGATTTATTTATTCATGACTTTAATTCACCTTTTGCCGGTTAATTACGTGAGCGTGATTTCGGCAGTGGGATGGGGCTCATGGGTTTTTCAGGAATAAACAAGTTGCAATCAGCCGTAACAGCCATCACTGACGCGTCCAATCAGCATGATAGCATCAGAGAGACACGCAAGGCCAGTGTGTTATGTCTGGTACTTGGGCGGGGGTCCCTGCCGTAGGCTGCGCCCTCTTCCACCACCACCCGAACCCCCAGATGCCACAGAAGCGGTCAGCAGCGGTCATGGAGGAGACCCAATGCCCCAAGGTTCTCTATGCTCCCATCTTAACACTGGATTGGCTGCCACTGTTTTTCTGCCCCCACTGAACTACTGGTGGGCTTTGGGGAAGGGTGAAATGGGGGCTTCCATCATAAGTCTTCCCCTTGTAGCCGTGGTAACAGCATCAGCAGCACGTGACTTTGTGTGGGGTGGTAGTCAGGGCTGTATAAAGGGTTAAGCACGCATGAGTAGGACCAAAGTAGGCCACAACAATAAGGGGGAAGGGAGGGGGGCTGTGCACTTTCACTGTACAGTAGGATTAAGGCGTTTGTGCACTGTATGTGTGCGTGTGCATGAGTATAGTGGACTGAGGGATAGATGGAAGACCCTGGCTCTTCTTAGGACGTGAACCGAAGGGTGAAGGGTTATTTGGGACGGATGTAGAGCCAAAGGTCGACTTGTGATCCTCAACGCTGAAAGTGATTAGCTCTAACTGTGCTGTACCACGCCACTTACACACACATAAACCACACACAAACACACACAGTGGCAGTGGCACAAACAGATTGCTTGTCCAATTCAAAAAACCCCTGGAGTAGCTACAGTCACTGCTTATGTAATAAGGTTGAATGAACAAAACAAAAACAAGCCACAGTATCATTAGTCCAATGCAGAGAAAGCAGGGCAGGATATCTCAAACACACACACACACACACACACACACACACACACACACACACACGGACAGAGTCAAAACCAGACCTGCATTGTCTGACTTCCAGACACAGTGTGGTGGGGTCAGCCTCAGCTGTCTGTTTAAGATGGGGAGGAAGCTGAAGACACGCACACAAACACACACGTCTCCCAGCTGTTTGCACAGATTTCTATCTGTCAGGACACACCCTTTAAAAACACACACAGACCCATAAACACAACCTCCCAACCTCGACACTGTACACACAAACTGAGTTTTGTGCAGCTACATTAAAACAGACTGGACTAAAATTCATTTCTCCATCACCTCCCAAAAATAAAAGCGCGCAAAAATGCACAACGCCTAAATCCGTTAAGAATATTAAAAATAACGCTTGCACAATTGCCACTTCTCCTCTAGTAAGTAAACACATCTCAGCCTCGGATCTCTGTGTACCCGTCAGAAGTTGTAAGCTGTTTAGAGGGCCCGGGCCTGCCACGGTAAGACAAACAGCCATGATGAGAGAGCGTGCAGGCGCTGGGAACGCCGTAATTAACACATGGCCTCAATCACGCATCCTGAATTCATTTCCACTCTCTGACTCACTCCTTCTTTGTCAGTTTGTCTCCCTTAACCCCAATCATTTTCCCTCTCAGTTTGTCCCTCTCTCTCTACCTCTCTGTCTCACACACACACAAACATACGGGTCTCTCTTCCCGCCTCCACATACAAACATACATAGAGCCAGACAGAATCTCGCACAACAAGCTGAGTGGAACCACCCACACATGCAGCCAGCAGACACCTACATGTGCTCGCACAGTGACACCAGCTCTTACACCCCTGTATTTATACCAGGATCTTGTTAAATGCACGGCAACCGCATCCCCCCTCCACCACAATCCACCAGCCTTCGATCCATCTATGCGTGAGACAGATGCAGTCAGTTATACCGCCAGGGTCTGAGCTCGGTGTCCTCGGTAACATCAAATTTGGGTCACACTCATTTGACACAAAGCCAGGGACATTTCTTCAAAGGTGGGAGGTGAATTAACGAATTCTTTCTGTTTTCGCGGTGTTAAATTGAAAAGCATTTCCAGACCCAAATCAGGAGTTACCTTTAACTGCTGCAGAGACAATACGCTGGCAACTCGTACATAAATCTTGTTCCCCCCGAGGCCACCTGACCAATTCACCTCACCTCCTCCCACTATAACTCACACACACAAACACACAAGTGCCACTAAAACAATACTTCAACCTTGCCCGCAAAGCGCACTTCACCTCGTGCACTTTGACGACTTTTGAGAAAATTCCATTTCGCCACACGCTCGTCCCCATCACTCTCCTCGCCTCTGCCTCCGCTCATAAACCTTTGACCTTAAGTCAAACTCCCAAGTAGCCTCGGAGCTCTTTCCATTTTCCATCATCCCACAATAACCCTTCCCACACCCCAGTCTTCCTAACGGCCCCGGAGGAAGTGTATTCTTGCTTCATATAAGAACGCATTCCTCACGTGCTTTGAGGCAACTTAAAAGTTGTTGTTTTTTCCTCGCTCTGTAAGTTTTGCCTGCATTCCCGGTCCCCTCTGCTGAAGCAAATTACTGGGAAAGTGATGGGATGAGTGATTGCGGGTTTTGGGCCGCTAACATGAAGGCAAAGGAGGCGCATGATGACAAAAAACCATTAACTTGAGTGTTTTTGAGAAGGGGAGCCTTACGTTTGATGAAACATGTCCCACACATAAACTGTAACAAAATGATGCACACTGTTTTGTTTTGTTTTTTGTTGTTGTTTGTTTTGCTTTTCATGTAATATAAAATATTGCTTGAATTGCCCAAAAATATCTGCAGAAAAACAAGAAAATTAAGAAAAAACACGATGAACTGTGTGGCGTTGTTGACTTAATGTGGCACTAAACAGACCCAGCTTTAAGAACACAACCCGTTAATGCTTCCTTACCTGTTTTGAATATCTCGTAGCGCAAAGAGAAGCCGGCTCCCTGATGGGCGTAGTCAGAGACAAATCTGATTTGGAGGGATGGCCCAGATGAGATAATTGGCCCTGGGGCGATGTTGCTGCAGTGCCGCCCCAAAACATCGGCCGTCTCTGAAGTTCCATCGCGGATCTCTATGAAGTCGTATCTGAAAAGAATAAGAGAAATGAATTAGATTCTTTCCTGTTATGTTAAAATGTTCTCTTAAAAGCATTCCTTAAAAAAATCCTAGGATGCAGCATACTCAGAGTTTAATGCATCAGGAAGGGATTAAGAAAGGTAAAGAGATAAAAGGAGAAATGTAGAGGGGAGATAAATGTAGATAGTTATGGGGTTATGCAATCGGCACAGCTAATAAAAAACAGACAGGTGTGGATCTATTTACCGTCAGAGTTCAGCCTCAGGACAGAATACACAGAGCGAAATAGCACAACACAACTTCAAGACACAAATAAACATCTCTGCCACACCTCATATGTGCTGCTTCCCCTCAGCTGTATTCAATAAATTTAGCTCTTATGACCCAGTTCTGCTTGAGACAACAAGCTCAGATCCCTCTGACATCAGCTCGAGGTTAGCTCCCGCCATTTTACCAAATCTTGGATAACAGGAAAGAAAATGAAGAGAGGGCTGCGTTTGAGCAGAACGTAATTGAACAAGTGGCTGCAATCTGAGGGTGAAGACTGGGGCAAATGGATGGATTTGTTAATAAGAGGCGCAAAAATAGGCAGGAGCTCATGAAATAGTAAAACGGTGAAGGCTGGGGGGGATGATGACATTAAGGTGAAGGAGCAGAGAGTAAAATTGGTCCAAAGAAATGCACAGGCACCTTGCTTATTAGCTTACACATGCTTGAGCTCTTGGCTCATTTTGACCTTTGACTAGCTAACTGACCCTGAATGATAAAAGCAAATTCTCAACTGGCAGGCTACTACGCATGTGTGTGTGTGTGTGTGTGTGTGTGTGTGTGTGTGTGTGTGTGTGTGTGTGTGTGTGTGTGTGTGAAAAACACACACAAAGAGGCAGCCCAACCGATTGATCCAAAATTAACCCCGAGTGTCACTCCTGTGCCATTATTAGACATAAGCGGCGACACAGAGTCACAGAGTTCAGTCAAAAGAAGATTGTTATTTCCATCCGTCTGTCCTGGGAGCAACAAGACCCACCGCGATGATCATGTGGGGTATAGGATGAAAGAAGAAGCCGGCTTGGAGGTGGGTTGCAAAGTGGCTTGCAGATGCACCACAGCTGCAGGCTGATATTTAGTATCTGTTTCCCTTTAAGGAAAATACTACATGGATGGATTTTACAGCATCAAAGTTTTCCAAATTTCCACTTTTGCACTTGTTTTCCACAAGGACACAAAGTTTAATGCAGCTATGTAGCCTGTAAGAGATAACACACATAAAATATGGATGTAAAGATTTTTCACTGATATTCATGTAGGCAAAAAAAGTCTATGAATGGTAGACTAATTTGGTCTCCTTAGCTCCCTTAACGGCTAGCGAATACTACGCAGTGTATGAAAACACAGCCCTGCCTTGGACAGCCATCATTAAATTATATCATAGCTCTGCTGATATGATAAAGATGGAGCTAGTTCATGTTTTGGAGCTGAAAGTGAATCACCAGGTTTCAGGATAGTAATTTTGGGTTGTGTGAATACTGGAAGGTGTGGAAATCTCCGTGATTTTTGCTTGTTTCTAACTCAGTGCTGGATTACTGTTTTAAAGCAAGTTTCAATCATTTTCATCCAAATAGTGTCTGAGAGGAATCTGCACTTTTCTATCTCTTATATTCTCTTAAGCATGAGCTTGTTTTGCTGCTGTATGAGTACAAGATTTGTGTTGTTATTGCATTGCAAGTTGTTGCAACTGTGAATAATTTCCTTGTAATTTTATAATCTATCATGATACTCAATCGTGTTTCTCTCTACAAGTGTCTTTACCACACACACACACTAAACACAAAACACTGGGTTTCCCAATGTAGCTGACTGCATTGCTGCAGGCGTCCTGCAGCTACACCCTTCAAACATACAGGCATGCAAAACGCACTTGCTTCAATTAGTTTGTGTAACAAAGCTGTCACAAAACAACAGGGCTGCTGTTGTCTCGCTAATTAGCGTGACGGGTTGTTTGATGTTAAAAAATCGTCGCAGATGACTCCGGGTTTTGGAGCCGCCTTCAAACCCAGCATCTCGCCAATGTCCCGAACAGGTAAGCGCTTTCCCCCCCGCGACTTCTCTACAATGAAAAGCGTTCAGAAGAGATGAGACAAACCAATCAGCTCAAGGCTGTGTTTCTTTGTGGAATCTCAGCACTAAGACTGCTTTTGTGCTGCCTGCTTGGAATAAAACCTGGATTAAGTAGAGTCACTAAGCCTCTTTTTTGGCTATCGCATTCCTGCAGTGTATTGATTCCTATACAGAGCATTCAAGCTAAGACTGCTGATGGAGGGATAATCCCAACCATATTAATCTAGGTCAGAGTGGTACATGCACAGGTGAGGCTCGAAGTGTGAAAATGCTGCAATGAGCCTGCAATATCGCCACATGAAAGCATCTGACCAACAAAAAGAACGTACAGGACGAGGCGAGTTAATTAAACCAAAAAAAAAAAAAAGAGTACATAGGACATGCACTTTGGGAAATAAAGGAATCTCAGGTTTGATTTGGCCTTGGGAAGATTTTCAGGTCATGGTTTCAGAGAATATTTTAAAGCCGAGATGAAGGTAAGAAGGTTTATATATGAGGCAAAGGAGGGTTTAACGAAAACAGTGCCAGAGTTGGATTAGGGGGAAACTGCAAGACACAGTTTCTGAAGCCTGATCCGTTTACTCTGGTCGCAGCCAGTTGATGGGTTTGTGGACTTGCAGCTTTTTCATTATGTTCATTTCAAGGCTAGTTGTTGGCTTCCGCAGAACTTTTCACACAGCTATGTTACCTACAGGAAGGTGTTTAGCTAAAACTGTACTGACACACCTGTTAGCTTGGTTGGATTGAGGTGCGATCACATTCATGCCACGAACAAACTGCTCTGGAGTTAATTTAGAACCCCACCAAGACCACCTCCTCCAAAGGGTCTCGGTTTTGGTCTGAACTTGAGTGGAATTACTGTGTCCACTTCTGCACAGGTGAACCAGAGTCTAATTTAAACCAACCAAACACGGCTGGTGTGAAAGCAGCCTTAGGCTAAATAGCATGATAGCCTGATATTGCTACACCTCCTGAACCGGTTTCAACAGTTTCACTCTCTCTGCCTCTCTCTTACCAATTTTTATTGTTATTTTTTTAAAAATTCATAAATCTTAAAGTTTCAAAGGTGCACTGCGACATGTTTCAGTCTTCCTGCACGCTCCTCCAGTCTAAGCTTGTGATGACGACTGGGGTTCAAGCCAATCTGCACAAAAGAAGGCCTGAAGAGCTCTCCTCCTAGTAAGTAAAGAAGCTGTTGTCCAATACTCTTATACGTGTCTTGGTTGTAATCCTGCATTACAGAGGCGATCGTAGAGGCTTTAGTGGCAGGCTCCAACTGTGAGTCTGTGAGAGCCGCGGCCAACCCTTAAGTACGCCTGCTTAGGGCTGTTACTGACACATGCTTTAGGGAAAACACACACTCAAAACATGTGCCAACAAACACACAAAGACAGACGCGTACACAGACACATGCCGCATAGACAAGCACATGCGTGCGCGTACACAGTCGATGCTGCATCACCAACGCCGAGGATAAAAGGCCCGCGAAGGAGCTGAGAGCCTAATTAGGTTTTAATTGATTTTGGAGTGGGTCTCTATCCTTCCCTCCCCTCTCCCTCTCTCCTGTCGTGGATTAGCGTCAGTGAGTGAGTGTTCCTCAGATGTGATTATTGACCTGTTCGCTCAGCCTCTCCCCAGGCTCTGATGAATACTTGCATGAGGACCTGACGTGTGAGAGCCCACTGTCTGTCTCTCCCAAGCACACACTTGATTGCATTCCAGGACACTGCGCAGACACACACATAAATCATTTGCACATGCGCACTCGCACATCTGCGCCCATGAAGGTACGCATTAGCGCCGCATCCCGCTCTCTCACACACACACGGAAGCAGAAAGCCCCCATCCAGATCCAGATTCCTCTAGGAATTGTTTTGATTCAAACTCCGCCTTTCTGTCTGACACCATCCATCCTCAACTTTCCGTCTGTCTGGTGGTCTGTCTAGGTCTGCACGACCAGCCCTGTGTTAGGGAACCATTATGGGGGGCAGCAGTTTCGACCTCCCTCATTTCCCCTATAGAATATAGCTGGAACAGAGGGAGAAGGTTAAAGAAACTAAAAACCCTTAAAGGCCAGTAATTCTGCACCAGCCCAGACACGTCTTCTCTTCCTCTGATCTCATATATCACGACACCCCTGTGCCTTTCACACATTTTGCTGTTTGCTGGGGACCAGGGACATTTCCTGCAGGCAGCAGTGCCTCAGTACAACCAAACGCAGGCCCAAAGCGAGTATACATACACACCACACACAGCAGAAACTGTAAAAATAGGCTACAAAAAAATCGAGAAACCACTAAAGACGAAACTGGTACGAGCAGTACTGGTTTCTTTTAAGAGATGCCAAATTGGGTGCTGACGGTATCGTAAACAATGAAGCTGCTCTGGAAGATTACTATACATGATGACACTTTATCTAAATTACATCCTTTATGAGGTTTACGTAGCAAAGATTTATTTATTGTCACATATTTGACAATAATCAGTCCCATTAAACAATGCGAGCTGTGCTTGTATGGCACCTTTTGGCCTTACTAGAGGAGAGTAGTAGAATGAGCACTATTTATGTGAAGGGGCAGATTTAACAACCTACCTCGCGAAGAGTCGACGGTCCGCCGTATTCGCTATCATCGCCCATCATTTAGCAGGTGTTACTGTGAAATCTGGGAACTTCTCAAAGCCAACATTAATCTTGATGTGTTCATTTAGGCAGATCTTCTAAGCAGGAGCTTGTGGAGAGATATGAGGTTGCAAGCCTTTGTTAGGTGTTAAGTCTTTTTGCAGAGCACTGCTTGCTTATATATTTATAGGCCTTTTATGCCTCTGTGGCCTTACTAACCCTGCTAGTGGTCACTATGCAATAATGTGCAGTCAGTCCTGTCATTCCCCTTTAGGGATCTGCTATATACATTTACAGTCCTTGCTGGTACCGTCCTCCTGCATCTTTTGTGAAATCAGCACATGAGTTCTCATCTAACCACCCTTCTGTAAAAGAGCTAGCTTTGTGTATGTGTTTCATTTAGTTTATTCTCAGTGCCTACACAAAGCATTCTCTGGGAACTTCAGCACTATGTAAGAGATCAACACGTAATTTGCCACAGGTGCGTCACTGTCTCCTTGATTTATTTTGTTTATGCTGGTAAAAGGGGAACAGCTGTTCTCGAGCATCAGGAAATCAAACTTGGCCGTACCCTCAGACACTCGGGGCCGTCGGCTGAAATGATTTCCCCCCTTCCTGTTGCCTGTGTTTCTCCACCCGTTTTTTCTCCTTCTCAGAGCTCACAGAAACCTCAAGACCCCCATCCAGTAAACAATGAGGCGCTGTCTTTGGCTTTCTTTCGTCCACCTCGCCGCGATTTACACAAGCAGAGGCAGAAATTAAGCAAAGGCACACACACCCAGATATTCACATATCTGAACACACACTCCCTCCCACCCGCAAAGGGGACTCTAATAAGCCATAAGTGCCTCTGAAATATTAACTAGATGCTGCGAGCGAAATCCCAGCAGATCCGCGGGGGCCTGCCATCTTCAATCTAGCCCCCTCCAAAAAACAAACAGCACTTCTCCTTCTCATCTCCTCATGCCTCGCCGCCCTCCCCCTTGCTGTCCATCACGAGTTCATGCTTACAGATGACTCGGGCCAAACCACTGACCACAGACCGTCTAGGCTCAGCCCCAGACCTTCTAGTGCAGCATCGATCGGAAGCATCAAACTATAAACGCTGTCTGCACTGAAGCCGTGACCCTGCTGACTCTCGCTGGACGCGTTTCACCTCTATCGAAGCATGTTGAACGTTGTGCTTTCCTCGCGCCGCGGCGGAGTTCATCAACTCTGATTACATTTGTGACAGATGAATACAGAGACAACAGTGCTGCAGCTGCACCGGGCTATCCTAATCACATGCTGGGTTTTTACGGTTAATTGTACCAGTTAGCCATTATATCATCATTAAATCCCGGCAGCTGTGTTGACTGCTGGACGCTGATGACCATGATTGTGTCCTAACTGTAGGCCAAATGCCAGATGTTGACAGATGTGATCCTGGAACAACTCCCTCCTTTAGCCATGACCTCTGGGAGCTCGTCTGTCCTTCCTTTCATCCTCAGCCATCATCCTTCCCTTTCCCTTTTTGCGCCTTCTTTACTTTCCTTCCCCTCTGGTATTGCTGATCATTTATAGATTTCCCATTACAAGCGGAATACAGACATTGATCCCACCCCTCCCTCGAGCTCTAGCAAAAAGGCGATATCATGCATAGAAACACAGAGCTGGTACGTGTGTTGGTGGCACTTCTCGCTGTGGCCAGACATGTCACAAGCCCCGGGGGGTGGGGATGGGTGTGGGGGGTGTCTAGCTGTGTGTCTGAAGAGTTATAAAGTTATATAATAAAATCTTTCCACCTCAGGCAGACTGCATTCAATAACAAATAACCAAATAAAAGTGAGAAAATAAAAACCGGGAAAAAGTGCAAGAAATGGATCTTCTTGAATGACTGTTTTTGTGTCTGTGTGTGTGTCTGTGTGTGCGCGTGCACCCACCCGTTTCAATGTTTAATTCAAGTGCATAAAAATAAAACACCTCCTTGAGCGGGAGCGAGAGGGAGAGAGGAAGAACAAAGGGAGAGATGGAGGGAAGGAAAAAATCGGAGGAGGGAGACGTCGAGAAAGAGAGCTGGAGAGAAACTCTCTCTCTCCCCTTCCTCGACTCCTGGTATATCACTAGGTAGCATCCTGGGGCTTGGTGATGGCAGATTGCATTAGAGATATGGGCCTGATATTTCATCTAGCCTTTATTACATTTAGTTCGCATCAATCGGCTGGCAGCCTGGAGGTAAGAGCTATTTGGCACATGGCCGGACTCCCCCTGAAATGAAATCCTGAATTAAAGTGCCACCTCAGACATGGAGCGCCTGCATAAGGCTCACGATTTGATTGCTGCAGTCGAGCCGGTGTTTGGCTTCGTTACATCGCACGAGTACTGACTGTTTGAACCCGCCGAGGGAAAATCACCAGCTGGCAGGGGATATTAGCGTTCAGAAGCCTTGCCTGAGCTGACCAAGCACTTTTCTCAGTCTTATAAAGGCCTAAAGTGCCTTGGTATGGGGTGGGGGTGGCGGTGGTGAGGTGATGACTGATGAGCACTTTTACACCGACAGGTTGCGTGCTTAATAGCGCACGTGCATGCGTGCTTTATAAGCATATCCAAAAACATATGTTCAGCCTTTCATGTGACCATTTTCCCCCCGTTTCCTGCGTGCTTCCATGATCAGCAGTCCAGACACCACAGCCCTGCGTCTTTCAGGTAACACCGCTTCGGTTTTCTGCTCTGCCATCTCTGTAATCCCACCTGTCACGCAGATTTTCAGCCCCGGCCGAGATACCGAGCCCTTCCCTCCTCCTGGAAAGCCCTCTGGCTCCCCTTGCCCTAACCTCGCAGAGAGGACCGTGAAAACATGCAAAAATCTCCTCTCTGCTCACTCTCTCACACCGCCATGCCTAATCATACAGGCAAGAAAAGGAAGCAACCCGTAACAGCGCTACAGGGCCTGGATCAATCCGTGTAAAAAAGAAAAAAAAAAGAAAAGCATAACACGGGATGGAGAGAGGAGGATTATCAAGCCCTATTTTGCTGTTTTCTGTGCCTTAAAGGGTTCTCTACAAAACACAGAAGGGCACACTGGTGTTCAAGTTGATGCATAAAAACATGTTGGCAATATTCCCTATTTCTTTCCAAACTGGGGGGTGGGGGTCACCAGAGGTGTGATGGATAGAGAGGGATGCTAACCGTGCAAACTTGCAAAACGTGCTTGCACAGTTACTCACTCATAAACGCCCACTCACACTCACACACTCATACATACAGGATGAAGGGAGACTGAGTGGGAGTGTGTGTTAGAGGGCACGCCGAGGCCTTGTCCCCTTCAGGCGTGTGTTAAAAAAAAAAGTTAAAAAAAACCCCATCCTAATAAGATTGTCTGTACCGAAGGGAAAAAAAAGAAGAAGTAGAAGAAGGGGGTATTTCAGTTTCTCTTCCTCCTCCCTCAGCCTCCTCCTGCCCTGCATGCCTTGGGCTGTGAGAAACTGCCTGACACACTGCTTATCAACAGCTGAGGCATCCCTCCCTCCCTCTCTACCAGTCCAGCAGGAAGTGCGGGCACGCCGCATTGCCGACACAGCGATGCTGGTGTCAAAGCGGAGAGGCGCTTTAGTGCAAAACACGACGGAAACCTGGAGTTTCAAAGGCGGCGACATCAAAATAACATTTCAAGTTCAATGCCGTTGCGGCGCTACCGTGCGAAAAGAACCCGTCAAATATTACAAAACATTTTCCAACCAAAACGGCCATTCATGCGCTCATGAAAGCAACGGTTTTTTTTATTTTGGTTTGGTTTTTCTTCCCTTCTCCCAGCCAGACAAAGCACTTTGTAGACGAACAATGCAAAAAATAAATAAAATAAATGCAAAAAAAACCCATTATTAATTCTTCAATTTACCGAGTGGAGAAGAGAGAGAAAGTGCACTGATAAACTGACCAAATGGACTCATCGTTTGACCAAAATTGGTTGTATATAAAACTGAATTAAACAGTAGAGACTGGGAGCTTTTTCCACCCTCCCGCTACTGTCTTCCTCTGAGGTCATAGACAATAGAAGACCATATGATTTGGATTATTTATGTCTCTGAGAAAGGAAACTGACCAACTCGCTCATATCGAGATAAACAGCTGGGTCTCATTCCCTTCTATTACTTCTTAAAGCCTCCCCTGTTTATTCTCTCTCGGCCCACCCTCCAATCTCTGACTTCAAAATACATCATGATTCATTTTCTTACATCCTATCTTATCATTCTGTCTTTACTGCCCAAAAGCAGACGCCGACTTCCAAATATTGCTTGGCATTTGATTATCAGATGGAGGGGGGATTAGAGCTTTATAGTCTGGGTAATGCTGGCTGATGCCTTCAAAAGTAAATTTCAAATTTTTACATCTGTCAAAAATCTTCCCGAGTAGTCTGCTGTTCTTCAGAAGGTTAAAAACCTCACCTTATATGGTTCTTAGCAGGATAAAACACAAATACATCCTGGCTGACAACGCTTGTTTTTTAAAGCTTAACCAGCGGAAATAACACAGGAACTTATTATTAAACTATCTGAATCATTCTTTCCATTTGGGTTTTATTGTTTTATTGCGACCTGTTTTTCCTCGTCTGTATTCAAGAGTGTGTGAAAGAAGCAGAAAACCTTGGGATGTGGAAATGAGCAGCATTTCCTGTCCTCTAAAACACAGAGGGTTGATATTGCAGCTGATGTGCCCTTGAGCAAGGAATTTAACCCCCATAACTGCCTGGGAGAAGGCGACTAGCATCCAGGACAAAATGAGTTTAATGGTTATGTGCTTCTACATGGAGCTTATGTGCTTTCCATTTTCTGAATAAATAATTATGTCAGAAAATATAAAAAGAAAACCACAGTCTACCTAATGGTCTGCTATTCACAGGAAGCCTGCAATCTGCAATTAAAATTTCCTTTGCGATTGACCTGTTGTGGTCAAAATGTGGATTACGTTTCAGCAGCCTGGAATTGGGCCAAACCACCCGGCACTGAATTATAACAGTATGTAAAAATCTGTGCGCCTCAACTGGAAATTACTTGTTTGAGATACGGATGCTTTCGCAGCATACTAATGAACGTGTCAACATGAATCATCATTCAGCCACAATAATAGCACACCATCTTACTGGTGAAGCCAATTTTCCCCTGACAGAAAAGAGTGGGTTTTATGGACTGCACCATTATGACCCGAATCCAGCTCCTTCCCCCCTCCCCGGCCTTCCCGTCTTACTTGCAGTCGAGCCTCTCGATCTCAAAGTGGGGGTTGAAGTTGAGGACGATGCGCTGCGAGGGCTCTGGCGCCGTGATGATCCAGTGGCAGTTCTGGTGTGGGGGGTACTCCAGAGGATAGCCAGGGGAGGTGATATAACCGGCCTCGCTGGCATCTAGCAAACCTCCGCACTCCGGCGCTGTGTAAGAGACAGAAAGGTGAGTTAGAAGGTGCTGGGAGGTACTGACTATAAAGCAGGCGAAGAGGAGCGGTTAAAAATGTTTTATGCATGTTTTTATTTTAAACATAATTTGATGCATTTCTACACAGCGTCATTTGCAGGGGCAGACTCATTTAAAGCACTGAAAAATAATAAATAAATAATAAAAAAGATTGAGGAAATGATGCGCTCCCCTAGTGCAGCATCTCAGTGGGCGCCCCTTCATTTACCTTGCTTCTCTATATGAAGATGTGATGAGCAACAAATGAACAGTAAAACAAAAGAAAGCAATTTAGGCTGTCAGTTAGGAGGAAATTGGAAAAACTTCTCCATTGTGGATTCTCAATGCAAGCAGCGCCACATGGGTAAGCTATTAAAACAATAAAAGATCATTACTGTTGCATTTGGTGAAAGCGCGCACACACACACACAGAGAAACACACCAAGCCTTTTTCACCCTCTTCCACACCCAGGCTCTTATCTCCCTACTCCCCCATAGGGAGCGTTCTCCAAGTGTAATTGTTGCTCCTGCAAGCCAATCTGCAAACATTAGGACACATTCCCTGATCCTATCACGCTCTCCCAGGAACAATAGCTTGCCAATAGCGTAGCTCTGCAGGCTTAGACAGGAAGTGACACGCAGACGGCCTGTCTAGCTAGGTTCTGGGGTTCACCCCTACTCTGTAATGAAAAGCTAACGCGCTAACAAAAGACCCCATTCTCTGATTTCGCCCCGTGAGCCACGGCGGCTCTCGCTCTCTCCGTTATCTCCCACAAACATGCTAAACACATAAACTCACATGCACATACAAAAGAAACATATACGAGTATTCTGCACACATCCACGCACAAAGCCCGGCAGCCTTGTGCATATTGGTTCTTTATTAATCTTACTCTGCAACAGATTTGAGATATTATCAATTTTAGAGAAAAAAAAAAAAACAGGGGCACCACGACAACAGCAGGAGCTAGCTTAGCTCAGATGGTCCCAACCTTTTTCATTTGATGTACCACCACAGCTCTAAGATTAATCCAAACTGCTTTCATCCACAATGGTTCTAATGTTTTATTTTATGATTACTGATCAATTTTACCTGTTAAATCTTTTAAAATTCTGTTTGGATAGCATAGTGCTAGCTAACAACTTTAGCTTTTCACCATACTTTTAGCTAACGTTTTTATCCATTGTTTTAACTTCCTATTGTAACACTTTGTACATACATTTTACTTTTATTTAACTTCATGTTTGCTTTTACTTCTAACGATAATCTTTCATATTTACTTATCTATTTTCTGTGTTGATTTTTACCGGTTACCCATTACTTTAAGAAGTTACTGCTCGGGTCGGTTCAATTCTTACTCTTTTTGGATTTTCTTATTAGTTGAGCTAATCTTTTCATGTGCCTGCTGGTTATGGAGAGAAGCACCAAAGACATAATCAAAGAGAGACGTTCAGATAGTGAAAAGAGACAAAGAATCCTAAATTGAAATCTATGGAAGAACCGCAGAAGTATATCTTCCAAGGGATAGAAAAAAAATAGACTAGGATAGACTCTTTAAAAATGTATTTTAGGGAAAAGTCATGACTTGTTAAGCGTTTCTTTAAGATTTGACTGATTCTTTCCATTCAGTTCTTTTTGTCCTGGTGAAAGTTAATTTAGATAATTCTTCTAGAAGGACCTGAAGTACACTCTGGGCTAACTGTATCCCTGTTTGGCAATCCCTTGTTTAGCTTATGTTTGCTGATCCTCCAGTGAGATCTTTAATAACCAACACGATTTTGAACGCAACAACAGACAAATCCTGTTTCACTACAGTAGCGGACGTTCATAGGAATACATATGAGGAAGGAAAGGAGCTGAGACAGGAACATGAATCATATGGCATTAACAATGTGTCACTAAACGTTGGCCTTAACCACTCAGCTACTGGAATGAATCCATTATTGACATAAATGGGTTGATATTTTTGCCTGTTTCTTTCAAATTTCTGTGAAAGCACCAATAAAGGAAACAGAAGGAAAGATAAGGGGGGAAAAAAACAGCACCAAAGGCTTGAAGTGTAATAGACCCTTCAAGTGTTGACATTTCCACCGCCTATTGTGCTTAAAAGGCACACTTAGATTCTCTGACATTTGATAGAGCTGCGATGGCTTCCTTACTTTGTTACTGGAGAGGAGCAACGCCCACGCTCACATCAGGCACACGCACACACACAGAGCTGCCGGTGATTTCATGGGAGCGCATGACTCCAGCCGCCCACATTGCGTACGCACAGATACAAACTACTGCACAAATATACACACACGCAATTTTAGCCATAAGTGCACACAGGAATACATGCTTTAACGCACGCCCACGCGTTTAGGTGCACGTATAAATACACGGAAACACAGAGAGCCACTGCACAATGTTCAAAGGACCACCCACACACACACACAAACTCACTTCCAAAAACACGCAGAGGGCCTGTCAATCACAGGAGGGAGGAAAAAAATCACTAACTGAAATTTTTCAAAAAGATAGCAGGGATAGGAAAGAATGACAAAGACAGACAGAAAGACCGAGACACACACACACACACACACATAGACACACACATGCACAGACATCTCTTTATCTGCCGCGGCTGTGCAGACAGACAGTCATTGTTGGGAAGCCTATGGAGGGGACGGTGTGCAAGAGGCTATCAGCGCGCAGAGCCTCGGCAGATTAAGTTGTTTGGGGAGAATCCTGCAGCCTCAACACTTTTTTTCCTCTGAGCTGCCCATTCAGTGGCCTCCAAAGGAGGATGAAGAGGAGGGATGCAGGAGAAATGACAGAATGAGTGGGAAGAGAAGGGGGGATGAAAGGATTACAGTAGGAAAGGAAAATGGGAGATGTGACAGAGAGGATGAGGGTGAAGAAAGAGGATGAAGAAGAGCAGAGGGTTGTGAGGAAGGGTGAAGGATTGATGGCGAGGTGATGGATAAAACACGGATTGAGAAAGAAGGGGAAAGATTGATCGGAGGGGGGGTGAAGGCGGCAGGCTGGGTTGATTCATGATGGGCGGTGGTGAGCACATAGGTGGGAAGAGCGAGGGAGAGGAGTGACAGGCGCGGGGAGAGGGAGGAGGCGACAAAAGGTGATGAGGAAGGGGAAAAAAATACAGGCAGCCGAGGAGGAGAGAGAAAAGATGGAGAAAGGAGCGGGTGCGTGTGTGCAGCGCAAAAGAGCCTGACGAGCCTCATTAAGACATGCCTGCTATCCGGTGCTGTCCTGCAGATCCCGACCCCCAGGGGGAAACCTCTGTCAGTCACCTCTCACACACACACACACACACACACACACACATGCACTGGCAAACATGCGTGTGTGCAGTTTGGTGGGTGTTTGTTTGCGGCTGATGAGAAAAAAATTAAATAGAAGAAGGAAAGTGACAGATGTGTGTGTATTCTCTTCTAATTTTTTGAATAGCTCGCCATTATGAGGATGCTTATATGGTACAAATGTGTGTGTGTTTCACTTTAAAGCAGAATGTTTGGGTGTGAACAGAACTTGTGGTGCTGGATGAGTAACAGAGGGGAAGCACTCAGGAGCTGCCAGCGAGCTCCACGAATTACACTGTCTCTTCTACTAGAGCAGCCCATCTGTCTGCACACAAACACTCACACACAAAGTGCTGCATATGTCCCTACCATGCATGGACCAAGGCCCTATTACAATGAACAATGCCACTTTTATGCATGTGTGAGTCTTAAGAGTATGTTTGCAGAGCTGCGTTTTGAGTGGATGGAACTGAAATCCAAAAGACATAAAGCACAGCGCAGACTGTATCAATGAAATTAATGACTTTTGTGTGAGTGTGAGCGCGCATTTCTTTTTTAGTCGCTCCTGAGACGTCTTCGCATCCAATGCGATTGCCTTTATCTTCATTATCTGAGAAAATGTGCATACGTCTGCATGTCTTAGCTCAGGTTTCTGCAGCATGTGTGAGTTCGGCTGCACGTCCCGCCGCTCTTATTTCTATTAGCTGCCTTATCGGGGAGGCACGGCGTCACGCTCTGGGATAAGCCGCGAGTGCGAGGAGAGGCGCTGATAAATCCCTCCATCATTCCTAGTGTCTCTCGTCCCGTCCCTTGCGCCTGCTCCCTCCCCGCTTCCCCACCTTAATTAAAAAGTGCTATCACCCAGAGTGAGGGAATACGAGGGGAGTGAGTGGGCAGCACTCATGCATTCAGACATGGAGGGAGGGAGATGAAGAGGTGGGGACCTGCTTTAAGACCTTTTAGGTCAAACCAGTGTGCGCCTCAGCAGCAGGGAGCGTGGCCCACCCAGTCATAGATGGTTGAGTTTAGTCAATATGCTGGTTTCAAATGTTTCTTGTTGCCGTATTCAAAATAAAAGCGTTAAGAGAGAGAGACTCATGCTTTCTCTCGCCAGGTACTCCGACTTCCCCCCTCAGTCAAAAGACACATGTTAGGCTAATCGGTGAGTCCAAATTGGCCATGGATGTGATGCAGGTAAAGTGTACAGGTGTATGCATGCAAGGAAACAGCAAGATTGTTAATAGACCAGAAATATAAAAATAATGAGACAAGAACTGTTGCACTTCTATCATCCAGCTGGTTCTTTATTTCTTATTCCACGTTCATATTAGTTTAATTAACCAATAACTTTATTTCAGAAAGACATTTGAGACTCATTTCACTTTTTTTATGCTCTGTTCTTGTCGTCGTTTCCTTTCAGATTGAGGAGTCTGTAGAAATAAACCTGAGGATTACAGTTTAACGCCTTTATTCATTCCCTGCATTCTGATTGGACGCCCATAACATTTTCTTGTTCCTGTCAGGGGGGGCTGTGTCTGTGCTTGTGAACATAAAACAAGCATAGAAATCTCTCCCCTCACTTACACAACGCTGCGTCAAATTTACATCTAAAATCAAATACGCTGTAGCTAAACGACGGCGTTCCGCTGAAAGCTGAGCCTGATTTCAGTGGTCACTAGCATGCATTGATGCTTAGGTGGATTTGAGCTTGTGAAACCTGACCAAAAGCAAATAACAGTCGGCTCCAAGAAACGCAACAGTTGCTGACAATGGCTTTTTTGTTAAACACTGTTAACTGTGTTTAAAGGGGGATTATTTCTTTTAAGAACTAACAAAAGCCACATCAAAAGCAGATAATATCCCCAAATCCTCTTTGCCTCCCTTTTCTTTCTCCTTCTCTACTCCTCCCTCCCTAACAGGATAAGTGCCCCACGTTAATCAGCTAAATGCACAGCGCTGGCCATTCCGATCAATGGATCAATGGATCAATCGAGTAAACAGATGGTCACTGGTGCCTTCAGCAGGAGGTGGGTGGAGGGGGGGGGGGGGGGGGTAATGGTGTGGGCCTAATCCTAAACGCTACCTGGCTACTGTATCACGTCTCCTTCTCCCCCCACCGGTGCACCCCCTCGGCTCTGCGCGCCAGTGTCAAACCTGCACCACCGAAGCACTTTTCACAAAAGATTTTCCCCGTCTAAGGTGGAGCGAGCCTACATCAGCAAGGGAAAGCTGTGAAGAATTGAGCTTTGCTGCAGGAGTCTTGGTGATTTGTTAGCACCCTCTACCCCCCACCTTGCAGAGTGTTACCTTGCAGTGGAACTGACTGCTTAAAAAAAAGGAAGGAAAAAAAAAAGTAACCTCTTTTTGGGTGAATTACACTTCTTACAAAAAAGGCAGTTTCTTCTCTTTAAATTTACACTCCTGAACTGCTTCCTTCTTTTCAGAACCCGCGGTTTGAATTGCAGTAGATTCTAAAACACCCTGCCTCTTGACAAAGCTGACCCCCTATGGCTCCCTACCTAAAAACCCAGTCCCCGAGCGCCCGCTAAGATCCCCCCCATGTGCAGCTAATGCGACAGACTGAAAAGACCCAGCTCTGTTTTATTTATGGGGGTCTTGTATTTAATTTCACCCTGAGTGTGGTGAGCTGTTCAAGGGCTTTGTGCGAGCCTGTGACTCTCATACCTGACTGGTATTGAACGGGCCGCTGGGTTTGTCTTTGGCTATGAATGCTAAGAGAGGTGACCTTGTTTTTTTCAGATTAAAGTACAGAGAAATGCAAAGGATCCTAGACGAGAGGAGAAGACAAGAGGCAAAGGGGTGAAGGGGGAGAAAAGAAAAAAACATGAATAACATAAACATAAAATTTACTAAGTTCTTTTCACCCTGGAGCTGATATTATTAAATAATAGAAATCCAACTTCTAAAGAAGTCAATACCATGAATGGAGAGGATGCACAGCCGCCCGCTCAATAAACATGCAAATGAGCTGCTTAATGGCTTGAATATTAATGCTTGTGGTAAGGAGTAATTAATGCACATGTCAGCGAGTCAAACTATTGTGATTACAGGACAAGTGGAATGGAAGTGACTCTTCTTCGTGCAGAAATATTGCAGCAGAAAACTGCCTGAGGAAGAACCACACACAAAAATGGTGCTTTGTAATGAGGGTGAAGGTGCCACCAGCAAAAAACAAAAACAAAAAACAAAAACAAAAAAAAAACAGAAGTCCACAGCATGACCTGTCCAAGCGCTGAACATCTTTAGTGGATCATTTACCCTGGCACCTCGTAGGATTTCTACACTTAAAAGAGTTTCCTGGCTGGGATGCCTCAGGCGTGCATCTGCTCGTTCCATAACATTACATTTTAGGGGAAACCTTTTGCTGCTGCAAATGTATCAAGTTGCCGAAGCACAGATGGACTCTGTCATCACAAAACAGCAACTCTTTAGAAAATGAAACACTTTAACGTGACTCTGTGTGCTTAACATTCACAAGAGGATCTCTGCGATAGTATTTTCACCCCTGTGGCTGGGGCTTTATCCCACTTTACGTGACGCTGTCCCTTCATGAACCCTGGATGCGATCTGACTCTTGACCCCTGCACACTTTGATGTCGTCCTTTTCCTCCACCATGCCGCTTGATGCAGAATCCACTCAGCTGATCTGGTTTCTGAGCATTCCTCCTCTTGTTGCCTTCGTGCTATGGCTCGGTCACTCTTCTGTGCTTTCTTAAACTCTGGAGTCACCGTCTTTCTCCCACTCCCCCTGTCTCTCTGTTTATGCTGCTCTCGCTTTCTCCCTGTTCTGTCTCTGTTCTGTTATCTGTCAGTCTCTCTTTCCTCTGGCATCTGTGTGTAATGTGGCTCTTGAGGGGAGTACAGAGGCAGGGAGATGTGGTGCAGTGTCTTGGCAGGGGAGAGAGAGAGAATAGGGGGGGATCCAGCTTCTTGCCTGCCTGATGACTGCCAAGAGGCCCACATCTGTCTCTGATCAACGGGTACATGCGCAGCCAGTGAAAAACACACACACATTCAGAGGGATGTCTGAGATAGCTGTCCTATTTAAAACAAGTAGCTTAAAAAAAAAAAAAAAAGAAGATGGGTGCAAATGAAGTGAAGAGAGAGCTTGGCTTTGTTTTGAGGCACGCCAGCGGGTGGTATTGTAAAGGCTGAGCAGTCATGATGAGCTCACGGACAGCTCCCCAGCCCGCCTACTCCCAGTAGACTACTTATGCAGATCGCATAAAATGTACATCTTACTACAGCGCATGATGATTAAGAAGTAAAAAGCCAGCACTGAGAATCACAGACACGCGAAAGAAAGACATAAAGCAGTTTTGGGTTGCGAAATGCCACCTGATCACCACAGCGGCGAAGAAAAGCGCACATAAATATGAAAAAGTGTGCCACCGTAAATGCGTCAACAATCCGAGACAGGAACGAGTGAGCCGAGCGTGAGGCCATGTGTCATCCCACCAGTGGCGTCACTTCTCTGTATGGTAAGACAAGCCTTGCTCACCACCAACAACAACCACCGGCAGCAGCTTCAAATCTGTCACAATTTCTGTCCGCGTAAAGAAACGGCACGCGTGAATTTGTAATCCACTCATTTATTTGCCGGCGATCGAACGCATCGCGATCACCCTGATTTTTATGCCACATGGTGAAACCTGAAATTTATTCCCCCCCCCCCCCCCTTTTTTTTTTTTTTGAAGAATACAATGGACTCATGTGGTTAAGCTATACCACAGTGCCGTTTCTGTTTGAACAGTAAACTACTTAAGTATCTTAAAACAAGGCTCTAAATCCATACCAACTGGCTCCTATTATGCTGCTCCTTATCTTCCTAGTTGCGGTTTTTTCTTTTCTTTTAGACGGCTAAGAGCGCAGAGGTGGCGGTGTGCCACTACGCCGCCTGGAGCTCTCAGCCTTGGCTTCACCCTGCCCAGACAACCCGGAGGAGCACGAGGAGATACTGAAGGAGAGACTCGTGGTGGCTGATGAAGATAGTGATCCTATTAGTCAACACAACTGAAGCTCGTACGCTTTTACGCACGGGCTCTGTGAGACGCAGGCTCTTCACCCAGCTTTAGCCGTTTTCATCACGATGTGCGCAAAAGCATTTTAATCAGGCGTGGGGTTAGTTTATACCCAGAGATGATTAATCAAAGGAAAACAACTGATGAGAACGGGTTGGATAAACATCGTGTTTAAATTTAACATTCACGCTTCACGGCAAACTATTCTAAGCGTAACAATTTCCACTTTCCGTTTTTCTAAATATTTAATGAACGCATCCATGTCTTTCAGTTTTTAATGTTTAGTATGATTTTGATGAAACAAGTGCATAAGATCTAAACATTTAAAAACAAAACAAATAAAGAGCCTTTCCTCCGCAGGCTGCTGTATTTGCCATATTTAGCAGGAATAAAACATCAACAGCTTTATCATGGGAGCGTTTGTGTGTTGAAATAATTTGAAACATATGACTTGGAGACCTGGAAATGAATTTGAAGGATAAAAGCAATTACAATGACCAAGAGAAGATGATACTTAAATGTGGTGCTTATAGTAAAAACACGTTCCCGTGATTTAGAGCAACGTTTAGTGTCAATTAGGCTGTTTTGGCTGACTCAGATCACGAGTGCGTCAAAATCAAGAAGTAACCAAAAAAACTCACCGTTTTGTCCTCTGACTCTTAACGACACATGGCACACTGCCATTAAGAATCCAACCAACGAGAACACAAAATCCATGTTGAATCACACACAAAACCAAAAACCAAAAAAAACTTGTAGATAGTTTCAAGTATCTAATGTTTCCACCTCGCAGGATTGAAATGCTTCCGTTCCTCCAAAAAAAAAAAAAGAAAAATCCACAGCCGTTTGGGACCAGCAGTGAAAACTAAACCGCTGTAGTAAAAAGCCCACGGTGTTTATTAAACCATTGGTGGAGAAAAGTGTGTGCCAACTACTTGTCACTGAGAAAAATCTGAATATTTTGTAAGCGCTGTCCTTTTGACTCTGTCCATTTAGCGGAGCGATGCCACCAAACCGCATCCAAAAGAAGAAGAAGAAGAAAAAACCCACAGTGAATCAACAAACTCCTTGATCAGTGCTGCGTGCGCTCCGCAGCTGGGAGGCTTCAGGGGATATCTGCGCCTCGCAGAGTCCGGACAGGACAGCAGGCTCCGGGGTGCGCCAACTTCTGACCGATGAGGGGGACTCTCCCTGTCCCGGTATCTCCCTATAACTCTGCGTCCTCCCGCTCGCGGATTTTACGCACACGAGGGTTTGGCTGGTTCTCCGGTAGGAGCGTTATAAGAAACCCGAAAAAAAAAAGTCCAACGGTAACAGCTCTCAAAGCCACGTAAACCCCAGTCCGAAGCTGCTTCCCAGCGAGGCACAAAAGTAATGAAATAAATGAAAAGCAGCGCGCTCTGGATCCTCAGAAACAACGAACATGCCGTGCCTCCTCCTGCAGCACCTCTCCTCTCTGCTGTCTTCGCTCCTCTCTCTGGTAACGGCTCCGTGAAGCCTGCGCTCTGCCCCGACAGCAGCGTGGGTCCAGCCTGTGAGGTGTGTGCACTGTGTGTGTGAGTGATCGCGCTTTTGAGCTGAGCAGCTATCGCGTTACAGTCACGGCGCCTCGGCTCCGCCCCCTCCCGTCGATCGCCGGTTATAGGATGTGTGTGTGTGTGTGTGTGTGTGTGTGGGGGGGGGCACGCTCTCCCTCACTCGCTCACTCACACACACATAAACAGATGCATCCTATTTCAAAAGACACCACAGATATTAACTCTTCCACAGATGAGACCGAGATTAAAAAACAAAACAAAACATTCTCATGGTAAACCAGGGGATCACAGCTTCTCCTGGGGCTGTTTAAAAAATGGGCGGGGGTGCAGATGAAGATCAAAAATATATCACAGCGAGTGAGAAAGAAGGGAGTGTCTGATTAGTGAGGCGGGTGGCTGCACAGCCGACTTTTGCCACAAAATACACACACGCACAAGAACGACCGATACTATATGTCAAAGCCCTCGACTGAGTGGAGGGAGAACCCACCTCAGCCCTGCCCAATTTCAGCCCTGCAATCAACAGGGCTAAATACAGAGCGGGAGGCCGTGTAATGACACAGTACCGAGCCCAAAATAATCTGCTGAGAAAGGCCTCTCCAGCGTCCAGCCCATGTGCCCTGCCTATGGCTTGTATTACCGTGTAATGTAATGGACTGGTTGAGGCCTGGCTGTGTAATGAGGTACAGTATGTAGCCTTGCTGGCATCTTTCTTTGGAAATGTGCATTCCTAAAGGTCACAGCAAACTCTCTGAGGCAATGTAAGATACTGTACTGCTTCTCTGTAGGAGCTTTTACCTCTGAGTGTGCACTTTTATAACGTTAAGCATCGTCTTCTTTCTTTATTCTCCACACAACCTGAAAGTTGTGTGGAGAATAGTTGTGTCTTCTCTTGACATTTACTACAATGTCAAGAGAAGACTCCCCCCCCCCCCCCCCCCCCCAATGCCCTTGACAGAAGGTTGTATGACAAGTCTGTGTGTCACTGTCTGTGTCACCTCAGTCAACTGTCAATCCCCCGCTGCTACACACCCCCAGGTTTAGAAGACGCCATCGACTTGCGGTTTTCTTACTGCCTGTCAGTCATTTTAAAACCCACCTCTGGCCCTGAGGATACAATGGCTGTCAGATGTCACTGTGATTGGCTAATCTGAGCTTCGAGTTGGGGGGGGGGGGGGGGGGGGGGGGGTCTGTGCCCACATGAACTTTTGTTATTGCACATTTTGGTATCGATGGCAAGAAAATACAAAGCCAGTATTACTGATACCGATACCTTCATTTTTCATAGTGCATGCCTGACACATATTTTTTAATTTCCCCAAAATTAAAAAAAAATTACACAGCACAATTCAGTGGGCTATATACAGAACTTAGAAAAAGAAGTATCAATCCAGCCGTGCTAATATCGATCTGATACCAAATGGATTGATCCGCCCACCTCTACTGCCGAACGCCTTCAGTGTATCGAGGACTTGATTATATGCGTGTTGTTTGCGTTATCTGAGGCAAAAGCACTGACTGAAGTCTTTAAAGAGCAGAAGTGATCTTTGCTTAACCTCCGCTATCACCCTTTCAGAGAGATAACAAGGAAGAGAGAGAAGACAGGCGCTTCCAAACCTTCAAGCAACACTGGGTCACTTTCTGCTCCGCCCCTCCCTTCCGTCCCCAGGGGTCATTTGATACTCCCCCTCCAACATTTGTCAACATCTCTCCTCCCACCATTGCCCTTGCCCCCCCCCCCCCAAAATATCGGGTCAGCACATGGCTAATGGAAGCTGAACTGTGGGAGAAGTACAGTGGGAATGTTGTGGATGCAACGTGTTTGGATTTAACCCGCAAGGGAATACACGAGATACTGTGAAGTCTCAGATTCTTGGTTGCATATGCATTGGTACTCCTGGCAACAAGCTAATGCTGCACAGCACTTGCAAGCACACCTGTCAATCAAACTACGGTCTTGATGACTTGTGAGTTCCTGTGTAGGTGAAACATTACGTCATGGCTAAATCTTCTGTTTATATAGAAAAGGAGATGCAGTGGAGAAGAGCGAAGAAGACATTTATAAGAAGACACCGTTTAGGAAATGCTGAAAATGACTAAAGCGATACGCGCTGGAAGCCTGTTTAAAAAAAGCCACAGGTCACGTCTCTCAGTGAAAGAGGCCTTGCAACAAAACACTTAACCTGCCGCTGCAATATGGGAACCCCGTTTTTCTACAGAACCCCCTCCCAAGGTCTCACCATCTGTATTCCCTCTCTCGTCTCTCTGCCCCAAAATGCAGTCGACAAATGGCTGCCATACAGTCTGAGCCCTCACCCCAGCACACCTGCGCTGTGTTCACTCATGGGCGGTAGAGGGGAACACAACAGGGCCTTTCTCTCTCACATAATGTGTGTATGTGGGAGTGAGGGAGAAAGAGAGATACCAACCGCTGCCTCTCTTATCACAACCCGCCCCGGAGACTGACGGCATGACTGATAACTCTCCCTCATTTTTTTCTAACCCCCCCCCAAATACACTCACACACACACATCTCCATCACACACAAACACACACCTCTCTACCTCTTCTCTTTCTCTTGCAACACCTCTCCTACACTCTCTCGCTCCCATCAGTGTTTTTCGCCGTAGTCAGCTGGCTGTGGATTCAAGGAGGAAGCTTTGCGAAAGTCGGGCAGTCTTTGAGAGGCTGAGTGATCCCGGTTGAGGCCTTCAGCTTTCTTCTCTTCATCACTGACAGACAGCTTTAGATCTGACGGTGGGAGATAAGCCAGAGATAGCCCCGACTTGACCCTATCAGCATCTTTAGTGTGAGCGTCCGCGTGTGTGTGGGCGGGGTTACAGGCACATCAAGAGCAGAGGGTCGACAGGGACTTTCGCGACCTCCTTTTGGTCTTCACGGGGATGATGCTTCAGAGATGTCCGGCATTTCTTTGGGGGACCGCAAAGAGGTTTAAATGATAAGAGCACTCACAGGCACACATGTAAACAAAGCCACACACAGGATTCTGGAGTAAACCGATGGCTGCTGCAGCTTCAAAGGGGATGCAACCCATTAACAGATGCATATTTTTATTCTTAGACTCGTCAAGATCATTTTATCCCACGCTTGTCTTGGTGCAGTTCCTCGACTCATCTGCCGTCTCGGCCCTTTAAGCCAGCTTTCTTCTGTTTTGCTGCCACTCGCAAACAGAAGGTTTCACCAGCACATGGGCGGGGCAAATGACATCACGCAGATGCAGAGCAGAAAAAAACCTGTCTGAAACAGAGTGTTTGGAGCAGTAAGAAGTCTGAGATTATTTGCACACGTGCTGGCCTATTTATTGGAAACTTTGTCTGATATGAGCATCTACCATTATAGCACTGCATGGGTGACAGAAAACAGGGAGAGAAACAGAATCGGTTCTCTTTGATCATCTACATATTCTGGATTTTTATCTTCATGATATTCTTTGCTGCTACAGTGACCCAATTTCCCCCGGGATCATTAAAAATGTCGCTGATTTTTATCTAAAAAGTTCATCTTTGCACACACACACAGACATCCTAATCTAACCCATGAAACATATTCCCGACCTGATTTCTGGGTGTCCCCGTGTTTCACCAGGAGGCACTAGACTCACTGTCGGGCCACCCAAGGTACGGGCATGCCCCGGCTAAGGTAATAACACACATGCTTCGAGCTACTGTACTGCAGATATTGCCTCTGCTGTGCTTGCTGACTGGTTGAATTTTTTCACGGAAACATCTGGTGTCTGTCTGCTGTCTTACCACTCCTCCTCCCTCACTCTCTCTCTCTGTGTATGTGAGCTTCTGTGCTACCTTCAATACCAGAAACAGCTCAATCATCAAAACACTTTCAGCTGCAGTCACAAACAGCTTCTGCAGACAGACAGACGGACAGAGGGAACGGCTAAATAACTTTACACTGGAATGCAACGTTTTCAGTTTAAGGAAACAACCCCAGAGGCACCAGCTTTAACGATCTTCGGTTGGGTGGTGTTTCTGTCCGGCGTTGATTTAAGCTGTAATAAACTTAATCTGGCATTTTGTGATTTCTGAGCTCAGTCTGTCACCCATTCAGAAAGGAGAAATAATAATAATAAAACACTGACTGCAGTCTGGGCTGATATCCAGCCAAACCTGGTCTCTGTACAGGATGATTCATTTGCAGTACACATCTGAGCCTAATGGGGGCAGGCAACTGCATGAAGCCAGGAGGGTGAGGAATCCAAGCTCCAAGCAATCTTTAGGAACACGCTGTAAATATAAACAAACTCGACGTTAGATTATGCATACATTAAAATGATTAAGATATTAAGATCACCACGCAGAAAACCTGCACATATGACAGCAATCTAGACAGATCTCATTTGCTTAATTATGGCATATCCAAAAAGCATCTCTGAGCGCAGTCTGTTTAAATAAAGCAGAATTTATTAATCACTCACTAAATAAATCAGTTGCTGATCAGCAGTTGCCAAATGCCCTATTTTGATGAATGGTAATGTATCAACCTGCTTAATAAGTTGCATGTTTTTTTGGGTTTTTTTTTTATTCAGATATGAGCTTCGCTTCCTTCGTGTGCAAGATGGCTCCACTGCTCAGAAGCTACTGCCTCATAGCTGCTGTCAGCTTGGTTCAAAAAACTGTTGTTTGCTCGCTTTAATTGCAAGATGCCTGCACTATTCCCTGGTCACCTCTTGTTTATGAAACAGCATCATTATCCTTTGTATTTTGCAGAGAAAGAAAAAAAACAGACACAGAGATAGGGAGAGAGAAATGCATCTCCTACTCCTTTGCTTTTCCACCAGGATCTATTTTACTTCTGCTCCGTCCCTTTCATCTCTTTCCACTGGCCTGCTGTGTGTCTTTATAGTCACATCAAAGTGACCTTCGCCACCCCGTTCCCTCCAAAAAGCCCCCCACCCCTCTTTTTTAGTCTGGAGACCAAAAAAAAAAAGAGACACACATAAAGAGGGGGGGTTACTACACATATTTTCCAGGCTGCAAGACAATACCTGACATGTGGGGTGATTTTTTTTTAAAATTACAACTGGAATCCAGCTACTTAAAAAATGCTACTGCAGATGTTGTGGCTAATCCTTTTGGGCGTGTTCTCTGATGGCTGATATTAAACATTGGGGACTCCCGTGTGCATGTAAATTGGCATGTTTAAGTGTTTGTCTTTCCTGCGTACAGCTCGAGTCTGTATGAGACGGTGTATGACGGCTTCCCCGCCCCTCGCAAGGTGGGCTCCAACGCTGCTTCATCACAGCAGGAATGAGCGCTGCATTAGTGCACAATAATAAAAAAGACAAGAGGCCATTCTCCATGCCTTGTTTACTCTGTGGGGCCTTTATCACTTGGCCTCTGAGAGAAAGAACAGCACTCGACAAACTGGGGAGAGAAAACACTGGAGGACAAGTGCATCCTAATGAGAGAGAGCGTGATGTTTCTTTTTCCATGGGAGGGAGATAAAAGTGTTGCACGGCAAGGAACTGCAGTTTTATGTACCACCACAACGCACAACAGAACGAGAAGGATTGTGTCATTATGTATGCATGCTCTAACTGTGACTGAAGACACACTATGTTATTACATCATCCACGGGCAATCGATTATATAGCGTGCATTAATACCGTGGATAAAGTCAACGCGCTGCTTTCCCTGCATGGCTCGTTTTCCTCAAAGGATTAAAATTGGCATTAATCCATATTTTCCTCAGTGTTAACACATTTAACGCAGGGTTAGAGCACAAACTAAATAAGCATTAGCCTGCAGGGGTACTTTCTAATTTTCCTCATGCTTATTGTAGCATTCAGCTGGATGTGCAGACTTTATGTAAAAGTTGGATGTATAGAAATCATTAGAACAACTGTTGGTTTCTGGTTTCAGCATTTTGGGTCATCGTGCTGTTTTGTTATTTTGGTTTTTTGGAGCCAGAAGTGAGCGTGTTTAATTGAGAGGGTACGGAGCTAATTTAGTAGCAAAAGTGAAGCATGCAGATGCACATATTTGCTAATTAGTGCTATTCAAAAATGAATAAAGCATTAGAATTTCACTCGACAAAACTAAGGGAGAAACTTTTTGGATGCTCTGTAGCCCACAATAGGTCACATTAAAAGTGAGATAGTTGCATTAAAATGCTCTAAAAGGTAGCAACAACACAAACAGTTTATGAGATTCAGTTCACTGACTGGAATAGTGGAGATGATGCCTGATGGTTTGAAGTTTGTAGTCTGGAGTTCCAATACCAAAGCCCCCTCAAGTCGGACTTCCAATTTAGAAAGTCGGAGCAGCTCTACCAACCCCAACTTATCACCTAGATGGTGGCGCTGTATGTAAACATTATTAAAACCTGTAATCTGTACTGTATTTGTAACTGGCTAAATAAGTCATATGCAGGGCATTTACCGGGCTCTGTCCATGAACGTGCTGCTAGATGTAAATAGATTGCAAAATAACATGCAGCTCTCCACTGCTGACACTGCCTGTGTCCGGATGCCCTAATTTTAAAGCTTAGCAAAATTAAAATAAGGGAGTTTTAATTAAATATATACATTGTACATTTTTTGTAGAGGAGGAAACTGTTTTTGTATTTTTTGTACCGGGCTATAAACAAGTTTATTTTCTGCTCTAAGGTTGGATTTTTTAACATGGGAGTCTATGGCACCTGACTCGCTTTTGGAGCCTGCCTCAAGTGGCCATTAGAAGAACTGCAGCTTTTGGCACTTCTGTTTTTTAATCCCCAAAGGTTACTGAGTGGTCAGAGCCAAACTGATTATTACTGAAGATGTATATTAGGAGAACAGTGTATGTAGGGATACAATAAAATGCAGTGTTTGATGTCTCTGATGTCCACTTTGAAGAAACTCATCAAACAATTTAAGAGTGTGGTTCAGTTATTTACCAGATTTTAGATAACAATGAAGTATTTTGGCATAAAGGAAATATCATGTTTGGCTACATATACAGCATTAGTATGATTTGTATTGCTTTTATTCTCAGAGTAGAGCTGCCTCTCCTCCACATCGAAAGGAACCATTAAAAGTGGTTTGGCTGACTAGGGTGCCTCCTGGACGCTTCCTGGGAGAGGTGTTTTGGGCATGTCCTACCAGGAGGAAGCTCCAGGGCAGACCCAGGAACACTGAAGGGGTTATATCTCTCGGCTGGCTTGGGAATGTCGCCTCGGAGGGCTGGAAGAGGCGGCCGGAGAGAGGGAAGTCTAGGTTTGTCTGCTTAGTGTACTGCCAGCATCACCCGAACCTGGATAAATGGCAAAAAAAAGAATGAATGAATGAATGGATTCTCTTCATGACAATGACCCTTATTTTTTTAATCAGTTGTTGAAATAATGCCACCTTTTTATGCCAATAACAAGCTGTTTATTCATCAATCAACCTCATTTTATTCATGACTTTCTCCTTTGCTTCGTCGATAAAAACAAATGTTATAAAGAGCGTAAATACAAAAGAAAATCTGAAAGATAAAGGATTTTGTATTTATTTCTGTAGAAAAAACCCCATCATGCGAGGATCTCAGCTGAATGGAGAAAGACAAAGAGTGAGAGGAAACTACTTGGGGAGACAGATGGGAAGAGGAAGTTAGCGATGTAAAGAGCCACAAAGGAGGATTTACCGTGCATCTGCTGTGGGAGAAACAGCACGAAGACAGAAGGAAAGAGGGGGACATGAAAGAAGAAAGGTTCTATTAACAAACATAGGAAGAGGCAGAGGAGGGCACTCAGGCTGAGATGGCTAGCAGCTAAACAAAAAGAGGATCATCGAGAAAGGCGTCTCCCTTAATGTGGTTTAACCCTGATGTATTCACATTACCATGGTAATCTTATCAATATCGTGCGTGCGTGTGTTTGTGTGAGTGTGTGTGTTGGACACAGCTAAGCACTTGGCCCCCATTAGCAAAACCTAATTGACTTACAGCCTTCTGACCACAAAGGTAACATCTGTGTTAGTCATGTAAGTGAATGTCCTGCCTCGCCCCACACACAGACACACACTCACACAAACCTTTAAATGACATTTGCTTCATTGTGCATCCTTTGGAAACAAACTGACCTTGATATTCACCAGCAAATGCAATATGGACTCTAGCTTTGTCTCCTTGAGATTAGATGCTGTGGGAAATAGTGGCTAAAGAGAGAAGACATGCCATGTGAAAACTGGCATTTTTACTCTTTTGTCCCTTTAAAGTGGCTATAATGTAAATAGGAAGCATCAACCAACACTGGTTGACGGTTTCACAGACAACACACAGTTGGTGTCCTTCTCAGTTTATACTCATGTAAACAATCAACCCTCAGACAATCTTTTTATAGCTGTACTGTTTCACTAAATGTCTATAATGTGCCTCCGTATGTGCACATCCAACCCTTAAAATGTCTTTGCTCATCTGGTCATTTTGGAAACTTTTGGATCTTCACTTCTGTGTAGTAAAATTTGCTACAAATGTCTTTCCTTTTGTAATATTGCTTTTGGTTGGCTGTCCATTATGAAAAGATGGAAGCATGCACTTTATGGCCCAAGTTATAGTACTGTGCACAGTCCCGAGCCATCCCTCATTTCTTTATAGTTTGTTGCCAAGCAGACAGATTTTTTTTCCTGCTTTTTCACTCATTTTCAGTCCAGTTCTTGTACCTGACCTTTTCCATGTCTTTGCGTTTAGTAAGCCACCTGTGAAACAAGGTGGAGGCCGTGTCATGGTTTGGTTTCAACTCTCAGCATAACAATGCTGAAAACACACTGCCAATGCAGTGAAAGCACAAAGTGGAACATTATCAGTCATTATTAACAAAACAAAAAAAAAGACTGTGGTTGGATCAACACCAGTTACAAATAAAGAAAATAAAATCTGAAATGTTATTAGGTAATGGACACGGTGTGAAAAAAAAAAGACTAATCATGACACGTATGAGTCACCAGTTGACAGTTAAGAGTGGAATTATAAAGTGTGATGATTGGTTTATGCTTGTGTTAAACCACACAGAAGGATAAACTATGAATGAAGAATAACTATAGAAATTATTAAGGAGGATCGAATCGGTTATTAATGCAACCACAGAAAATCAGGAAGTTCAAGCACTTTGGGAAAATTACCACGCTGGTCGAGCCAATGCAGGAGCCTGAGAAACCAGAGCTTCATTTAATGGATCGCAATGGATTATAAACTGGTTATAAACTGTTGTCATAATAGATACAATGCTATTTCAGTCCACACAGATCTGTTAAAATGCTTTTATTTATTCTACAGCACATATAATGCTAGTGAATCCTGATATTAAACAGAACCGATGTTTCAAATAATGAGGTTAGCATATGTTGAACTGATCGCTGTGAACCAAAAGCTATAAGGCTTCAGACTGCTCTACAAACACTCGGTTTTGGACTTGTATGATGTCAACGAGAGGAGATAGCCTTGATGTGGTAACTTTCGCACAGCTGTGGCTGTGGACACAGAAGCTCCACCCACTTGCTAGTCAAACCTTCGATTTGTGAGAGGCAATCAGAGAGAAAGTTGGCTTAAGAATCAGGTTGGCCTTACAGGGATAGGAGAAAAGACAGAGGAGGAAGTGAGGGGCAGAATAAAAACCCAGTATTAGAAAAGTAATAATTTACTTCAAATGGAAGTATTGCAATGTAAAAGAATGGAAACATGCAGTTAGAAAACAGCAGACTACGCCCCTTTAAAGTTATTTTGCCAGTATGTTATTCCTGATTTTGCAAAGTAGCTTTCAGATGTTTGCATTGATCATGTAAATAAAAAGTGATGGATGATGATGATTGATGAACAGAAGTAATACGAGCCACATATTAGGTTCAAAACTGACAAATTTCTGTCTCGCCTTTTTCAGCTCAATCACTGTAACATAGCAGAAAATAGTCTGCTTAAGGTGTGTCCTCACTACTAGAAATCCTTGGTTTAGGCTTAGTGTGCCTGAATAGAGCCATGCAGGCAGAACACACGATACCCACTCACTTGCTGTGGATTCACCAGACAAGTACCTTTTCTCACAGAAGTGCCATGAGACACTACACAGACTTTGTACTTTGAGTCCAATTTAAGCCAGAACCTTCTTGCTGTGAGGCAACGTTGCTATTCTCTGCACCAACTGTGTGCTCAGTATACAAAAGAGATACAGAATAAAACTTGTCAAAATGCATAATTTACATTTAACTTACATAAAAAGTGCACCCTTAAAAATGCAACTGGACTAGAGCAGGGCGATATGACCAAAAATATTTTTCACGATATACATTTGAAAATTTGCGATAACGATATAACTGACGATATAATTGACACTAGACAAAACACTTTACAACTCCACAACTTTATTAGTGCAAAAAACCCCATCAATGTATTTTCACTTAAACAAGCAGCTGTTTTTTATGTGCATTAAAGTTATATAAAAATTTAACAGTGCAAATTCCTTGCTGACAGTTTAACCAAAAGGCATTTCCAGTGGAAACTGGCTGACATATCCTCAGCATAACCATGTATAATATCCACAAAACTTAAAAAGAGGTTATACACACACAATACGTTAATATTATGTTGAAGCACAGTACGTATCACTCCACGAGGCGCCTGCCTAATATAGCTGTAATGCTCTGACAATCCATCAAGCGGTGCGGGTTCGTAGCTTAGCAAAGTCGTACTAAAACATTTGACAGATTTTCGAGCGCCGTGTACATAAAATCGTTTCGAGGTCAGTAAACAACCAGAATTCATACATAAGGCACACGGGATTATAAGGGGCACTGTCGATTTTCAGAAAAATCAAAGGATTGATTTTAAGTGTGCCATATTTTCCAAACAACATGGTAATAACGACGGCCCGCTAGCATGCTCTACCATAAACAGTGCTTTGTTGTGTATCTGACGGACGAAAGCCAAACCAGTTCCACACCACTGAAGTTTCAGCATTTTTACAAACCAGTTCTGGTTCATCGTTTCATTCAACGATCCACTTTCGCTCTTCTCATTCTGCGTCGCCGCCGTGTGCGTATGTAAACAAAGGCACTGCGCATGTGCGTTTTACCCATTTTCTATCACGATATTTAATTTTCCTATGTTGCCCAAAATTACACCAGTATTACCGTGAACGGTATGATATAGCCCAGCCCTAAACTGGACCATTTGCTGCTTAGGGCGATACAGTATATGTACATTTGTAGGCCTTGAAAAGGTACACATAATTACCTGGAGGCCCCAGGGCGTACCTGTGTGTAGAGTGTACCTGTAGGGACAGAAATGTAATTTTACAGTCTACTTCTGGAAGTCCACCTCTCACAAGTTAACTGGTCGTCAGGTGTAAAGTTTGTGGAGTGGTTCCTTAATGTCAGAGCATGGAGGCAGCAGACAGACAGAAAGGAAGCGAGACAGGCGAGGCACCCGCAAGGCATTGACGCGCAAAGATGGAGAAGGAAGGAACAGTGTGACAGGTGAACAAGACAAGCCCGTGGATCATTATTTAGCCATGGATATAGAATATCAAATGGAGGACAGGAGACGCCTCCATATCAGGCTGTTATTATTGAAAATGACTAATATATTCTGAAGAGAGAAACCCAGAGAGTGAAAAAAGGAGATGGATGAGATTTGGAATCCGATGGAGACTGACACTCAATCTTTCTGAATAGCAATCCAATAACGTCTCCTGAGTTTCCTTATGGCTAATCAATTGCGCCGCAGCGCAGAAACAAATCACCATATTGCTGAGTCAATAACCGTCAGTCATGGAAATACCTCGCTTCAACTGTCAGTGTTTATCAAGCTTGGCTGAGCTTCAAGTCACACTGCAAGGACCGAGGGAAGGGTGACACCGGTATGTTTGGTATGCGCTCGTGTAGCTCCCCACGGTGGTCCCGGGCGGTTGTAATTTAGATAGCTGATAAGAAGGAGATATCAAGGTGTTATCAAGTGTGCCCTGACCTCAGGTGAAGCCAACCTTGACCAAAGCGAAGATAGATGATGATTTGTGTCTGACAAGGCAAAACACAACAAACAAGTTTATCGGGTGGAATACGAGTAAGTCGTCGCCATCCTTCATGACAAACAAGATACAGATCAGTGACAGATTAAAGGAAAAACCTGAACCCTCGACCCCTGCAGCGAGGGGAGTCGGTAGGTCTGCTGTGCTGTTTGCGATCATGTTCCCAGGCCTCGGAGGGACAGGAGAGTCTCATCCACAATCAAAGCACAAAAAAACTGAATATCTTTTTGAATGTCTCTCGGTGAGAAACGTAGAATCGATGTTAAAGGGCAATTTAGCTGTTCCGACAACATGTGGTGATGCAATACTTTAAATACACTTCAGGCTGGTTTTTCCTTTCATTTGTCGTTTTTAATCAATCTGTTTGTCCTTCAGTGTTAGACATCTTCTAAAGAAATTAACTCAGTTTATCTTTAACATTATTGATATCCATTCTCCCTTATTCCTTTAACTGGTCTGGGAGCACTGGATGCAAATAATGTTTAATCAATGTCCCTCACTACTACACATCACAAAACACACATGCAAACACAGATCAAAGGGCTTGTGGCTAACATTGGCGTTGGAACTGAAGAAGCCTGTTTTTACTGGTTCAGCAGCCTGATCCTCATTCTCAAGCTGTTGAACCAGTAAAAACAGGATATTTCATAATCTGGGTCTTTGGTCAGCTCAGGTTGAACAAATCAGAAAAGCTGATCCGGATGTGCCTAACTTACCCTAACGCTAAGTAGACGTGCAGGTCTGGAGTATGAGAGATTCGAACAATACAAGAAACTCCCCAAAAATCCCAGCTTGATGATGAGCTGCTGGATAACTTGGCTTACTCAAAGAAAAAGAAGAGTGGCAAATCAGAACAAACTTAGTCTAAGTGCTCGCTTATGTCAGTACTTATTCAGCTTTTCTTCAGTGTGGGCAACTATCTAAGATTAAGGAACATTAACTACAGCATTTTGTGGTATAGAGGATGTTTGTAATGACTGATCTAATGAGACTAAAAAATCATCCTTATCAGGTGCCTGTTGGGCATCTAAACTGAAGGTATACTCACTAATACTCACTTAGTAGCAGAAATTTAGTGTTCGGTACCAAGAAGAGTTGAATCACACAACTGGTTTTAAGTCACTGACCTAGGGATGTTTTTGAAATGTTAACATTGTGTTTTGTTGACATGACTTGAAATGTTAGGAAGGTTGCTGAGTAGCCTGTTAACATCAATGCAAGCTATAATATTAGTTACATTATGTTAGCGTCAGTATTTGTGTAACATTAGTCATTTCAAGCACTTCAGCCCGTGGAGCATAGCTGCACAACAGCATTGCATAGTGGTTAATACATTTATCATTCATTCACTTGTATCATCCCACGTTTGACTCTTGGAGAAGACACAGTTCCCCCTGGGGTGTTGTCAGGAAGGGTATCTTGTGGTGGAGCTATGTGCTGCAAGAACCCTTGTGAATAACGGCACAGCAAAAGTAGCTCTTAATGCAAAGTACTTCCATACCCAACTCTTACTGCCTTTCTCATCAGGGAGTCAGGCTGGAGCTATCGCAGCAACTGCACCACGTATAGTTTTTCCAATGCTAGTGGAAAGCTTACTGAGATATACTGGTTATGTCCCAGTAGGCATATGCTGCCCAAATCCGCGCCAGAAGCCTATGATACCTAGCTACTAAAAAATAATTTTTATATCGAAAGCTATTATAAGTAACAGATCTGGTGACTGTGCTGCACCTGAGCATAACTGAGCAGTAAAGTGAAGTTTATGTGACTAGTGTGCAAGTTAGGCCCAGGAGCAAAAGACAAAGTAACCATGTCTAGTATGAGTACAGCTTAAAACTGATTTTAGAGGAATGCTAACATTGCACCACAGCAAGTGTAAGCTACCAAAAGAAATCTGGGTTAGCTAGCCCGTTGCCACTGTATCCCATGCTACGGTGTTATCAACAGCTAAGTGGTAAAAGGTACAGTTGCTGTGCCTGTATTTAAATTGCATTGCCACTAATTAGCAAACAGTTGGCTGACTAAGTCACAACAGCAGCAGTGCACTTAGCACAAACAAGGTAGCCGACATAATTAAAGGTCTTCTTACCTTCACAGCATGTAAGTCTACTGGATCTGAGTTATTCTGGTCACAGCAAATGTGATATAATCGAAGACCAACAACTATCTGAATACAATGCTGCAAAATTAAAATCCGCTTGTAGTATAATTTTTATACAATGCACTAACCTCCAAGCTACAGGTCTAGGCCAAGGTGAGTTCAGATTTGACTGACAAGTAGTTATTAAGTGGAAACTTTACAATTAATCAACTGCTCGGTTAAATAGAGCCGTGCCTCCAGCCCACCTACACTGTTCATTACCTCTTAAGGTAATAAATGATGCAGGTGGGTGCTTTTAAGGTCTGTTGGGTTAGACGTGTTAGGTAAATGTGTTTCTACGACAAACAGTATTTGATCATATCAGTAAGGCTTTCTTTTGGGGGGTTTTGCCTTGGACTTTCTCCACATTTAAACTCCATCTCCACTGAGCACTCCTTCCTTAAAGGTTGCGCTCAGAATTTTGATCTGACCACAGACCAATATGCAAATTCATTTTGCCTTCCAGGAAAAACTGAGTTTGCTTTTACAAGTGGAAAATGATAGGACATAAAAATTTACAGTTGGCATAGACAGAAGACATCTTTCCGCCAACTTTCTAATTCACCACCCACGTTGGGACTGATGCCAATTCACCACAACTATGTGGAGTGCACCTCAACAAAATATTACAAATTATCCTCATGTCTCTTAAAAATGTGACACTGACAGACTGGCTAGAGGAGTGGAAGATATCTAGCCAAACCTGGCTTGGTGCCTCATGCTGAATGAAAGGACCTCGTGTGCTCACTACGGGCTACATCGTTATGGTTTTATATTAATTACAGTGAAGTGAAACTGTCGAGGGCTTACCACCACGATGATGAATGAAACATGTGACTGCTGCCACTGCCAAATCAAACTCGAGTCATGTCGGTTCTGACCTAGATAAGGCAACGTTTGGTGGTGCGTAGTTTAAATTTCTGTCTGAAGCAACGGATACAGGCTGGTGCTTTTCAGGGGGGGAGTATTCGTGTTCGTGTCTGCCTCTGCTGTGCTCACTGAGATGTATATTGGAAATGTCCCAGTGTCTCTCAGGGACCTCGCAATTGAAATAAATATCAAGAGTCAGTGAAAGTGTCGGTGCTTATTAAAATGTATATTAAAAGCTGAAGTCCTTATTTTAATTCCTGATTTAGTGTGTTTAACTTGTTTCAACTGAAAGAAAGAGTCAGACTTGTATTTCTAAAGTGGGGTTTTGTTAAGTAATAAGAAAGGATTTATATGTAAAGCCTCTTTGTTATAAGATTAGCAGACTTCTCTTTTGTCTTAATATTGTGTCTCCAAGGCCTTTAATTATATGGACCATAATTAAGAGCGCTCAACTTTCTCATTTTTCATTCTTTCTTGAAATGGCGGATAAATCCCATCTAAATGAAGGTTAATAGACAGATGTGTTTTTAATTGTTGTAATTATCAGGAATATTTCCATTGTAATGTCATTATCAGCCCATTATGAAACATCAAATAGAGCCATTATCAGATGCACTCATTTTTATCTTCAAGGTCTAATGGCTTAACATTTAAACGTTTTCTTCTACTCTATATGTCGCACAGTTCTCAACAAGAAAACCAGCAGAAAATGTTGCTGACCTTGGAAGATAAATAAGACTGATATGTCACGAGCTTTTTAGTCATTAAAAAGAGTATTTAACATACCCAATTAAACACATTTTTAAAAATATGACCTGCTTAATGTAGAAGGGCATCAGCAGGGCTGTAGAAGTGAACAGGATGGAGGTTTTGCTGTGTTCCTGCTATGAGTTTTTGTGTTGATGGTAGCATTTTGTTTCACTGTGTACTTTTCACATTGTAATAATAATAAAAGAAAGTAAACCACTTGGGTTATGCAACAGGACAATGATCTGTAACCTCTGAATGCCACAAAAACAAACCAAAATGAAGGTTTTGGAGTGGCCTAGTCAAATCTGACAGAGGTGCTTTAGCGTGACCTTAAACAGCTGGAAAACCATCCAGTGTGGCTGAATTAAAAAAAATTTCCAAGGAGTGGGCCAAAATTCCTCCACAGTGATGTGAAAGACTCATTGTCAGTGATCATAAACACTTGATTGCAGCTCTTGCTGCCAATTGTGGCACAACCAGTTATTAGTTTTAGGGGACAATTACTTTTTTCACATCACTGTGTGTGTCTATTAGTTCCTGCAACCTTTACTAAATAACCCTGCTGGTTGACCAGAATCGCTGTCCTTGTTTTTTTAAAAAACCTTTTGGTGTAAATAACTTGGACAGTGAGGAAATCCAAACACGAGCGGTGACTTTTAACAGGGTCACAAATGTCATCGCAGTAGAGCTCAGTGACTCTGGAGCTCAGCTGAATGTGAAGAGGGAGACACTTAAGTAGGACATCTATAGTGCAAAACTGACATAATGGGAATCTACCCCAAGGTCAAAAGTCTAGTGAAACAATAGTATTTATTCTTGATGAATGATCCAATAATTAGTCATTTAAGGAGCCTCCTCAGGCAGCTTTCACTGATTAACTGACCTAATATCCAGTATGTGGATTGTAAAAAGTTGAGATTTCTGCTGGAAACTCACAAACTGTCAAGGTTGAATGCTTAATGTGAATTTATGTCTATTACCGCTATTTACTGTCGCTGCATATTGAAAAGGTGTAATTTCACAGCTTCTCCCCTTAGTCATCACAGTCCTTATTTTCTGAACGAAACACTCTGATAAAAGCTTTTCCCGATTCTCTTTTGATAGGAAACACCTTAGTCAGCTCCATAGCTGTTTTTGACTACCATGAGGCTCCATTTGAGTCATTGCATTAAAACTATTCAAAGCTGTGTTCAAGCCGAACACTTTTTTCTTACATAAAGAGATGCAAATCGGAAATAACTTTCCGAAAACCTCCTGTCTGAATGCTGTGATGCTCCGGCATCACAGACAGTTGCCCATTAGCATCCTCATTAGTAAAAAGCTGCTAAATATACACTTTAACTCCAGTGAGAGGAGTCTGAAATGTGTTAGTGTTCACTTTGCATACTTTTGAGATTAATTCTGTATCAGAGCAGTGAATTGGAATCGTCTCTGATGGTTTGGCCGGGTTTCGCTGGCTCCGATGTTCGCGCACCATCTGTAAGCGAACAGTGTGCGGGGCTTTATGGTGTCGAGCCCAGTCGAGAGTCAGATGTGGTTTAGTGGCTGCTAACCAAGCAGCCATCTTTAAAGAAGATAATCTTGCTGGAGTGAAGATTTGATTCCCATCCACAGAAAGGATCACCAAATTTACAGAACATTTTTACTGCTTTAAATACAATCAAAGGAGTCAATACGAGAGGAAATGGACTGGAAACATTTGTCTGACAGTGTACTTGTGTCTGTGAGAGGCAGTATGAGGGGGTGACTATGTCAAACAACTGAACATTAGCTTCCTTATACTTTCTCCTCCTTTGTCTTTCGCCTCTGACTCTTTCAAAGACAAAACAACAATGATACCATGAAGTGTCCTAAGGGGTCTTTGATGTGAATGGACCCTAAATTGGTCTTTCGACAGCCACAGCCAGCAGTGGGGGGAGGGAGAAGTGAGGATTTTAGTAGCTGTAATTAAGCACAACCTTGTTTCAATCCATTCTCCAACTCCATGTGTGGGATTTATGGTCCTACTTTGGTGTGCGCTTGTGTCACCTTTGCCTACGCAAATCATGCACGTGGATCCAGTGAGGACGTGCTAATGTGCCATACTACGAAAACTCAACGGTGCATAGCCCAACGGCGATGATATTATCTGTAGGTAGGAGTGCTGAATGGCTGAGAAGTTGGCTCGAATAGGGAAGAGAGAAACGGTGGAGTTTGTTATGAAGATAAGAAAAAGTATGCATGAGAACCGGAGAGTGGGGTGGACAGGTTTTATAGTTTTTAATGGTCTGTTTCGCTTCACTGTAAGGACGTTCATTGTATAATAGGACTTCTGTCCTCTCTATGGCAGGGCAAAAATGCTTCCCACATTACAGGTTGTTCCACCTATTTTAACCCAGTAGCACCTACAGCAAAACACTGCACAGCCATATATTTTAATTGGAAATGTGCTATGGTTTAGTGTCTTATAACACCAGCTCTTAAGAGCAGTATCTATCATTAATAAGTACAGCAAGATAGTCAAGATAGTTAAATTTATGTAATTTTATGAGGGGAGTGTTCATCTGACACTTTTTGATTGCTACATGGTAAATACCCCAACTATACACCCTTAACTCTTGTTTTCCCATTAAATTTAATTTCCCTGGTGCCGACTTGTGGCTCGTATTTGGCAGATGATGTTAAAATCACCCCAAGCAAAGAGCTCTCAATAAAAACCAAATAAGCTGTCAATCATGTGACTGCACAAAAAACAGTGATATGTATGTAGGATAGCGTATCTGGAGCACATAGAGTGGGATCTGATGAGTCATTTAGACCAAGAGGTTCTGACATTCAAGAGATCCTAACCAATCCTACTTTTTTTTTTCCATCGTGTGTTCCTCGGATGTGATAGGACTTTGGCCGAAACTAATACTGGAACATGAGGATTTAAATTGGGATCAGTCAAGAAAGAAAAAGTGTCTTTTACTTGCCAATATTTGGGCTTGAACTGAACTCTCCCGAGACGAGCACCCACCTTTTTTCTGATTAAAAACAATCTGAATTGAATATATATATTATCCTCTTGCACTGTGGTGATGATTAGTATCACTGAGTACGAGCCTGGAAGAAGAGACACAGAGTGGTGTGTGTGATAGGAAATAAAGAAAAAGACAGAGCGACTGAGGGAGGAAGGAAAAGAGGGGGGGAAAGAGAAGAAACAATCATATTCCAAGGAGGGCAGAAGGAAGGAGAGGGAAACTGTCATATCTTCGCTGTAATAGGGGAAAGAGAGCTTTTGCTGATTGGAGTTGCCATGGCGATGGTTGGCACCTAGCGTACGTGTGCACGAGTGCGTTTGTGTGCGAGGGGCTTGCGCACACGAATGTGTGAGCGGTGTGTGTGTGGAGACGGAGGTTTGAATGGGGGGATCTTGTTGTGGGATTATCAGTGTTGTCAAAGGCAAATGAGGAAGGGGACCAGAGAGGAGCAGCAAAGCTCACTAGCCTGCTCTGCGGATGGCAAACACACTGTAAACACCTTAACCGGGAGAGAGGGGGGAAGTGTGACAGGGAAGGGTATGCGTCTATGAGGAAACAGAAACAGAATGAAAGACGTTGATCTTTTTGACTGTTGCATGGCTGTTGTTTGTTGTCAACTTGTCAGAATGACTGAATTTGAATGGGATGATCCAAAGAGGCAAAGAAACATATTATTACATTAAGAAGACTGACATTAGTCCAGTTAGAGAGAACGTAATACAATGTAAATTTTAGGATTTGACAGACTTAAATTTACAGCATACTTACATCCAGGGCTTGTATTTGTGATCGAATTGTTCCCTGACAGCAGTCCACAACCCTTCCCTTTGGGTAATGACTGCAGCTGGACTCATTATTTCTAATCCCACGCTCCTATGGTGGTTACCATCTAAAGGTCATGACAATAGCTTTCAAGTCTTTTTGGGAGGGGTGACAAGCCTGTTTGTCCAAACGTCACATCCAGCACTTTCCATGCATTGCTCATTATTAAAAATGGCCACAGTGTCGCAAGAAGTCACGCCCCACTCGAGGTCAATGTTCTTTCAATTTGAGCAAGTCGAGCTTCAGAAAAGCGAAGATGGTTTGGGAGCAGGCTGGTTGGCATGCTGCTAAAAAACCCACACAGCAACAGTATGATGGATGTGTTGAGCCTAATGGCCGCAGTACAGCTTGGACTATACAACTATATCTAAACGGATTCATCTTTGACTCTGAGTGTTTTTGGACTAAAAGATGTGCTTCTGCTTCCCACACTTCATGCAGATCCCCTGTCACTCAGCAGCACTATTTATTTCTTAGTGACAAACTGTTTTGTGTATTTTTTTTTTTCATAGGTGTTTTTCACTTTTCTCAGCCTTGTCAGCTTCGGTGAATATAACTAATAATGCTAACGAGCTAGTTCTTCTATGTAATCTAAAATGCATCTGTTGTGCCAAAGGGCCTCCCAAGAAAATAGCCACGAGTCAGACGCAAGGTATTATGGCGGATAAAGACTGAGCCACTAATCTGTGATAGACAGGTGCATAATGAACATTTATTTATAGGCAAGCCAAAGCAAGTTTATTTATAAAGGACATAGCATACACAAAGGCAATCTGAAATGCTTTTATAATAAATACAAGACTCAAATTAAGAAATGCAGCATGAGCCATTAAAACCAAGAAAACTCATTTAAAATAAATGAGAAATGATTTCTATTTTGTGAAAATGTATTCTACTTCCACATACAGGCAATCCAGGGTTCCTGCATGTTTAGCTTTGTATGTTACTAAATGTGGTATACATTTGTAGAAAAAACAAGTCTAATAAAGTAACCCTAACCCTAAAATTTCACATGTTAGGGTCACTTTACAAATTAAGTGGTCTCAAGTTAAAAAGAGCGAGTTGTATTAATTTGTTTATAATTAGTGTGCAACATTTAAGGAGAATAAGACACATAAACTTAACATAATAGACCAAAGATATAAACGTTCTGCTTACTTTCTTTTTAAATTTGATTTATACAATCTCAGCTAATTTTATCCTAGTCATGAGTACTTATTGGTATGTATTTATAACAAGTGTTAACAGACAGTGCTTCTGGTTTTGGTCCTATTCGTATTCCTCATATACTGCACAGTTACAGGAACACTGGTTTTGTAAAAAATTTCAGCAACAATGATTTGGAGTTGCTCATCAGGACATGAGGACACCTTAACAGTCACAACACTGTAAAACTAGGAATTTGAAAACAAACATTAACACTGCAATACAGACGTGCCAAACTTCAAATCAAATTAGAAGTCAGATTAGAAGAGGACCCAGAATAGGGCCTTGTGGAACTCCACTGTTCGTACTCGTTTGTTTGGATGTTTGGTGATTTAGATCTGAGTTACACAGTCCAACTGTTTTGGATTTTTAGTGGTAACAGTAGCAGATAGTTCAAAGAGGACTTGGAAACTTGGCTTAAAACAGTTTCTAGACTAACTTTGTTCAAAGCCTAGCTAAGCCAAGTATCCAAAGTTTAACAGTTTGGGGGGTTTTTTCTTTGTTTTTTGTTCCTAATAACTTACAATTAAAATGTTTAACATCAGGCTTAGCTTGTAATCATACAACACTATGGGTAAATACTGTCATACTAAGTTGGCTGTCAGTCTTTTTGTGCCAGTGTAACCAAGACAAACCCATGCAGAGTTATTGTACTTAGTAACTGATTGTGATTGCAAGGTTTTTAATATGCAAGCTATGGAGAAATAAATGACAACAACCAATCTGTCATCACTTTGCATAGTTTGGGTTTACACTCAGAATTCCTGCTGAGTATACAACAATCTGCCTGAGCTTGTTGTCATTTCACTTCGACTTCAAATCCTCAGCCGCTGTGGAAAAGTGCTCGCCTTCATAAATCATTTACTTGTTATTCTGCAACCTAGATTTTGAATAGACAAATGCATCGCAATCTACAGTCTTCTTCCCCACATTATGTCCGTTTTCTCTTCTCTCGGTGACTGTGATAGTCCCAGAGCAGGTTTCCGTCTTAATAAATGTCAATCTCTCTGAGTTTTGTGAAGAGACTTGCTTCAGCGTGGCCACAATAGGCTTTTTATGACAGCTTCAGTGCCATGATAATTAGGCAGAGGCTAGAGAGGCATGGCTAAAACTGGGATGCCATTTGCAGTGTTTGTGTGCACGAGTGAATGTTGTGGTGGAGAGGAGGGGGGAGTAACTGAGCTGAACCACAGTACACAATGGACTGGCAGCTGCTGTAAACGATAGCAAGGTCACTACTGCTGCAGCTTGATCGCAACTGAGAGTTTGAGAGTGTGTGTGTGATGCATGCGAGTCAAGGAGAGAGCTGGCAAGTGTGTGAGCGAGTGCAGCTACATTTTCATCCATTAGGTAAACTTAGTTTTTTTAAAGAGAACTTTTCTAACTTCCCTTAATGTAATGCAAATTAAGTGTTATGTAAAAAAAAAAAATCTTAGAAAATCCTGGCTGAGTTATGCTGACGGCGGTATTGTTGCATTTAGCTGCCTAATAAGGTGGCGGTTCAGTTTGAAAATGGGAAACTACTGTGAGCAACACTGAAGAAACGACAAAAAGAACCGTCTACGCAAGAGAAAAAAGTTGTTAGAATGCCTTCCCTTTTTCACGTTGCCATGTTTTTCATGTTGTCTGGAGACTTGTTACGAGAATATCTGGGACGACAGCCAAAACAGCTCATGTTGCTTATCTGTAACTCGTCCATTTAAAGCTTAAACTCCTCACTTACAAAATGAAAAACAGACTAGAGCAGGAATTTGGAGATCAATTCCTTCTTTTCAATGCAGCGTTTCTAGTGCAGACACTTCATGATGTGCAAATAAATACTTGGAAATCTGGCTGGTGTGCGAGTGGGGTGTGAAACAGAGAAAATGGAGAGACGTGTGCATAAACAGAGGAACACACTGTACCTGTGAGCTCAGATACTGGCAGATAGTGCAGCTGTTGTTATTCAGGTGTTTTTTTTCCTGAAATGATGGAGACTCTGACCCCCGCAAGTCAACTCCTAACACATTTTTTTTCCTGCAGTGAAAAGAAATACATGCAAAGTGAGACTCCTGTACATTTTCAATGTAGATTAGCTGCCCGTTTAAAGGTCCAGTATAGCCACCAGGTGTTTTCATTTCTTCTGTTTGATTATAGCTCTCCTCAGGTTGAGCTGGGCGAAGCCATCTGAAGAACTAACAAACTGTAACGATATGAAAATTCAAGGTGTAGGTTACTCAGCCCTAAGAAAATTAACAGTGTGAGAGTGAAATTTAATGCAGTCAGTCATGTTCTTAATACTGAGAATAAGTGTACTCGTTTAAAATGGGCCAAAAGACCTTAGTGAGCCAACCATAGGTGCCTATTTCTATAAAGTGTGCAGTTGTGGTTTCAGGTGACACAAAAACAACATGGAAAGCAAAATATTTTGCATCATAATTAAAGGAAAATGATGTTCTTGCAGACATAATGCTACACTGAGGCTCATTGCTTAAAGCTTCACTAATTGAGGAAGCAGTGGAGCAACATTACGATTAAACTGAGATCACATTTACGTCCAGCAGATAAATGGAAGTCCAGTAGTCAATATGCAAAACTTTGTCCTGCCTCACTCAGAGTTCTATGGTGACATTAAAAAGTTATTTCTATGTTGAAAAAGTTTGTCCAATGATTACTGACGGATTCTCACTCCACCAAAGATGGATAAGGTGTGTAACGATCTGACAATGCTGTGCGACACAGGGAGCAATTCTTTTAGCTCTGTCTTGGTTTTCACAAACACCCGTGAGGTTGATCTGGCTGTGGCTCTTAAAAGATCTACAATCATGCGATTGTTGTGGTCTCCAACTGTTGAGTGGTTGGAGACCACAACACAACTAAAACGATTGTGACCGTGTGCAAGTGACTGGTGGTCTCATTGCTTTTGAAGTAGTTACTTTGAAGATGGGGACCTTATCCACAACCGTTTGCAACCAGTTGTCATCTTCAGTTTTTAGTCTGCCTAGACAGCAATAAGATGGCAATAAGAAGGAATCAGTCTCTGAATTAACTGTGATCATTTGGTGAATGTTAAACAAAAATTCAAAAATGTCCCCACAAATAGGGGCGTAGTTGCTACAGAATGACAGTTTAACTTCACCTTGCGATTAAAAGTGGACGCCCACCACAATTGTTTGCAACTGGTCTCGAAATGCAAAAAATCCCAAACATGGTTGGCAACCAATTTTTACTTTTAGCTCTTTTAGCTCACTATCTGTGTTATGCTATGTGATGTTGTCTGTTGGTGCTGACCAGGTACTGTAGGGGGAAGATGCTTACTGAAAACATCTACCTGCTTTAAAGGCTTCAAAACCAAAACAACAAACAAAACAAGGTAAATAGTTTGTTTGTCACTGATAATAATAACAATAATAATAACATTCATTAAAATTATTATTACATTTATTGCAGCTCTAAAACCTTTAGAATCGAAAGGAAATCAGAATTTATAGACGTTTATGAGAAAATGACCATAGTTGTTACTTAATTTATGATCTTAGTAAACACTTCCCTGATTTCTTTATGGTCACAAGTTAGTTTATACCCAATGATATTGGTTTTACAAATTTGGTCACATTTAAAGTAAACAAGGCCAATAAAGAATATTTTAGGACATGGCTATATATTATGGTTGATCATTTTCTTCTATATGGGAATCCAGCGTGTTTGGGTTCTCAGTAAGACCTACACCTCACTTGTAATGTCTGGTTTTAAAAAAGCAAGACTGTCATGGCCAAAATACACAAAACAGTCCTAAAACACCCAATGGGTGAAGGCCATCTTTTATTTACAGTCTATAGTAGAAGCAGAAGTCATTGGCAGAGGATTTCTTTTTTTTTTGTAGTTTAAAGTGGTGACGAAACAGAAAAATATAATATAATATAATATAATATAATATAATATAATATAATATAATATAATATAATATAATATAATACAATACAATATAATATAATATAATATAATATAATTTAATATAATACACACACACAAATATAATGGTTATAAATAATAGCGTATTGATTTGTTTACATATTTTGTTATATTTTAACACACATGTAGGACATTTAAAAAGTTCACATTACAATATATTTACACAGAATGGTAAGGTGGGATAATTTATTACCTTTTTCCACAGTCTTTCCACTCTTTTGTCACAATTTGCCTCCTCTGTCTCTTTCTAGTAATGAATTTACACATCTTGGATATGATAAGGTGTTATTTTCAGCGATATACCCACAAGTGTTTTCTTCTGCAGCCCACCTCATGAATAACAAATAGCACTCTTTAATTTTTTACCATCGCCTTTGTAATGATCATAAAAAGAAGTCTGGATTTAATGAACTCTGCAGCGAAAGTAACAAATATAAGAGAGCAAACACTAGCAAACAACTCAGCTCTAAAGCAACATGAAGAATAAAATTCCAGCATGTAAACAGTGAAGTGCAGTATTAAAAATGTCATATTAGCTTTATTTATTAAAATCTTCCTGATATGCCTCACTGTGCTCTAGATTTCCTTCTGGTGTGATAAGCTTTTTTTTTTTTTTAATGAATTGGCTTGCATCCAGCAGCACAATATTACTCCAACAATAGCAGCCATTGCACTCCACTAAATATCTGATGGGCTCTGCCGATTCCTCAGCTGATGTGAAGCGCTAAATACGGGGATGCCATTAGTGTGGGCCACGCAGTCCCCGGCCATTATCTTCGCAACGCCATCTTGACATAAACATTTTGGAGGCAATTAAAGATTATATGAGTGTGTCTGCATGTGTGTGTATCTGTCAAAGAGCAATTACAGTGACAATGTTCTCAGTGTTTTTCCGGACGGCTCATTTTCATATCAGAGGAGAACGCAATGTCTCGCAATTTGATTAATGTGTTTTCAGGAGGACGTGTGCAACGCACAGGGAGGTAGTTTGCAAAAACCCCAAAACACGCTTGAAGTCACACACAGCAACAAACACACACACACACACACATGCATGGAGATGAGATGGATTCGAGGCAGTAAATGGCTCTTAATTGATGCACTACATCCTTTGTTTCATTATTTACAGGCCTGCCTCATTATTCTAACATTCCCAACTCTAACTACTCCTCAGAATGGCTTTCATGATATAAACAAATAAATACGGGGGCCCGGAATAGCAAATGGACCTGAATTATTATTATGGGGCGATGGTGTGTTTGTGTGTTGGGCGGTGGGTTTACATTATCTTTACCAGCTCGATCATAAGTAAAGACAGTTAGCTCCAATGTTTGCTAGTAATTGAAAAAGCTTCCCCGTGTGCGTGTATGCGTGATCCTCTTTGAGCCATTCATGCCAGAGGTCTAAGATGATGTCCACGCAAAATCTTTAGTACATGTGGAAATGGCGAAGAGCCACAGTTTGAGTGTCATAGAAAAACACAAATTTCTCTTTAAGCCAAAAAATGTTTATACACAATATTAAATGTGCACATTTCCACCTTATCTGTAACTCTGGATTTCTATTGAAAATGAAACTTGTGAGAGATAAGTCTATTCTCACTATAAATTCAGTTTTATAAATAGCAAATCTTTATTTTTCTTCTTTTTTTCCCGGCACATGCTCCGTTTACACATCTGGTCCCTGCATTATGCGATCAGCCGTGCTGGCATTTAAGACGAGAGATCACAGAGAGCGGGATGAAGAAGGCGTTCATCTTTATTATTGCTTAGCATCTGAATATGAGTGAGCAGGCTTGCTGTATATTATTGTTTTCCAGAAGCTCCATTTTCATGTGCACTAAAGTGCCATTTTTAGATTTACAGCCTTGGAAAAGTGTCCAAAAAAATAAAAACTCAGCTCGGGTGCAAATCCAGATGTCACTCAGGGAGCTTATATGAGCTAGTTTTAAAAAATCTTTGGTTCTAACATTTAAAGCATGGCTTCTTTTAAATGAAAGGTGTTAATATGTCTCATAATGCCAGTGATGACCTGTAATCTGCTTTACTTTCTTGCCAGCGGTCGTCTTATACGAGGAGGTATAGAGTTTTTCCAAAATGACGTCAGTTGGGAAAACTGTAAAAACAGAATTGCAGTCAACGTTTTAAAGCTGTGCCTTTTCTGACTGTGTAGTCACGTGTGATCACATCTGGGCGCGAGACTGATCACATTATTGTGACTGTGTCTGTCTGTGTGTTGTGACCTTAATTGAAGTAGGGTGCTGTGCCAGTCTGGCCATTGCAGGGCTGAATCTTGATCTAATCCGCAGAGTTAGCGCCTTAAATAGATAATGCCCCCTTACTGGGGTCCAGTCACTGGGGAGGCTCAACATATGGTCCATGAGAGTGTGTGTTTGTGTGTGTGTGAGAGAGAAAGAGAGGTAGAGCGATTTTGTGGATGCGTATGTGCGTGCGTGTGTGTACATATGCAGGAATAGACAGCTGAAATCAAGCCAGGGGCAGAAAGGCATGCCGGTAGTGTGAGCAGAAAACTTTCCAGAGAAACACAGACCCCCAGCTGGTCTCTGCAGAGCAGTACAGCCTTAACGCTACTACTCTTCACTAATGTAAACCCACGCTGTGGATCGAAGAGGAGGGAAGTCCGTGCAGGTCCTGAGGACTGGATGAAAACAGAGATAAAGATGGAGCTAGAGAGAGGTAGAGACAGTGATTGACAGGCAAACAGACGCCGTGGCAGACAGATGAAAACAAAACAAGTGTGAGAAATGCCAGGAGAGGAAAAAAATCAAATGTAGGGGGAAAAAAAAGAGTACCTGCAGGGGAAAACAGAGCAGAAAAAACCCCAACCACGCTCCAAATTGCTGAGCCGGGGCATTAGAGAAGCTTGTCAATCATGACCCCTCGACACCCGCAGAGTCGGTGAGCCGAGGTTTAACTGATACACACACCGATGAGTCAATTACAGGCTGGGGAGGAAGAATGTCACGGCCGCCCGGACACTAAACCAAAGGCTTAACCTCCTCACACGACATCAATATGCTTCAGCTGAGGGTGAAAGGAGGAGAAGGAAGGTCGGGATGCTTCTGGAGGGCACCTGCATGATCACAGAGGACACACACTATTAAAGAAACGTCATATATTCGTGTTTATCTTTTGGTAACTCAATAATACAGCCTGGGACTGAGGGCAAATATAAGGTAACAGCATCAGATATTTACAAGAAACAAATGAATAACTATATTTAACCTTTAAATAATCCAAGGTAAATATAATGACATTGTATTTTAAATAAAACTCATTGAAATTCTATTTAATTACAGGGGAATGATCATCCATAGTCATGGGCTATATTAGAAAGTGTTACCTTTTTTTGTATGTTGTTTCACAGAATTCAGATTCACTTACAGTAAATCACAGTAAAAGTTGATGTAGAGTCTGAACCTTTTTTAGTGACGCTGAACATCCGGTATGAATGCTGTGCTTTACAAGCAGTGAGGATTCTTAAACTTAAGAACACCATGATGGTAAAAACAAGGAAACAAGCCCGTGTTGGAAGTAATATTAGCATTACTCTCAGTCTGTCTGGTAGAGCAGCGGTCCCCAACCCCCGGGCCACGGTACCGGTCCGTGAGAGTAGAGGCTCAGTGAAATTTATGGTTTTCAGGGTTTTCATTGGCTTTTATCATTGTTTTTTAATAGTTTTTATTGTTCCCTGGGTCTTTTCCCGTTTGTTAAGAATAAATCTCCTTTTTTTAGGGTACTGGTTTAATTTGTTGTATTTATCCGCGACACTTTAAAGGCCGGTCCGTGAAAATATTATCTGACATAAAGCGGTCCGTGGCCCAAAAAAGGAGGACCGCTGTGGTAGAGCCTTGGCATTTCAGAACACTTAAGCCAAATATGCAACGGTTCAAGGTAGTAACATCCATCCATCCTTTTCTGCTTTTCCAGTTCAGGATCGTGGGGCTGGAGCCTATCCCAGCTGTCATAGGGTGTGGGATGGGAGTAGACCCTGGACAGGTTGCCAGTCTATCACAGGGTTATCACAGACAAACAGACACCCACTCACACCTATGGGCAGTTTAGAATCACCAGTGAACCTAACATGCATGTGTTTTGGACTGTGGGTGGAAGCCGGCTGGTAGCTGGAGTAAACCCACTCAGGCACAGGGTGAACATAAAAGTCCACATAGAAAAGCCCCAGCCAGGCAGTGGATTCGACACTGGGACCCTGTTCATACATTACACTCTGTGTTTAAAACTAGTAAGAGCTGTGGCAGGTCTGTGTGTTATTCAGGTGCATTCAGAGTCCCACACAGGTCCTGAATCACCAGCTCTTATATAAATGAACTCCTTCTGCAAAGTCCACCCAAGTTTGTTAAATACATGGATATTCAAACAACATAGTAGTAGAGTTACACTTGTTTGTTAAACCATGTTTAAGAAAAAAAACATCAATTTACAAGACATAATTTGTTTTCCTCTGTAACAAATGGGCCAACAGAAACATGAAACACACAAAAACACACAAGAAAACAAGGCTGCTGCTCACTTTGCTCTTTGTTTGAGAGGAGGAATAGGATGTGACTTGCCCCTCATGGACACCCACAGGCCTTCCCCCCTGCGAGGCATCTCTACTATTCATGTAGCGTGTGTGTGTGTGTGTGTGTGTGTGTGTGTGTGTGTGTGTGTGTGTGTGTGTGTCCTTCATGAGTCAAGTCAGCCCCAGGCTTTCATGTGGTCAGACCATCACCTCTGGAGTCTGTGTGACTTCTAACACGGAAACATTCATGCCACAATGGCAACTTTATTCCTCTAGAAAGCGTTTGTGTACGTGCATGAATGTGTGCGTGTGTGTGCTAGATGGGAATTAAGCAAAACACACAGGGAATCCCCGACCCGGCTCGCCCCCCTTCTCCCGTCCTTCTCCCTCTGAAGTGGGGTGGGCTGAGATAAGGCATGTTACAAAAACACACTCACTCAGGGGGTGGTCAGAGAGGGCAGGTCACATATCTGCGCTGTTTACAGGGGAAAACCATGATGTGAAAGGGTACAAGGAGACAGGCTGTGTATATGTGTGCGCCTGTGTGTGTCTGTGTGTGTGTGAGTAGTTTATTTAGGGCTGGATGGTCATCATTTTTATCTCCATTTGTTGGAGAAAGATTGTATATCACTTGAGGCGATGGTGCAATGTGAGTGCGCGGCGGTGCCAGGGAATGCGTATTTAAATCGGGGAAGAGGTCACATGGCTGCAAAGTGCAATGAGGTAATACGGATTCTGCCCCCTGTAGGGCAAAGGACGGAAAGGACGGGGATTAGCATGCATAAAGAAAACAGACAAATAAAAGATATCATAATCAACTTTATCTCCAGAGGAGATTTTATCTGAGAAATGAGCAAAAGTGATTGGCAGACAGTGTGTGTGTGCGTGTGGGTGTATGTGTGTTACTGTCATTTCCTCCCTATCACAGAGCTTATCTCTGGACTGCAAAGAATTGGAGGAGAGAAGTGACAGAATGGAAAGAGGAGACGGAGGAGAGAAACAGAGAGATGGAGGGATGGAAAGTCAAACTGCGGAGTGAGAAGGGCAGGCAGTTGGTAACTTGTGTTTTTATGTGAGTGCACAGTGCAGTTGTGGCACTTGGGCTGTTATGTCTAGAACGGAGGCATAATGAAGGGGAGTAAGGCGCATTCAAACGAGCCAGGAAAACTCCCCATTAAGCCTTTTCTCTCTCGATCGCATGACACAACTCTGCAAAATAGAAACTCTAAACTGTCTCAGCAAACTGCAAAACACTTGCAGTAAATAGACAATTATACAAAAAAAAATTATGTGTCATGTTTTGCTCATCCATGGGAAATTCTTTCCTGAAATAAACATAGTCTTGCATCAAAAAACTTCTCCCAGTGTTTTGCTCCTTATCTCCTTCAGGCAGCAGCTCTGTGGTGAACAACCGCCTCAAGAAAATGAGCTGGAGGTGGAATCCAGATGTAACAACTGGTCGAAGTGCACACACACACACACACACACACACACACACACACACACACACGCATGTGGAACAAGAGAAGGAAGCAAGTTTGTCTTCACTGCAAAAAGCTTCTCAATTAGCCACTAATTGCCTCGCCTTAATGAGCAGGACATTTCTTAGTGCTAATGAAGCCGGTGGCAGGCGCAGAGAGCGAGTGTGTGTGTGTGTGTGTGTGTGTGTCACTCTCTGCAGTGCAAGGTGTGTGTGTTTTTGAAAGATAGAAAGTGGAGAGACAGAGCAGAGATCTAATGGAGTCAGGTCGGCAGCACATTTTCAGCGAGCTGTTTGGCATTCTCTGGAAGGAATGCGTGGATGGATTACACTGCTGGCTGCTACAGTGACTTTCCAATGAGGCTCCACTTTGTCTTCACCCTTATCTAATCCACGCTGGAATGACCATCTCTGCGAAATGAAGATGAGGCCGGAAATCAAATGACCCGTCTGCTTCTTAGAGCTGCGTGAGCTGACACGTGATGTGAAAGATTAAACTTGGTAAAAAATGAAGTGATTCAAACGGAAACAGGGTGATGTGACTTAGATGGCCAACATAAAGAGCCAATGCAACGCAGAACAGGAATAAACATTTGTATAGCATGAAACATACAAAAGGCTCATCGTTTTTGCATGCCGTGGCGATGGAGAATAGAAAAGAAGCACAACCCCCTGCATCAAAGCCAGTTTGGGCAGTCATAGCAGGGAAAGGTTTGCTTGTTGTTTGCATGTTCTGTATAGTCTGGATGAGTTCATGAATACTTGGGGTAACGTCAACACGGCTTGATTTTGGAGACGGCAGCACACGAGTGACACAGAGACGTAAACCAGCGAGGCTGCAGTTCATGGTTGGAGTCTTAACCCTCAGTTCAGCTGGAAACAAGTCAACAAGTCCTTTAATATGATCCGTGTAAGCATTTTTCACTGTTTAGTCATGAGATTTTGAGCTATTTTGCTGATATAAAGTGTCTTTGTTCAGATCAGGACATACAGTTTCCTGCGCTGTGTCTATTAGTATTTGTATTTGTATATATAAATACACATTAGAAAAAAACACACAACTTGGCAGCACAAAATTAATGTTCTAGCATAAATAATCAGCTTGGTAAGTTGATTTTTAATAAATGGTCTGGTGCTCATATAGTGTATTTCTACTCTGAGCATCCAAATCACTGTCTTGCTGCAAGCCTCATTCACCCACACATCCAAACAAGCGTCTTCCCCCCAGTGTTTAAATGCTTCTAACCTAACACTCACACTCCAACGGAGCCTAATAAAAATCTATGGTGTTTCACAAAACATAGCTTCAGAAGCTGCTTTCTCAAAATTATTCACACTCCAAGGCAGCAATCTCCGCTTTGGTAACAATTACGTCCACCAGACCTTCCCCATTTTTCCATTTCAGGTTTTTAAAAAGGGAGTTAGCTCATATATCAATCATTTACAAGACTTTTAATTCCTAAAAACATGTTGAAAGATGTTTTTGGTTTCTGGCATGAAGAATGGTGAAAAATGTGATTCTGGTGACACTGAACTTGGTATTCTTGTTGTGGCAAAACCAGTTCAGAGAATGGCCCGTCTGCTTTGAGCTGGCAGGAAGGTGATAGTAACTCAAGTAACTATTTGTTACAAACAAAGTGTGCAGAAGAGTGTCTCTGTTATCATGCAATAAATCAAACCTTAAAGCAGAAGAGCTACAGCAGCAGACGACCACACCAGGCGTCACTCCTATCAGCTAGGAACAGGAAACTGAGGCTACAATTCACACAGGCTCATCAAAACTGGACAACAGAATAGATGCTTCAGTTTTTTTGACTGATGAATTTCAATTTTTGGTGTGACGTTCGAGCGGTAGGTTCAGAATTTGGTGTAACCGACATGAAATCATGGATTCATCCTGCCTTGTATTCACAGTTCTGGCTGCTGCTCGTGTAGTGGTGCGAAGGATATTTAATCGGCATACTTTTGGCCCCTTAGTACTAACTGAACATCATTTAAACACCATAGCCTGTTAGCCTGGAGTTATCAGTACAAATAAACACCTTCGGGATGTGGTGGAACAGGAGAGTCACATCATGGGTGTGCAGTCAACAAATCTGCAGCAGCTGTGAGATGCTATCATGTCAATATGGACCAACACCTCCAAGGAATGTTTTCAGCACCTTGTCGAATCTGTGCCATGAAGACTTAAGGCAGTTCTGAATTTAAAAGTAAGTCCAACCAAGTGTAACTAATAAAGTGGCCAGTAAGTGTATTTCTGTCCTGGGAAATGCAAATTTGCTCACATTTTGCTAGAAAATCCTTATTTGTACATTTAAGATTTAAAGAAATAGTCTTAAAAAAAAAAATAACTGCCCCAATGTAAGTAATCAGCTAGGGAAGTCTGATGCTAATATCGGTTAGCTAAACCTTTTAGCCTATTCACATATAGTGTTTCCAAAAAAACAAAAAGGTCCACATTGTAAATGTTCTATAAGCAGACTGAGTTTCGAATTCCTGCAAGTAGCATTTGTAAGTTTCACTTCCACTTTCTGTTCCTTGTTTTCTCCTTAAGCTAATTTACCTTGCAGTGGTAACCTCATATTTAATACCCCAACATGACATCTTTTCATGCAAAGAGCAAAACTAGTTTCAGGTAAAATCACTACAGGAAATGTTGATTCTTGGTAAAATTATAAATGGATACAGTGCTTTTCTGTTCAGGCTGAGCACTCTTAAATACAAGACTTATTCACCTAATCATACAAGACCTTTTTTCCCTATACCGTAACACACTGTCTAATATTCACAGATGCACTCACTCGCCAATGGATGCATGGAGGCAACCCAGGGTTCAGTATCTTGCCCAAGTATACGTCAACATGCAGACCTCTAAAGTTTGGTCGATGACCTGCTCATCCTCCAGAGCCACAGCTGCCACCTTTTGGTGTATCAGGAGAAAATAATCTTAAGATGTCAAAACTGCCAAAATGTTGCCTTTTCCAGCTCTCACTACAAACTTGGATTTATTCTCTGTGTTTGAGCAGCATATGAGAATTTTTTGGCAGGGCTGCTCATGGTATGGGGTGAGCTCTCATTCCTACAGCACAACAAAAATAGAAAAACATGTCAGTGCAGGAGGTTAATGCTATTCAGTGCCAAAAACTGCCTTGAGTGGTGCGCCTGGGATGTTATGTTTGGCACCCGTACGCGCATCAGTCAAGAAAATAAGGTTAATTGAAAAATAATGTTGCCTCATAATTTAATATATGTTTTCAAACTCCTACAGAAACCAAGCAGTCTGTAAACTCATCTCGGCCTTGGCAGCGCTCCATCTTAGCCGAGCGGCTGGACTAACAGGGACCCATAACATATTACTCCCATCCTTTCCCTGCAGTTCATGGCAACCCAACACTCCTGACACAAGCTCACCCCCGGCACCCCTGGCTGCCAAGCAAAACACCTGGCATCTGTATGAGAAGGGCGCCAATTTCACAGTGACTGCCAGGCGGTCAGCTGAGCCTCTGCCACACACATATTGGTAACATGTGTGTGAGGGCAAAACGATAACGCAGTTTGTGTGTATGCCTGAGCCCAGAGCAGGTGTGTGTGTGTGTGTGTGTGTGTGTGTGTGTGTGTGTGTGTGTGTGTGTGTGTGTGTGTGTGTGTGTGTGTGTGTGAGACAGCAGTGGAAGCAAACAATGTGTCAGAAGAGGAGGTTAATATACGAGGAGTTTGCACATGATGGACAGCTTAGTCTGGGACCTCTCTGGAAACATTTATAACTTTATATTCAAGAGCAAAAACCGCACTGGTGTATGATAACTTGCATGCATGTCGAGTGCCGGACAAAGTGAATATATATAATCTAATACTGTTCCCAGTGTCTCAGTGACATTGATGCATTTCCCAGTTGCGTGCTTTCTCTCCCCGGCTGAAGTTTTGTGTGTGTCAGAGGCCAGGGCTGGTGATGAAAGCCTGATGGATGGGGTCCAGGGGTCACGGACTTCAGCTGTTGTTGGCCACATCACAACCCGGCGAACCACACTGCTAGCCCCAAGTTAACACCAGAGTCCACAAGGCTCTTTGGTGTTTTTCATCACCGGAGCGATAGGAAAGTGGAGAAGGCTGGGAGAGATGAATGAAGACAAAGTTCTGGAGGGTTTGCTGTTAAAGAGTCCAGCAGCTCCGAGGCTACGTAGCCAAAAAGAAAATAAACAATACAAAGCTTTTTCCTGAGAGTAAAATGTTTCTGCTGCATTCGGGCCGGAGCAATAAACTATGCATAAAAGATGAATAAAACCGCCTCGTGGCATTGCCATCTTGTTTTTTGTTGTTTAAACAGAAAGTATCCTTTTTGAACTGAAGTGATGGAGCCGTGCTAACACTAGCTGACTCGCTAAGCAAGGTGCAACGATAGCCTACAAAGTGAGTGTCACTCACGAAAACTGGACCACAAGTACCTTGGAAGGAAACCGGGAGATTCATTTTAGTGGAGTTGAAGCCCACCGATGAGTCCGAGGGGCCCATGTCCCGATTAATTCCAACTTTAATCTCAAAGAAAACTTAACTGGGTGATTTATTAAAACAAACAAATAAGTAAATATTAACCTGAGCGCAGATGTTTTGAAGGAGAAATTAGCTCCAGAGGCCAAATGTCTAACTGGATGTAAACATGTTAGTTTTTGCTGTTAAGTTGGCCGTTTTAACATTAGAGTCTGCTGGGAATGACTTGATTTTGATCACAGCCTCAAGTGGCCATTTGAGGAATTGCACCTTGGCTTCACCTCTCAGCCGTACAGGTTGCTGCTTTGTGCAAGCTCACAGCAAACAGACGTTGAGACCATTCAGTGGTTTCAGGCTGGTCTTGGATCTTCTGGTTTGAAACATACTCACTGACTGAGGCCTGTGTTTTGGATTTCAAGTATAGGAAATATATTTATATCCCCAAAACGCAGAGGAAGAAATGCTGCATGTAGCTTACTGACAAAAGCTTTGTATTTATGTTTTCTCCTGCCAGGTTTGTCTAGCTGAAGTGGTACCAGTGTTGGTGCAGAATAGAATAACCTGAGTGTTTCTGATAAAGCATTTCACACTGTGTGAGGTTTCAGGTGCTCAGTGACCCTGCCCCAAAAGCGAAAAAGAGGGGGGAAAAACCCCCTGCTCCTCTTAATAATGGGATGTACAAACCTTTCATTGTTGCTACTACGATGTCATCAGCACAGGAAAAGGGGGGGGGGGGGGGGGGGCTGCTGTGCCAGGAGCAGCGGCCCCGTTTCCATGACGACAGCTTTGGAGTAAAAGATGGTGGTTGGTGGCTCGGCTGTGGTGTGTGGGCGAACAGAGAGGCAGCCAGGAGAGCCAACACTGCTTTCAGGGTAAATATGGTCCAAATTAACGGTGTTGCAGAATCGACTTTGCAAAAGAAGAAGACGAAGGAGAAAAACACAGAAAGACACATTAGGCAAAAATGGATGTCTTAAACACAGCGCAAGGTGAAACCGAGCAAGAATATTGCATGGGATATGAAATTATTTCCAATATCAGCCCAAGTGTGGAAATTCAATTTCACAGTTCATGAACAATATCAAACAAACACGCTGGCTGAAAGAGCACACTCCAACTTGAGTGATACTGCATCGAAAGGCTACACGGCTGACATAAAAGCGAATGAAGTAGGTGAAGGGCAGGCTAACGGTTAACGGTAATCCATAACTCGACCAATCTCCATATTTAGGCCATTTAAACTGCACATTAGCCACCAGCTATTCCCATGGTCTGCCTCAGAGCTGGGGGGAGGTGGAGTGGGGATGCGGGCCTCCTTTCTAATGAACTGTATAATTAAATGAGAGGATCCGCTCGGACTACACTCCGTTCGGAGACCGTGATGCCTTAACGAGGGCTGAATTGAAATGAATGGCAGCAGGTGAAGGACAGAAGGACAGCGGGGTAATATGGCGGAATGTGCCTTTAATGAAGAGGATGAAAGGGGCCAGCGAGCGCAGGCCGAGGTCAGCGCGGGCATTTACCTTCATTCTTGTGTTGCGAGGGTGTATGCTCCTCTATACTAGTCCTCCAGCATCTCTCGTACTCACATCCCCTCCATCTCAGCCCCTCCTGCCGACTTTGCTCTGTCTTTTTTTTGGGAGCTGTGTTGGAGACAGATAACTGCTTCAGCTCTCCACTTTGCCCTCCCCAGAGCACGCCTTTTGATTGACACATGCTAACAAGCAAAGGTGTACAACAGGGGCACCAGCAGAATAGGTAATGCTAAGAGAACATAACCAGGGAATTCTCACACTACCCCACGGTTCATGACAATCGACTGGGGAACAGCATGTGCGTTTGCATTATTTTATTTTTTATTTTAGTTCCACAAAAACGTGGGCTTACGAGGTGTCAGATTAATTCACGCAAAACACCCCCACCCCCTTCTCACATAACAGAGAAAAAGATGAGAGAGAATTTTTATTTTTTAAAGTCGGGAAAGAATGGCCAACAAAAGGAGGGGTGGGTGCAGAGAATAGATAAGTAGCTCTTAAGGAAGGATACGGCCTTTCTCGAAATCAGAGGTCGTGCAGCGGGGAGAGGAAAACGTCTTTTTTACATGGCGTGAGCTGATATGAGGCGTAAAAATACGTCTGTCAGCGAATCAACGGCCATGACCGCGGCCCGTCAGAGGGAGGGTGTGTCACGTGACTGCACTAAAAGCACTCCTTGTGGATGACCATGAACAAAGGCCGAGGCACTCTGGAAGGCTGTGGCTGCGGACGGAAGAGTAATTTCGCTAAGATGGGTGTTAGAGCCAAGTGCTCCTGACAGCGATTCCAAAGCTTTTGTTTAATGGACTTAAAATGCAATTAATTCACGGATAATCAGTTGCTGTTGTTTATTATCTTTGGCAGCAGCAAGCTGACCACAAGCACTCGGAGGAGCCTGTTTACAGCGTTTCTTTAAAGCACAGCGAAGCCAGCTTAAGTGCCGTGAGTTGTGTTACCATCAGTGTGAATGAGAGGAGACACAGGAAATCTTGGCACGGCGCTCGCTCTTGCCACCTCTCCGCTTTATAACAAACGTACTTGGAAACACCAGGAAGTTGATTCTGTTCATATGGACGCAGGCGTTGGAGACGAGCTCCTTGGCGTCATCCAGGTGACTTCTTCAGTCTTGGCTGACCGCTAATCGATGGTCATGAGTATCATTCATGGAGAGCTGGGCAATGGCTGCAATCACAGCACTGTAGTGAAAGATGTACCCTCAGCCCCCCTCCTCAGTTCAGTTGGTCCGTCTTGACTTCCTGCTCAGTCCAGTGTTCCTTCATACCTAGCATGGCTTGAGCATCCATCGACACACTGCTAGTGTGCCGAACTAGTTTTCTGGCCAGGTCACACCTACGTAGCCATGAGCAGTGACCGCTTAATAAAATAATCTCCTTCTTAGTATGTTTAAGGACCCTATCTCTATTTGGCTCCTAAGTTTCATAATCTACCAAAACACTCCACAAATGAGGCATTTTCATTAGCTGACGCTCCACCATCGACACATTTAGACACCGGAATGTCTCATCAGACCACCCAAGGGAGGTTTTTACAGTGTTTCATGCTTGTAATACCATGGCACGGTGCCATTACTATACTATCATCATGGAATTATAACTGCATGCCTTTCATAACGGTAAAGACGTGCTTTATAAGTACACACACACATACGAGTGCTAATTAAGTAAACCAGTGGTTTCCAACCTTTTTCATCTGACAAACCCACAGCTCTGTCACATGCACTCAGGAATCCCTTCATCAATGCCTCTTACATTCAGTGTGGTCTTTTAAGCTTATTTAAAACCAGATCTGACTAGTTTCAGCTCCCCATTTAGACTATTATGGCTCTTATGGTTAGCAATACCTCAACCACCTATCAATAACTGTGATTTACCGTTTTAACCATTTAACGCTCCTGTTAACAGTTATTTATGAGGTCCATGTTCTTTATTTATTGTGTTTAGCTTAGAATTTATTTGTCCATATTTAGCCAATCATTTCTGTTAATTCATACTTTTAGCTCACAACTTCACGCTCACTGTTTTAAAAGTTAATCTGTCTTTTATAGAACTATTTAAGCTGTTAATTCTAACAATTTCACTACAATGAACAAATAAAAGTGTTAGGTAAGCATATAGTGCTGTGCAAAAATCTTGAGCCACCCTTCATTTCTTTATATTTTGCTTTCAAGGAGCCAGACTTTCTTATAATTTTTAAGAGTGTTTCTCTCTCTTCAGGTTTTCTGGAGGTCTTTTAGAGTTTTACTTTGGATATTGGCTGCTTTTTCACTCATTTTATCTCCAGTCCTTGTACCTGACTTCTTTAACAGAAATGTGTTTTAGTTTGTTGAGTCATTCAACCATAAAAAAGGCACAAAAGTCAACGAATAAACCAGCGTTGTGTCTACAAGTAACAGACAACTTGGCAAAGAACCTGTTTTAATTTGTATCTTTAGGCACTTTGTTACGAGCAGCCTGTCACAAAAACATTTGTTCTCATTTCTTTTGTTGAATATATGAAATGCCAAAGATAATGACGTCTGACAGACATAAAATATTACTTTTGCAACAACAAGTGATTCCTAAAAAGCTATCACCCACATATTTGACATATCTTGGCATAGTGTGCAGTGTGTCCTTGAAGAAACTGTACAAGTCGAGGACAAAAGAAGTGGCAAGCCTCAAAAATTGCATTTACAGCACAGGAACGGTATCTGAAAGAAACAGGAAAAAATCCAGTAAAGACCTGACACAGGACCTGAGAGATGCACCTGACACTTTAGTTAGTCACTAAAGGAAGGAAACTGCAAAACAAAAAGGCTGATGTATTCCGAATTACACAAAAACTGGACTGAAAATCAGCGGCAACATGTCTGTCGGAGTGATGAATCCAAATGTGACATTTTCACATTCAAATCATTGTCAATAAACACGAGGTTAGGAGTGCAGTACAACAGTGTCTAGAGCCATCTGTAGAACATGGTGGAGGGTCCACCATGATTTTGGGCAGTATTTCAGCCAGTGGCTCAAGACTTTTGCACAGGTAAACTGTTAAAAATGTTAAAATAGCAAACAAAAAAAGTGGGACTCTTTTGTTTTAACCCAAAGTGTGGCTAGCAGTTGAAACTGTTGTAGCTATACCTTAAGCTAAATGTACAGGGTGGGCCATTTATATGGATACACCGTAATAACATGGGAATGGTTGGTGATATTAAAGTCCTGTTTGTGGCACATTAGTATATGTGAGGAGCAAACTCCTCAAGATGGGTGGTGACCATGGTGGCCATTTAGAAGTCGGATATCTTGGATACAACTTTTGTTTTTTCAATAGGAAGAGGACCATGTGACACATCAAACTTATTGGTAATGTCACAAAAAAAAACAATGGTGTGCTTGGTTTCAACGTAACTTTATTCTTTCATGAGTTATTTACAAGTTTCTCTTTGTTCACAGCCATTGACATGTCGAAGAGGTTAACACGTGAGGAGCGGTTCGAAATTGTGTTGATATCTGGTGAACACAGTAACCGGGTCATTGCAGCAGATTTCAATGCAAGACACCCTACGACAGCGGTCCCCAACCCCCGGGCCTCGGACCGGTACCGGTCCGTGAGTCGTTTGGTACCGGGCCGCAAGAGTTGAGGCTCAGATGTGAAATGTATAGTTTTCAGGGTTTTTATCGGTTTTCAGCGTTATTTTGTTATCGTTTTTATCGTTTACTCGGTTTTCCTTGGTCTTTTCACGTGTGTTATGAATAAATCTTCTTTTTTCGGTACCGGTACTAGTTTTATTTTGTTTTATTTATCCGCAACACCTTAAAGGCTGGTCCATGAAAATATTGTCGGGCATAAACCGGTCCGTGGCGCAAAAAAGATTGGGGACCGCTGCCCTACGAGACCACCCATATCCCATGCTACAGTTAGCAAACTGCTTGCTAGGTTTCGTGAAACTGGTTCAGTGTTGGATTTGCAAAAATGTGGATGCAAGAAACCTGTCACTAATGAAGAAACATCAGTGGCTGTCCTAGCTTCATTCAGCAAGAGCCCACAGCGTAGCACTCGCCGCATGTCACTGGAGAGTGGCATTAGTCGAACATCCCTCCGGCGGATATTAACTACTCACAAATGGCACCCTTACAAACTCCAGCTACTGCAGCATCTCAACGAGGATGACCCAGATCGGCGAACAGAATTTGCAGAATGGGCAAGACAAAAATTGGAACAGGACCCTCAGTTCACGCAGAAGATTTTGTTCAGTGATGAGGCAAACTTTTATGTGAATGGTGAAATTAACAAACAAAACCACCGCTATTGGTCTGACACTAACCCACATTGGATGGATCCCTCCAAGACTGTTGGAACAACAAAAGTGATGGTTTGGTGTGGTATATGGGGTACAACGATAGTGGGTCCATTCTTCGTCAATGGAAACCTCAAGGCCACTGGATATTTGAAATTGCTACATGATGATGTGTTTCCCTCTTTATACACTGAAGCTGGCACGTTCCCTGAGTTTTTCCAGCAAGATGGTGCACCACCACATTATGGGTGCCAGGTCCGAGCATTCCTAGATGAACAGTTTCCTGGAAAGTGGATTGGTCGTCGTGGGCCAGTTGAATGGCCCCCAAGGTCTCCCGATCTGACCCCCTTACACTTTTATCTTTGAGGTCATCTGAAGGCAATTGTCTATGGTGTGAAGATACGAGATGTGCAGCACTTGAAACTACGGATACTGGATGCCTGTGCTGGCATTTCTCCTGCGGTGTTGCTATCAGTGTGTGAAGAGTGGGAGAAGAGGGTTGTACTGACAATCCAACACAATGGGCAGCACATTTTAAAAGTGGTCAGAAACTTGTAAATAACTCATGAAAGAATAAAGTTACGTTGAAACCAAGCACACCATTGTTTTTTTTTTGTGACATTACCAATAAGTTTGATGTGTCACATGGCCCTCTTCCTATTGAAAAAACAAAAGTTGTATCCAAGATGGCCGACTTCTAAATGGCCACCATGGTCACCACCACCCATCTTGAGGAGTTTGCCCCCTCACATATACTAATGTGCCACAAACAGGACTTTAATATCACCAACCATTCCCATGTAATTACGGTGTATCCATATAAATGGCCCACCCTGTATATAGCATGTGAGGAGGTTTAGCTAACATGTTTATCTATACTGCTAGCTAATGATTTTAGCTGTTAGCCATACTCCTACAGATATTAACATTAGGTTTTCACATACTGAAAACAAATACATGAAGTTAAGAAACGTGAATCAGTTGTGTAGGTTTGCATGTCTGCTGTTTAATTGTGGCTTTAAATGGTTATAACCTTCTGCTTTAATCACACAGAGGTCCGCTCAGTTCTTTAATTTAATTGTATTTTTTTAAAGATGAGTTGAGCTTATCTTACCATGTACGCCTTCAGCTACTGCAGAAGTGTCTCCTTTATGGGGACTATGAGTATAAAACATAAGAGACTTCTGGAGGACTTGATTTCTTACTCTGACTCACTTAAAACTTTTCTATAACAGCTTGTGTAATCAAATAGGCTATTACAGATGCACTAGTTTCCCCTGCCTGTGCTTGATTAGTTCAAGGTAGATCTATTAGGAAGAAACTGTGGACAATTTCTGACAGTTTTGTCATCACAGGATGCTCAGCAGACAGCTGGTGGTTCCCTTGCTTGTTTATCCAGCTTTCATCTATTCTAGTTTGTGACAAGCACTGCATTTCTTACTATATATGATATGTGTCAAAGTAAGCATTTGTTTATACTAGTACTTAGTCAGACAGGCTGCATCTCCTCTGAAGTCTTATGTGTTTCCTGTCTTTGGGAAATAGTTAATTTGCTTAAAACTGGTTTAAAGAGAAGGATCGATCAGCTTTTATCTGCCTGTGCTCGTCTGTTTGGAGGTCTATTCCAGTTCAGACAGGAGAGGGTCAGGGGAACGCAGAGAGGCCCGGTCCTTATGGGCCTCGATGCTAATTAAACCTAAACTGATAGAAAAAGCCTTCTCCACACTAATTATTCCCCATTTCAAGTCTAATTTCACCAATCAGTGCCATCTTTATTTCTGAGAGCAAATTGGGCAGTAATCATTTTCCAGTGGAGATTTCCCTGCCTCCAATTGTTGAAGATGATTTAGTCATTATCGGAATGCTGGCTACTCTTATCAGTCATCTCACAGGGCAAATTTATCTAGAGATTGTGCTCAGAGACATTAAGCTGGATATTATAATGAATTTTTAAAGTCATGACTCATGGTGTTGTCTTAGTCTGAGTGTTTCATACACGCGTACTCTAGCTAACAGGTGAAATGAAGCAGAAATGTGATGAAATGAAATGACGTGGCACAGCCTGAGAATATTTATCAAGATATTTAATGGAAAATAGTTGTACAAAAAAAAAAAAAAAAAAAAAAAAAGAAGTTGTGCACTTATTTGACAGCAAGTTTAAATCAAACCACCATTGACACAATTCGTTTTCAGTGCAGTGACTCTTAGCGGTGATATGTTAAAAGGATAAAATGTTTCATTAATGTCTTCCACGAGTTACAAGGAGCTTACCATAAGAGCCTGCAGCAGATCGAGATTTATACATTTTATTAGAAGCGCTACAAAAATATCACTTATCTTATATGCAAATTCAGTTACACAGTTAATGAGCACGGAGTAAGCCACGTCCAGATAAGGAAAGGTAAAAATACAAAAAAAAAAAACAGACGAAGCAGTGTGTTAGCAGAATGTAAAGGAAGTCCAAGCGACTAAACATCAAGGACAAGAAGAAGGGGGTGTTACTTCCTTTTCCGGTTTGTCCACTTTAGCTTCCCGTCTCTCTGTGCTGGAGCAGTCTGACGGGTCAAGGTGATCCCTCTTTAATTTCCTTCAGCTTGATCAGCATGTGCAAAATGCGAGTCAGCTCTGCTTTCATAGCTTTCAATATACTTGATTGTATACGTTTGGCACGGAGTTTACTCTATATAATATATTTAACTTCATTTAATTTCGACATCATAAAATCTTGTGTCCTCTTCTTATACACCGCGACACACCAGCAAATAGATACACGCAGCTGGAAACAAACACGCAACACACAAATCTCCCTTTCTCAAAAAAACAAGCCCTATTTTTTTTTTGCATTACAGCTTCTGATTACATGAATCAATATGGCAAAAATTTCACTGATGCACACTGGCGGCCCAGGTGACAGCTGATATGTTTCACAAACACGCTCTCTTTATGTTACTTGCATTTGCACGGTTTTAAACCGCGCCTATCATGGGATTCTTCCGTCTTGGGTCAGGCTGTCTTTCGTCACCGTAGCGATAGCGGTCGGGGCTGTTGTAACGCTCCTTGACGGCAGGGTTTCTCTCTGGGCTGGTGTAGCGGCCGGGGCTGGCTTGCCGGTATCCGTCTCTTCTCCCTACGGTGTCGTAGTACTGGCGCCCTCTTTGACCTGCGGAGGGTGACGGAGGGACGTCCTGTCTTAAGGCAGCACGGTGCTGCTGTCCTGCCTGGGAAGAGGGGTGGTAGCGGGGATTGTTGAGCGGCTGCTGGGTGCTCAACTGAGGGATTGGCAAACGGCCCGAGTTACTCGCACCTGGAGCGTCCTGATAGTGGTTGGGGCCGGAATCTCTTGGCACAGGTCTGGAGTGGGTGGGGTAATCATATGGATCCCTCCTGAAAGGAAAAAGATGGTTGGTGTTAGAACTCTGTTTGAGTCCTGGCTGCAGGATTGTTAGACGCCAACAGTCAGGACAGACACATGCATTTTACATACAAATATAGATGTATGGTTAACAGGCTAGAGATGTCAACATTTAAGACTAGTTTAAACTGGTTTGGAGATGTGGACGTGCCAGAGATTTGGGCCTCCTTTGTGGTAAGCCGCCTTCTGTTATTCAGTTTATGTGGCGAGGCTGCGGCCTTGGCAGGAATGACTTGTGGGGGGGAGGCCGTGGATGGAGAGATGCCAAGAGATAACAGCAAATGCCTTGGTAAGCATATATGAGGTTGTGTGTGTGTGTGTTTTTAGCTCGTGTGTGCAGGAATGTGTGTATGTGTGTCCCTCGGGTCTGCAATAACGAGGCAGCCAACTGGAAGTCTCCGGTTCCCTCCCCACTAGCTGTGGGTGATTAGGGGCTAAACCCCAGGGTAAGGCGACCCGCGGGGCTCGGGGAGACGGAAGGAGAGAGAGAGTGAGACTGGAGAGGGAACTAGAGAGAAAGTGCGAGAGGGGGGGGGGGGGGGGGGGGGGGGGGAAGAGAGACACACAGGGGAAAAGAAAAGGGAGGGCTGATCACCTTTCATTCGGGTCCAAATGTTTTCCGTCTTATGTGCTGTTTCCAGTGGTGAGTGACACACAAGTCAAGCTAGAGCGAGTAAGCAAATCTAAAAGTCAGGTCTTCAGCAGCCTAGCTGTAAGGGAAACTCTCCTATTTATAAAAGTGGTGAGGTGCAAGAGAACTGTCAACATCTTAAATTATACGTTTTGGCATTCAAATTATATAAAAGTCATTTTGGCAAACATCTCTGCTTTCCGAACAATTTAATATACTACATGAGCTCATTTAAACTACACATTTTTACCATATGTTCATATGCTGCAAAAAATCCTTTGGAACTTCCAGGATTCTTCACATTGATTACTTATAAAATGTGGCTCATCTAAGTCACAATTTCTAGATCAAAACATGCCTTTACTAGAAATCAGTACTCAGGATTACATAAGGACCTTTGTGCTAAAGACGTCTCAAAAGTTACCTTGAGTCACGTGTTCCCATTAAGGAGGTAGTTATTGACAAAGCTGCGCTCTCACTAAATACTGGGCAATGTCTTGAGCCCAACTTCTTTCACAATACCTTAAAAGAAGCATTAAAAACGCTACATCAGCTAAAGGTATGACCTAGGTGTTCATCCGTCCATGTGGGAGACGTTATGCAAAGATCTGGAGCATGTTCTGTGGATGGATTAGACAAAAGCTGCAAAGGTTTCAGAATCACCATTACGCCAAGGGATTTTACTCAAAAAGAAAAGACTAACAGAAGTTGTGTAAAGCCACAAGATGCACGACCCAAGAGATAGAAGAAAGTTCTACCGGAGTTCTGACCTTTACCTGGATTAGATGCAGTGACATGACCTTACAAAGGCTTTTTAATCAATACATCCCAAAAATACTGATAACCCAGAATTCCCCCTCATTATTGTGCAAGACTGATGGGAAACTGACTGAAGCTGTTACTGATAATAGAGAGTCTACTAGTTATCAAATCCAGAGTTCACTCCCTTTTTTACGTGTGCTTTTCCATCCAACACAGTGAGTAATTACTCAGTGAGTTCAACAAAGACATGACAAGAGAGACGAGGCAGTACATAGATCAGTAGTGTGTGTTGCCAAAGAAAATTAATAATCTGATTCAGACTGAGATACAGTAGGCTGTATTTGATACTTTCGTTGTGTGGACATCACAAACAAAGTTGTAGTTGTTATTCTTTGTCTTAATTTGCACAGTGTTCTTGGAGCAGGGATGCAAAGTTGATGCCCTCATAGTTTAGTGTCTACGCCAAGTGGATCAAGGACACATCTAAAAGCTGCAGGACACTGTTCCTTGAGGCCTGGAGTTCCCCCACCCTTGGTCTACACGGTCAAGACCATGGGGTAACAACATAACTGGCAGGCACATATGTCTCCACAGAGCCTGTAGTTCAGCCTCTATGACGAAATATATACATGACAAACTTATGACACTTGGACCTAGGTGGGCACAACATGATGCACTCTAGTTTGAAAACTATAACACTGGCATAATTCCTTCCTTGATTATGGAAAACATGTTGCTACTTGCTACTTTAAGAACTGCTCTGACCGCCACATGAGCAGCACAGTGCTGGCTATTGTTCAAAATGCTCTGGTGGTATATCAATCAGCAACACAGAACAGCCAAACAGATTTAGATATTTACTTCCCACCCTTCAAAACTGGCTCCTGCTGCAGTTATTATACAGAAGCCTTGAGCTTAGCCTTTCCCTTGTTCTGTAATCATATCCCTCCGTCTCCTCTGTCCACTCCCATGAGTCGAGCTCGGCACCTGTTGACTGGCCAATTAGAAGGACTCACTCACCACAGATTGGGTAGCGCACAGCTTGGTTGTGAGTGAGTGTGCGTCTGTACTTGTGCCTTTGCAGACTTCCCATGAGGATATTCATGGACTGCGGTGACGTGAATTTCTCTAAGTGTGTGTCCGTATATCAGTACAGCGTGGGCTGCGAGGCTTGACCACCCAAACAGAGCAGTGCGACAGGATACACAGGTGGTCCCAACAATGAACAGCACTGCTTTGTCAGTCAGTAGAGCCAAGATGGAGTTGCACATGCACAAAGACTTGCACTGCCAAGGCTTGAGATAAAGAGCAAAATAGGGTTGAAAAGAGAGAGAGGAGAGAGAAGATTCAGAGAAGTAGAAAAAGAAACAATATGAAATGAAGACATGGGGGAGAGAGAAGCAGAAATAAAATGTGGGTAAAAACAACGTAGTCCTGCTTGGAAAGCTCTGCAAGGCAGGAATGGAAAAGGATAGACAGAGAGGAAGCGAGCCGAAGGTCAACCTCCTCATTAATCCAGATTAAATGGCGAAGGCCACCAGGGGAGGCGATGAGAAGGAATGGAGCGATACGTGGATAGAGGGGGGAGAACACCTGGGTCCTCAATCCGGCTCAGGGCCACCCAAACAGACAGGAACCACCGCTGGCTTCCCCGTTCTTCTTTCATCGCTCCTTATTTTTTCCCTCCCTCTGCGATCTTCAATTTCCACATCTTTCAGACGAGCATATTCATCTTTCTCTTCTTCTCCTTTAGGCTTTACTTGTCTCTCCATCGCCTATATAACCTCTCTGCTTAGTAGCAATTCAGGAAATGTAATCACCTCGGTCCTCTTTAAGATAAGGCCAAAGCAGTATTAGAACAAACAAATATCACAGTAACCCTTTAGTGCTACACTAAAATTGGATTTGCTGACATCCATTTATTTTCAGTGCTAATATTTATAGCTGTATAAAGTTTTAAAAGCTAAATAGTTAAATTATCTCATTCTGCCATGTCCATTTTCTAAGAGTTCAAGTAGGAGCGATAGAGTTCTCTTGGATGCTGGGATGGCCTGCTACCCCTGCTCCGTAGCGGTATATACCACAGAGCTACCTTTTTATGAATCTACAGGGTGGGCCATTTATATGGATACACCGTAATAACATGGGAATGGTTGGTGATATTAAAGTCCTGTTTGTGGCACATTAGTATATGTGAGGGGGCAAACTCCTCAAGATGGGTGGTGACCATGGTGGCCATTTAGAAGTCGGCCATCTTGGATACAACATTTTATTTTTTTTTCTCCCATAGGAAGGGGGCCATGGGACACATCAAACTTATTGGTAATGTCACAAGAAAAACAATGGTGTGCTTGGTTTCAACGTAACTTTATTCTTTCATGAGTTATTTACAAGTTTCTGACCACTTATAAAATGTGTTCAATGTGCTGCCCATTGTGTTGGATTGTCAGTGCAACCCTCTTCTCCCACTGATAGCAACACCGCAGGAGAAATGCCAGCACAGGCATCCAGTATCCGTAGTTTCAAGTGCTGCACATCTCGTATCTAGACAATTGCCTTCAGAGGACCCCAAAGATAAAAGTCTAAGGGGGTCAGATCGGGAGACCCTGGGGGCCATTCAACTGGCTCACGATGACCAATCCACTTTCCAGGAAACTGTTCATCTAGGAATGCTCGGACCTGGCACCCATAATGTGGTGGTGCACCATCTTGCTGGAAAAACTCAGGGAACGTGCCAGCTTCAGTGCATAAAGAGGGAAACACATCATCATGTAGCAATTTCAAATATCCAGTGGCCTTGAGGTTTCCACTGATGAAGAATGGACCCACTATCGTTATACCCCATATACCACACCAAACCATCACTTTTGTTGTTCCAGCAGTCTTGGAGGGATCCATCCAATGCGAGTTAGTGTCAGACCAATAGCGGTTTTGTTTGTTAACTTCACCATTCACATAAAAGTTTGCCTCATCACTGAACAAAATCTTCTGCGTGAACTGAGGGTCCTGTTCCAATTTTTGTTTTGACCATTCTGCAAATTCTGTTCGCCGATCTGGGTCATCCTCGTTGAGATGCTGCAGTAGCTGGAGTTTGTAAGGGTGCCATTTGTGAGTAGTTAATATCCGCCGGAGGGATGTTTGACTAATGCCACTCTCCAGTGACATGCGGCGAGTGCTACGCTGTGGGCTCTTGCTGAATGAAGCTAGGACAGCCACTGATGTTTCTTCATTAGTGACAGGTTTCTTGCATCCACATTTTTGCAAATCCAACACTGAACCAGTTTCATGAAACCTAGCAAGCAGTTTGCTAACTGTAGCATGGGAGATGGGTGGTCTCGTAGGGTGTCTTGTATGGAAATCTGCTGCAATGACCCGGTTACTGCTTTCACCACATATCAACACAATTTAGATCCGCTCCTCACGTGTTAACCTCTTCAACATGTCAATGGCTGTGAACAAAAAGAAACTTGTAAATAACTCATGAAAGAATAAAGTTACGTTGAAACCAAGCACACCATTGTTTTTCTTGTGACATTACCAATAAGTTCGATGTGTCACATGACCCTCTTCCTATTGAAAAAACAAAAGTTGTATCCAAGATGGCCGACTTCTAAATGGCCACCATGGTCACCTCCCATCTTGAGGAGTTTGCCCCTCACATATACTAATGTGCCACAAACAAGACTTTAATATCACCAACCATTCCCATGTTATTACGGTGTATCCATATAAATGGCCCACCCTGTACATAGAAGTGAACAGGACTAGTATTAGCAGTTCCAGAGAAGTTAGCACCAATCAACTTATTGATAAGTGCTTTGGCAAATTGTACTGCTCATTCCAATGACTGACTGAACCCCTAATAATGACAAAGTTGCTGGTTTCAGGCAATTAGACCTGAAATCAGGCAACACCAGTAAAGGACACTGGTTAAACCCTTTACTTCTAAGGCTGTGAAAGCACTGTATGTAAGCAAACATAGATGTGTTAGTAATGACGTGACTGTCTACCACCATTTGACAGCATGTATCCGTGTGTGTGTCCGGTCAAGCAGCTGGGGGATTAGGGCTTCTATGGGCCTCGGTGACCCTTAGGGAATTTCTCATCCCTGGGTCGCACAGCTGGCTCCAGCCTGGTTGGGAGACGGACGGGAGTGGACGTCTTCAACTCCGTATGAGTTTTTGTGGGTGGTCGTAACCTGAAATGTCCTCAACCAACTTTGGATTTATGCAACATTTGAATTTCACATGAATTATAATTGAATTTAGTGGAGCTAAATAAAATATTGTGAACGAGAGAGCGCGAGCCAGAGAAGAGTGCATGGTCGTGTTTGTACATTCCAAGCGTCAGAATGAGATCCCTGTTTACTTGATAACTTATGTAACGCACTTCATGGGCCTGTTTGTGTGCAACGTAGCAAATGAATACGGGGAGACGGAAAAAGAAATGTGAGGCCTAAAAACAGAAAATAGAGGCCAACAATGTTGAGTTTTAGACACAACTTGCATTAACTCAGATGTAAAATGATTTTCTTGTGTACCGATTAACCCGTCTCACGCTAACGGCATAATGCCTGTGCTGCAGCTCAGTCAGGACAAAGGGGAAATTTCCTCCATAGCTCTTACTTTTGACTTATTTCAAAGCAAAACAAACCCAAACATGCCAAACATGGCAGATTCCTGCCGGATTAAAATGTTTGCTGTCGGTAATGACAATTAGAGGGGCTCTGCCAGCACTGCTAATCTGGCTTGAAAGGAGTTTATGACAACGAGAGACAAGCAGACAGTAGGTGTGTTTCCATTCAGCTGTCAGGAAAGTTTCACACACACTTTAGAAATGTCAAAATAAAAAAATAAAATTAAAACATCACATGCAAATGAGAGTTTTCCACTTGCGACGTGGAACAAATAAACAGGTCTGAATGAATGTCACAAAGGAGAATGGGAGACTTTCAAGAGTGATTTAGTACATGCCAGGCTGCTGTTATTACCACTGAATGTGGTAGCAGTGATATTATTAAGGTGCCAGTAGCCTCAGTAACTTACAGATGACATTTAACAGTGTGCCAAGTCACGTTTGATCTATTTGTACAATTTGTCATTATGTTATCCTTATTTATTACTTATTATACCCCCTACTCTAAAAACGACCACAAGTGGAGAAGAAACAGACACTTTTAATGAGGCAAATAACTTAAAAGTCCATTTTTATTTTTGCTTTCCCAGACTTTTTGGCCATTGGTTGCTCATAATTTGCCTCAAGTGACCCCAACTGCTCATATGATGATGGGACAGAGCAATGTCTTACAGAGCCTTCACACCTCGGCTGTGATGACTCGCATGATTTAATAGTGGGTCAACAAGCCTCAGGGCCCCTTCGAAGAAAATGACCCCCACATGGGGTTAAATACTTGGGACTATCCATCAGTTGTTTCTGAACTGAAGAAGCCTCTTGGATGAGAGGCCAAACGTCTTCCCGAACCAAAAAGAAGTCCAGCTGCCATCATTTCAAATAATTAAGCTTAACATATCTTGGACGGTTGAGAGCCTACATGGACAAGTTTCTAGAGGCTGCTATCAGGCAAAACTGGCCAAACAGAGTACTGCACCAAAATCCTCCTTGTGAGTGCTTTGGTCACTAGTAGATACACATGTGTGCAGTTTGCATGGAAGACACAGACTTTACTACAAACACTTGGTAGCTACTAGCTGAATGGTAGTAAAAAGCAGAGAAGTTGGTGTGTTTCATGTGAACTATTGGTGATGCCAGAGATCCAAACAATCACGAGAAGATTTTCGCCAACCAGTCAGGGAATGCATATTTTTCATTAGCGACTGGTGGTTATTGGGGTGTCACTGAACAATTTCTAGGCCTATCTAAGGCTTTAGCAGCTGATTCAGAGTGACTGACATCAACTTTAGAAACACTCGCCAACTGGTTGGGGAATACACATTTTTTCCTCTAGGGGCTGGCAATCTTCAACACCAAAAGAGTGTCAAAATAGGCATTTTAGCCCCTCCTACCAAAAAAATGGGGAGATAAAGAGCTGCACATGTGTGGGGCGTGGATGTCACATTAGTTTTTTTTGTTTTTTCTTTAAAGCTTGCACGAGCAACAGCTGAGGGACTAAAGGGCTGAGGGGCTGTCGACCTCTGACTTAACCCTCTACTGTCCCATGTCTAAAATAGCAAAAAAGTAACGTCAAATGGTTAGCAGTCAAGCGACTTCAAAACCTCAGTTGTCTTGGTATGTGCATGATCCACTAAGGAGCTTCGCCACTGGTTGTATGGTGTGCCACCTCTCGTCTCCACCCTCATTTATGTCTAGTTAGCCTTGAAAAGCTAAATTAGCAAGCTGCTAACGTTAGTCGAGACACTTGCAAACATCCTGATGTTACTCATAATTATATCTCAGCCATATACAAGCTTCACACTGTCACAATGCTTTCACCTTGCAGCACTTCTAAAACTGACATTTGGATGTTTCTATCTCTATACATCAGTGACATACTGCGTGCTGTACACACACGTATACTGAGTGTCGGGATACCACAGTTTCCCCACTCTTCCTGCTTATAGCGCCTCCTGTTTTACTGACCGCATTTGCTTCCTCTCATCAGACTTTGGGTTTGTTATTTTTTTAGTTAGGCAGCCTAAAAATGGTTCTGGGTTCTTCACCCTGTTGCACATGCATTCCAAGAAACATGACACTGCAGCTTTTATTCATTTTTCAGATTTCTGCTAGTAGGCGGAACTGAAAAGGAGGCAAATTCATGCAATACAAAGTGAAAAAAAAAGCAAGAGCAATGAATTGTTTCCCCCTTCCTGTATGGACAGGACTGTTGTCTCTATTTGAACAAGAGTGGAAACCATTTAGAAATCCAGCAAAACACTGTATCTAATTTTAATGTTACTTTCTTCAAATGTGATACATTCACAATTTGAGAAAATGGAGACAGCGTAAAGTGAGGTGGAAAAAGGCTGTCTGCGTTGAAAGAAAAAAAAAGACAGGCTATGTTTAGCAGGAGACAGGCAGAGAGACAGATGAGACACCCGTCTGTCCCTCTGAGGTCTATATAGAGCAACAGTGCAAGGTGTGATGTGAACCACGGGGACCACGGGAGTGGAAAGCTGTAATGACACGCCATCTAATACATCTGACTCACACTTTGAGAACATCATCACCATATACCACACTCTCAACCACCCTCTGAGAGCCTGAGAGTGTGCGTGAGTGTGTGTGTGAGATAGACAGAGAAAATGATAGAGTGGATATTACATCCATAGCTATGCATGTGAATTTGTGCTGGGAGTGCATATGATTACATATTCTGCAGTGAAAGAAAAACAGGAGTATCCATGAGGGACTGTGAGAGAGTGTGGCCATTTAGACATCGCTTCTGCCGTAAGATGGCGAAGAATGTGTGTATGGGGGTAGGCGCGTGAGGGGGTTATCCTACACCTGCCCCTAGGAAGCGGAAGGAGGAAATTATTAACACCCCCAACTGCCAGTGCCTTATTAGACCCCCCATACTTTCACCATCCTGCTCTCCCTCATTTGTCATAAGTGCTGTACACTAAACAGCTGGAAAACAGCCATGTGTGTATATCAGACACGCGCGCACTCCGACTCCAAAAGGCAAAAAGTATGATTAAAGTTGGAGAAACAGCACTCTTGTGTACAATAACATTTGCATTAATCACAAATAACCTTTAAAACATGTAGATAATAAAGGTAAATTTAAGGACTCAATGTAAATTTGTATTATGTAAAGGACAAAAAGGGTGTGAACTCCAAGGACAGTAGTTAGAAATACAAGTTTTGCATAATTTACGCTAATGCGTACTTTTCTCAGAAATCATAAAATACCATAAAAGGAGGCCTCTGTTATTTAAAGCTGTAAACTATTATGGAACAGCCCACAATTTTACACCCCCCACCCCAGATATGGTCTCTGATTTAACCACAAATCTATGAGTAATAAAAAAGAAGGAAAAGGAACTGCACCTCTTCTGTTTCAGGGTTACGTGGTAAGGTATTCACAGAATCTCAGAAACTCCTATTCTCAACACGAGAATGCCAAGGACGCCGCTCTCAACTCACAATAAGCCACAAGCCAGTTTTCATCAATACAAGCTGGACAAATAACTGCGTGCAGCTGGCTGGTTTTTTTTCTTAACAATTGAAATTTTTACCAAATCACCCCAAGTGCACAGTCCTTTATAGAACTGTACAGGTGACTTGCCTGAGGAACTATTCATCATAGACTACAAGTGATTATTTTGCACTGACCCTTCTCACTGAGGGGACGTGAACCAAAAAGACGGCAGTGAAAGCCAAAGTAACGCCTCAGTCTCCTGAAAACACGGCTGTTAGTGTCTGCAAACTCTCAGACACAATCTCACAAAAAAGTCAGCTGACTGACATTTGCACATTGAATCTATTAATGTTCGGATAGCGAAGATGAGGGGAGCATGCAGATACATATGCTCGCACATCTGCCGGTTTTTGCGCTCACCTGTTAGTCAAATGATGACAAACAGGCATGAGTTGCATGCAAAATACATTAATTGCTCTGTTAAAAAAAAAGAAAGAACAAAAAAAACCCCAGCTGCTGCATCTCACTGCCAAACACACCCACGCACACAGTCATTCGTATGAATGTCTGCGCACACTTTTTCTGGGTAAAAATGTTTATTGTGTCATAATTTGCAGAGGTAGCAGCAGAATTAGAAGAAATAAGACCCCAAACAGACCGAAATGGCTTTAAATCAGGCAGTGACATCTGTGCCTGCGTTCTCAGGTTTCTTTATGATAAGTTGAGACCTTAGCCAAACTATTTCCTCTGGTCCGAACAGACCGGTCATCAGTTATTGTAAAGATTGTTTATTTAAAGGATGTAATACAGTATATTTAGCAGATTGACATATTCATTAGTGTATGATGCATTTGCCAGAGTCTCCAAATTCATCCTCGTCCACATGCACGTGCGCAGAGTGGGAGCGCTAATGGCACTGTGCTGAGCTGAGTGTTCGACACAGAGCAGGCCCGCAGCACAGGAAACCATTAGCCACTCTGGTCCTGGCTGCTGAGGCAGCTCTGCTAATCAAACCAGCCTATGTCAACAACAGCGGTCGAAATTGCCTCTCACCTGCACGCACGTGCTTTATTTAAATGGACCCGTGTTTACACTCGCTGCTGCTATATAGTGAGGATGGGTGGCCGGGGGGAGTAGGAGTGTGTACAGTATCGGTGACAGGTAACGGTGGGTCCAGGTGCAGAACGGGACCTTGGGGTTAGCAATGAGAAGGTGAGGAGAGACAAGATGCAGCAGGCACAACAGGCTGTATGTAAACTAAGAACAGGCGCTTTGGTAAAAGTCGCAGCAACATTCGGTGCCCCTGTTCATCGTGACGGTGATGTCATGTATCTGGGCTCTATCATTTATTCGTCTGAAATCCAAAGCATTTAGCTGCTGCTGCTCCAGAGAAAAAACCCCCAAAACAGTCAGTTTCCCATGGCAGCAAAAGTAGAAGCTATTACTGAGGCAGTCAAAGGTTGGATTTAGTTCTTGGACAGTACTGCAGGGTAACAGAGACGTGCAGGGGGAAAGCAGTAAAGCAACACTTGATGGCAGAAGCAGGTGGGATTTCTTTTTAACTAAACACAGAAACTTTTAGGCTCTCTGCAGCACATTTCTCTATTAGCCCTATCAGTGCGTCCACTGGATTGCATTCCCTTTTATTCTGAGTAAAGAGGAGAGCATTTGAATTCACGGTGACTCCCGCCTGTCCGTCTGCATTTGCGGACTAAATGTCACGCAGACTCGTACATGACAGACTTTGTATTTCTCACCGAGCTTACAGGCACCGCTGTGGCATCAAAGTGTATATATCTTTTGTTTTATTTATAATGCCATGATTTCATTTCCCCCCTTCGTGCGCAGGGCCTGAGAGAGGGATGGGAAAAACAGAAGAGAAACAAAGAGAAGTGAGAGACGTATAAACAGAAGTGACGGAAGAATGCAGACAAAAGGATTGATGGAATCAGGGGGGAAAAGCTGAAAAAGTGGAGTTATTGTAAACAGGTAGAGCCGCCGGTGCCTCGGCTGAGCGTGCGACAGAGCTGGTTAAAGCCCCTTCATTTCCTGCTGCTGATTCCATTACAGCTTTCCGTGTCTGAGCGCAAACGCTGTTAGCGGGACAAACATTTCTGCCTCTGCACACCAATGGGCCCACTCCGTCTTAAAGGCCCCCTAAAAAAGGGAAGGGTCAGTGCACCTCTTGGTAAATCAGTCGAATAATCCCGCACAGTGCCACACACACACACACACACACACACACACACACACACACACACACACACACACACACACACACACACACACACACACACACACCCACACACACACACACACACACACACACACAGCTTTCCATACTCTTGGGCTGCTTATTTATTGGTATTATTTAACAATAAAGCGAGGGAGGGGTGGGCCGCACAAACTTCTAAACCAATCGTCTCGGTTACTGAGCCATTACCAGCTGTTATGGGGCAAATGCAGGAAAAAAAGCACAGCGGAAATAAGAACTCTCTAGAACCCGAGGAATGAAATGACCTATGGAGACAATATACTTTAAATGAGTTAGAGAAGTTTAAAGTGAGTCATTCGACAGCTGGACGGCAGCGGGTGGGACACAGGTGATCGCTCCTGAAGCTGGCAGATGCTGAATTGAGGTTTAATAAAGAAGGGACAGCAACAAATATCATTTCTCCACTGACCTTGAAAAGGCCGTATAAATTCATCAGGAGCTCAAAAACTTCAGGCGCTAACAATATTACTGCAGTAAAATGATAATACACTTGCAGAGCGACTGTGTGAGACGCGGGACTCGAAGGTTTTATATCCAGCTGGAGAAATAACAGTGCGGCAGAAATAAGTGATTAAATGTGACAATTGTTTAATACAGTACTTTTAGCTCAGCACTTGAGCCAGCCCTCATTTGTTTATAGCTTGCAGGGGAAATGGGAAATAAATGCAGCAATTTATTGAAATGAGTGCAAAGATACTCATTATCTATCATTGGCCTTTTTTAGAGACTGGACAAAAAAACAAACAAACATGTTTTGTGACACGCTGCTAGTAACAATTGCCCTCCTTCTTAAATGATGAATTAGCTGTGATTATCCATTTTTTTGAAAAGCTGAGCTCAAATCTACCAGTCACATCCAGGCCTGAATACTGTTAAATCATGAAATCACTTAAATAGAGCCTGTCTGACAAAGTAAAGTAGAGCAAAAAGATCTCAAAAAGCAACATATCGTGCCACAGATACTGTTGAGAAACAAAGTCACTGAAATTCATCAGTCTGTCCTGCAGTTCATGGGTTATGAAGCAGGACAATGATCCAAAACACACCAGCAAGTCCACCTCGGAATAACTCAAAAAATAAAAAGATACTGTTTTTTGGAGTTATAGTCTTAAATCTGATTAAGCTGCTGTGGCATGACCTTCAACAGGCTGTTAATGCTGAAAACCCTCCAGTGGGTGAATTACAACACTTCTGTAAAGATGAATGGGCCAGCATTTCTCTACAGTGATGTGAAAGACTCATTGCCAGCTATCACAATCGCTTGAATACAGTTGTCGCTACCAAGGGTGGCCCAACAAGTCATTAGTTCTAGGGGGAAATTACTTTTTCACACAAGGCCACCTGTAGGTTTGAATTACTTATTTTCCCTTAATAAATTTAATCATAATAATAAAAACAGCATTTTGTAGTAACTTGGGTTATTTTTGTCTAATATAAAAACATTTTTTGATGATCTGAAGCATGCAAGTGAGAAAAACTTGCAAAAATCAGACAACAGGAAGGAGGAACATAATTTTTACAGGACTTGCGTTTCAACAAACAATTAAAAAAAAAACTAAAGTTTTGCACAAGACATTTGTGCAGTACTTTGTTAAAAAAAACAACAATAACCGGACATAACCGGAGTGAAAAGTGCTGAAACGTGGTGGAGAAAGCCAAGAGGCTGTAAAGCCAGGAACAGAGCATGTGCACTTTTCATGAGGGTCAGTTGAGAGTCCTTAAGGGACACTTTCCCACATAGCAGCGGATACTCAGCATGCTAAGGACAATCAAGAAGTTGGCCCCTGGTTTTTAAGGAGGAGCAGAGAGTGCTTGTTAAGAGCATACAGGATTCAGTCACTTGTCAAGTATTCAAGCATGAGGACCTCCTTAGAACGGCTAAGTGCAAACACAGGTGCAGAGAGATGAACTTGCTCGAGGTCTTCATGAGTCCAACATGTCTCACACCGGTGAATGTTGTTTGAATTTGGTCGTTTAATTTCGTCTTCCTCCTACACTTACTAAGAAGTGTAGAACAAATGTCTACATTCTTATGTCCAACTGTTGCTAGTTTCTGCTCAGCTCTACCACATGTTACAGGTTGTTCCCTGACCATTTTGCAGCATGTGTTACCCTCACCTGTTTGATCATTTAAGAGACAACGAGGTGCCCTTTATTGGTTTTCCTTTGGTGAGGGAAGGGAGGCACACACACCTCCACAAATACACTGTTGGGGTTATTGTGGCCAGATGGACAGTTTTTAACATACTGCCCAACCTCTGTGTCCTTCTCAGTGGATAATTTCCATTGTTCACATGTGAGAGAAGCTTCACTGTGGTTCCTGACTGAAGCCCTGTGCTCTCTTGACTCTCTGGCCATCGGCTGCACATTAATCAGCCAATTATCAGCCCTGGAGATAAACGTTGCTACGCCAACCTGGCAACCTAATCCAATCACCTTGGGGAAACGGGTCATGAAGGCACTCTGATTGGATAACCCGGGGCTGGGTCGTCGCGCCTGTGACCTGCTGCTTTGAATTGGTAATGATGTTAATATTCTCCATATGGTCGCATGTGTGTTGGGCATTCGTGTGTGTGTGCCTCCCAAAGCACGGGGGGCAATCTGGAGGTCGAGCTGCACCCCAGCGTTAATGGCCGGTGGAGAGGGCGGTAAGAGCCAAAAGCAGCACTATCCTCCCCCTGGGGCAAACCTCTCGATGCTGCCATTTCTAGCCCTCTTTCCAAATCCTCTTTGCCAGACTTCAGCTTGTGTTCTTGGCTGCCATGCAGTAGCCCTTAGCACTAAGCCCCATATTTTCCCAACACAATAACCACAAAGTGCCAACAAACATTCAAGAGTTGGAAAAAACATTAAGAAACATCTTCTAAACTTAAGTGCTTTCATTTGGAAAACTGTAATCTGTTACCGACGACTGAAAGCGAAATATTTGAATTTCTACCTGAAGCCCTTAATGCCTCCACATCACCGATCCTAACTCCTACCTCTCCTTTCCATATCCACCCATCTGTGAGATGCTTTTATACATCTCCTGGAATATCTGTGCACACACACCCACACACTTACCTCTTTCCCTCCCACCCCTCCAGCTGCAGCCCCAGCCGGCTCCACACAAAGGCAGGCCAAATGTATGCTAATGAGAGCCAGGCCAATGGTGGAGCCGCACTCATTTTGAGAGGAAATGGCTTTCAATAATGGCGGCCCCCGGGGGGATTTTGCACAAAGTTCAGCTCCACTTTGAAAAATGCATTCAATTCACTGCTGTGTCTGCTCTCCCTTTTTCTCCTGTTTTTCCCCCTCACGATGAAAAGAAAGAAGAAGAAGAAGAAGAGGGAGGAGGAGGAGGAGGAGGAAAGAAAAAATAAAGCACATTCCGGAACATATTTGTGCCCCCCTCCTCCTCTCGCCTTGGTATTTATGCTAGAGAGAGTCAGAGGATTCTTGGGGACCGAGGAGCCGCGATTTATCTTTACAGAAACATCAGAAACAAAAACACAAACATGTGAGTCTGAATAGTGTTCAAACTCTATCTGGCACTTCTCCTCTGCCTTTTGTTGCTCTGGCTTTTTTTTTCTTTTGCTCTGTTGCTGATTCAAATGTCCCCAGAAGCGTGTTAACTGTAGCATATGCATTTCAAGTGGATCACATCCTATGGGTCTTGGGCCCAAAAATACTTCAAAGAGGAGATGAAGAAAGTTAAATAAGAGTGAGGGAAATTTCTCGAGGTAATGAACATTATTTGAACCTCACTTGTTGTGTTTGTGTCTAATTACGAAAGCCAGAGAATCTGATGGAGGCCACTTTAATATAAAGCATCTGTTATTATCATTTATATGCTCTAAAAACATTTTAGAGCAAGAGACCACTAAGGCGGTACAAATGATTATTTTCATCATCGGTTAATTAAGTTTTCCTTAATAAAAATGTCAGAAAATAGAGAATAATTACATAGTAAGATTTCCCAGACTTCATAAGATCTTTAAATTGCTTGATTTGCCTGACCAACATCTAAACCCACATACTCAATTTATAATGACTCAGCCCATCTGTGTAATTAAAATATGGCCAGTTTCCCTCTGTAGGTTCATCCCTTTGCGCAGTGCTGCAGCTATTTTCAGATCACTCCTCGGACAACTCATTCTGATCCAGGGACTTGTCAAAACAATGGCCATTTATCTCGAATTTCACTGTAGGACAGGGGCAACGTCAAAGTCAGGTCAGGTTGATCAAAGTCAGGTCAGGTTGATGCAGAAATGGATGTTTGGGCTCGGAGAAAGTTTGAGGTTCATGATGAAATTGCACAAAAAGCAATCTAAAAATAGCAGCTGTGCTGGAAGGAGTCCAGATGTGCACAAGGGGGCGGTCTTGAGTGGGAGATTGGTCAAGCTAAAATCAAATGTGGTTGCTGATTTGTTAAGGTCAGTGTTGGCATTTCACTCAAAAAAAAAAAAAAAAGTGTAAGGTATGACACATTTCTCCAGTATGTTCACTAATTACTCGCCAGAAAACGTAATGTGTTACAGTACTTGTTACTTTATTTTCGTGTTACTCTGTGAAAACAACCTGAAACCCATTGTCTCATAATTACCAGTTGACAATATAAACCTGAGGCCATATTACATCATCACAGCGACTCTACTGTAGAGCAGACAGAGATGGAGGCTATAAAGCTACAAGCGAGACTGCTCATCACTGCTTCTGTTACCTTGTGAAGTTCAGGCTCTGGCTGCTGGGCTGGGGTCAGCATGCACTCAGCTTTATCATCACTCTGGGTTCTGAGCTAGCTTAGCGTTAGCATGCTGTCTCTGCTTGCGAACAGCTGAAGTTGTGCTAGCAGTATTGCTGGAAGCAATTCACTATTGCATCTCCACTTCTCTGGTGCCGGAGATCATTCCACCATTTTCCACATCCCGGCATATAAACTGATGCTTTCCCTGCCCGAGTATTATTTTGAACTTCTGAGTGACTCAGGAATGACTCAAGATTTCCCAGAATAGTTTTAGTCTATGATATCTATCCATCTATTTATCCACCTATGAGCTGAGAGTTAGACTTTTAACACTATCATGTGCTGCGAAACAGTAATTGTTGGAATATTTCATCCTTGGCTGGGACAGCGTTCACGCTTTCCTGATAAACTCACGTTCCCAATAAAGCATCTTCAAATTTCTAGTGTTGCCAAACAAGAAACTCCAAATCCAAGGAGATTCAAATCTACACATCCAAGATGCTGAAATGACTTAAAGTTGTTTTACTTTTACTTGCTAACCTGACTGATGGATTATCACAGTGCAATAAAAGGGAAGCTTTGGTCTATCAAAGGTCATTCAAATCTCCTTCAACCTGCCTCCATTTGGGTTTGTCCCCCTAGTTACAGCTGGATTATCTCTCTATCCCTGTGCAGCTTGGTTATGTCCTTCTTTCTCCTTTGCTTTCTCTCTCTCAGATTCTCAGTGCGCCTCGTACCCCCAGAGCTGGTGCTGATGTCTGCGCTCCCTGGTGCCTGTCATATCAGGAGGGGCAATAACCCGTGAAATGACTGTTCTCTTTTTCTCACTCTCCTGCTCTCCATCCCGGTGTCCCCTCTTTTCCTCATTCTCCTCCTCTCGCTTTCCATGCGCAGTGCCACTCCACGCTCCACTTAGCTGCCGGGCCGCGAACATCACGAAAATGGCGTTTGCTCAGCATGAGCATACACACGCTTACACGCATAAGACAGTGAATATTCTGGCGTGGTTGGGCAAATGTATATGTGCTATATAGCTTGACAAGAGCACGGTTAAGCAAACAGGAGGAATGTGCAATTCCATTAAACCCACACTAGAGGTTATACATCCTGCATGGGAGCAAACCATCCTCCACAATTGTGTGTGTCTGTGGGAGAGACATCCTTCTGCCTGTGCCCTGCTCTCTGGAGAGCTGATCAGTCCTATTCCTGGGATGAGTAGACACTCCCAAGGCAAACACTCCAGATTTAATTATAAGCTCCAAAGAGGATTAGTCTGTGCTGCGCTCTGTGTGAGTGTGCGCTTGTGAGAGTGGGGGAGACACAAAGGGAGGGAGTGGCAAAAAGTTAGCCCTTCATTTCCTGCTCTGAAGAATAAAACAGGCGCACACACACACAGCTGTCTCACCTGGGCTGTGTGAGGTACTGTCGGTCTATTTCTTCATACTGGTGGTCAGGGCGAGAGTCAGCTCCTCTGGGTGCCATCTGTGAGGAAACACAGGACGAGCAATGTAAGTAAACAAATCAAAATGGCCCAAACACCGAACGACGAACCCACAACGCCCTCGATGGAAGTCACCTGAAAGAATAAATAAAGTTTTAGGCCTATTTAAGGAGCTAAACCCTGCAGTGCAGACCACACATGTCCTTAGGCTACATGTTTAACCTCAGTAATATTTCAGTAGTCCGGTGGTAATTTAACTCTGTTGATGTACATTAAGCATTCAAAGCACACGTGCTTTCGTGTGCAGCCTTAAGGTTTCAGGATAAACAAAAATTAGAGAGCGAGGAGTCGTGGAATGCCCCACATGTGGTAACATAAACACTCGCCTCCAAGTGGATGCTGTACCCCTTTGATAAATGTGCGTGTGCGTGTGTGTGTACAGTTCTTTCAAACATGCCAGCCACGTGTAAAGAAAAAAAGAAGAAGAAATTCAAAGTATGATTTGAAAAGACGGTTGATGTGTTTCTCATCAGAGAGGCCATCACCAGGAAGTGACCGAATGATTAAAGCCGTCCACATGCTTAGGCGGATAAATTGGCAAAGACAGTTTCCACATGGATTGGTACACAGCCCTGCATTTTCAGGTCAACTTTTCATCCTCACTGAAACACCGCAGCAGAAAAACAATCGGCTAAATTTCTCCCCCCCTTTCTTTCTCCAAGTCTCTCCGTTGTTTTCCTGGATAACAGGTTATCGCCTGCTCTTTGTAATTACTTACAGAGGAAGGGAAATGTGAATAAATGTAGAAAACCCATGATGAATACAGATATTTCCATACAGGGCATGAGAGCCAATTAAAAAAAATAAACATGCTATGTTCATTTTCTTATGTTCCTGACCACAATACAGACTTGCAGGTCACTGCACGGTGCACTCTGCTCCCAATATTAGATTTTTGTCCATCTGCAACGACTCTCGTAGATTTCTTTCTGAATGTGTGATCATGTAAAATGTGGCCTTTTATTATGTAGCTGTTTCAGTCCTTGCATGTTTCTTTGGTTGAGGTCTCTCTGGAAAGAAAGACCTTGATCTCAATGAGGCTACATGTTTAACTAAAGGATATATTAATAATAATAATAATAATAATAATAATAAGGAGGTGTGCTAAGAAGCTCTTATTTTTTTAATCATATTCACCATTTCATCCTTTGTACTGGAAGCTGGAAATTGACTCGTGCTGGACAAAAGCATTTAAAAATGTAGCAGTGTCAGTTTTTGTACATGATATTGAAACACTGCTGGAGTACATGGAAGAAATCTGTTAGCGTGACATGTTGGGACTAAAAAGTAAGTAACAGGTTTGTAAAATTACAGAAAATGGCTCAGACTGTCCTGTAATAATTAAAATTTATGCTTTGGACCCACCATAAAAACATATATCTCAAGTATATCTGTATTTCTGTCATCTCATTGTTTATCTATTATTTATTTACTTTGGTATACTATTAATGAGGTGGTCTTTAATGGCAGGAAAAGGTCTAAAACTCATGAATATACAAGTTAAAAGTCTAAAATCTATGCCCCTCTGCCTAAGACATCAAGTGGGACAGATTGGAGTCTTTGGCGGGCTGATTCTAGCCCCCAGACCTTATGTTTGACACCCCTGATCCAAGACATTTTTGGATTTTATTAAGGATTTGTACAAATGAGGGGAATTTGAGATGCATCGGTGTTTTAGCACAGTGATTGCACCATAAACACCATCATCCAACTTAATTGGAGCTTAAGTCTAACGTTTACCATCAAATTTAGCTGCATACAAGTGCACGCGCTCCAAGATCGCGACAATACAAATGGTTTTAAACAAGCCGCCCCTGAGGGCACGAGAGGAGGAAGGAGTGTGGAGGCAGAGACATGGGGAGAGCACACAATTTCAATTATCTGCATTCTGGACTCTCAGTTTTCACATACAAACACAGGCTGTTTACTCAATCGACATTTCAATGGTCAAACGTTCCATCCACCACTGCAGCACAACACGCACGCGCTAGAAAGCTGGTCAAACACACAAAAACAACCATATGTACAATAACTGACATAGACAAGCTAATCGTGAATTTGACAGATGCTCACCCGGAAATCTGAAAAAGGCAAACAGCCGTACGTTTGATCCAGGCTATCAAAACGATGCAAGCCAGCAAACGTACACAGCATTTAAAACCACAGACACACTAAGAAAAGAGTCAGCATGACTTCATGCAAGACCAGTCTATCGCTCTGTTTTGCATGCATGTATGAGTTCAAACTCATTCTGCATGTCAATGCTGCAGTGGCGCATTACCAGATATCATTAGCATGTCTCTGTAATGTAGAGAGCTCTAATGCCTCTGAATGGGAGCCAGGAAGTGAAGCACATCAGAGCTATGGCTAGGGCAAGGCTGCTACTTGACTCGTTGAAGTGGCTTTGTGCCTGTGTGTGTATATAGTATGCTAATATTGTGCTAGTCATGAGGGCTGTGTGCGCATGTGTGTCTGTGTGCAGTTTTAATATAATGTCAGAAAGTGAATTCTCCATCTTTGGATGGCAGCGTGTGCGCGAGAGAAGGGGCCATTATGCAAAGAGATGCATAATAATGTGAGGTAAAGGGGGCATTAGCAGCAGCAAGAATCTGGGACTCAGGTGGAAGACCTTCTGTGTGTGTCTGTGTGTTGGACAAGCCGTAATACATCTTCTGACTGTGAACAGACAAAAAAAAAAGGGGAAGAGGAGGAGGAGAAGCAAGAGAATGATGAGGAGAGGAGGAAATGTGTGTTTAGATAAAATGAGTGAAATTCTTTGTCCATTGATTGTATTAACATAATAGCCTGCAGCCAAAGGTCTGGATGATCCCTTTATTAACTCACAAACACACACACACACACACACACACACACACACACACACACACACACACACACACACACACACACACACACACACACACACACACACACACACACACACACACACACACACACACACACGAGCGCAAACACACATTATGAATGCCTGTCATATGGATGCTTTTCAGACGGAAGCCCATTTCCCCCTAAATTAGACAGCCGGCTTTAGTGCCAGATGATGTGCCTTGAAATACTGCTGCGGTGTACACAGACACATACATGCAAGTAAACAAACACACGAAACAAGTCTCGGTCTCACCATGGCAACTGGTAAAACAGCAATATGAAATTCATCTCGGTTAAGAGGGGAAATGCAGCAGTCAGACTTCTGAGGAGGCGGTCAGTGAGCAAAAGAACTTCAGAAAGGTGGAGAGGGATCAAATGCACTTTTCCTCAAGCATCATGGTGATGAACCTGACGTCTTCATATAAAACACTGTGTGTATGTACAGCATGGCTGCTGCTGTGCCTGTGCAGCTATCACTGCCAAAGTTAATGTCATGTG